>NC_142013.1:22671402-23871402 GCF_049901735.1 Notechis scutatus | reverse complement strand
TATAAAACAAACTACTTTGTCTTTGGTAATAGGTTAAAAGTTATAAACAAATTGCCCAAGCCTTTTAGGATTAATGCAACACAAAATTCTTGTGAATTTTTACAGTATATAGTAATCTCAGACACTGATATGGTGACTTAGTGATATGTGTACCACTGGCTACAATGGGACATGTTTTTTGATATGCATGTTTAGAGAAATAATTTAAGATCAAAACAGCTTTACATCCTCAGGCAACAGATGGCCACAATGTGGACATCCTGTTTTGAAAAACAATGTATACACAGGATAGGTTTTAGATATATTTCTAAAACATTACTGAATTTGAGATTTGGGTGGGTTATCAAATATTTCATGGTTTAAGTTTTGTGTTCTCTTCTGGTTTTCCTCTGATATTCTAGATGTGTTCATGAAAATCTATTGTTTCATTCAAGCCTGCTTTTTTTGTGAATGCCAGCAATGGATATTTATTGCATTTTTTTTTGCTGTCCAATATAACATATTTTATGTTAAATATTTTCAGGTCTTTAATGTTTGGATATAAGGTGTTTCTATTAGCATTAGGAATTTCTGCAGACATAAGAGTAGGGCCAGCAACAAGTATTTAAAAGTCCAGAGAGTGAATAATCAATAACATGTATACCTGTTCTGTCTAGCTGACAGGAAGAAAGCAGGTACATGCCCTGGAAATTTTATCAGTTTTGCAAACTGTGGGCTGGTAGCACTGATTGGAGAGGCCAGAAATTGGGCTTTCAGTGGCAGTGACTGCTGTGTCCAAAGATAAGTGTATTTGTGGGTGGAGGTTAGTTGGCATCCATCATGAGGGAAAGTGGAAGCCAGCATGAGCAGTAGAGGAAATGACAAGCAGCACATCTTGACAAGAAGATGGGTGGCGTATAAATTTAATAAATAAAGTAGATAGAATTAATAAATAGAAGGAACAAGGAGTGAAAAATTGTGACTGGGAATTAACTGGGTACTAAATGTGGAGGTAATTGAATGGACTCCATTCAGCTTCATTTTATTCCAGGATGATAGCTTGGTGTGAGGACTTAGTAAAGGGAACATTGGAGGAATGGCAGAGAAAGTGATGAAAAGGACAGTTTCATTTCTTTGGTGGAAGATGGGGAATAGAGAAGAAAGGCTCCCACTCAAAGGGAGAGAACAGGGAGGGCTCCCAATTTTGGAATGAGATTAAAATTCATTGGAAAAGAAGGTTTAGAGTTGTGTGCTATAAAAAAGTAAAGTTGAGGGAGTTGTATTAGATGAACGTAGGAAAGTATGAAAAGCAGTAATAGATTATTACTGAGGGGGGTATGGAAGGATGAGCTGTTACAGGAAAAAAGAGATTGTCATGTATGATCATTTCCCACTTCTAGCTTCCTAATCTCAACTCAATATGCAGATAATTAGATATCACATTGGTTTTGCCCTCTATCACTGCTTGTACTGCTCTCCACTTTTCCTCATGGATGTGGGAAGGAAACCAAGTATTAATTTTAAAAGAAGAATTTATTGTCCATCTTTAAGAGGACATCTTTGCACCTAGCTATCTTAGATTATTGTTGTCCAGTCTGCAAATTTTCTTTTCTAGAGAAAGTTGTGTTATGGTAGCTACAAACAATTCTGAAGGAAATGGATTACATAAAGACTTTTGAGCCAGGAAGCCTAGGCATGTGATAAAAATCATATTGTTTAGTCTCATGGGTGCCCTCTTATAGAATTGGGTGGTGGGAGCATGATTATCTTCATATTATTGAATCCTTCAGTTTTCAGTATTATCAACCTTCCAAATTGCTGTGATTCTGTTCAGTTATGGTTCCATTTCTTCTTTCCTAGGAATGCCAGTCAATGATTGTGCAAAAGAGACTTTCCTGGAGTGGGGATTCTGGTGACAGTCACTCATACTTTTGACATTTCTTAATTGGCCTATTGCAGCATATTGCATATGAGGCCCACCTAGAAATTTCAGATAGTACAGAATATGATTGCCTGTAACTAATGGATTAAACCATGTACAACCTTTTAATCCCTATTTAATGTAAGCTGTACTTGTCTACCAGTTTATTTCTGGATACAATTAAAGGTGCTGGTTATTGTCTATATAGTTCTGTGTGGCTTGGAACTTGGATATCTTTGATGCTGTACACTCCAAATACAGGTAGCCCTCAAATTATGACCACACTTGAGCCCACAATTTTTGCCATTAGTTATGATCATATAGTTGGCCACACATGACCACACCTGATTTTATTACCTTTTTTTTGCACTTGTCATTAAGCGAAAGCCACAGTCATTAAGTGAACACATTATTCACCATGTAGTGGGTTTTGATGGAAGCACCAATTTCCAGCAAAACATTGTAAATTGTGGTGATATGATCATTGAACACTGCAAATGGCTGTAATGCAGGCTGGTTGCCAAATGCCCTAAATACCCTGACTAGAGGGTAGATGTCAGAACTTCAAATTTGGCTCATAAATCCCTTTTGGAGTCTGTCATAACTTTATATGATGACTAAGTGACCAACCATATGTCAAAGACTACCTGAACAATCTGCACTAATCAGATATGTTTGGTAATCCCAATCACTAGGAATTCTGGTGGGAAGGAAGCTCAAAAATAAGCATTCTTTTTGAAGCCCCTCTTCCTCCTGTGAAATAATTTGCCCAATAGTAATTTAAACTCCTTCCCTGATAAGACACTTGTAAACAGTTGGCTATTTCAGAGAGCCTTCTGGTATAATAATAATACCAGATGATATAATAATGATATAATAATGATAGAAAATATATAATAAAATATGAAATAATGCAAGATTTTTGGAAATTTTTTATTATGATTATATACAATATTATTGTTTTGCTGAAATTTCCTCTATCTTTTAACTTGGTTTGATTGATGTGTCATAGAAGTTATAGTAAATAAAACCTATTAATGAATTACTATACCCAATAGTAACATAAAAACTCCACAAATGAAGAGAGCACAGCAGTTTTGCTGGTGACTTATTATTGCTGCATATGACCCCAATATTGTTAGCATTTAGATATAGGTGTCTATGAAATTTTTTAAGAAATTGGTGCATTAAATAGTGTGATTTATCTTGGAATTCTGAAAACATTTCTGGAATAGTTGCTCTTCAGCCAAAACAAAACCTGGATCATTTTGATTCCAGGCTTTGTCTGAGAAAGAATCTGGAAGAGTAGTGCAAGATGATGAGGATAAGGCTGATGCAAGTAGTACTGCTCCTAACTCCTCCTCACACATTTCCAGTGTGTCAGTCTGCTTTCCCTTCCCATTTGTTGCCATTGTACCTGAATTCAAGTGCAGCATACTGTTGAGGTAATTCCCCGTTAGGAGAATGAGTGCATACAGGGAGACGTATTTGAGAGTAGTGTTGGAATAATACACACAGAGCACACAGATACACTGTACAGGAAATGTAGGTTTTTACTTCCAAAAAGGTTTAAGCAAAGTCCAAAATAAGCAATCCAAAGTCATTCACAGGTAAAATCAATCAGTTTTTCAATCCAGGGATAATCCAAATATCAAATTCCAGTGTCAGAAACAGTTCAGTATCAGACTTACATTAAATCCAGTAATATCAGTCAATTAGAAGAAATGGAGCAACAGCAATACTTTCCAACAGAAGGAAACAGAGACACTCACTCAGACACACTCTCTTCTGAGACTAAGATTAAACAACCCAAGTTTCTGGCTCCATCTTATGGCTGTTTGAAAAACCACACCCAATTGCAGTTTTTGCAATCTCTTAAAGACATAGTACTAAAATGTTTATCCTGGTTTATATATTTCTAACCCAAATACCTGTTAGGTGACTTATATTCCTAACACATACCACTACTGATCCTTTCCTTTAGTTGCCATATGCCTGCCCAGTCCATTTGTCCTTCTCATCTTTCTTCCCTGTAGCAGCCTCACATATGTTTGTCTCCCCAGTCTTCCTTCTCTTAGCTGTGACTGTTGTGCTTGAATTCAGTAGTTCTTAGTAGGTTGCCTGTCCACAAATAAGGAAGAATTCATCTTGGTAGCCAGGGAAGATTACCAACTGGAGTATAACAGTTTACTATATAGATCTCTATATACTGTACTATACTGTATTTATCCATTTTGCTCAACCATTTTGACTATCCCCGAGCTTCCTGGGCAAGGATGCAGATGAAAAGATGTTAATTTAGGCCTGAGTGTCTGTTCTTCCTAGGTTAGGTAATTCCAAAATGATAAAATATATGAATGGCTACAGACTTTGCTTCAGATTCTAACTCCAAGGCCTAGTACTGTTAGGAGCTAAATTAAGCTTAGTTTGCCTTTTCATTTCCAGGATTTCTAGTTTAAGAGGTATCATAGTTTGATCAGAACCCATGGACAGGAAAATCTTTAGCTTTATGGTGTTGGGAGACAGTTTATCCAACAGGTTCTGGTTCCAGATAAATAGGAATTAGCCAGAAATTATTAAGGGAACCAGGGACATTGGATAAAGTTTAACTTCACTTAAAAAAATTAAAATTGCCAACAATCACTAGGTTCTTTAAATAAACCAGCTTTCACCTAGAGGATGGCATTTGGGACATACTTGGAGATTTGGAGCACTGTCCTCACGAATTTACCTTGAACCTTTCCAAGGATAATATTAAGGATTTAGATCTAACATTTTTTCATATACTGTAGGATTTAGCTTCAAATAATTAGATAGTCACAAGTACAAAGCTTTCCCTTTTTACCCGGAAGAAATGCAAGATACTTGAAGCACATTTCTGTGTTATCTCCATTTGAACTTGGACTGTCTTGCTTGGAGCATTGAAAACTCCCCCATCTCCCATATTTAAAATATTGGATCTATTCAGCCATAATGCCATGGACGTGGATGAAGTGAGATTAGAATAAATGGTTAAAATAATATGTAGGGCTTTGGATTACCTATCCAAACTACTACAAGGATCTTGGGTTCTGCATATGGAAACATGTTAGCTATTATAAGCAAGTGGGAAATGTGGAAAGTCAAATCCATCAAAAAGTCATGCTAGAACTACTGCATTTTGCATTTTGAGCCCAAATTTTGAAAACTGGAAGTCTTTATAGTATAAAATTAAGATATAACTTCGTTTTCATTGTTTATGAAAAAAAGCAAGTACCCATATAGCAAGTTTTAATCACTTTAAAATAAGACTTGCAGTGGAATCTCAGTGTACCCTCTGTGAATAAGAGTTCTTTAAATCCACAGCTGAGCTGCAGGTCCACAGAGAATTTGAATGACTGTAAAATATAAGGATTTCAGAGATTTCCTATTTAGGTCATATTATGTGCTGTCTACCTAAATAAAGCTTATGTAAATCAGAGGATATTTGTATAAAAAGTAGTTTTCAAAAAGTATTAAGACCAGGGTTTTATAGTAACAATATACATTTAGTGTGTGGATGTGTTCCACCAGAGTTTATAACTAGACCTCAGTTTATTCATATAGAAAATGGGATTATTTTGTAAGATTGGGTCAATTCTTTTGGATCTAATGAGGTAAATTACCAAATGTATTTAGCTGGCAAGTTATGTATACTTAAGATCCATGAGCCGCTTGGTTAAAGTTAGTACAAGGGCATCACACTAAAGATTCCCTGGTTGTTGTTTTCTGTATTTAATAACAAGGGCTGGATTGGTGTTAGGAGTGTTTTTAGAACCCTTTACTCAGGCTGCAAAAAGGTTTATTTGACGGTGCGGATAACGGTGCGGCTAAAGCAGTAAGGCTCCTTTTGCCTGCACTGAAAGTTATGCCATTGCCTATGAACCGCTCACTTCATACACTGTACTAGAGCAGCAGTTTCAGCCTCAGAGCTGTACATCCCGCCTCAGCCATCTCTCTTCCACTCATTTTTGCATTTGCGCGCCCTTTCAATCCCAAGTGACGTATCTCCCGCCGCGACCAATCAGCAGTCTCTTCTGGTCAGGACAATGGAAGGTGTTCCTCCAACCCGCTTAGCTCCTGCCTCGGCGGCAGCCAATAAGAAGAAGCCTGTGTTGAGAGTAATGTTACCAGTGCCGAGAAGAGTGAGGAGGCTGCGTATCGATCCAGCTCACAGCCATTGCAGTGAATTGGACTACATACTAGATTCAGGCAGCCTTGGTGGCCAGTGTGAGCGTGTTTGCGACTTGTTTGAACTGCGGTTCTTGAGTGTACGAGAGTGTGGCACAGGGTAAGTATATTGCGGGGTCCTCGGCTAAGAAGCCAGGCGGAGTTGAGGAGGCCGACGCTCCCAGCCTGGCAACGGTGAGGCTATGGGGTGCGAGGGGCAGGATTCGTTCCTCACAGCCACACACACAAAGGGGGGAAATCGGGCTGGGACCGAGTAAACACTTTCCCTCGTCACCTCGGAGGAGGAGGAGGGTGGCGGGAAGGCGGTTAAGTCGTTAAAAAAAATAAAATAAAGCCGCCTGGGGAGTTTCGAGAAGTGGGGGAAAAGAGACCGTAAATCCTGGGACCCCCCCTCCCCGTCGTGCCCCAAGATCCCCACAGTCACGATCCGTGTAAATGGAGGAGGACGAGGACTCGAATCCGTTTTAGCCCGGCAAGCGGGGCGGCGGAAAGCGGTCCAAGTGTGAATAAGCTGCTTACATAGCACGGCGATACAGAGCCATCTAAGCCATTGCTGCAGCGTCTGTGAAGGGTTGGTGGTGGTGGGGGGGAAGAGGAGGAGAAAGCGGCGGACTCTCCACACGGACGCCGTGGTCGGTCGAACGAGGAGAGGGGAAAACGAGGCAAAAACGGGGAGTGGGCGCGGTGTTTGTGTGTGTGTGGGGGTCGCCTCGCCCGCAGGAAGCCCCGCGATGCTGAATTGCAGGAGCGTTTCTGGGCGTTGCTGGCCTCGGGGCGATAAATCACCTCGGGAACTGCGCCTGCTGTAACATGGCTGACGAGAGCCGTGTGTAGAGCAAGAGAAAACAAGGCGAGAGGAGGGCTGGCTTGCGCGCAAGGCAGAAGGGGGAGGCGCGGGCGGGCGGGCGGGCGGGGGCGCAGTTCAGGAGAACTTTTTCAAGGCGCCTTTTCTCCCTGGGCGAGAAAGAGCGCCGGCGACCGTTTAAAAGTCCACATCGGCCGCAGGTGAATTTTTGCCTTTTTTTTCCCCCCCTTCCTCTCGGCAACCGCTCCCCTTCCCCCGCCAAGGACTTAATCGGGGCTTTAAAAAAAAAAAAACTGAAAGGAAATGTTCTGGCGGGCTTTAGGAGAAATGAGACACTTCCCCCCCCACCCCCCCGCGTTCGCATTGCTTGCAATGGCTGAGTGTGTGCGCCAGAGTACAGAGCGCACCGACACACACACACACACACACAAATGGCTGAGTGTGTGCGCCAGACTAACAGAGCGCGCACACACACACACGCGCGCGCGGAAGGAAGGAGCCATATTCTCTCAGAAGCAGCGGCCATTCCGAGAAGCGGCCTCTCTTCCTGCTGAACGGCTCGCTGCAAAGGCAATGGACGGGCAGCAGCGCTCTCGCTTATGTAGAGGCGCCGCCACGCAGCGGGCAGGGCTCGGGTCCCGCGCACCGGCTGCCAGCCGAGCTTTTCCGCCGTAGCGGAGCTTCCGCGAATCGCATTTCAAGGGGACTTTCTCTCATCAACAAGGCGTTCGCACAAAATGGAAGGAGAATCGCTGCTGCCGGTGGTGACCTTCTTAAGCAGAAGCCTGCGCCATTGTACCAAAAAAAAAAAAAAATATCCGACCCGCTTCTTCATATAATACTGAAGCACATGGAATTAGAAGGATTCCCTCAGTTGGACGGTTTTAGCTATGGCGGCTGCGTCCTTGTAAAAGAATGTCTGTTAGTTATTAGGTAAATTTTTCAACCTTAAAAAAAACAACTCGCACGTGATAACTTCACTTACCCATAATGAGGACTTCGCGTTACTTTTTCCCACAGCTTTTCTAAAATTACCTGCCTGCCTACGTTGGAAACACTTAATAAAGCACGTTAAAATGTTTACTATGGTGTGATTATTTTTCTGTTGTACTTTTAAAAATGCTCTATTATAGAATGTAAATTAACAAAGTTTAAGATGTATTACATTTTTCATATTGTACGTTTGGAAATTAAATTTATTTAAAATAATATTTTCTTAGGGTAAGGCAAATTAAATATAGTAACATGTTCCTTATAGGTTTATCTTTTTCCTTATGTTTTTTATTATAGAGTCCAATTACTCATATATCCTTATTTATTCCTGGGAGTTTTTCTGACCTCTGTTTCCATATAGATATGAGTACTTGATTTTTGAGTCTTGTTTACCTGACAGAAACTTCAAACTGGACATGTTTAGTGAGGGGGAAAAATATTTTTGTGTCCACAGGCCAACTGGTAGAAAATTGCTTTTATGGCAACACTGGCCAGAACTGTAACATATTTCCATATTTAAATTGTGCCAATTAAGGCAGAAATACTTCCTGAATACCTAAGAAAAGTCAGAAACAGTATTTTTGTTTCTTAAAAAACAAGTTTAATACAAATAAGGAAAACCATTTAAACACTTGAAAAAACAAAATATTTAAGTTATAGACATTAACTTGAATATTGCTGGATCAAATTTAAGTATCTAGTAGGAAACTACTGTAGTTATATTTTAAGCCCTTGTCTAATTCACACTGGGACAGTTTTTTATTGCTTTACCAACATCTTTTTCTGTCTGTTAGTGGCAGCTCAGAACTCAATTGCTTTTAAGAGGCAGGACTTCTCTTTTTGATTCAGTTATAAAAGCCTGCAGAACTACAGCTTTATTTTATTGCCTATTATGTAAAAATAATGACAGAACTCTTCACAAACCTTTATTTTAAATCCACAGTTTTCTTAACCAGATTTAATATTCCTTATAAACTTGTTTTGAAGTATGGAAATTCTGTCTATGAATATGCTCACTGTGTGCTTATGTGCCTGGAAAAGTCCATGATGCATGCATTCCTCTGTCACAATATTGTAGAACTCAGAAAAATTATATTCACATAATCCAGTGAATTGGTGAAGAATTGTCAGTCTGGTTTCAAAACATCTCCAGAAATGTTGTGTCTGGCCTTAATCTGCCAAAAATGTTCTGGCATTCTAAAATGTGGCATGCCCCTTCACAGGCTGAGACCTGTTTCCATCTGTTGGTGAAATTGGTTGTTGCACATGAAAATTGGATAATTTAGTACCAATTTAGTATTTGTGATTAAGTACTACACCATAAGAAGGTTGAGTAAAGGACAATGCTGCATGAATATCATCTGGAGAGGTCTCATGAAAAATTGCAAAGTAACATGGCAAAGAAAATCTTTGATTCAGGTAAATGTATATACATGCCTGTGCATGGAGGGTAGTTGGGTTATACAATAAACAAGGTGTGTTTGAATTTAATTTGAAAGAAACAAAATTCAAACGTTACAGACTTTTTGACTTCTGGCCAAATAAGTAGAAAAAAATTTTTCTCTAGGATTTAGTATCAATTTATGTTATGTGTCATAAAATTTATAGATATATGTTATGTATACACATTCCTTGCAGTTAAGGAAAATACACTTTGAAACTAGTGTAACATTTTGTGATAATTTGTATAAGCCCAGACTGTTTTTGAATTATCACTAAAACATTCACCTGTAACATTTTTTGTAAATGGAGCATTTGTCACTATTCATCTCCTAATGTGCTGGCAACTACAGTACCAGGAACCTAATACAGCAGAACCTCTGGTCACGAACATCTCTGACCATGACCAAATCAAGTTCCAACCAAAAAATTCATTTCCCCTTTCGCACCATTTTTTTTTTTTTTTTTTGGTAAGTGCCAAAATTAGGTTTGGGTCACGACCAAATCGGGTTGCAACCAAAGTTATGGAACGAATTGTGGTGGTGACCAGAGGTTCAACTGTACTATACAGCATATGCAGACTTCTGAGATTCTGCTGTCCTTATGTCTCCAGAGGATTTCCCAATATTTGTTACAGATTTGCATATATTGTTATAACTGTTGGATTCCTTGTTTGTCCAATCACATTTGGCCAATAAAGTATTCTATTCTAAACGTTCAGGCTAAGGCCACATTTCAAGGACACATATATATATATACATATATATATATATATATATATATATATATATATATATATATATATAATATATACATATACTATAATATATAATACACATATATACATATACATATATACGCATATATATACATATACACACACATTCATTCATTCTCTGGTCTTGTCGGAGGGGAGGGTTTTGGGGTTTTGCACATACTTAAGGAGTTAATGCATTTCTAGACTACATAGTCAGATATGGTTTGATTATAACTTTTAAAATAAATAGTTGTCCCCAAAGTTAGATAAGAGTGCAGCTTTATCTCAGAATGTAAATTTTAGCATTCTTAATTAAATTGCTTACTATGAAATCCAAAATAGTTTGTCAGGAATTTCAATTTGTCTTTTAGAAATCTTCAAAAATGGGCAAAGGTGATCCTAAAAAGCCAAGAGGTAAAATGTCCTCATATGCCTATTTTGTGCAAACCTGCCGGGAAGAGCACAAGAAGAAACATCCAGAAGCGTCAGTGAATTTCTCAGAGTTCTCAAAGAAATGTTCAGAAAGGTGGAAGGTACTGCTTGCTAAAATAATAATACAAAGCACACATATATCATTTTTGATTATTTAAATGTCATTTAAAAATATTTTTATCCAAACTAGAAGGGGATAAACGTTCATTAAGGATGCTTTCTGGTTATGTTTTTTTATACATAGACAATGTCCGCTAAGGAAAAGGGGAAATTTGAAGATATGGCACGAGCTGACAAGGTTCGTTATGAAAGAGAAATGAAAACTTATGTACCCCCAAAAGGAGAGTCAAAAAAGAAATTCAAGGATCCAAATGCACCAAAGAGGCCTCCGTAAGTAGATTTTTATAGTTTGTATATATGTAGTAGTATTACACTTATGCACACACAGAAGATTTAACAATTGGAAAATAATGCTATGCTTATTTTGTGTCCTGTTATAATGTACTATTTGTGAATAACACTTAATTATTTTAGTATTTTGCTATGCAAAATCCATTTGTTAAACCTTATTTGTTCTGTAAATCTATTTTCAGTTCAGCATTTTTCTTATTTTGTTCTGAGTATCGTCCAAAAATCAAAGGAGAACATCCTGGTCTTTCCATTGGGGATGTTGCAAAGAAACTTGGAGAGATGTGGAATAATACATCTGGAGAGGATAAACTGCCCTTTGAAAAGAAGGCTGCTAAACTGAAGGAGAAATATGAAAAGGTAAATTACAAATCCATTTTAACATAATTAGATCGGAATAATAAATTCCAGACATTCATTAGCAGTATGGCCATATGTTTATGCATTTTTCCTCAGAGTATTAAATGCTTATTTTCTCTTTTCATATTAAAATTCCAATTTGGATAAAAAATGAAATCAGTGCATGTAGTCTTGTATGCTTTTAGTGGCATGTGAGTTCAAATCCCACCTTAGTCGTGAAAGCCAGCTGGGCCAGTTCTTCTCTCTCAACCTCTCACCTCAGGGTTGTTGTGCCGAAAATATGAGGAAGGATGCTTGCCATCTTGAGTTATTTGTAAAAATATATGAAGGCAGAATTTAAATAAAAATATATTTTTAAATGTGGAAGCTGGAATATTAGGAAGACTCTAGTAATTTTTAAAAGTAATTTGGGTTAATAATTGCATCTTGTAAACAACTTTAATAAATTCATAATTATGGCTTTACTGCATATGGATTCATATAAAATATTAGGATCCCATTTTAGAAAATGTGAAAGAAGTATTTATGGAATTGTCACAACCATAATAGGAATTTTATAAATTTGGAACGTAAATTGTGGTACTGCCAAAATATACTATATAAGACCACTTTAAGTTGTGGGATTATAACACATGGTTTCAACTGGGGATAGGGACTAGGGAAGGACTGAATAACATGAATGATGGCTTTGTATTAGCATGATGAATTTGAGTTGAACATCAACACTTTAGAGCACTCTGAATATTTCTCAAATATAAAACACAATTTAGAATATGAAAACACAGACTTGGCAGTGGAAAAAAGTTTTTAAAAACAGATGAAGTAAAAATTAATTACTGGAGGATTGGCTTACTGGGTTTTACTATGCAGTTCAAAGGAATATAGTTTATACATGCTGAAGGTGGCACCATCTACTCTAAGTGAAGTGTGAAAAGTTGAATTCTTTCATTTAAACTATTAAGTGTAATCACAACCAGCCTTCTGTGACATCCAAACATTTTTTACATTCGGAATTACAATTTTGACTGATCTGCATTTAAACTGAATAACTATTGATCCCATTATAAACAAGAGTTTTTTTTGTGTAAACAAAATTCTTTTTTCTTTTCAAACCAAGGATATTGCTGCATACCGAGCTAAGGGAAAGCCTGATACAGCCAAAAAGGTAGCTCCTAAGCCTGAGAAAAGCAAGAAAAAGAAAGAAGAGGAAGATGATGATGATGATGATGATGAGGACGACGAGGAAGAGGAGGAAGAAGAAGAGGAGGAGGAGGAAGAAGAAGATGATGAATAAGTCTTTTCGATCAGATTTTCTTGTCTATAAAAGCATTTAACCCCCCTGTACACAACTCACTCCTTTTAAAGAAAGGAAAAAAATTAAGCATAAGGCTGTGTAAGATTTGTTTTTAAACTGTACAGTGTCTTTTTTCCTTTTTCTTTTTTTTGTATAGTTCCAAACTACCAAATATGTCTTTTGGTAGACTTGTCCTTTAGTGGTATCACAGTGGCCACTAATGTTGCCTAGTACAGAATGGGGGTTGTAAATTGGCATGGAAGTTTAAAGCAAGGTTCTTGTTGGTGCACAGCACAAATTAGTTATACATGCAGATGTAGTTTATTATTCATCTTGAGTTGTCTGCCTCATAAAATAGTTGTTCTGTTAACTAAATACCACTCTGTAATTGAAAAAGAAAAAAAAGTTGTAGCTGTTGACATTCTGATTGCTTCTAAGTAAATACATTTTTAAAAAATTTAGTATTGTTGTCCTTTTAATAGGTGCCCTTGTAAAGTCAACATTTCCCTTTTTTCCCTCTGGAAACCTTAACTTGTTACGTTTTTGCCCTTTTGGGATCACGTCAGAATTTTGTCTCTTCATGTAATAAGTTGATGGAATGATAACAAGAGCTTTGAGCAACATGCCCTATATAATCATGATAGGGTAAGAAATAAATATATACCGGAATATGCAAAACATGCTTTTCCCCATGTAACTGGTCACAATAAAAAAATGTTCTTAACCAATTTGTATTTGCTCAGCTTTTGCTATGTACAATATTCTACTGAGTTGTATAAATTTGCCAGTTTTGGAAGGATGAGAATTAAAATACCATTTCTGTGGCATGAAGTACGTCTAGGTGAAAAATAATTTAGGATGCTTCTGAGACCACTAAGTATACTCAAGTTGATCTGCAAGGAATTTACATGTATGACTTCATTGGCTAGTAGTAAGTTGAATTTGCAAATACTTTAATACAGAGGAGAGTACTCTTATCTAAGCAGGTAAAGTTAAATACTAAATTACTGTAATCCTTTTAGGATACCATGTCAAGTGATTGTGGGCTTTATGCCATGGATACTCCTGGTAGTAAACATCCCACAATAAAATACTTTACTTTGCTAATGTTTTTTATAAGTGATACCATTGATTGATTTGTATAAATTCATGTTTTCAATCCACTACTAGTTTTAGCCCATTTTCAAAATTTTGTATTGTCTCAGATTAAAATGAGATGTATCTTTTTCTGTTACCTTTTATAACATTTTTGATGTCTGCCCATTTTGTAAGTTAAAATAGCAGTAGGGGGAAAGTACGTTTTTTTTCCATTTAGCTGTGAAATATAACATGGTATTCCAAGCTCTGATTTGATAAAATATAGATTGCTTTGAAAACCAAAGTTAAATTTTTTGCATTTTCAATAAAAATGCTGGCAGTTATAAACTCGGCGGAATAATCTGGGGATTGATTGAGAATTCTGTAGTTATGAAATAATGGTGCCAGTGTTTAAAAAATAGCATTCTTGTAATTTTACACACTTTTTTGATGGAGTATTGTTTTGTTATACAATTTTGACTTAAAATTCTTACTTCAATTTTGCATTTGTTTATGTATAACCTCAGGAGAATATTGAACATCTGATTTCCTGGTTGATACTAATAAAATAATAATTACAGAGGTTTATATATTTAGTTAAGTTATTTTACTTAAAATAATTTTCACTGATTTAAACCACTCCAGTATATATATACCTACACTATTGAAATTCCATAAGCAGCAATATTTGTCACTTAACATGCAATAGTATTATTAACCTTCAGAAATACAAAAAAATGTTCAAGGAAGGCGTTTCATGACTCCATAAAATTGTTTCAGTGGGTCTGCAGTTTATACTAAGTCTGTTGTGGAAGGGACAAAAAAAATATTTTTATGTAATTTGTAGACAATGTAAGCCTATGAATATCGGATAAGAAATAAAACTCAAGTCAACATTTCTCCAGATAGCTACAAATTTCATTCCCTGTTAACTTTTAAAACCAAGCTTAATTCTACGTAATTTCTCTTTGCCCTAGCAGTTTGTTTATTGCACATTTAGGAGAGCCACCAGCTCTTATAAATACTGGCATAAGTAATAATAGTGGTACTTGCTAATCAAGTAATGTAAATAAGTAACCCACTTAAGAATATTGTGAAATGAAGCACCATTTTTATTTCCAAGATTTTGTAATGTAATTATCCCAGTTATGCAGACAAAGTATAGAAAACTCATACTGAAGTGAAAGGATAAATTGTTTAAAGGATTAAGAGACCTATAACAAGTTTTTAGTTATAAAATGTTGGAGGTAAGGCACTTCATGTAATAAGTTGATAGAAAGAGCTGTATTTGCATAATAGTCTAAAGTGAGAATCCTACCTGGATTTTACTGTTCCCCCAAAATGATACAGAATAAACCATTATTCTAGGTGTACCTTGCAAATACCTCTAGGATGAGAATCCAGTCTTTTCAAAGTGCTTATTTTCTGACACAAAAAGTAGCACCAGGCATTTGTAAAATACCTTTGGTCAGATTAGGTATTTGGAAATGTATGCTCTTAGTGTCTTAATGAACAAATGTCAAGTCTTCAATTTCAAAAATCTAAAATTGATTTTCAAATTAAAGTTTCAAAAGATTTTTGTAAAGATTTCAAATTTACAGTAATATTTTAGCCATCTGTAATGTAAGCGGTAAAAACTAAGCACCTTTCTCAGGCAGCAGCTGAATACTTGTGACAAAAGCACCTGCCTGTATATCCTTGGAAAGAAGTTTTGAGAGACATCTTGTCTCCCAACATGAAAAGTTTTGCCATTATGATAGTAATGCCATTATCTTACATAATTTTGTTGTGAGGCCGTAATTTAGACTTAATAAGTGCACAATTATTTTTCTATCCTGAATCTGAATTCATTACATGACCATAAATTGTAGTATTCATTGGGAAAAAACAATGTTTTCTCTTTGGTCTGAAAAAGTTCCTTTTCGGTCTGAATAGTTCCAAATATTAATTATCTCTTGTTACCATTTTCTGCCATTTTTCCTCAGTGCTACAAAGTGACCCGATAACTTTAAAATGTTCATGTCTTGAAACGCACACATGCACATACAAAGTAACCAGGTGGAGCTTTGATCTGCACCATCTTGACTTTAACCACATACTGGACACTGCACTTGTCTTTTTCGTACTTATTATCACAGTGATACTTCTAGAGCTCTTGTGATTTTATAAACCTGAATACTTTAGTTCTGTTAAAATTAAAATATACTTTTTAGTGAAAAAATCTTTAAACTGAGGAAACCAGAGATGAGAGAATTTTACAAAAGGAGATGAGGGAATCCAGTGGATTTTTCAATATTTTCTGCATATTTTGAATCAATTTGCTAGTTTCAAGAGGTAGCTTCTTGTGTTACAGCATTTCTGTTTAATCTCCCAGACCAGATGTCTCTCAATTGGTCACAAACAGTGCACGAGAATCAGTTTATTAGCCCAAGAGACGTAACACCTTTGATACATTAATAACTGGCCCTGGACAGCCACTGGGCTCACTGTTGCACCCTGGGCATATAGATTCCAACATGCAGTATCTCTTTTCCTGAGGTACCAGGGGCATGAAAGACCATCCCAGACTGGGCAAGAGCTGAGGTGCCTTTTCCTGTTTGCATGCTCCCCCATAACTTAGGGATTTAGACTGAAGAAAATGGAGCTCTTTGTCCATAAACCAGATCAAGAACTCAGATAACATAATCAGTTGGAAGGGACCTTGTAGGTCATCTAGTCCAACCCCCCGCCCAAGCGGGAGACCCTACACCATTTCTGACAAATGGCAGTCCAATCTCTTCTTGAAAGGCTCAAGTGATGGCACTCCCACAACTTCCGAGGGCAAGCTGTTCCATTGGTTGATTGTTCTCATTGTAGAAAGTTTTTCCTTATTTCCAGGTTAAATCTCTCCTTGTTCAGTTTCCATCCATTATTCCTTGTCTGGCCTTCAGGCGCTTTAGAAAATAGCTTGACCCCTTCCTCTCTCTGGCAGCCCCCCAAATATTGGAAGACCGCTGTCATGTCTCCCCTGGTCCTTCACTAGAGTAGCCATCCTGTAACCGTTCATATGTTTTAGTCTTCAGTCCCCTAATCATCCTGGTTGCTCTTCTCTGCACTTGTTCTAGAGTCTCAACATTTTTTTTATAACGTGGTGACCAAAACTGGGTGCAGTACTTTAGGTGTGGTCTTACTAAGGCTTTATAGAGTGGTATTAGTACATCCCTTGATCTTGATTGTATCCCTTTTGTTAATGCAACTTAGGATTGCATTAGCTTTTTTTGGCTGCTGCTGCACACTGCTGGCTCATATTTAGCTGATTGTCCACTAAGACTCCAAGATCCCTCTCACGGTTACTGCTATTGAGTCTGGTTTCACCCAGACTATATGTGTACTTTTGGTTTTTCTTGCCTAAGTGTAGGGCTTTACTTTTCTCTACACTGAATTTAATTTTATTAGATATGGCCCAGTGTTCTAGTCTGTCAAGATCCATCTGGATCTTGAGCCTATCTTCTTGGGTGTTAGCTATTCCTGCCAGCTTTGTATCATCTGCAAATTTGGTAAGTTCCCCTTCTATTCCCTCACCTAAGTTGTTCATGAAGATATTGAAGAGTACTGGGCCTAAGACAGAACCTTGTGGCATCCCACTGCTTACTTCCCTCCATGTAGACTTAGACCCATTAAGGACTACTCGTTGAGTACAGTTTGTCAGCCAGTTACGAGTCCATCTGATGGTGGTGCTATCTATTCCACTTTTTTCTTGCTTACTAAGAAGTAGGTTGTGGTCTACTTTGTCGAATGCCTTGCTAAATATATTATGTCCACAGTATTTTGCTGGTCTCCTAATTTAGTCACTTTAGTCACTCCTACAGTCTTAACTGAGTGCCTTGATGCAGGGCTAACGGCAAACACTTTTCGGCCTGACCCATTTGGATGCAGGCTTCAGACTTCTCTGCAGTCTAAAGTTAGAGCAAGGAAAACCCATGATGGTGGAAGGAGTAGTAGTCATGTGGGGATGATTAGGCCCCCGGCCTTAAAAATTCCTTGGTTTGCCCTGTGCAGATGTGGAGATCATCTTCTCGGTCTAAAGACGGATCTATAGTGCCTGGTTACTTGTAAGCTGCTCCTTCTTGACTCAGTCAGTCTGGCTTGCTCTCACCTCATTGGTTACCCTCATGGCAATAGACAGGAATACCGCTGCTCTCCTTTCGTGTACTCCTTACCACTAAAGAGATTGAATTTTGCAAAGTTTCCTAAATATTGTTTCCTAAGTATTGTTGTGAGTAGTAGCAACCTATTCGGAGGGCTGCATATCACCCAAAGGTTGTAAGTTAAAAGCTCCACTCCTAACCCTTACTCTTGATATCGTGGCAACAGGGTTCTTTTTGTCTTTGTTTAATGCACACACGTGAACTGTAACACATTCTGAGTGCAGGTGCCAATTCAAGTTGAGGCTTAGTTCAGAAAATTCTTAGGAAACACAAAGCAAGAGAAATATAACACATTCTTCCAAATAAAAGATTTCCACCTTGTATTCATGTGCCATATTTAATAAAGCAATAAAATAAAGCTATGATTTGTTTTTGTTTGCTTCTCGTGGTTCTCTGTCTGGAAAAAAATGCATTACAACATTAAGGCATTCTAAATAATTTCTATAAAATATGGCATGCTTTTTAACTGAGCCTGCTTGCAGGAAAAGTTGGTGGTTAAAAGTAGGTAATATTGATTTCCTTGTAAACTTAATATGTCTATGCATATATACCCCGTTTCCCCAAAAATACAACCTACCCTGAAAGTAAGTCCTAGCTTGATTTTTACACATGCACCCAATATAAGCCCTAATTAAGATCCTGCCCACTCCAAAGTGCATGGGTAAAAATTAAGCTAGGGTGAGAATGGGGTGTGTGTGTGAAGTCGCCCTACTACTTACCTTTGGACAGTTGTAGCCAGGCCTTGCACACCCCAACACCTGCCTTGCCGGCCCATTTCTTTTGCAGCCAACAAGACTTTCCTAAAGGCCTCTGTAGCTGATAACAGAGCTCCAGATCGATCTGGAACTCTGTTATTGGCTGCAGAGGCCTTCAGGAAAGTCTTGCCAGCGTCAGAAGAAGCTCCTGAACGCCTCTGAAAGCAAAAAGGAGGCCGGGGATGATGCGTGCAAGTGAAGTTAGTCATTGGATGACATACCCCCAAAATAAGACCTGGTGCCTTTTTTCTGGTGGCAAAAAAAGAAATAAATAAGACAGTGGCTTATTTTCGAGGAAACATAAGTTACTTACAGAAGAGGCAGTTGTCATACATTTACTTTCACAATATAAAGATTTGTCCCCTAGTTAAATGTTAAATCTAGAATCATTCACTCACTCACTCACTCACTCACTCACTCACTCACTCATTCATTCATTCATTCCTTTTGATTTGATTTTGCCCAACTTCAATAAAATGAACCATCCTTTGAAAATGTCCATTATAAGAAATATGCACAGGAACTATGCATGTAGACATTCTGGCCACATGGCCATGTAAAATGTCTTCAGACAATGCTGGCTCCTTTAGCCAAGAAATGGAGATGAGCACCATGTAAAATGTCTTCGGACACAACTGGACAAGGAAACCTATAGCAGTGGTGGCTAACCTTTTTGGGCTCCCGTGCCGATAATTGCATGTGCACTTGCCTGCTCGTACTCATGTGCCATCACCCAGAAGGTAATGCGCGCAGGGCCCCCCATGCCTCCAGAGCATGCGCACACGACCCGCGTGACCAGCGCTTCTGTGCATTTGCGCATGACCCCCCAAGGCTTGCTGCGGGCTTCTGTGCATGCGCGAGTGTGTCCTGCGCACTGCCACCCCCCACACATGCACGCCAGATACCCGACAATCAGCTGATGGGCGAGCGGTGTGCGCGTATGTGCAGTACACCTTTTCTGGGCAAGTGCTCGTGTGCCAGCAGTAATGGCTCTGCCACTTTCGGCGCATGTGCCATAGGTTCCCCAGCATGGACCTATAGGAACTAGTTGACTTACAAGAGACGTGTAAAGTTTAAAAGGTTGATAGATGTAAGCATTTGGCTGCCTATTCAAAAGAATGGCTGAAAAATAGCATGCCAACAGAATAAAATTGCTGCATAATATATAAGTGATAGACGCCAGTTTTCTATAGAAACGTCATACTTATAGGATGCAACAAAATCTCAGTAAAAATTCTTTCAGTTTCTTTGTTGACCGTGCTGGTTTTTTATTTATTTATTTAGTTTGTCAATTGCTTACAAGATAATAGGTATAAGTAAAAACATAGTTATGGATACGTGAAATGAATACATATAAGAAAAATAAAAAGAAACAATAGGACAGGGACGGTAGGCACGTTGGTGTGCTTATGCACGCCCCCTACAGACCTCTTAGGAAAGGGGTGAGGTGAATAGTAGAAAGTCTAAGGTTAATGTTTTTGGGGTTTGGGGAAGAAAGCACAGAGTCAGGTAGAGTATTCCAGACATTGACCACTCTGTTGCTGAAGTCTTATGTCCTGCAATTAGGTTTGGTGCGATTAACCTTGAGTTTGTATCTATTGTTTGCTCTTGTGTTGTTATGGTTGAAGCTGAAGTATTCATTGACAGGTAGGACATTGCATTTCTAGGTTTTCTAGGTCTAGAATTTCAAGTCTGGTGGTATAAGGTATTCTGCAACAAGTAGAAGAGTGGAGAAATATTTCTGGACTTTCTCAACTGTGTTAATATCAGATACATAATGTGGGTTCCAGACTGATGAGCTGTATTCGATTATTGGTCTAGCAAATGTTTTGTATGCTCTAGTTAGTTCTGGTTGTTCACGTACAGCATTCAAAAATGAAATCCCACATCTGTATCTGAATTTACACATTCAATTTATACCATCTCAGCTTGCTCATATATACTCAGGGGTTCACTCTCTGTTGATCAGAAGTATTTTTGTCTAGGCATCGAGAGAAATCTTGAAGTGGCTATTTCCCCACAAATAAAGATTGAGAAGCAAAGAGAAAGATTCTAACCTTGGCTGTCTTACTTTTTTATTTGTATAAAGTTTTTCATGTATGGAAGAATTTAGAAATGGCTGTCTGAAATGGTCTGGTCTTGTCTAGCTCACCTCAAGCCATTTCTTTCTGCTTTGTGTATAAAACAGGCAAAGTTCCAAGCAATTTGCAGAAAGGTAGCTGTTTAATCTTTCCAAATAAAAATGTTGGGGGGGGGGGCGAAATACAGCACCCTAAACAATCTTCTCTGTAGACTTCAGTCATCAAAAGCCTACAAATCCATTTATGATTGTAGTGACAAATTAGCCTGAGTAATATACTGTGTATAAAAAGTAAGAGCTTATGTCATAAGGAATCAGTAGTATGTATTGCAACCCATGGTTTGATCATTAGAACCAGAGTCACTGGCAAATAACAATAATCTGTGTTTTTTCTAAGTGTCAAAGTCTTCTCTGCTGTGTTTATTGCTCTGATAAACGTTAAAGACTTTCAAAATAAAAGCCACTAAGTCATGCATTAAACCAGAGGTGGTATTCAGCAGGTTCTAACCAGTCCTGGAGAACCATTAGCGGAAATTTTAAGTAGTTTGGAGACCGGCAAATACCATCTCTGACTGGCCCCACCCCCATCTATTCTCTGCCTAACGAGTCCCAGCTGATCGGCTGGGTCTTTTGTTGCCCTGCATAGGAGAATGGAGCTGGAAAGCAGGTTAGTGGGGTGGGAAGGGAATGGGATTTTGCAGTAATCTTCCCCTGCCAAGCCCACCAAGTAATGCCCACCAAGCAATGCCATGCCCACCAAGCCACACCCACAGAACTGGTAGTAAAAAATGTTGAATCCCACCACTGCATTGAACTAACATCTAAGATGAAATGTTCATCCACAGCTTTCAAATTCTATCATTTCAGATTTTATATCCAAATTTATGATAGGATCAGCAATCTTTTTATGTGGGAAGCGTCATATGCAATTTCATCATTGCTGCAGGCAACCATATACTGTATGAATTATACTTTACAATTAAATATATTTAATAAAGATGGGATACCAGCGTGTATACAAATAAATAAAATATATTTGTTTTAATTGAAAGGACCTTCGTCTTATAACATTTCATGGGTGGGATCAAGATTTAGCTCTCTTGACCTCTTATTATTAATGTTGTTGTTTTATTTTAAGCACAGTTAAGGGTTTCATGACTTCTAAATGACTTTGGACAACATGTTGCTAATCCCTAATATATGAAAATATTGCCTTGTCTCTTAAAACAATTTTTCTGAGTATCAGAAGCTGCCTATTAAATGGATTGACTCATAGAATTTAGAATAGCTTGGTCCAACTTGGAGCAAATATAACATTTATATTGAATTTGCTTACATAAAGTGCTGAATTTGGAGTTCTATAGCAAGTTTTTATGAAAGAATATTAGGGAAAAAACAGGATGAATTTTCCAGGGTATCACAATATATTTTATCTACATTATAATTTGTTATTTATCTTTCTATTCACTCGCATACCTACCAGCCTCCTGGTAACAGGGCCTGTTTTGGTAAATGTATTTTGCATTTGAAATGTGACCAGTATATTATAATAAATAAATAAGAATTCTGTAATAGTAAATTCCAGAACTTTTAACAGCTGTAAATCCATAGCTAATGGATAAAACACATTTAGATTATAGAAGGGAGGTTACTATTTGTTGTATAATTTACTGTATCACACATGAAAAATAAGTTTTCAAATACATAGAAGAACTGCAGGAAGCTTGCAGGAAATGCAGAAGGAAATAGCAAGAGAGCAGAATGACCTTGCACTGTTTAATGCAACTAAAGTACTTAAAAAAAAAATCTCTTAGTCACGATTGAATTTTCTGCCACATCTTTTACAAAAAAGGACAGCTGCTAATTGAGCAGAGAAAATTCACAATGAAAAAAAGAACAATATGATACAATATTTTTTCTGGATTTCTCATACTGCCTAATCTTTAAGAAGTCATAATTATAGTTTTGGTCAATTTATTCCTAAATATCTAAACAGAAGAAGCCAAACTAAATTCTATTTAATTCAGTTAAAAATCATTCATAACACTTTTGTATAATTAAAACCTGGATTTAACTTATTTGAAGTGCTTCTTTCCAGTGAAAGTTTGAGTAAAGGGCCAAATTCAATAGGATGAATGGGTGACAAGTATAATAATCACCAAGTTTTCATTGGAAAGAAAAATAAAATGTGTAAGTAAATATTGATTTGGCTTGCAAAAGTGCATGTGAGATGAAAGTGGGCATTCTAGGGGACTATAGAGTGATATGATGTAGTTGCTTAAAAATCCAATGCAAATCTTATTTATATTTATATTTATATTTATACTTATACTTATATTTATATAAAAAGGGCTGTGTGTGTATGTTCCAGCATACTCTGGAACACATCGAGCAATTTCAACCAAACTTGGTACACAGATGACTTACCCTCTGAAAACAAATACTGTGGGGGTAAGATGCCCCTGACACCCCTTGGGGGTGTGTGCCTTAAAATGGCTTCCACTGTACAGCACAGTGGACTTACCATGGTAACGGCTTCACAATACAACAGTACTCCACAAGGGGCTCCCTCTCAGCTCTCCAAGGAAACGTCAGGCGATTGGCCAAGTGCAATAAAAAAAAAAAGAAACACCAGCATAGACAAAAAACTCCCGAGAGGAATAGAAGACTTGTGACGCTATGCGAGAGACAGTACAATAGCGTGAGTCCTGACTACAGGATTTTCCTGTCTAATAGAGGATTGGGATAAACAAATACCTGGGCAATGCTGGGCTATCGGCTAGTTTGGGATAAATTAAGAGAAGAACTGTGCCCAGATTGCAGGAAAGAGCAGTCCTATACTGTATTCTTAACTAATTGCTACAGGCAGTCCCTGAGTTAAGAATTTAAGAACAACTTGTACTTACTAACAGACTAACTATTGCTATTACTAAAAATGATGGACAGCATACTCCTTCTTTGAGAAGACAAACTGCTGAAACCACCCCATGTTTTCATGTCCTTCTGAAGTTGCACATTTTAAATATACGGCCTGTTTTCAGCAGTTTTCAGCGATTTAAGAAAGGAAGGAGGATGGTGTCTGCCATTTTTAGTAATAGGCAATCCATTTGAAAGTATGAGTTCTGACTTAAAAATTAAGGGCAAGTCAAAGGCATTGAATTAAAGAAAAAGGTAAGATATTAGGAGTAGTTGCCTGATGATAAGAGCTGTTGAACAATGGAATAATCTTCATGAGACTGTTATGGATTCTTCTTTAGTGAAGGTTTTTGGATGTGAGCTAAATGGCCATATGTTGGGACTGCTTTTTCCACCATTTCTAATGATTTAGTCAATTGTTGTGATGAGCAGAAGGTTGGATGAGATGACCCATGTTGGTCCTTTTGTTATTTGGAGCAACATATTTGGAATTCCAGAGTTTCCCTACTAAATAGCAACAAATAAACATACAATAATTTGTATAATTGCAACAATGTAACATTTATATAATCATAACATGGTTATTGTGAGCCCCCCAGAAGTGCTAAAGATGGGTATCCCTATAACTGTTTTAAATAAAATAAATTAAAAAAAATATTTGTCTATCTCTTGGTCCTAATCCTAAACCAAAAAAAAGGATATCCAAATAATGAGACAGCCAGTGGTAATTGAAACAGTATTTGTGGGAGCAATCTTCTCCAAATTCAATTCAAGAAATAAAATATCTAAATAATAAAAGAGAGAACTCAAATACATATGTTTTAGAATTCAACAAATTCATTTGAGTTGCTTTAAAGTACTATTCAGTGAATAGTAATATACATAATTACAGATGAAGTATAAATAAATCAAAGTCGCCTGAATTTATCCTTCTCTTGAAGATTTACCTCACTGTTTATATGAACAAATCTGGAACAGTAATCAGAGAATACCAAAAGAATTGGCAAAATTAGGAGAGCAAAAACAATTCCCCCCAAAACTAAACAATCATTATCTTAAAAAATAAAAATATGCTTTGCTGTTTTATATATGGATTGCAGATATGGATGAGATGATTATAGTGGAAATAAAAATATAAAGTATCTCACTGTGGCCAGGTAGTTTATTCATTCCACTGCCAAGATTCAGAATGCTGATTGATAAATTCAGAATCCCTTCTTAAGGCAGATTTTGAAGGTTCCTTCAAAGAGGACACTTTCAAATAAAGGAGCGTGGAACGTAACATTTGGCTCACCTATTTGGAAATCAATTATAGTGGAAAAGCAGGTAGACTGAAAAATTTAATGATGAGGATCTTGGAAGACGAGAGAGACGGAGGAAATGTGTTGAGAAAATCATGGCTAAAATGCTGATAGTGGAACCTTGTTAAGCAGATTTGCCTCTCTGGCTTTCTTATTGCTCGTTTTCTCCTTTGGACTCTAACCATGCAGCCACTTAGAGTGACAACATAAGGCAGGGGTATGAAATTTCCTTTATCTCAAAAATTGCACATTTGAATGCTCCACTTCAAAAGTAGGTGCAGTCACAGCCCCTTGTGGTAGGCAGATTCAGGGGTGCTAAAGGTGAGATGGATGCTTGAAATTTTCTTTTTAAAAGCTCCTATAATTTTAGACACTCCTATTCCAGGAGGGCTCTGGGGGTTTGTGTAGACAAAAGGAGAGTGTATAAAGTAAAAGGAAGTTGCTACTTTCACTTTCACTATTCATTTTCTGAGAAGAGCAGGAAGTTGTAACAAGATGGGGGAAAGAGTATAAGAACATTCCCAGGACAGGAATAGAGCTTTTTGCGGGGTAGTAAATCACAGGAGACGCACAACAGTATTTGCCCAGGACACCCAAATTGTAAGAAGCACACAGTAGAAGGTGAAGAGAAAACAGTATATGGGAGACGGAGGAATATAAAGATATAACAAAAGGAGATGACTAATGAAGGTCAAAAGGCACAAGTCAAGAAATTTCATGATGAGATTAACGATGTTTCAGATTTGTGTTTAAAAAGCCCCCCCCCAAGCAATGTACATTACAGCATCAACCTCCTTATATATAGATTGCTTCAAATGTAAAATGTATGCCTAACACCCTAAAGCTGGCTGAGGAACTCTGGGAGTTGAAGTCCGCTAGTCTTAAAGTTGCCAAGGTTGGAGACCCCTGCCCTAAAGTGTAAGTCCTAGCAAATATTTGATAACATGTTCTGCAAATATACTACTGTAATCAAGGAACTGGCTTTGGCTCAGTTCTCCTTCCTGAGGAAACATCAGTAACAAATTGGTACTGATTGTTATCTAATTTGTAAAATGATGCACAGTGTGTGAACTTTCTGAAAGAAAAGCAAGCATGTTTCCTGCTTATATATACATTAGCTGATATTGGCTGCTGCAAATGATTTGGAATTAGCAAAAGTTACATATACTTAAGAATATCTCAGTAAAGAATTCCATACATCAAAGAAACACGTAAATATCTGTGGGTTGTGTGAGGAACATTTTTTTTTAATTATTTGCAAGAATAAAGACAATCATACAACATTGCAAAGTCAGAACTATTCTGACTTTATATATTCACTTTCTAGTTACCAACTGACACTCCATCATTACTATTTGTCAATCTATCTGAATATGCTTTTTGATGTGTCATTTTTTTCTTTTTCTTCTTCTATTGTAAAATAATGAAACATAGAAGACATGCATAGTGTTCTATAAATGTACTTTTTAATTTTTTGGATTGAATGTTTTAGTAATTAAAAAAGAGAGTAAAGAATATAAATAGTCCAGTTTGTTTTTAACCTTCCGGTGAATAGACTTAAAGTCAACGTGAGAGAGGGATATTATTAAACTGGCTTTCCTGCATGCTCTGTAAAAGGAAATCGTTAATACTTTCAGCATATGCTTCAGTTGTTTACTTTAATTACTTGTGAAAAAACAGCTGCAATCTTAACCAGGCTGTTAGGAAGATTGAAAATCAGATTGTATTTATTTTTACCACATTATTCTTGTAATGTAAAGTAAGGTGGCTAACTCAAGAGCAGTCATGTTGCTCTGAATTAGAACTGGGAACATATTAATACTTATATCAGTTCATTTTGAACTACAATAATAAATTTAATTAATAATGAAGCAATTGCAACCAAGTGTTTTGTAGTTTTACATTTTCTTTTCTTTTTTTTAATAGGAGAACTTCTGTTCAGCGTTATGGTCAGTCAAACCTCCTCTGAGATTATAAAATACTTCAAATAGTTTGCTGGCCGTAACCATTTAAAATAACTACTTCATTAAACTCTTCTCTATTTGTTTGTATTATATTGCCTAGGGGTTATATATTGACTCCATATCCTTTGTCATTCATGATTTGAGTTTATTATTAAGGGAATGTATAGTACATGTTTGTACGCAACCAAATTATCAATATTGTAAAAAATAACTGAATAATCTGAATAATCAATTTGGAAAGCAATGGTCATTTTAAAAATATTTTCAGTTTCAGTCTCCATTACAATACATCAAAGCCAAAGTGGGTTTAAGTGATTAAAACTACAGTATTTACATGACAACTGAAATTTTAGTTAATCATTTTTACCATGTATATGAACTAACAGTAATAATGAAGATAAATTTATGCAATATCTAAATATTTCCTTAGGTAAGCAAATAAGATTTCCTTTGATAAGTAAATACATCTACATCTTTTTCTTTTAAATGTCCTGAGTGTTGGTCCAGAAGCAATGAGAAGAAAAAAAAGTTACAATCTCAGGAGCTTGCCTGACCTTCTATCCAGATGCTAACTATTGATGGTGAATTTCAAGCCTGACTGAAAAGACTGAAGAGCTTCCAGCATGTTTTGCCTCAACTTATTTTGTTCTATGTTGCAAAGTTAATGAAATACTGCAATTAAAATAAAACCAAAGCATCTGTAAAGCTAGGGAAATATCTGTGTGATTTTAATAGTCTCACATCTGATTGAAAGAAGCAGCTGCTCTTCAAAAGTATTTCCTAGAGAGCTGTAGGAGGAACAGCCTGTAAGCCAGGGGTGTCCAACCTTGGCAACTTTAAGCCTGGAGGACTTCAACTCCCAGAATTCCCCAGCCAGCAAAGCTGGCTGGGGAATTCTGGGAGTTGAAGTCCTCCAGGCTTAAAGTTGCCAAGGTTGGACACCCCTGCTGTAAGCTTTTCAAAGATGACTTCACTTTTTTCAGGCTTCCTCCTCCATTCTTTGCTGTTCCTATTTTAAAATGGGGAGAAAGGATTTTATCAAGCCTCAAAGGTCCCCCTCAAAAATCCTGATAGCGCCTGCAATTGTTGTGAAGCGCCCTCAGAAATCCTGGTAAATCCTACAAACCCTGTAGGAATATGTCTCACTGGCTGATAATTACTCCTGGGCACTGGTCATGTGCAATATTTAGTGTCCACCATTGTAGGATGAGCTCATCAAACATATTTGGTGCTCTTATGTGATACAGTCCAGCAAAAAATGTGCACCTTTTATTAAAAATTGCATTATAGAGATAAAACAAATACAAACTACAAAAGAGAAAAAAGTAAAAGTAAAAAACAAGAAAAAAAACCAAGTATTGCCCTTGTTTCCCAGCAAGCATAAAAATTTAACAACTTATTGTTTAGTGACTATTTGAAGTTACAACACTGACTAACGAGCATTTTTCACACTTATGACTATTGCAGCATCTCTATGGTCACATGATCAAAATTTGAGTGCTTGGCAAGTGGCATGCATTTATGATGGTTGCAATGTCCCAGGGCCACGTGATCATCTATTGTGACTTCCTACAAGCAAAGTCAATGGCGAAACCAGATTTACTTAACAGCCATCTTACTAACTTAACAATTTCAGTGGCAAGAAAGGTCGTAAAACGGGGCGAAACTCAGTTAACAACAGTCTTGCTTAGCAGCGGAAATTTTGGGCTCAGTTGTGGATTTAAGTTGAGGATTACTTGCTGTTCAATGGTCTAAAGCAGGGGTCCCCAACCACTGGGCCCCAGACCAGTACCGGTCCGTGGATCATTTTCTACCGGCCGCCGGTTTGCTGGGCGGCGCAATCTTGTTTCGACGAGAAAGTGCTTCCGCGTGAGCTTTTCCGGTTGGAAAGTGGCGTTTCGGTCCTGAAGGAATCCTCGCGCCTTAGTTTCATCGAAGGGGGGGGCGGCTTCGAACAAAGAGCCGTCCCGATGGCGGAGGAGATTAAGAAAGCACAAAAAAGGTACAAAGGAGGAGTTGAAGGTGGCGGGGAGAAGCGGGGGACGGCTGGCTGGCCGGTCGCTCAGCTCGCCTTGCCTTGTCATGCGTGCTGATGCCGGTACCGGGCCACGGATCATTTTGTGATGCCGGTACCGGGCCGTGGCACAAAAAAGGTTGGGGTCCACTGGTCTAAAGCAGTGTTTCCTGAACTTAGCTCATCCTCACTTTAGCCAATGTATATTATGGTGGGCAGTTTCATTGAAAACCAAAAGTACCATACCCTTAAAGAACAGGATTTAGTCTAGTGCAATGTTTCTCAGCCTTTGGCAACTTTAAGAAGGGAAGACTTCAACTCCTAGAATTTGGGGAGTTGAAGTCCACCTGTGTTAAAATTGCCAAGGCTGACAAACACTGATATAGATTCAGTATTTAATATTTCTGGTTCACTGCAGAGGGTCATATTCTGCCAAGAGTTTGCTGCTAACTCAGAAGTCATTTCATCCTGCCGCTTCTTTTTAAAGAGTACTTATTCGTTTGCCTCATCCAAGAAAAAAGATTATGCAAATACTCCCAAACCAATCTCCTGCTGACCATGCAGAAGTATTCCTGCTATTTTCTAGGGAAGCACTCATGATATGTCTTGTCATTGCTTTCTACAGAAGTGCTTCTCAACTCTGGCAATTGTTATGTATTGTATATATAGTTGTCAGTTGAAGTTCTCATTCTGGTCCTTTATTGGAGTGAGAAAATACTTTCTCCTGATTGGTTGTTTGGCTGATCAGTTTCCTATAAAAGGAGCTGTGTTAGCCAGGGAGTTCAGTAGCCTCACAGGCAGTATTGAATAAAGAGCTGTTAGAAATCACTCTGACACCGTCTCCATTCTTCGCCCAGAACTTAACAGCAACCACAACATGTGTGAACTTCAATCAACTCATTGAATTCTCCAGCCAGTGCTGGCTGGGAAATTCTGGGAGTTGAAGTCCACATACCTTAAAGTTGTTGAGGTTGAGAAACGTTGTTCTAATCTAGAGGGAGCAGGAAGAGAGCTGGTTGGAAGATTCATACTGTCTTGCCACCAAAGCCACAGTGGCCTCAAGCACATTATCCAGTGACGAGAAGGAGCCCATAGAAGTTTAGTTTACTTTACTTTATTGTCATTGCACTTCGTATAATGAAATTAAATACCATCTTCAGTGATGGTATCACTAAATCATCTGCTACTTCTTGCAGAATACCTTATGCCACCAGACTTGAAATTCTAGACCTAGAAAACCTAGAACTACGCCGCCTTTGGTCCGATCTAAGTATAGTATATAAAATTATACGTTGCAATGTCCTACCTGTCAATGAATACTTCAGTTTCAACCATAACAACACAAGAGCAAACAATAGATACAAACTCAAGGTTAATCGCACCAAACTTGATTGCAGGAAATACGACTTCAGCAACAGAGTGGTCAATGTCTGGAATACTCTACTTGACTCTGTGCTTTCTTCCCCAAACCCCAAAAACTTTAACCTTAGACTGTCTACTATTGATGTCACCCCTTTCCTAAGAGGTTTGTAGAGGGTGTGCATAAGCGCACCAATGTGCCTACCGTCCATGTCTTATTGTTTCTTTTTTATTTTTCTTATATGTATCCATTTCATGTATCCATAACTATGTTTATACTTATACCTATTATCTTATAATTGCTTGACAAAATAAACAAATAAAACATTATGACTATGAAAATAAACACGAACACACATCCTTCACATTCTATGCATTGAATTGAAAACCCCTGATATTGCAGTAATATTGCACTATACAGTAGAATTCCATAGAGTTACTGCCCTGGGATAGAAGCTGTTTTTCAGCCTATTTGTCCTTGTTGGGCTAATCTCAACCAAAGGGGCCCACGTATTATGTTACAGAGGTGGCATGAGGTGAAACATGTTTGATTATATTCATAGCAGTAAGTACAGTAGAATAAGAAGAACAGTCCTTCCACATAAGAACAACTTTGGCTGACTTAAGGATATCACAGAAATGGGCTGGGGAATCACATGAAGGCAATGTCATGAGGCCACGGGAGGACAGGAAAAAATAGGTTGGTGGGTCATATTTGTGTCACGGTTAAATGCAAGTGTGGAAAGGCTCATGTTCACTTTGGAGGCTTGATTTTTCCCTGTAAAGCTCAGGCCCCGGTCAAATAGCAAAACAAAAGCAGTAGCAGTGCTGGAAAAACAAGAGTGCTGGTAACACCCACTTGTATGCCAATAAGGATATTGCAAAATATGTCATTAGAGAGGATGTTTCTTCCGCAGCAGGCGTACAATGAAGCTGTCTCAAAGGAGAAAAAAATGTTTATCCTCAGGGCAGGCCTGAACCAAGTTTTTCTGGTGTTTCACAAATTCAAAATTGATCTGCCCATGTCAGGTAGGGCAAGTTTGTGCCACCCTAATTCAGCAGCTTGAATAAGGAAGGCAACATAGATTAATAATAAGCACTGCGGGGGAGGGGGAGGGGAACTGTGGAGGAAGAGAATATTTTAAAAAACCATGCTCCTCTGTCAGTGACGGTGTTGGTTTTTTTGCTTTTATTTTGTTGTAAAAGTTATCCAGCTGTAAGCAGGGCAAGGACAAGCAGTACATACACAAGATGCTGTTGCTTTGAGTTACTAAGTTTTGTTTTGCTTTTGTGGCTTTTAAAAGACATTTCCAAGTATTTTAATTTGTTTTGAATGCAGGGAGTTCATTTTGCCTTACGTCAGGCTGTGGAGAAACAAGAATGGCTCTTTGAGTGATCTGTTTTTATTGTGCAAGCAGCTATAGGATTGTTAGAGTCAAGAATTTTCTTCACACTTTTGAAAATGGTTTAAGAAACAGAACTTCTTGCAACTTCTTTCTCTCTCCTTCACCCCAAATAAACAACTTTTATTAGTGCTTTTCAACCTTCTTTTAACTTCTGCATACTTTTTGATTTTTTTACCTTAAGCTTCTCAAAGAATATGAAGATCTTGTTTTCAAGCAAGTACTTTTACAAATCTTCTGTTAAATTATACTGTTTTTGCTTAATTATACCTACAAAGGGAAGACAGTAACATAATAACAATGGTTTTGTAAAATGTGCTTTTAAAAGACTATACAATATTAATTTGCACTTTGTTGGGAATTTTGTTGGGAATTTTACTGTACCCTTTATAACCCATCTTTGACTCAAAATGCCATAAAGATTGGATCCAAATTACATAATTAGATTAATTTCAGTTAAAACATAATATATATTAATCCATGAACATTAACATCGATTGAAAAAGCATAACATATATTACATTTTAAAATAATGACCTTAAAAGTATTGTCTATGAGCATTTGTCTTTGAGCATAATTCAAACATGAAAAGTCTAAGTATATATTTACTTAGCATGGTCCTTATTCTAAACTCTATTGTTATTTGACTTGAATTACTATAGTCTCATCTGTCAAGACCCAGTGTAGTGTAATGGTTAAAGCACAAGCTTGAATCAAGGAGTCTGTTAGAGTCCCACCTTTGGCACAAAGCCAGCTCAGCAACCATAACCATAATATTGTCTGTGACCACTTTCTCCAGCTTTCAGAGGTCAAGATTACAGATTACAGCAGCCATGGTGTGATGACTGGGTACTTTTAGAAGATTCCAGATTGGGGAAAGGTAGGTGTATGGCATTCTAAGTGAAAGTAAGGGAAAACCAGATTGTATGGTGTAGCTCCGGGAATTGGTGAGGTGTTGATAAAAACTTTGTTAGAAGATGCTTGCCAGATCAGCACAAGCAGAGAAGCCAGAAAAAAGCTTTCAGAAAATCCTTAATCTGAAGGCCAGTCTTCCCTAGCAGAATAACTAAGCAAGTATTCAAAGATATATATGTATATAGTTTCTGAAGATACAAGATCTCTTTTGACATCACAACTAATTGCTAATAAATGTCTTCCATGAATTTGAGTTTTTTAAATTTTCCTCCAAGATGGTGTCTATTATATTTTGTGCAAACAATGGTCATCCATCAAATATTTATTATTTGAATGACTAAATACATCTTTGGTGTATTTAGAAGGAAGGAAACCTTAAGTTTTAACAATGCCAGGAGAACACTGATGGGAGCAAAGCACATTCCTTTCTATCAGTTATTTGAAAGAGGAGAAAATCTGAAGTGGTGGACCAGATCACACCTGTGTTTACTTCTGAATCGGATGTTCTTAATATGCTCTTAAGATAGGAAGATGAACATAATTTTAGTTCTCCTTATAATAGTGCTAGTATGTAGTCTTTGAGTCAACAGATAAAATTATGATAGCATAATTTGTGCTACTTTTAAGGCCAGACTCCAAATTGTCCCAGTAAGGAGGCTTGCAAGAGGCGTTACGCTTACATCTTTACTATGAGAGAACTTCAGGGCAGGGATTGGCAGATTCCATAATAGTAATACAGCTATTGTCTTACAAGTGTATAAGGCATAAGTACTATATAGGTTGGGAAGACAGCTATGCAAGACAATAGTACAAGAAAAAAACAACACTTCTAGATGTACTGGTGGACCCTAAGCTATGAGCCATTACTGTAGGTATATCAAATATCTGATGGGCAGCTACACAGAAATTAGAGTACTGGTGCTAAACATTTTTTCCACAAGACAATGTAGTGTTGGAAGAAATGTCCATCTGACTTCAGTTCCATGTGGGAAGAAAGACACTGGAAACATGGAGGCTGCTTGGAAGGATGGTTTAATGGTGAAGCAGAACCATCAAGCATGTGTGATTCTAGGTAGATGACCACATGGAGTGGAGAGTGAGATATATTTATACCCTCTCTTGGGCCTTGCAAGAAATGTATCTTATTGGTTGTCAGACTCCCAGGGGGCTATGTGGGGGCCCAGCTAATCTTGTAGGCTGTCTGTGTCCCAGGCTTGGTTGAGTCTTTCTGGGTGATGATGTAATGAAGAGGCTTGTGTTCTGAAAGGGTGTTGGGTAATTCCTATTATGGCTTAATGGCTTTGTCTCGGTTTGGATCTTGAGCTAATCCTATCACCCTGGAACTGAAGGCCTTTTGTCTTGTAGATAGGGTGGCTCAGTCTTTCTGGGGCTATTAACAAAGGTGGGGGTTGGTTTCCAAGAGAATGTTTCTCCTTTTCTCATCCAGGAAGGTATAATAATCTGCCTTTTTAATATTTCCTAGAATATTTTATCCTTCTAGGAGAAGGATGGGTGCTAACTTTCTAGAGTAGTAATGGAATCCAACATCAGACAGGAGATTGAATTAGCTGACCTCCATCTATCCTTTCCCAACTCTTACACTCCACGAGTCAATATCCAGATACTTCTAAATATTTGCTGCATCCATTTTTGATATATGAATAGATGTAGCAGTTTTTCAGAGTTCAGATTTTAATCACAAAATAATTTGTGGAAAGTATGTCTTGGCCAGAAGCAATATTTGAAAATGCTATAATCGCACCAATTGTATATTAAATAATGCAATTCTAATTATAATTAAATGAACTATCCCCATTGGGGGATTAAAAGACAAAGCAGGAAGTCAGCATTTATCTTAAGGCTTGTATTAATTATTTTTTTAAAAAATCACTTTAAAAATATTTGTGGTCATTTTATTTTAGAAAACAGAATCTATGTGGCCTTCAAAACCATCTGTTTTCACAGTATGTCCTGGCTTTATTCTTCTCTTATGGATAAGGAGCCAATACTTTAACACAAATGCTGCGTTCACATATAATACTATAGCTTGGCTTCTTAGCAAGGAATTATGTAATAAGCCACACTGGCTCAGTTCACCCTATATCAGAGGTGGTATTCAGCAGGTTCTGACCAGTTCTGGAGAACCAGTAGCAGAAATTTTGAGTAGTTCGGAGAGCCGTCAAATTCCACCTTTGACTGGCCCTGCTCCCATCTATTCTCTACTTCTCAAGTCCCAGCTGATCGGCTGGGTCTTCTTTGGTTGCCCTGCACAGGAGAACGTAGCTGGAAAGCAGGTTAGTGGGGTGGGGAGGGAATGGAGATTTTACAGTATCTTTTCCCTGCCACGCCCACCAACCACACCCACCAAGCCATGCGACACCCACCAAGGCAGGCCCATAGACCTGCTAGTAAAAAAAATTGAATCCCACCACTGTCCTACACGCTAAACCAATGCCTGATCACATTTTGTCTTACTTTGAGGTACAAGCCCTGCCCCAAAATACTAACTATTAAAATCCACCTTGCCCAAAATATAGTTCAAGATAGTAATTTCTATGGAAGGACTTTCTTACTACCACCATTAATGCATTGAGTTTACAATGGCCACAATTACTTCAAGGCTGGTGAAAAAAATAACCTCTACCTGTGGCCGGATTACAATCAAAAGTGTGGGGGACAACATACTTTTTCGGACACCTCTTTTTGATAGTCTCTTCACTCTAACCCAAGCTGTAGATCCCTTTTACCAGGCATCTTACTGATATCTTGACATTCGTCATGAAATTAGCTTAAAAGACATATGTGGCTTGCAAGTTTTCCATTACCTACAGTAAAAACAGATATACCACAATACAAATCAGCACAGGGATCCAAAAAAAAAAAAAAAAAGCCACTTTCGGGCTACATAAAGTTTACTTCATGACTAGCCAGGTGTACATATTCACTTGTGTTTTGAGGGCTTTAGGGCAGATTTAAGTAGCAAATTATATGCCTCACGTCTTTCAGATATTTCAGATACACTAAAAACAAGATGTCCCCCACCCCGGGTGTGGCATCTACAGTACTGTATTTTAGAAAATCATAAAATAAAAAATTCCTGTAGGCCATATCATTTATTTATTTGATTAAAAGACTTATAGGGCCACCGCCTCATGAAACACAATTCTGTGTGGCTCACAACAATAATAAAAACCAATCAATCACCCACCCACCCGGACCATCTTGAGATGTTTTGCTCCATGTAGCCTAAACTCTAAATTTATTTCTCCTTCTCCATTTTTATTTTTAATTCAAAATGCACACAGGGATCCATATTTTCTTCCAGAGCTGACCTACCATTATTCAAAGTGAGTAGCGGCGTGAAGTAGAAGTTATTGAAAGAAGCCAGCATACTACAAGAATAAAAATGGTTTGAGTTTCCAGCCTGTCTTGCATTTCATAAGCTAGCCAGTTCTCCTTGAGTGCTTCTTTTAGGCCACTGTGCTTCTTAAGATATGATCATCCAGTACCACTGATGAAGCAGAAGGTAACAGTGTCTTTGATCAACTCCTACATTTGATAGATTTATGCTACCCTGCCCTTCCTGTGCAGTATGGCGGCCAAATAGCTGAAGACATTTATCCTTTACTGCTAGATTATGTTTGTGAGTTCAGACACTTGAGTTGTTGAGGACAGGATGTCATTCCTTCCCCACAAGGGGAAGACTGATCTTTTCTTCTTTTCTAGCTGTAAAAATGGCCAATGGCCCTGGTTGGGAGGAGAATCATTTAGTCAGCAGTATAATAGTAAAGTATATGAATTGCATGTCAGTACACAGCTCTGCTGCATATCTGTACTTTGGATCCCTGCCTAAGCATCCAACCTCTGTATATTCTTTCTGGGTGTTTTTTACCTAGAATCTACAGGGCAAAATGTTGCCTTAAAGCATATCTCATACATCTGCTTGTAGTTATTGCACAAGTATTTAGCGTTGAACAACATATTCTTGCCTGCAGCTTCAAAGCAAAAATGAAGTTGTTGTTTTAAAAAGCCATTAAACAGTATAGTGAATTTATAAAACTAGACAACAAAACAAAACAGGGAATTATATTGAAAGCAAAACTTGCTCTCTGTAATTGCAGTTAAGATTGGAACTTCAGTTTGGACTGTTATCATACTACCTAACCCTAACCCTAACTCTAACCCTAACCGCCCCAATTTTTGCTTTCCCCTCTCTCAAAAGCAGTTTTAAATGTCTTCATGTCTACCACAAAGGAGTTAATCAGACTGCAAAGAATCAACCATCTTCCCTCCATCATCACTAGAGTAATAAAATCCCTTTGTTTTTACCCCTCAAAAAGGAAAAGCATGCATCACAATGTTGCTTGTTCGTATAGTTGAACAAGACGTGGTTCTGTCAGTGGGCCTGGGAAACCCAGAGTGGGATGAATCCCACCACTGATCAAGGAGCTACAACAAATGCCTGCTATACCAGATGGCAAACCAGAGCTTGCTGTGCTTTGCCATTCCCCATATCCATTTTCTAGCAGCATTACGGTGACTTGTCAATTGACATTTTATTTCTTTTTGAAACATAAAGCCCCTGCAGCAGCCTGGATCAGAATCAGTGGCACTACATACAGGAGAGGAAGAAGCTAGTTTTCCCTTTCATCTCCTTCATCTGCCTGATGTACATATCCCCTCATATATATATGAGAGAATCACCTCAGGGTGTTTTTTTCTGCATTAAAAATTAACTGTAGATTGGCCTTTAATCTGGATTTATGACATCAAAGAGAGATAGTTTTGCGTAGCAGTTAAGGCCCCAGTTTAGAAACTGGGAAAAAGTGAGTTCTAATCCTGCCTGCAAAGCCAACTGGATGACTTTGGACCAGTCACTCTCTCTCAGCCCTAGTTAGCAGGCAATGACAAACTACTTCAAGAAAACTGCAGGGACTTGTCCAGGAGTCAAGACTGACATGAGGACATGTAACGATACACAAAAACAACAACAACTCATGATTGAAGATCATTAAGCTATCTATAATGTGACCCACAATATGGGTTTGAATGCATGGCTAATCCAATGCAGTATAAATGAGACTTGCCACCAAGGATTTTCCTTGTGTTCGCTCCCGGGCAAACTGCATGGAGCTGGCAGTCAATCGGTGGTGTTGGCCCCTTGCCAGCAGCAACCGTTTTTGTTTTGTTTTCATTGGGAGACTGCCTGCTTGCCACGGGAGTGGGGGGGCTGCCCGTCCCCCAATCCCGGCTCAGATTTCACATCCATTCATCCAGTGGAGTCAACTCCTGAAAACATCTGTGATCTGATGTTGGTGATGACAAAGCAAACAAAAAACAGGAGGCATTTCCAGAGCATTTGGGAATGGCTTATGGTATGGCAAGCTTCATAGTTTCCATTCATTTCCCCCCACCCCCCTCTGCCTTCATTGCTGCTTTTTATACAGATTGGGAACAGAAAATCACAAGCAGAGGTATTGCTTGTCCTGCACTCCAGGCATGAACCCGGGAATTTATTTTTCAAGGTCTCACATCTATAACCAGTAAGTGCTGTAAGTGTCATCTGGTTTCATTTGAAAGTTTACTTTTCCTCGGAAGTGGAATTGCTATATAAGGGGGTGGGGTTTAACAAGTTAGTGAAGTGAGCATTAATTTTCTCCTTACATGATCTCTGCTACAGCTCTTCCCTACAGCAATTAAGTTTAAGAAAAGCATTCCATTGAAAAAAAAAATTGGAAGACTTTTTTTTTCTAATTTGGGGGGCAACTTACCCTGGGAGGGCAAATAAATTATTGATTACATTGCACAAGTAAAAATTGCCTTGACTTGGGGATAAAAGAGTTATTAGCAAAGTAGAAAATTGTATGTTTTAGCAGTCTATCTTTGTACCACAAATGTGTTTATGATACTGCAGAAATAGGAAGTGGAGTGGAGGGGGATTAGTGTCTCCGGGGATTATGCTGGTTTAAATAGCTTTCCTATCCTGAAGGGCAATGAGAAACTCCACTTTCTCTTGGGAGAGCAACGATCTATTTCAGGCAGTATCAGAAAATATTCCCAGATGCTTGATCATTTGGCAAGCAATTGGGATTTCAGAGAAGTTTGTTCCATTTCCAGAAATCTGAGCTGAATGTAAGCAATGGTTATTCCAATGTTTATCTTTGTGGTTGAATTAGGTCTAGGAGTGAGAAATGTGGAAAGACAGATAGCTGACTCTCTGTTGGACATCAGAATGCAACTGCTTCTCTGTGAAATATTCCTTACTTTTTAAAAACATGATTTTGACCTGTCTTCTCTAACTGGCACTCATCAGAAATGTTTAGATCTCCCAGAATTCAGAACTAAGGAATTCCAAAAGTCCTAATAGATCAGTACAAGAACACTGATTTAGAGATTGGTTTCAGGCTTCAATGTTATAAAGTGTCACCTCTGTTTATGTAATTCCTCCCTTGCTTAATGTTTTGCTTTAATGTTTTGCCTCTCTTGCCCCCCTCCCCCAATTCTTCCCAACCTTATATTATATTTGGAATAAAGTTCCAGAAATCCCAGGTTGCACATTTGAGTTGTTGCTGAATTTTTGAGAGTCTGGCAAAATATTTGGGGTACTAATTGAAAAATATGTTTCAAAAAAATATATTCAAACTTGGCAACTTTAAGATGTGTGGATTTCAACTCCGAGAAACCTGCAGCTAGCTTGCTGGAGAATTCTGGGAATTGAAGTCCATCCATTTTAAAGTTGCCAAATTTGAAAAACACTCTGTAAAAGCTCCAAAGTCAGTTCTTCGTCTATAATGAACATTTGCATCTACAATGGATACTTCATAGTCTGCTCCCTTATATATTTATTACTTTAAATGTGTTTTTTTGACATGAAGGAAAAAAACCTAAGGACCCTAATCTTCAGGCTACTAATTTGGATTCGTTCCTGTACCATTTTCTCCTTCATTGTTTCCTTCCCTTTTGACCCAAAAGTATTACTTTGGGTGTAACAACCAGTGGCCACTTAATTATCAGTGACATAGGAACTGAACAGGAACATCAAATATATACAACAGACATTGGATCTTCTGCCTGTCCGCACAGCTAAAGACTATTAACTAAAACAAGAGTAAACAATACTATTTGATTTCATGATTTCAGTGTGGTAAGTAACCTAGGAGAAAGCATTCCAAACTTTTCAGACCAGTTAAGTTTCTTAACCAGCAATTATGTGGACTTCTTTCAGTAGTACACCTGAACTCAATTGAAATATTTAAATTAGATTTTTAACCCTCTATGCATCAGCCCTCTTCTGCCTCTCTTCAAATCTTTATAAAAACATCTCTTATGTGATTTTGTTTATTGACCAAACATGTTTCCTGGAGCATAATTAACTTGGTACAGATATGATAATAAAGTCTTCTATTTCTGAATGTGTACATGATAAGTGTTGAGAAGAAGCTGAAGTTTATTTTGTAAAGCAAGTTTCTCATATTTGCATCAGCAGTTGTATATACTACTTCCGGGGAAATACAGATTCCTCTATCTTTTAAAAGTACATTCAGGTAATAGAAGAAATTATTATCTGCCTGGCACACACCAAGGGCATGGAGTAACGATTGTCTCCTGTGTTAATATCTGCAACCCCAAGTGAAATCATCATTCCTCTGGGAAAATGCAGATACGTTTTAGTGTGAGAAAAAGGGAAATTGCGATTTTCAGCAGCAGAAAGAATCACCTTTCCATTTGGCTCTGTGGGCATTAGACAGACTGTAAAACCGGCCATCTAATTCCTTAAGGTGCTCTCATTATTTCTTGTCTTCCTCAATCTTTTACCCTCTTTGGAGGTATACCAGGAATTCAGCGTCCAGAATTCTCTAACAATAGATTCAATGCCTTCTTAGGCATCATACAAAGCTATCTACATCTCCAGTCCTCATTAATGTTCTCTGTACAATGCCAGTTTATTTCTTAAATATATATTTCTTGGATAGGCTATGACATTCCTGAAACAATTCTGCTAAGTGGTTGTACATATAAGTAATTATATTTCCTTTTTATTGATTTATCAAATATAGATTGATTTGATGCATTTATTTATATTGAAAGACCGTAGCACAACTGCGGAGTGAAAAGGATAGAAAGTAGAGTTTACTTTCAAGATTTCCCAAATCTTTTCTCCTGCAGGTCAAAGCCTTTCTGAATAATTTAGACATTAGGTAGGAGTCACGCTAAATGCCAATACAGGACTTTCAAACTGTAGTCCTTGAAGAATCTATAGCTGTCTGGTTCACTTTTAATACTAATATGCCAAATCAAAACCAAACTGCACTATGATTTAATGCAGGGCCTCAATGCAGGCCCTGCCTGCCCTCTATGGCTTTCTGACTCATTTTCTTCAAGGCTACAATAATATTAAGAGGAAGTGAGGCCTACTGGGTGTCAGTTTCTCAGCTGCTGAGGTTACCTCAAAAGAAGACAGGAGTGCTCCCTGCCCATTTTAACTGATGTAACAAGCGAGGCAAAGCATATTAAACACAGGAGGGAGAAGAAAGAAAGAGGGCCTAGAATAATAGAAAGCAAGAGGGCCTAGAATACCATAGCAGGAGAGCAAATGTGAAAATGGTTGTCTTTGGCTATAGTACATCTCTTAGGCTGATAACGAACAGTGCCCAGAGGAGAGGGATAGTTGCACTCCTAGGCCTACATAGAGATAGCAATTGAGACAAGTCAGGCCTGTTCTCCCTGCCAAAATTATGGCTGGTCCTTGGCATGGCTTTAGATCGGTGATGGGATTCAAAAAGTTTTACCACTGGTTCAGTGGGCGTGGCTTGGTGGGCATGCTTTGCACGCGTGCACACACTTTTCATGCGCATGCGTGCCAAATTCACCTTCTTCAAGCCTGCACTCTCCCGGTAGCTTCAGCAGCTGCCGCGTACCACTCTGCTGTGCTGTGCAAAGCAGCTGCACTTCAAAAGCACAGGATAAAGGGGAGTATGAGAGCCCGGGCGGGTGGGCCCAACAGCAGAGTGGTGGAGAAAACTGGTTCGGTCTCTGCTGCTTATCACCGCTACTGGCCAGGGGTGGGATTCAAATTTTTTAACAACAAAGTACCAGCAAAGGAGGGAAAAATACTCCAGAGAAGTTCCAGAGACAGGAAGTCTAGTCCTGCCAAGAATGTAATAAGGATTGATGGAGAGGCAGTTTCTGTAAGCAACACCAGAATGTTTCCTTCCTGCCTTCCTTACAGGATTAGGCCAGTAATTTCTTCTAACAACTGGTTCTCCGAACTTCTTAGAATGTTAACAACCAGTTCTAGCGAATAGGTGTGAACTGGTAGAATCCTACCCCTGCTACCAGCTAGGTAGAGCTGGGCCAAACTGGTAGAATACCACCACTGCTTTAGACGGAGAAGAAAAGATGACTTTGCACTGGGCAGGGCAGCTGAGAGTATCTGCCTTTCTAGCTCTACATTAAAGTACCACAGAAGGACCTAGCCTGTTCAGGCCTGAAGCCACACTCAGCCCTTGTTCTGGCTGAGATGGCTTTATTCCTTTGCCCTTCCAGGAAAGAACTTGATGAAGTAGAAATGGGAAAGCATCTTAATCTGGAGCTTCAGTGATACCACATTACCACAGAGTTCCTTGAGTTTCTTGTGGCAGAGCCAACAGGTCCAATGCTTCTATAATTTTTTTTCATTGTATAAAGCAATGGTTCCCAAACTTTTTCAATCCACCGCCCCCTTGGTGCTACAAACTCATCCTCAGTGCCCCCCCAGATTCAAATTTCTGTGGGTGTGGCCTAATTTGGGGGCATGGCCTGCTGGTCATGTGATTGGGTGGGAGTGGCCTGCTGGTCATGTGACTGGGTGGGCGTGGCCTGCCGGTCACGTGACTGGGTGGGCGTGGCCTGCTGGTCACGTGACTGGGTGGGCGTGGCTTGCTGGTCATGTGACTGGGTAGGCATGGCTTGCTGGTCACGTGACTGGGTGGGCATGGTTTGGTGACTAGCAAACCAAATACAAGTGGTCCTCACTTAATGGCAGGTTGCTTAGCAAGTGTTCTAATTTATGACCGGCCTCCCCAGAGCTACTTGACCTGTTTTTGGAGTTTTGAAGCCATGCACACACACACACACACACACACACAGACACACACACACTCACTCTCCCTTCTAACCCAGCTGGTTGGACAAGATATCTCATTCACTTTCTCCTCCCTCCCTCTCTTTCTTTTCTTTTCAGTCCACCTCCCTCTTGGTGCTACAAACTCATCCTCAGTGCTCCCCACCCCCACCCCCTATAAACAGCATTATTCGGAATAGCGGTTTGCACGACCCACCAAAGAAGATAGTAACAGTACAATTCAAAATTGTAACAATTAATTGCACATTTATTCAAAATCCAATTTAAAAATCTTTTAAGTTAATGTTAATTCAACAAAATGGTTGAACAGGATCCAGTGATACCAGGTTTTCAAAGTCTGATAGTCATTTATCAATTTAAGAATTTACTGAACAGTGAAGCAGTTACTAGTTGATACCAGTTTCCTAATGTCTGGTTTTAAGTCACTCAGCAGGAGTCTTAAATCACCATGTTCAGTAATCTGGAGTCGATTTCTTTGCTTGGAGAGAAGTTGGATGACCACACTGAAACCACGTTCCATCAAATATGATGTTGGAAATGCAACAAGGAGCTTCTTAACTATTGTCCATAGTGTAGGATAGCGATCAGAAATTTCCTTCTGTAACCAAAACTCCTGGTACGATTTCTTAAACTTTGGCTTCAGCTCAATGTCATTTTCCGGTTCTATTAGTTGTTCCTCCACTACCCCATTTATGGATTTATCACCCAATCTGGAATTTCCATCAAAAGAAGATCCTGATACCACTCAGACATATCTTTATGCAGCATGTCCAAATGGTCACAAAAAACATGCAGATCATCATCTTGTATCCCACCTTTCTTTTCTAGCTCAGACAAGCTTGGAAATTGGTATAGCTTGCAACGGCCTATATTGCGCTTGAATAGAGCTAACTTCGAAATAAATGTAGAGATGACAGATTTGGCCTTAATAAGATTGACTTCATTTCCTTGCAACTGCAAATTCACTTCATTAAACTTTGTAAACAGTTCTGATAAATAAGCAATGTCATGCCTGATCTCTTTGAGTTCATCACTTAGCAAAGCATTCTTGCCTTCAAAAAACTCCACAACAGTGTCAAAAAGATTGTAAAAGCGTCTCAAACAGTTGCCTTTTGATAGCCAACAAACTTCTGTATGATGCAGCAAACGATCAAAATTTTCATCATTCTCAACACAGAGCTCTCGGAATAGTCAATCATTGAGAACATGTACCCTGTTTCTCCAACAATACGGCCTCCCCCAATAGGAAGTCCCAGCATGTTTTATAGGCATGAAATGAAATTAAGCCCCTCCCCCCAAATTAAGGCCTATATTAAAACATGCGAAATGGGGGGAATGGTGGGGGGGGCTTGCCATTAGGAAGTACTTTCGTTGCACACTCGGATATGGTGCTGCCTGCGTTGACCCCGATACGAAGTGCCCCACCAACGCCGAGGTCAACATCCAAGCCGTCGCCGCCCGTCCGAAGATGCAAGGGGGGGGGGAATTAAGTCACCCCCGAAAAGACGGCCTAGCCATTTTTTCGGGGCTCAAAAAAAAAAATAAGACCCGGCCTTATTATATGAGAAACACGGTACTTTAATTTTGTTCACTGCTGTAATGACAGTGTGTAATGACTTATTCAAGCGATCACTGAGGTTTTTTGCAACCAGATGTTGGCGATGAATGACACAGTGAATGATAAAGACATTTGGCACTGCTTTTTTCAAGTAAGCAACACACCCACGGTAGTGACCAGTCATTGATGGTACTCCATCAGTTGCACAAGCAAGTATGTTGGTTTGTGGAATTTCCTTGTCTTTGAAGAACTGCTCAACAACATGAAATATTGACTCCCCTTTAGTATCTGTATTTAGTTGCCTCGCAAATAACTCTTGAGTCAAACTTTCGTCTTCAATAAAGCGCACATAAGTAAGAAGCAAAGATTCATTGCCTGGCAAAGTTGATTCATCCAGCTGTAATGCAAAGTCTGTTGTCCGTAGTATGCTGCACGATACATCTTCCACATTCTCAGCCATTTCATCTATGCCTCTTTGAACTGAATTGTTGCTGAGAGGAATTGTCTTAATTATATCATGTGGTGACTTATGCAAAACAGTACTCAGAACCTCACTAATGGCTGGTAGGATGAGTTCTTCACCAATAGTATGTGGCTTTCCAGACTTAGCAATCAGCAATGAAATGTTGTATGATGCACGCAAACCGTCAGTGTTTTGTTGGGAAGTATTAGAAAACATGTGAGACAGTGTGGGGCGCTTTTGAAATTGTCACGAAGTGATTGAAAAAAAGTTAGATTCTTGTCTGCCTTGTCAGGATGTGCCTTCTTCAAATGTTCGTTCAGTCTGGAAAGCTTCATTGCCTCATTAGAAAATACTTTCCCACATATTAGGCACTGTGGCAGCTGCTGGTTTGATGATGCTGGTATAAATCCATACTTCAGATACTCCACACTATATTGTCTACATTTCTTCGTTGATTTTTCTGCTTCTGTCATTTCTGCTCTGAAAATCAGAATATTTACAATATGTGTATGTTCCCATCTGGTTTGAAAAGAGTTACAGTTACAGGGGGGAGGTTTAGTAGAAACCTGCTTTTTAAAACCAAATACAAGTGGTCCTTGCTTAATGGCCAGTTGCTTGGCACGTGTCCTAATATTTGTGACTGACCTCCCCAGAGCTACTTGACCTGTTTTGGAGTCTTGACAGCCCTGCACACACATGCACACACACTCCCTTCTAACCCTGCTGGAGCAGGTCATTGGACTAGAATCGGCAAAGCATCTCTGATTAGATTCTAGTAGTGAATAGAATCTAACCAGAGATGCTTTGCTGATTCTTGTTCATTTGTTTTATGTCCGAGCGGAGCGGTGCACCAAATCAATTGGGTGAGTCTGAGAGAAGGAAAGAGAAAGAGAGAAAAGAAAGAGAGAGGTAAAGAGAGAGAGAGAAAAGAAAGAAGGAAGAAAAGGGAAAAGGGAAAGAAAGAAAAGGGACAAAGAAAGAGTGGGGGAGGGAGGGAGGGAGGGGTGGGGGAGAGAGAGAGAGACAGAGAAAGAGACAGAGAGAGCTGAAGCATCAGATTGAAATGAGGCCTAGTTTAGAGGCCCTTTCCCACATTGAAACATCTTTGCCAGCACATTGAAACATCTTTGGCTTCTATTAATTAAAGGTTTTGTGGACGAAACATGGCCAAGACTTAAACAGGATCCATTGGAGCAGACCTTCACCCTAAAACAATTACTTTTCCTCAATGTATTACAGTGCCAATTCTGAAGAAGGCAAAACCAAAATGTACTGGTAAATTACAAGAACACACACAAACACACACACACCCTTCTAACCCTGATGGAGCAGGTGATTGGACTAGAATAAATATCTCATTATCTTTCTTCTCCTTTCCTCCTTCTTTATTTCTTTTTCTTTCTGTCCCTTCCTTCCATCCCCCCCTTCTTTCTTTGTCTGTCCCATTTTCTTTCTGTCCCTTTTCTCTTTCTTTTCTTTCTTTCTCTCTCTCTCTCTCTCTTTCCCTCTCTCAGGTTCACCCCATTGACTGCTGCACGCTCCGGTGCAAGGGGCTGAATGGGGTGAGCTTGTGGGGCCTCACCTTGAATGCAGCTGCGGTGGGATGTTTAAAAAGGAGAGCAAAGCCACTCTGGCTTTCCTCCCCTTTTCAAACTTCCCGCCGCCACTGCATTCAAGGCAGGCATATCGGGAAAGCGGAGAAAATCCAGAAGGCACGTCGGGAAAGCGGAGGAAAGCCAGAGTGGGTTTGCTCCCGTTTTCAAACATCCTGCCGCCCTTACATTCGAGGAGAGGCCCTGCAGGTTCACCCAATTGACTGCTGCACACTCCAATGCATGGGGCTCAATGGGGTGACCTGCGGGGCCTTGCCTTGAATGCAGCAGAGGCGGGACATTTGAAAAGGAGAGCAAACCCACTCTGGCTTTCCTCCACTTCTGCCACCATTGCGTTCAAGGCAGGCACGTCGGGAAAGTGGAGGAAAGCCGGAGTGGGCTTACCAAGTGTAACTCACTTAGATCAGATGGTGGTAGGAAGGCAAGGCGGGCTGGCTGGCTGGTGCTGGTAGCGATGGCGGGCGGGAAAATAGGAAAAGAGCGCACATGCGCTGCATTAGGAGTGACTGGGCGGGGCAGGCGGGAAATGCTGTCAGCGATTGTTGCGCATGTGCGCAATGTCATGCATGCGCAATAAGGACTGACAGCAGAAAATGGAGGAGGGGGCAGGGCCAGCCAGGGGCCCTTTTTGCCAGTTCTTCAACCAACTGGAACAGTAACAACAGTTCTTGCGAACTGGTAAAATCTCACCCCTGAATTGTGCCCTGTGTGGGGCCCACCTCCAGCACCCCCCTGCCGCCTCTTAGCGCCTCCCTTCCGGCCCCCTTGCCTCTTACCGCCCCCTAAGGCATCCCACCGCCCCCTAGGGCGGTACCGCCCACTTTGGGAACCACTGGTATAAAGTATCGAGCACCTCACAGAACTAATGAGGTGGCACACATTGATAAATTGAGTATGAGACTTCTGCGGTGGCATGACCTGGGACAAACCCATTGATACTCATAACTTAGTTAACCTCTAGATCAGGGCTGTCAAACTCACGGCCCCGGACCGGATGGGTCACGCGCTGGTCATGCCCCTGCCTGGTTTAGTGAGGGGGAAAAGTTGCGATACATCATATGACACCGCCATGATGATGCAAGTTCGACACCCCTGCTCTAGATTATAATAATTTTATTTTATCTCATGATTGGAAGGGCTCTAAAAGATGGTCTGCATGGACAATGGAGAATTAAAATTTCTAAAAAGTTAAGATGGCAAAAAAACCCAAACAAACCACCCGCTAGCATTGGATTATTATAAAAACCATGTTAAAATCCATTTTGAGATTATGACATTGTATATCATTACATTCATATACCAATTTTCCCCTTGTGTGATCCATGAAGAACTGGAACTTTCTTTAGTTTTTGCTAGAGTTTTGCAAGCAAAATTACTAATTTCCCGTAGCAGGAATAAAATCCAAATGCCTAGCTTCTTGAAACTTTTCTTAGTGAAGTTGTTGGGAAGTTGTTGCTAATTGTTTGCCTATAGAAATAAATGCTCTTTTTTCTGTCTTTCAAGATATAAGAAGTACTGTGACATATTTGTGTTTCCTACGCTGACTTTGGATTATACTTCGAGAACTGAGCATCATGAAAGAAAGACAAACGCTTGTTTTAATTTAAAGAGGTTACTTGATTACATGTCGCTGAAGAAAGTCAGAAGTCATTCTTTTTGTTTTTGTTTTTCTTTTCTTGACACGTTTTAATTCCCCCCATTGATCCTCTCGCCCTTTCTTTTAATCTTTTTTCTTTTTGTTAATTTGCATTTTTATCTTTCTTTGAAATGATTTGTTTGAGGACTTTTGAAGTTGGACTTGATCAAAAAAGTCATGTTTATAGCTTGCCAACGGTTTAGTTTAATTACTAATATAGCTAAACGCATTGCTAGTTTTTGTGCCAGATTGCAGAATATATATCAGATAAAATCAGCCATTAGTAAACATTACTGTAGGAGAGAGAGAGAAAAAAAACACATTTAAGACCTTTCAGTTGGAATGTAGCTGAGTCATAATGCACGAGTCTTTGAAGCTATTGTCATCCAAAGTACACTGCTTTCTCTTCTTATATAAGTGTTTTTATCCAGCACAAAATGCTAGCACAGAATTGGTTCTAAAGGTATATTTACCATATTTAAGTATAAATGTTGGAGACTTAATTGTATAAATCGCCAGCAAAGCCACCTCAGGAAATGAGTATTTCTCCTAAAAGATAAGGATTTTGATTTTCCATTTCAAATGGTAAATCAAAGAGCATTTTGAGATTGATTCAATCAACATGTTTCTAAAGTGACTTTGGACTCTTTAAAGCATGTTTTCTAAGGACAGCAATTCATCTAAAAACAAAACAACAACCTGAAGCCATTAAAAGTTTAGGTTGCCACCCCACCTTCTTTGAATTTTTTGTGGTCTTCTATCTGCAGCCCTGTCTCATCAAAGCCATCCCAGGGATAAACAGTTATCAGTCAACAAACTTTTGTTCTAATGCAGCGGTGTCAAACTCAAGGCCTGGGAACCAGATCCGGCCTGTGGGGTGCTTAGATATGGCCCGTGAGGCTGCCCTGGAAATAGAGAAGGACTGGCCTGCGGTGCCTCTGCCAGCGAAAACAGAGCTCAGGAGAGTCGCAGGCGGTCCTCCTGAGCTCCGTTTTTGCTGGCAGAGGGTTGCAGGAGGCAATCACAGCCAAAAATGGAGCATGCAAGCCCCACAGGTGGCCCTCCCAAGCTGTTTTTGCTGGCAGAGGGTTGCAATGGCCGTTGCAGCCAAAAATGGAGCCCAGGAGCCTCTTTTCACTGGCCGAGCTCTCAGGCACCCCAACACAAATGACATAAAGCTGGCCACACTCACTGTGGCCACACCTACCTTGGCGCTCCAAGGTCTGACACAACCCTGATGTGGCCCTCAATGAAATCGAATTTGACACCCCTGTTCTAGTGGAATCTTCTTCTTTGCCATTAAACAATTTTTTTGTGGCTACCCAATTCATGCACGATGACCCTGTTCATACACAGTGACTCTGGGTGGCTGACAACATATCACAGTATAAAATCCACAAACTCACTACTTGTCCCAGGGACCACATACTCACTTTAGTCATTTGATTGGCTCCATATCAGTAAGGGGTTACTAGGCCTGCTGCCAAAATCATGTCTTCAGGACCTCTGGAAAAGTAACAAGGTAGGATAAAATCTTATCTCTTGGGGAATGATATTCCAACGGGAGGGAGTCACCACAGGAAAAACCCTTTTCCTTGATCCTAGAAGATGTATCTTCTTAATGGACAGGATCTATAATGTACCCCATCTTTCTATTCTGACAGGCCTAGTAGACAGTATCTTAAATAACCTAACCCAAAGTCATGTAGACCTTTAAAGGTGATAACTAGCACATTGAATTGTACCGTGAAGCAGATTGGTAATCAATGCAGCTTCAGGATAAGTGCTGTCACATGCACAAATCTCTACTTATGTAGAACTATGCAGACCACTGCAGTTTGAACCAACAGAAGCTTCAAAGGCAATCCCACGTAGAACACATTCCAGTAGCCTAAATGGCAGGTGACTAGGGTGTAATTACTTTTTTTGAACAGGAGTTGAGAGTCCAGAAGAACTCCCAGATTACATATTGAATTAGTTTGGGGCAGTACAAGCCCATCCACAACCAACAATGGTCATTCTTCAAGAACCAAGGAGCCTCAAACCAAAAGTCACTCTATGTTGCCAGGGTTCAGTTTTAGCCTGTTGTTCCTTATCCAGATTTCCACAGCCTCCAGGCACTATAAAAGAGCAGCCACAACATTGCTTAACTCAACACAGGCAGAGATGTACAACTGAGTGACATCAACATACTGATGATACCTCATGCAGTGGTGATAATCATGGTAAAGCTAGTGGCTTTACGTAGATGCTAAATAGAAGCAAAGAGAACCCTAACCGCTGTGGAACCCTCCTAAGCAGAGGATGAGGGTCAGACTCATTCCTGATCAATATTGACACTAACCCCATCCCATTCCCTACAGAAGGAATCAGAGGTGGTGTTCAGCAGGTTGTGACCAGTTCTGGAGAACCGGTAGCGGAAATTTTGAGTAGTTCAGAGAACCGGCAAATACCATCTCTGACTGGCCCCTCCTCCATCTATTCTCTGCCTCTCGGTCCCAGCTGATCAGCTGGGTCTTATTTTGTTGCCCTGCATAGGAGTACGGAGCTGGAAAGCAGGTTGGCGGGGTGGGGACAGAATGAGATTTTGCAGTAACCTTCCCTCAGGAGTGGGGAGGTAATGGTATTTTGCAGTATCCTTCCCCTGCCACGCTCACCAAGCCACACCTACCAAGCCACACGCACAGAACCGGTAATAATTTTTTTTAATCCCACCACTGGAGGGAATGTATACCATTAGATCCACATGGCAGGAGAGATCACTTGGATACAATCCTATCTAAAACTCTAATCTCTCTCTCTCCCTCTCTCCCTCTCTCTCTCTTCTATCTATCAGCTCCCTCTGAAACCCAGCAAGGTCCATCAGTTCCCAGGAGTGAACTGATCATCTAATAGGTTCACCTTCCAGCAAAGAGTTGTAGCCATAGAGAAGCTCATAGCCAGCAGACTGTAATGTGATTATAACAAAGGAACCAAAAATAGGCCCATCAATTCCTGATTTTAAAGGCACTACTCTGACAAGAACATGAAATTGAGTTTGTGACCGCTATTCCTTGTTGGGTCATCATGAATAATTGGGATGGGCCCATAGAACTCTGAAATACCATAAACTCCATAAACTCTGAAATACCCTGGCCGTTTCCCACCATTATATCTCCTCATACACATTATTACTGATATGCAATGTTCTACCTTATTCACCCATCAGTCTCTACATTCCCCATCTTCAACTTCCCCTCTTACTCTTAAGGAATCCCATTCCAAAATAACATATAACAAGATAGAGGTAGCTCCTAATAGGTACTATAGTACAGTAACAGCTCTCAGGGCCATTGAGTCAACCCCGCCCCCACAACTCCAGCCAGCCAGAGGACCACTCTACCTGATCACTCTCACTACCCAGTAGGGACTCACTCCATCAGCCCTCACACCTGGCTCTCAGCCAGAGAAGATCTGATCCCATCCACCACACTCCCCACAACCCAACCCACAATTCCTAGATCCCGTTTTTAAAAACCCCTCTTCATAATATAAAACCACATAATCCAACACAGGGTAGTCTTGGAATAGCAATAGCATCTCTAAGCAATGTACAGCGTCAGCAAATTGTACCCAGTAATCTGGTCCTCATTTTATCAGTCTTGGAAATATAGAAGGCTGAGTCAACTTTGAGCCAGTCAGGATCGAATTCCTGACAGTAGGCAGAGAGCCTACTATCTAGAGCAGGAGTGTCAAACTCGAATTCATTGAGGGCTGCATCAGGGTTGTGTTTGACCTCGGGGGGGGGCTGTGGTGGGCATGGCCAGGGTGGGCATGGCCAGCTCAACATCACTCATGTTGGGGGCACCTGTGGAGGCTTGAGTGCTCTGCCAGTGAAAACGGGCTCCCAAGCTCCGTTTTCAGCTATGATGGCCTCCTGCAACCCTCTGCCAGCAAAAACGAGCTCGGGAGGGCTGCGTGTGGCCCTTCTGAACTCTGTTTTCACTGGCAGAGGCCCCACAGGCCACTCCTTCACTGTTTCCAGGGCAGCCTCACGGGCCAGATCTAAGCACCCCCTCCCGGGCTGGATCTGCCCCCCAGGCATTTTGACACCCTTGATCGAGAGCCTGCAATACTGCATTCTAACCAGTGCGCCATCATGACTCCACAGTAGCTGCACAGAAGTTTGGCAGGATCAAATGCCTTTTCTTCCTCCCTTTCCGATTCTTATCGAGAGCAGAGACTTCTCAACATCATTCTAATATTTTGGTAGGGTATGATATCCTCCACTGCTTATAATCCACCCCCAGCAGGTGGCCCAAATACCTTGGTAACAATAAATTAATGATGATAGTCATGAAATAAACTATCTCACAGAAATTGACTCTCATGTTGTTATTCAACAGTTAGTGAGCTTCTTCAGCCATAATTTGATCTCAGTTTCTTAACTGATAACCAACTCTTTCTAGAAACTATTGCAGAATATTTTGGTATAGTTTATGAATGTACTGGTAAAAATGTGCCTATCTACGCCAGTGCTTTGGATGGGATGAGGAGGAAGGATGCCTTAACAACAAGCCTTAAGTCCAGATCCTATTAAGTACATTGGATACAAAGTAAAGTATTAAACATCTCTTTTATTATATCTAGCCAACCAGATTTTTAAAAGTTTAAATCCATCCCTTTTCAAAATGAAGAATTTTAAAATAGGAAAAAAAAAATGAAAAGAGAGAAGTTAATTTCTTAACAGCTGCAAAGATCGTTGGAGCTGGGAGATTTTCTAAAGCAACTCTTTCTTAGAATGATTTTGTAAAATGAAACACGGACATGTAAAGCTTCCTGCAGGCGACATCAAGCATGCCAGGGCAGTGAATTGTGCCTACATGTTACCTAGATATGTTCCAGATGCTATAGATTTCATCATTCTGTCTGAAAGCAAGTAGGAACAGCTTGATCAAGCCACAATGGCACAAGCAGCAATGAAAAACGGTAACACTGCAATTCAAGCAAAAGTTGCTTCCTTATTTTATAACTAGTGTGCAGTATGCCACTCACTTATAATTTGCCTGGGGCTTGTTTGTTTTATTTTGCAGGTGATTTTACTACTGCAGAACGTTTTTGTTTTTTAAAAAAAATATTGGAAGAAAAACACACTCTCTACAATGTGAATTCCTTTGCTCACTTCAGTAACCTTAACCCTAACCTTAATTCGTTATCATTTTTCATATTAACTCTGCAGTTAATTTACATCACTCTCAATTGACTGAAACCTAAAAAGGTATACTCCTAATTAGTTTTATTGTGAACTACAATGATTGTAAACCTATATATTGAATAAATAATTAATGATATATTTAATTCAATGTTTCTCAAACTTGGCAACATTCAACTTCCAGAATTCTCCAGCCATTGTCAACCCTGAAGTGAGACTGGCTGAAGCCATCTTGGAGGGTCCAGGGTTGCCACACAATGATGGGAAATAGATAGATGGGGTTTTGTAGACAAAACAATAAAGTTTTCCTGTGGGAACCAAAGATATTCCCACAGGTAGCTAGTCAGAGGAGGAGCCAGTAGCTCAGAGACTGGCCAGCACTTGGATTGGATAAAGTGACCAGTGACTTGGGGGTGGGGAGGGAGAAAAACATTTACTTTTAATCAGGTGAAAGCCACAGGAAATTTCAGAGTCAGCTTTCACCAGTTGTGCCAATATGATGTATCCAGTAAACTGTTCTTTGAGGAATGCCTCAGAGTTTTATTTTCTATGGGTGCATTACTTGGAACGCTGACAGCCAGCATGAGTTGAACTCAGCCTAAAAAGCTCCTTCCAGTTATATAACTCCATCATTCTGTATCTTTGGTTCATGTGAAGAACAGCGTCAGGTGGCTTTGAAAAAAAATCTGGTTGCTATGAAGGGAGTGTGTACAAAAGTTGATTTAAAAGATGGCCTGATGCTTTTGCATGAGGCTGTGGCAGCTGAACCAATACAGTACAGAGGAGGTGAGCAAGAGAATGAAGAAAGCTTCACCCAGCAACTCTGAGATAAATTAAGTTCTAACAATGAAAGTAAGTACTCATCAGGCTTTCTATAATTTAATCCCTTTTCTCTTTTACTAAATCTAATTATCGAGGCCTTTGTAAAAAACTGTTTTCTATTACCAAGAGTTTGGCAAGAAAGAGTACTAAGCGTGCTTTTCAAACACAGATTTGGTGCTCTTTGAATAATCTGTGCTGTACGGAAGGTTGACTTAAACCAGGAAAGTGAGTCAGATTCTGCTTGCTATGTATTTGCTATAGCTCTGTCATTGTTGAGTGCATTACAGATTTTCCACAGCTTCTGCCAGGAAGGGTGGTTCTTTTTAATTACTTCTATTATTTCTGAGGTCTCTCAGGTGCTATAACTGCTTCATAGATTGATCAATGCTGCTTGGACTAGCAGCGTGCAATCGTAGTTCCTAGCTGTGCAATGCACCATGGCAAAACAGCAGCATTTGTATACTCCGCTCTGGTTTCAGCTGCAGGAGGTTCCACGGTGATGACTTGATGACTATTGTTGTTACATAAAACACAGTCACAATTGCTGCTTATGTGGCCTGAACTAGACCTCTTAATAACCCACTAACCGAATCGGCATTCTGGTGCATTTTTTTTTTCTTGTTGGAGTTTACTCGTCAATCATACTCTTGCTTTCTCCTGTGGCAGGGCAAGGGTTGCACCAAGCAGGAACCTCAAGTGAGCTCTCTCCCATCTTAGCCATGCTATTCTTCTGTGCCCGCAACCTGTTAAACAGGTTTCTTTATAACAAGGATTTGGTGCTCTTTCAGAAGAGTGCTAACCAAAAATAGCCCAATAGACAGATAACAGGAACAGAGAAGATTTGTGCTGAGCAAGAATGCTGGGAAAGCTCTCCCCCACTTTACCCCATTGCTCCTCCTTGTGCCAGCTAGTTATTAACCAGACACTTGACAGATAATTGAACCTGTCATCCACAGTTGTCCAGTTGTCTATCCCTACCCACTGCCTAGTGGACAGAACAAATGGTACAGTACTGATGTACTCCTATCCCTCACTGGCAGATGATATCTGTTATCTGTTATGATGTTTGATGGGTAGGAAAACAAAACCAATGCAATCCATTATAAGTAGTTCTCAATTTACAACTACAGATAACAGATAATCAGAGTTGGAAGAGACCTTGTAGGTCATCTAGTCCAATCCCTGGCCCAAGCGGGAGACCCTACACCATTTCTGACAAATGGTAGTCCAATCTCTTCTTGAAGGTCTCAAGTGATGGTGCTCCCACAACTTCTGAGAACAACTTCTGTTCCATTGGTTGATTGTTCTCACTGTCAGAAAGTTTCTCCTTATTTCCAGGTTAAATCTCTCCTTGTTCAGTTTCCATCCATTATTCCTTGTCTGGCCTTCGGGTGCTTTAGAAAATAGCTTGATCCCTTCCTCTCTGTGGCAGCCCCTAAAATATTGGAAAACTGCTATCATGTGTCTCCTGGTCCTTTTCTTTACTAGATTAGCCATGTCCAGAATTGAGCCCAACATTTCTGTTGCTAAGTGAGACATTTGTTAAGTCAGATTTGCCCCCTTTTATGACCTTTCTTGCTACAGTTGTTAAGTGAAGCGCTTCAATTGTTAATTTACTGAAGTAACCTGGTTATTAAGTGACTCCGGCTTCCCCATTGACTTTGCTTGTCAGAAAGTCGCAAAAGGAGATCACGTGACCCTGGAACACTGCAAGCCGTCGTAAATATGAACCAGTTGCTCAGCATCCCAGTTTTGATCATGTGGCCACGGGGATGCTGCAATAGTTGTAAGTATGAAAAATGGTCATGTCACTTTTTTCAATGATGTTGTAACTTTGAACAATTGCTACATGAACGGTTGTAAGTCAAGGACTTTCCTGAAATTGGGCTGCATTAAATCTGTAGTGATTGGCCTCATCGCTATGAGAAAACAGGGGCAGCACCATTTGTGTTACCCTTCTTTTTTTGCATTTCAAGGAGTGACAACACTGATGTGGTTGGCTGGAAGAGCCCATTGTAACAGTACCTTGCATTCCAATTGTTACTTCTTGTAATTTTTTTTTCTTGTAGGGCTACCTATTCTGGGCTGCAATTGCCTGGATGACCATCAGATCTCAGCAAAACATATTATTATTAGATTATTATTATTATTATTAGATTAAGTCATACATATGTCGGCAGTCCAGATCTGGGAGCCCTACTCTTCCAAAAGATATTTTGGTGGGGTCAGAGAATTGTGAAAGACATTGGGTCTGTTGGAGGTGAAAAGGAAAGCTCAGGACTCCTGAAAAATTTGTAAACGCCTATCAGTTAAATAAAAGTCCTGTCTTTGTACTATTGTAATTGTTGTCCAGCTGCTAATTAACACATATTCAAAGTTGTGACGTTCCCTATCTGAAATTGAATTAGATTTACCTAATACCCTCGGGTAATATGATTAACTATTTATTATCAGGACCAGAGACTTTGTTATTGAATTCAAAATCTTGAACAAATAAATGTTCTGATCCAGTAACAGGGATACACATCACCCCTCTGGAAAAGAAAGAAGAACGAGAAAGCCCTATTTCGACTGTAAAATTAATTATATACTCAGAAACACCCACTTTTCTCTTTTCCCAAATTCTTTTCCATTATGAAATAAAAGCCTCTGAACAAAATCCTGCTCCTTTGCCTCAGAAAACTTCGTTGTCTGATTTATTTATTTATTTTTGCTCCAAAGAGGTTGGATTGTGTGCCTTCAGGAAATAAAACAACCACCACAAAGCACTTTGCCGTTGCTCAAAACTTCCGCTTGTAGTTTGAGACTTTAAAAGGGAGGGAAAGAAAAGACAAAGGAGGAAGCTCCAGGCTGCTGGTTTGGCAGGTGCAAAGGTTTTTTTCAAGCAAACATCTGGTTTGGTGGTAGTTCTGAAGCCAGGCATGAAATCAGAAAGTCAGTCTTTCCCCCCTCTGCAATTTTTTTTTTTTAGTGTTGTTTTACGACTTCGGGCCCTTTGTGGTAGGGAAGCACCCAGGCTCCTGTTCATTGAAGCTCGCCTGCTCAGACTTTGCACTGTTATATTTGTACAGTGAGGTTACCAAGGGTGAAGATTCTTTCCTGTTGGGCTGGTAACTGTTTCACGCAGCTTTTCCACACTACACAATACACTTTGGCTACTGTTTGTATAGTCAGGAAACTGTTAAAAAAAAAAAAAAACAACCGAAGAAGGTTTGTAAAACTTGTTTGTGAAACTTATTTTTCAAAACTCTAGATTCAACGGGGTGTAGTATAGTAAACTACACTGTTGAAATTCTGTTTTTTTTAATTCTTTAGGTTTACAGATAGATGATTATCAAAAATAATATCTGAACACCGGGGGTGGTTTGCTATGCTTATGGAGCCTATGTGAAAGGGCAAACTTGGTTTTTATTCGGTAAAAACAAACCCATGGAAATGTGAAATCTGTCAAAGTTTTCTGCTCTATGTTGAAATAACTTCACATTTGCAAAAAGATAGTATGTCTCCATTTCGCACAAAAAGTAACAAAGACTGACAGACATGGAAATTAATTATTAATGTTTAAATTAATTATTACTCTATTAATAATATACTATTAAACTAATAATGTTCAAATGATTAAAATTTTAATCTATTAATAATCAAAGTAATTAATTATCTATTAATCATGGCAGCCTTTTGTATAGCCTCTGAAAAGATGTATGATTTCTGAAGACTAGTTTTCATAAGCTACTGTATATCTGTTTAGTAGTTGTAAGCTACCCAGAGTCTCCTCTTGCCGAATTATGGCAAATGTAATAAATAAATAAATAAATAATTCAGTACACACCAGATTATTCTTAGCAGAAGGAATCACACTTTATCATATATAAATTTAGGAAAAAATGGAATATCAAAAATATGAGCAGGACTTCCCTACTATTATCACTTTTTTTTAAACAGAATGGCCAATGTCTCTTTAAGGCAATTGCTACATATCAAAGGCAGTATTCTTGGTTACATCCTAAATAATTTGAAAGTATATAAGGAATTGAGAATTAATGGATTTTTCATGATTTATTATTTGATTAAATATTATTATATAGCTCTGATAGGAGAAATATCCCTTTGAATTGTATGTGAACAAGAGGTATATGTCAGTTGTCCACATGTATTATTATTTTTCTGACAGAAAGCAAAGAAAAAGACTTTTGAGCAATCTGATTGCATTTTCATGAATTGTTTTATTTGTGGTACACCTATTTATGCAGCTGTTTCACTCTTTTCACAGTTCTTTTCACATATAACTTTATATTATGAATAATAATTTACAGTGTCAGCTGTCCAGTTCCAGGGGTGTCAAACTCGATTTCATTGAGGGCCGCATCAGGGTTGTGTTTGACCTCAGGGAGCTGGGGTGGGCATGGCCAGCTCGACGTCACTCATGTCAGGGGTGCCTATGGTGGCTCAAGTGCTTTGCCAGCGAAAACAGGGTCCTGAGCTCCGTTTTTGGCTGCAATGGCCTCCTGCAACTCTCTGCCAGCGAAAACAGAGCTCGGGAGGGCGCTGGCAGAGGCACCACAGGCTGGTCTGCTGTTTCCAAGGCAGCCCCATGGGCCAGATCTAAGCACCCCGTGGGCCAGATCCTGCCCATGGGCCTTGAGTTTAACACCCCTGGTTTAGACAATTTGGTTTGCTGATGCTGTATAATATTAAGATTAATTTGATATCTAAGGATTTGGAAACATGTTATTCTATTCTATTCTATTCTATTCTATTCTATTATTATCAGAAATATGTAGGAGAACCTGGGGAAGACATGGATTCCTCTACAGCAATGGTAGAGGAAGTTATAACTTGAAGTGACAACTAGCCAGGTGAGGAGAAGAAGTGCGAAGAAGGAGGATTCGACATTTTTGCTTATTCTTTTTCTTCAGGTTCCCTCCTCCCCTCATCCAACTGGTTGCCATACCAGCTTGTCCTTGGGTTTGCTGGTGTTGAAGCTGAATCCAGTTCAGTCCAATGACATGTTACCAGTATTAGTCCAACACAGATTAAGGTTACAGTTTGCATGCGGGGGTTTTGACCAGTCAGAAAGAAGGTGATCTGAATGTGGGGGGAACCTAATAATTACCTGGATGTCATGGTCAGATCTTTTCCGGTGAAATTTAGAGTGTTAGCAATTAATCCTCTCTGCAAGTTGGGGAGGGGGAGAAGGGAATCTATTAAGATTATCTGACCCTGGAGTCTCACAGATTCTTCTAAATTACATAGGGATCTGGGAGAGTTTTCTACTGGTATAGTTGGGTGCTTCTCTTAAAGCCCTGGTTGCTCTGTGGAATACAGATACAAAGATTTCCTAGTCATGATCACTCATAAACACTCTGTCCAGGGGTGGGATTCAAATTTCTTAACAATCAATTCTGTGGGCATGGCCTAACTTGTGGGTGTGGCCTGGTGGTCACGTGACTGATTGGGCATGGCTTGTATGTAAATATTATAAATATTTATGTAAATATTGAATTTTTTATAAAAAAAGAGCAACTTTTACCCAAAATCAGGCAAAGCAGGCAGGCAGATTGAGTTGCTCACAGAATCACAGATTCATTCAGAGATATATCTTTCTGCAATCTGCTACCTAAGTCTTCACTGAAAAATAGAACGTTCAGTCCTAAGGAAGGTTCAGCTCTGCTTTTAGATCAGCTAGAAAGCAAGAAATATAATGATTTCCTGCTTTCCAGCTAATATAAATCTCCTGGCACAGCAAAACAGCTGATTTGCGGGGGGAGGAAAAATAGCAACTTAGCAGGCAAGTTTGATGGTATGTATGCCAGGTAAGGAGTGCGTGGCGAGGAGGGGTCAGCCAGTGGTGCGATTTGCTGGTTCTCCGAACTGGGCAGAATCATAACAACCGGTTCTATAGAACCAGTCCGACCAGGTAGAATCCTACCCCTGACTCTGTCCCTGCCTGCAAAGCCTGAGCATTACAGGCATATGTCTGAGTTGAGGGCTGTGAAGGAAGTAGAATGCCAGGGAGAAAACAAGTGGGGGAATATTTATGCTGAATACAATTAAGCACTGTTTAGCACCCATTATCATTTGTATGTGATGGTGGTGCAACAGTTGTGAAAAAAACTTTTCTTCTCCACCTCCATTGCATCTTCTCAGGGTTGTCTAGTCTGGTGGAGCTTTGTCAAGTGATAAAGGGCCTGTTGCAACCTGGCCCAAAGAAAGATGCTGTTGTACTAGAGGTGGCATTCAGCAGGTTCTGACCAGTTCTGGAGAACCGGTAGCAGAAATTTTGAATAGTTCGGAGAACTGGCAAAAACTGTCTTGTCCTATTTTGTTGGGTCATGAATTTCAGTAGTTGAGGCCTGAAGAGTGCTTGATTTACCACTTTGTGTGCCGCTTGTGTACTCAACCGTTGCTAGTCTTGGCTTATTAAATTCAGTTGGGAGAAACTGTCTAGGGATCCAAAAAGTCATAAACGCCTCATTGAGAGAGGGGCTGTTTTAGTCTTTGTTTTAAAAAAAGTCCGTGATCAGGCTGCTTTGGGAGAAAGTTAACCTGGATAAAAACAGCTCTAGGTTGGTGACGGATATTCCCTTTCTTGGCAAGAAGCTTGAGCAGATGGAGGATGATCAGTTCCAGGCTCATTTGGATGAAACCTTGTCTAGATTTAAATGAATGAAATGAAATTAATAATATCTGAATGTGGGATGCAGTTCTGTGTTCACTGGACTTAAAGTGGGGGGGGGCGCGCAAGGGTGCAGCTTAAGTGTTATTAGGGGTCTGGACATACTGTGGTTGGTGTTTCTCCAGTAGTGATAGCTGTCTGTGGCTCAAACTTGATGTTCTGCCCAGCAAGGGGTGCCATGTTTTGACAGGACTCTCAGGCTTTCTTGCCCAAGTAAGTCCCTAAGCACAGTTAGTTTGATCAATTCTCTCCATTGTGATCATTGGCTTGGGTGGAGACTCAGTTGATGGTGGGATTCAAATGGTTTTTACTACCAGTTCTGTGGGCATGGCTTGGTGGGCATGGTGTGGCTTGGTGGGCGTGACTTGGTGGGCCTAGCAGGGGAAGGTTACTGCAAAATCCCATTCCCTCCCTGCCACACTCAATGGTGGGATTCAAATATTTTTACTAGTGGTTCTGGGGGCATGGCTTGATGGGTGTGGCAGGGGAAGGATACTGTAAAATCTCCAGTCAGAGGTGGTATTTGCCGGTTCTCCGAACTACTCAAAATTTCCGCTACCGGTTCTCCAGAACTGGTCAGAACTTGCTGAATACCACCTCTGATATGGGTAGTAGTCAAATTGTCTTCACATGGAGGCTGAGACCAGTTACTACTTCGGCATTCAGTGCCATATATCAGCCAGTCTTACCTAATTTTTACTACCGGTTCTGTGGGCGTGGCTTGGTGGGCGTGGCAGGGGAAGGATACTATAAAATCTCCAGTCAGAGGTGGGATTTGCCAGTTCTCTGAACTACTCAAAATTCCCACTACCAGTTCTCCAGAACTGGTCAGAACCTGCTGAATACCACCTCTGATGTGAGGTAATTATTTAACAAGCTTTCCCCCACTCAAATATGCACACCATATCTTTGATATATGTGAGAAGATGCTGTCTGATGTCATCCACTGCAGTGCAGACCTCTCTTGCTTTTTATCATTCCTTTATATGCAATTGTCTACTGCAAATATGTGAAGATAGAGTAAAAAAAGGAGAGAGAACAGTCAACATAAAACAAATCTTAGATATTGTTGACTTTTATTTCAGAAAATAAAACAGGAAAATATTGAAAAAGAAAAAAAACAGCAAGGAATAACAATAAGTTTATAAAAATATAAAGGGGTCTCTATATTTACATATCATTCTAACAAAGGATGAGCATATTTCATTGTAAGTATCCATACATAACCTAAATCTATACAATTCATGTATATGTTGCATGCTATATCAGGTCTTTAATCCACTATGTAACTGGGCCATAAATTTATATTGAAAAACGAGTCTCTTAGCAATCTGAACGGGGCAGATGTTGTTCAGCATCATTTTTCATGTAAAATAATATGGATATCTGAAAATATCGAATCCTGTCTTAAAGTCAGATAAATATATCTAATTACTTTTTCATAGAACAGAAATGTTGGTCATTGCAAAAGTATAGAATTTAATGAAACATATAAGTGAAATACATGGCAATGAAAAGTCATCCATACATTGCATATATGAAAGAAATATAGTTAACAGGTTAAACAACAGCCAAGTTAAAGTTCAAGGCATTTGTTAATAGTCTGTTATATAATTTACTTTTATTGAAAGTCTACATGGTTTTTTATTTACCAAAAATTGTCCCAATCATTATCTCTGATGATCTGTCCAGATCAAATACCCTCCTTTGGCTCTTAATAACAGATCAATTAGGTTACAAATAAATGTAGAAGCTAATAATTTTGAACTTCCTTTGCAAGGAGATGAGCTATTATTGTTGCAATAAATTTGTCAGTGTTCAATTAGGAGGGATAATATGTGTTTTTTCTTTTGTTCTTTTTAATTTATATTTGTAATATTCTTGTCTAGTTTTGCTTGTTAATACAAGCTTAATACAAAAGGATTTTTATTTTAATTTTCTGAATAAAATTAAAATTAAAAAAGAACCATTCAGACTGGTTGTCCTGTGTGATGAAATAGATTGAGATGATCTATATATTTAATAACTTGATAAGTAAGTAAATGAATAAGTAAATAAATAAAGTAATTTGTAGTATAGTGTATAAGCCAGTTTGTTGTCGTGGTTAGTTAAGGCACCAGGCAGGACACCATGAATTCTAAATATGCCTTAGGCACAAGGCTAAAGTATCTTTGGGTCAGTACCCCCTCTCACCCTAGGAAGATGGCAATAGCAAGCCATTTTCTAAAACGTTGCAAATAAAACTGCAAAGTCTTGTCCAAGCAGTTGCCAGAAGTCAAGACTGTCTGAAAGGCACTTTAAAAAAATACTGTATATTGTAGGATAAGCATTCTTCTCAAGCTGCATTTCTTGTTCACACCACTAGGTGGTACATAACTTTGCGATGTAATTGAAAGATGACAGGGATACCCAATCCTACTGCATATTCTTCTGTATGGAAGTCAGAGCCAAAAAAGACAAGTTTGACTGAATGCCATTAAAGTGCATTATCAAAATAGCAACTGCAAATAGCAGTTCTCTCAGTACCATTAGTGGGGAAGGGAGGAAGTGTTAGAAACCAGTGGGAACTTCCTGCAAAATGCATATATAGGAGCTTCTGACTTTGGCTGGAAGATAATTTGTCAAACATTACCTCTTCCCAAGTCTTTTCTGTTTCTGAACACTTTTTCTGTGAAAAATGTACAAACATAGGTTTTGGATAGGCACCCTGCCCTTCTTATTTTGGGGACCTTAGCTTCCTTCAATCCCAGTCAACACAGTCAAGAGTAGAGTATGTACCTTAAGTTGCCAATCCCTGATGTAGGAAGATGGTCTGCTTATTTTTTATTAAGTTACAGCACACTTGTGTATCCCTCAGGCATTTACTGATCAGATCATTTTCTCCCACTGTTTTCTGAAACGATATAAATCTCAGGCTTTTCCTGTATTTTCTCTTAAATCACACTTTAATTTTCTTAATGAAAAAAATGGCACTTGAACTTATTAAGGCTTAACTTTGATTTCTTTCTGTATATCAGCATAGATGCAGTTTACTGACTTGGAATATTAAAAAATATAATACTATTTTCAGTTCTGAGGAGATCTATAAGTAACAAAAATAACATTTTTTTCTACTCTAAAAAAATACAGAAAAACATAATCATCCACATCCTCTTACATGTTCTGTCAATTTCAGAATGAACTCCTCAACACTTTTTTCTTCTGCATCAATGGTTGTAGAATTGACGTGGATAACTATCATATTAAATAATTGTTCACAAAATCTAATTAATATTATTTGGTCATTGACTATATTTTACTGCATTGTTTTTTCTGACTATCCTTTTTGTTTTTCGTGTCCTTTGTAGGATGTTCTGACTGAAAGTGTCTGGAGAAGGTTATGTGGCAGCTGTTACAAAAAATATCAACTTAATCAGGAAAGACAAGAGTGGGCAAGGAAGAAACTCATGACTACTCCAGCTTGAATCTCTGTGGTATAATTCTGCTATTATACTCTGTAACAATAAAGTTCCAGTAGTTATGAGAATGGTTGTTTGTGATCTGCTCTACCACAAAGATCTGACAATGTTGAATTCTAGCCCATTTCAATTCTCTGATACCTAAGACAACAATACATAATCGATTGATTTCATATTTCACTGTGTTGAGAGCTTCCCCATGTTCATAATCCTTGGATTCCATTCTTCCAAAAAAGCTGTCCCTTTTTAGCTTTTCTTTTTCTACATCATATAATCCATCGATCCATCCATCCTTGCATCCATCCAGGGGCTTTAATATAGCTGTGCCGTTAGCACAACGAGTATTGTGAAAGACTGTTCTTCCGTTGTTTCTTAACAGGATAGCAATAGCAATAGCACTTAGACTTATAGACCACTTCACAGAGCTTCACAGCCCTCTCTAAGCATTTTACAGAGTCAGCCTATTGCCCCCAACAATCTGGGTCCTCATTTTACTGACCTCAGAAGGATGGAAGCCTGAGTCAACCTTGAGCCAGTGAGGATTGAACCCCTGGCAATCAGCAGAATTACCCTGAAAGCTGCATTCTAACCACTATGCCACCATGGCTTTTAAGGATGTTAAGGAACAACTGACCTGAGAGGCCAATAACTTGGCATTATATCAACAACCACTTTATCTTGTCTCTAGTCATGCTGTTTTCTTAGTAAAATACAGGCATGGTTTTCCAGTGTATTTTCTTGCACAATATGAAATGATACTTTGCAGTTGACGTTAATGTGATCATCTGCCTCTAGCATCTTCCTCTATTGCTGCTGCCTTATATAAATGCCAGCTTGCTTTAGCTGGGCATATGGAATGACCTTCACACCTTGTCTGACTCTGCTGCATTCTTTTTGGGTCATTTCTCTTTTCCTTCAGGGAACCTTTAGCCCTTAAATATTTGCTGGTTGCTAGAATTTCTATTTTGCCTCTCTAAGAAACCAGTTTTGTGTCTCAATTCTTGAATTTAGTCTGATAGTGTTTTCCTTGTATTTTCTAGAGCCTGGCAAAATGTTGATGAATAACGGCCTTTGCAGAGAGTTGGTCCTGATAGTATTTGTCTCATTGTGTCATCCGATAAAGACTACAACAGAACATGCGAAGATAAAAACATAATATGGACAATAAAACTAATTAATAGTTAAAGATTTAGCCAAAGATGTATGTCTTTGGCATGTTTTACTAAACTGTCTTTACAGATATCTGAATGAAAATGGAAGTCAATTGCTACTTTAGATTCCTTCCCTTGTGCCAGAAGAACAAGCCACTGAGCATCTATAGAATGGCTCCTCCTGCACTTCAGGACAGCCAGATGGATGGATTGGTAACAGGAGAGACTCACTTTTAGATAGTCAGGATCTAAATTGCTAAGGGCTGAAAAATTTAGCCCATTAAGTTGTGCCTGGTAAGAACTGGCAACCAATACAGATCTTTAAGTAGAGACATCATGTGGCTACTGTTACTTACATGGGTTACCACCCTAGTCTTGCATTTTATACGAGGTGCTGGTTTCAAATACTTTTCATGCAGAACATATTGCTACAGCAGCAGTCCCTATGCATATATGTGCCGGACTGCCAGTTGTGTGAGTGGAGCTGTGTGTGCATGCATGTGCATGCCGACCCTCTGCTCATGAAAGTGGAACTATGCATGCATGTGTGTGCGCACTGTCCTGCTGCCCACGTGAGTGGGCATGCACACTGGCCCACCTCTCACAGGGGCTGGTTCCAAGTAGGCCAACATTGGGCTGCGGCCTGGGTGGTTGGGGACCCCTGTGTTAAGACAGGATAAAAGCAATGTGTGAATAATTATTGCCAAATGATTAGCTGGCACAACATATATAATTAAGGAAAAAGATGCCTTGCCACATCTGCCATGTATCAAGGAGATTTCCACTGAGCCCTGTTCCTTAGGACAAATGGAGCTTTATCCAAAACATGAACCTCAGTCTCTGGGCCCAGATTCTTGTTTGTTAACAGGATCTCCATCTTATTTGGATTTAATATCAGTTTATTCATCTAGGTCATTATCAAACATCACTAATCTTCGAGGGTACCTACATACTACAGTATTTTTTGACTATAAGACGCTCCAGACCGTAAGACGCACCTAGATTTAGGGGAGGAAAACAAGAAAAAACATCTGCCTCTGTCTTCCAGCAATTTGCCTCCTTGCAGCAAAGAGCAAACAGCCTGGTCAGCTTCAGCACAGCCTGATTTAATTAGCATGAGCAGCTGATTGGTGGTTGGATCGGCTTCCCAGAATACCGCTGATCAGCTGTTCCAGGCCGCAGGGATCACTGCCACCCATCACTGCCATTGCCTCCTATCGCCACTGCCGCCTATCGCCGCCTCCGCACGCCCCATTTTCAGCCTCCAAGTGCCCTATTTTTGGCCTCCACGCGTTCCGTTTTCAGCCCATTCCAGGCAGTGGGGATCGCCACCGCCTATCACTGCCAATTGCCACCGCCATTGTTCAGTGGCGATAGGTGGTGGCGGCGATCCCTGCCTGGAATGGGCAGAAAATGGGATGCGCAGAGGCTGAAAATGTGGTGCATGGAGGCAGGAAATGGGGCATGCAGAGACAATGATAGGTGGCAGTGGTGATGGAAAGTGATGGTGGCGATGGGTGAAGGCAATCCCCACATCCTGGAACAGCTGATCGGCAGTATTCCAGGAAGCCGATCCAACTGCCAATCAGCTGCTTGTGCTAAATCAGGCTGTGCTGAAGCTGACCAGGCTGTTTGCTTTTTGCTGCCTGGAGGAAATTGCTGGGAGAGGAGGCCAAAGTGTGGGGGCCGGCGGGTGGGCGGGGCTTTGGCAACATTCACCCAATAAGACGCACAGACATTTCCACCCACTTTTTTGAGGGGGAAAAGTGCATCATATAGTGCTAAAAATATGGTGCATCCTTGGAGATAAGACGCAATAGAGCTGATATTGAAGAGATTCCATTCCAAAACCCAGCAATTTTATCTAGATGTTGACAGAGCCCTATGAAACACATTAGAGGTTACAAAGCAAACAGCACTGACTTTTCAGCACTTCATGGTCTCCTGACCGTCATGGTACATAAAGATGTAGTTAGATTAAGGATTTACCCTGGGTCCCCTCTTTGTCTACTCTATACTTGCTCTTTATCTAAAAGATGGTAATTAATTTGAGGTCACTTTCTTCTGCCTTTTTATTTAAGCATTCATGCACAGAGCACATAGAAACCTTTATCTTGTAGGATGTTGTTAGCTAGAGTTTCCCTATTGCTACAATACATTGTCTGTCCATACATCTCCTTTCTCTTAAAACCTGCTTCACTGATCCTTCTTCAGGTTAGATTCATGCTCGAAATAACATTCACATACGCGTATAAAAAGCTTCAGCTTCCAGCAAAACTGAAATGGCATCACTTTCTGAACAAATCTAAACAGGAAGGACTGGAGTCACTGTAGAATTGCACCCTGAAGGCACAATTCTGACCTAAGTGCAGATGTGGATGGTACTGAAAACTGCCAAGAGAGCAGGAGAACTAGCTGTGCTGAACTCTTCTCATTCACTTTCTGGAATAGGTTATCTACTAAGGCAATCAAATCAGTTTTAGTACTGTATTCTGTCTGAAAGCTTAATTGACAAAGGTCCAGATAATTAGTATAATTCAGATATCCCAGAAACTGTAAGGCTAGTATCTTTCCAATTATATTTTCCCAAAATGCAGTATTGGAGATATGTCTATAATTGTATAGTTCTTGTAAGGTAGAGAAATCTTTTTAAAATAAACAATCTTGTAACTATCTCCTTAGGTCATTGGGGAATGCTTAACATGCCATTTCTCTTCACATAAAGCTAACCTTATGCCAGCTAATTTAAATAAGTAGGAAGGACAAGGCAATAAGCAAGAATATACATCATTAATTAATTAACTCACTCGTTCATTCAAATGTATATATCACCCATCTCACTAGTTAAGTGACTCTGGGTGGTTTACACCTAAAAAACATTAAAATCCACACAAAAATCTGTACAAAAATAAACAATGTTTAAAAAGATGGAGAGATAATCCTCAAGTCACCAGCCAACCCCAGGGTTGCATCTGCAACTGTTGGATCCGCACACTGGTTGACAGCAGAGGGTTCCCTCCACACCTTCTGCTCACATCCTTGGATCCACAAGTTGAAAATAGTCCTAAATAGTAGAACCTAAACAAAACTTCAACCATGCCTTTAATTTAAAATTTAAATTTAAATTCCTTTTAGAGAAGTATCGACTTTGGCAATGAGAGATACATTGCTGTTATTTTTTAAAACCTATTTTCCTTGCTGTCCGTCTCAGAAAGACTACCAGTTTTATAGTATAAGTGATGTAATTTTCAATAGCAATTCCTGGCAGATCAATCACTTTTCTTGACTCATCGCAGATTTCAGACAATTTTTTAATTAGTTTCAGTTTTGAAAAACCTTGATTTGTCACAGCAACTGAAACAGACATGCACAAGAAAATTCTGACTATAGTGATTACAGTTTCAAATGTAAATGAGCAATTTTATCCAGAGTATAAAAAGACAGTTATTTACTTCTTTGGGCATCATGCATGACAATTCTATAATTTCTTCCTCTAATTAATTTACATCTCCCTCTGATATTTTTGTCTTCAGCCTTTTGCAGTCACTCTTCAACTTCTTCTTGTCTATATGTTTTGTTTGTGCTATATTTGTGTTCATTTATTTATAACCAAGAACCTGATTACTTCTATCTGTACATCTATAGGTAGTCCTCATTTACCAACTGCATGGTGCAGCAACCATTTCAAATTACTATAGTGCTGAAAAATACCTTTGTGACCAATCCTTGCATTGACAACAGTTGCAGTATCCCACAGTCAAGTGACCACCATTTGCTTGCTTTGCAACTAGCTTGTAACAAGCAGAGTTAATGAAACAGGCGGAAGTAAAATAATAAGTTACAGTCAAGTGAGTTTTTGCTCAGTGAGTGTGGCACTTTGCTTAAGAACCAGGGAGCAAATAAAGTCAAAAGCCCGTTGCAGTCATGTGATTTTCCACTTAGCAACCTTGGTGTTTGGTGACTTGAGTTGCCGGTTCTAACTGTGGTTGCTAAATCAGGACTACCAAGTATTTACATTATCTAATTCTCCTCTCCCTCTTCAGGTACCAGACAGCAAATGAGAAAGGACAAGGGTCTTGCTTGGCCTGGATGGCATTTGTTGGCAGCCCAGGATGGCATGATAGCATGTTCCATCCTTCCTTCTTGCATTCTTTCTTCAATCATAATAGGTGGTAAGGAAGGATTCAGTCTGGAGCAATGTATGATGGTAGTAGAATGAATGGCAGGAGTGGAATGGCCGGGTAGTGGCTTGGCTGGGGCAGCTCTGAGTTGCAATGGGCCTTGAGAAGGAGGGTCAGCTCTGGTCACACACTTTGGCAGGCAGGCAGGACATTATGCTTCCACAGATTCATAGCAATTGCTTCCAGAGTGGAGTGCTTTTCTCTGGCTGCCCTATCTTTATAGTAACAGCTGCCATCATAGCTCAATGTCCTGTTAGCCTGACCTTGTACATCCAGACTACTATGCAGGGAAGGAAGCAGAAATGAGGGTGATTGTCAGCTTATCCAGGATAGGCAAGCTAATTTGGATCCAGGGATAGTAGTGATAGCAGGCAGAGAACTATTATGGTCCAGAGACTGCCTGGAGGGAAAGGTGTGGAAAGCCAGAAATCCTTGCATCAGATTTTTCTGATAAATGAACACCATGAGGATTAGAAATAGGAAATCCAAGTCTCTCATTCTGTGGGATGCTGCTACAAGACGACGACAATTTGAGACCTGTCCAACTTCTGAACTACCATTCTCTTCATACAGAAATTGCTGTCCTTATTTCTTGTTTTCTGGAATACAGTAAAGAAATTGTTTTTAGCTGTGATCTTCCTTGTTTTAGTGAGAGGCCAATACATTATGAAAACTGCTCAGATGTCTCTGTATTTTACAGTTCAGTCAGGGTGCTGACAGCATCGCTGACAGGCAGTGTGAGAAATTCCTCAAGTGCAGTAAGGAAACTCAGAAAGCCAGTATGATGTAGTGGTTAAGGCACCATGCTAGTAACCAGGAAACCATGAGTTCTAACCCTGCCTTAACCACAAAACCAGTTAAGTGACCTTGGATCAGTCAATTTCTTACAGCCCTAGGAAATAAGTAATGGCAAGCCACTTCTGAAACCTTGCCAAGAAAACTGCAGGGATTGATCCAATCTCCAGGTGTTAGCACTGATCTAAAGGCACATAAACACACACAAAGGATTTAGGACACACACACACACACACACACACAGCTGCTTTGACTATTTGTTTCATGCTAGACCGCAAAAGCAAATGCCACCCTAGATTTTGCTACCCCTTCAGTGTGGCTTTACACATAGCCAGAACATATGTCTCTATAGCTTTACCATGTAGCATCTGTGCTTTGGAGTTCTCTTTGTTGAAATTACAACTCCAGCCAACATTATTCAACATATAAAAACCCTATTCCAATGGAATGATCAATGGTCTGATTACTATAACTTTCCCTCTTTTCTTCTTTCTCATATTTCATGGAATTACAGGTAGTCCTCAACCAATGGTTGTTACTTAATGACCTGATTTTGAAGTTACAACAGCTGCACACACACACACTAGCAGTCACATGATTGCATTTTGGCACTTTTACAGTAATTGCAGTGACCTGCATTACATAACCATGATTTTTGATGTTTGTTGCCAGTTTCTCGCATTTACTTCTGATTTTTGACAGAAAAACCATTGGTATAATGGATTTACTTAAAGACCAATGTTTAACAACCATGGTGTTGGCTCAAGGATCACTGCAAAAAATGTTACAAAATTGGGTCCAGTTAGATGATGCCCCCACTTAACAAACGAAGAACTTATGACTATAATTCTGGGCTTAATTACAGTATACATCAAAGACTATGAGACTGCAAAGAATTATGACTTTTGGCTGCCATCTGTAAACCGTCTAGAGAGGGCTCTAAAGCACTATGAAGCGTTATATAAGTATAAGTGCTATTGTTATCTAGAGATTGTCTGGATTTATATATCTAAGTTATAATTCAGTGCATAACTGCTTCGATGAAAAATCTCTGTGGGGATTTGTGTGACAGCTATAGGTTCCCCTAAGAACACAATGTGAACAGACAACATGAGGATCCAGGGCTTTTCTAAGCCACTGGAAATAGAATTGCATGTAGGCAGACAAGCTACAGAAATATAAAAATTGATTTTTTAAAATCACACTTTCAATTACGTGCATTAAGTCAGGCAGGGATTACTCAATTTCAAGGCTTCACAGATCATCATCATCATCATCGCCCTGGTTGTTATAAAAGTGACTGTGGAAGCTGGTTCTACAGTGGTAAGTGAATTTGTGTGGGACCAGACTGAAGTAAATTAGCAGAACCACCTAGAATCTCAACATTTCATGCACAAACCATACCATTTTAGGCCTCACTGCTTCTCTGATACACATTCATCAATTACTAGCACATAGTGTTTTTTAAGGTGAGTTATTAGGGAACATACCACTTCAGAGTGTGGTATTTTAAGCTGTCTCAGATGTGGGGTGTCACTGAATTCCAGTGGAGGCAGGGGGACATGAGTCAGGAAGCAATTAATGGGTTGAGATCACTTTAATGGGACATCTCTTTTGCAAAGGTGTCTTAACAGTTGTCGGGCTAAAACTGACCAGGGACTAATGTGTCCATTGCCTGGGCCCTGCTACAAGGGGTGGGGAGGGGATCATCAACTAATTAGGATAAGTTTGTGGTCTTCACGGAATACAAAAAGTTCTTGGCCCTTCCTCTCTGGACAAGCTCAGCATAGACATTGAATTGTCCTTCAGACAAGAATTGTCTTGTAATGCCAAAGCTCAGGCAGTTCAGGAACAGCGGCCATTAGGCAACAGAGCAGATAGCACTGCAACAGCTAAAATTGTCTTGGCAACCTAAACATAGCTCTATTTACTCAAAACTGGCTGATTCTCAAGTGGCATACCTCTCTCTCCTCCAGTCCTAACTTGCTGAACCAGGTAGAAACTTAAAGGAAGATCTGTGAAAAGTTAAATTCTTCTTCTTCTGCCAGCCAGATCCATGATATGCACTACAACACAAGTATCTAGGATTAAGTCCCAGATAACAGATGTTTTACGAATTACTCTGCCCTAAATTGGAATGATTTTCTGTTCTGGAGAGATTTTAAAGACCAAAAGGAGAAACAATTTTACCCTTTTCATTTCTCCCAGTCTGGAAACCATTTAATATTTCTGTCCAGTTTGATAATATGATAACATTACCAGTCATATTCCCTGAGGTTCCTAGACAAGGAAGAAAGAGGAAGCACAGCACAGCCCAAAGCTGAAAAAAATGCCTGCATCTGATCTATGGCTTGGCGCTGTATTTCAATCTAGGCAATTGTATTTTATTGAAAACCTTAGGGTAAATACAAACCATGACTTGCATGATATGTGAATGAGGGCTGTGTAGACATTTCTGAAATCAGTGGGACTTATTTCTGGGTAAACATGTCTAGAATTTTATTATTTTATTTTCAATTAGTGGGTATATTTGTAATTATTAAGTGCATGAGTATACTTTTATTATTTAAAAAAGCAATTAAAATTATATTAAAAAGTGCATGATTATAATTTGTAAAGACATTTAAAATTATTAAATGCAGGAATCCATTCTCTGCTTCAGGGGAAATTTAAGTAATAATGGTTAATGAATTAATTATTCATGCACAGAATTGACATAGTTCTATAAAGAAAATGTTTCTCCTGTGTTTATACAATAATCACATGGAATGTTTAACAAAATTCTGAGGATCCTATTAGGAGGCAGATTTGATGTTGAAGTTAAATGGGTATACTAATCATCATGTGGTTTGTTTGAATTTGAGTTTTGTTTTGCGTCCTGTGTGATCCCAAACTTGTGGGATTATTAACATCTGATGCAAAGTGTGAAACTTTCATTACATACTAGGCATTTTGTGACCATCTGTTCAAAGGTTGGGGTAGCTACTAGCCAAAAAAGAGGAAATCCCACTTTTGGTTTTACATATTTACTTTGTATTTATTAGTCGCCACTGTTCCAGGAAACAGATAGTAGAAGCAGTGAACAGGTAAAGAAAATTAAGGAGTTTGACCCCGGTTGTATTTCAGGGTTTAGTGACCTTGATTTAAAAAACAGATTTCTTGATATTTCGCCAACAACTGTGGCTGGGATCATCCTTTGAAGATGCCAATCATCGCTGTCGGCAAAACATCAGGAAATCTGTTCACTAAACCCTGAAGCCCAATACTGCAGAACAGAACCAGCAGTGAATGTATGCCTCAATGTATTAAGAGGATTTATGTGTACAGTCGTCTTCAAATGCTGAAAGAATGGGGGCGTACTTGTGTTAGGTGTCAAGATGAGTTTAACTGTTGCAGGGTTCATGCATTTGCTCATTCTGGTTTGCTGCAGATGCCACCCCATGGACGACTGAGAAGGATTTTATGCTATCCAAGCTATTTATCTGAATGGGGCCCCAGGTTCACATTTCTTCCTAGTTTGAGATACCATATGAACTCAGCCAACTAGGAATTATTTTCAAGAAACCATGAGGGAAAACTTGGCCCCACTGATGTCATCCCCTTATTACGCCTAGTTATACAGTAGTTTATTTTAATATGAAGGAGTTCCAACTGACTAGGTCCACACACACACACAAAAAAAACACCAAATGGTTTGAGGTAGTGTATATTCACACACCAATAAAAAGGAGCAATTTTCTCTATACAGGCGGAAAAACGTGGTGGTGGCTTGATAAAATTGACAGTATTCACTTCAAGTTGAAGAAAGAAAGCCCTGACGAGGGGGAAGAAAAACAAAAACCCGGGAACGACCAACGTTGGACGGTGCCGTGAAGCGCCTCCACAGCAAAGATTCGGGTCTCCCTCCCGCCAATAGGGGGAGGAGCGTCAGGAGGTTTCAACCCGCCTTCCCTCTGCCACCATGGTAACCAATTCGCCGCCGCTAACTGTCCCGCACGCGCGCCAACGGGCCGAGGGACCCAGAAGGCGGTGCCCCCCCACTCTTTCCGCGCCCTGCGCGCACGAGCACGCGAAGGCGGTGGCCCCTCCCTGCCGTAGGCCCAGCAGCTGCATCCCTTTTTTTTTTTTTTTTGCGTTTTTAGACCCAAAGATTAGCTTCGAAGACGGAGGATGCAATACCCGCCCTCCCCGCTCGGAATCGCGAGCCCCCGGAATTCGTAACAGGCGTTTTCCTCCCCAGGTGAGCAAGTTGGCGGGGGCGCGGGTGGGGGGGGAGCTTGGAAAGAAAATATTTTCTTTTCGAGAAGCATGATGGGAGTTGTAGTCTCGCTGGCGATCGATTTGTCTGGCTGCTGGAAGAGAGCGAGCTTTTAAGGACTACAGATGCCGGCGATTCCCATCTGCCTTTTGGGGAAGGGGTTGGGGGGGAATCAGGTTTGGGATGCTCAGTTGCTTATTCTAAGGGAGGGTGAGGAAAAAGATGCTTTTTTTTTTTTTAACCTGTGCAATGGATGGAGTTCGGCGCGAGTCGGTTGTAACTAGGATTGAATCCCAAGTATAACGGCGCAGAGAAGCCCCTCTTTAATGATGGGGGGTGGGGAGGGTCGTCAGTTTTAAGTTTGGGATTTCCTTATAGATCTATGGAGCTCAGTTCCCTCCATTCTCAGCTAGTGGCACAGGATACACAGGGTGATGGGGCTGCCAATGCAGCACCTTTCAGGGAGGCTGCAGGATTAGAGGCTTCAGGATAAATATGTTATACAGTGATAGTGAGGAGACAGAAAGTTAATGAGCAGTATTGCAATGGCTGCAAATCGAAAGGAATAGTGGGGACAAGAGGAATTACATACCAGTCATCATGCTCACTTTCATGATAAAACAAGGCTATATGAAGCAGTAAGTAAAGGAGTAAAAATAACCAGCAAAAGAAATTGTAGGCATGAGATAAGGAAGGAAATTCTGGTTTTTATTAATTTATGTATCCTATTTATATGGTGACTCATCTCACGAAAACATAGGCTCCATGTTTTTCAGCCTTTGCAGCCATCCTTTATTTCTGCCCATGGGTTGCTAGGTGTCTGAAATGATTTGATGCCAGGTAATCCAACAATCAATTAATTTCACCATATCTATACAACTTTATACACTGCCTTTTGTTCTGTAAAAGTCTTATCTCTTTGAGGATATTATGAACGCCATCTTATTATTTTGTGTCTTCTTTCCCTTGACGTGTTTACTTATTCTTAAGTTTACAATTTGGACTTTTCTTCAATACATTTCTTTCATGCTTGCTTGCTTGCTCACTAGTGTATCCATTCATCCCCCATTCATTATTGAGCCTATGTTTTATTGTTTTACTATAACTTAAATATTCTATTCCCACTGCACTCAATTTTCTTTTATGTTTCTCTTGATATATCCAACTTTCACTTCCATGGAACAGAGTGGGCAGAAGTTGTATGTAGCACAGTTGACAAAAGCACTTTCTTGCACACAAGAACTTGTCTCTTTCAACAACACACAACAGATCAACAGCATTTTACTTGTTCTAGTTTCTTGACTCATTTCTATAACATGTATATGTGTGTGTGTATATATGTGTGTGCGTATGTATATAGGTGTGTGCATATATTTATTAACAGAAGTGTTTTATATTTATCACATACTGTTTATTTTGTATTTGGCATTCAAATTTCAATTTGCTATTTTGACAAATAGCATAAATATCATAATTTGAACCTATTTACTTTCTTAATATCTAAGTCAACAAACATAACATATTTTTCACATAATGTATTTTAGGAAGGTAGAGAAGGTATAGACTATCAGTTTTACTTGTATACCTGCCCACTCGGTAGCAATCTCTGCTAAAACTAAAAATACTATACTGGTCAGTTTTGGTGCATTCTGGCTAGTATGCTACAAGTGCAGCCCATCCTAGTTTTACCCCAAGTAGCTCATGTGTTCTAGGAAAGAGAAGAAAATTGTGGTTAAAAGAAATTAATGAGCTCATAAAGAGATTCAAGACTGTATAAACAGATGTGGTGGAATGGATGCAAAGATGGTTTGCAGTGGTCGAAAGATAAGGAGCGGTATAGTTAAATCCTTCATTTTTCTTTAGCTAGAATCCTTTCATTTATCTGATGTCTTTAATTTCTTTGGCTTATTTTTTATTCATTTCTATACTTATATTATGATTTATTCCCAAAAGGAAAGCCTGATGGGTATGTATATATGTACAGTACCATATAATTTCTTTCTCAGATAAAACTTGCTAAATGTCATGGGACAGAAGACATTACAATCAAACATACAATTTAAGTACATTGTTAGAGTTCATTGTTCATGACTCAATTTCTCAAAACTATCTTAAAATTATTATTTCTCAGATATCATCTTAAAAAACCTGATAGTTAATATTATAATTGTATATGGTAATTCACTTTGTGTTGCTTTTTCTCTAACATCTAATGTAAATATTTAAAAGATCTCTAGATTCATGTGGGGTTTAATATCAAATCAGCATGTCTTGAAGAGAACTGCTTTATTTCTTAATAGTTTAATTATTAATGTATGGCAAATTGTAACTAATGTGTTTTTATGTGCGTAGAAGAAAAAATAATGGAAAACTAAGTAAAATGAACTAGTTATGTAGGCTGAATAAGATCCTCATTAGCATGTGTATTTATGTTCATATTAGAAAATCTGATAATGGAAACTAGATGAGTAGAAACAGGAATTGAGATAGTATACATAATACAATGTTTTTGAAAGTTTCTAAAATAAAAGAGACTTGAGAAGATAATGCAAAGAAGGAAAATCTTTTCGATTTGTAGCGTTAGTGCTACTTAACATTTATTAGTATTGTTTACAATCAGGAGATACCAGTTTCTTTCCAGCTTAATTAAAGGGGATCTTCATGTATTTTATAAACAATGAAGATTGATAAATTTTGTTCCCCGTGGATGGTTTAATGCTGTTTTTTAAAAAATCAGATTGGATTAGTATCTTTTTATACATTCAAAGTAAACAAATCTTATACCCATGATCAATGAATGGGGAGTTCCTCAAAAAATTTTCTTTTTTTTCTTTGGAAATTTAAAATTCTACATAGCTTGTGATCTGGTTATGAAGAGTCATTTCTTATTGTATGATCTTGCTGTTCCACTGAAATTATCACAGAAATTTTGGATTTATATCCCACAATTGAATTTGAATGTTAATTTGATGTTTATGTGAATTTTCTCTTTTGTTGTGTCCAGTACTGTGACACCCTAAAGCAAAATTTGCCAGTATTCCTTTTCTCATCCTGAGTCCTAACAAGATTCCAAATCATATTTACATAGTCTTTTGATGTTGTAATCTGGGTTCCTAGGGTTGTTGTTTGCAACCTTCCTAAGGAACCTCTGACAGGCAGAATCAATGGGGAAAGCCAGATTCACTTAGCAAGCGCATGATTCACTTAAAAACTGTAGCGACTTGCTTAACACGTATGGCAAAAAGGTTGTAAAATGGGGTATGGCTCACTTAACAACTGCCTTGTTTAGCAATAGAAATTTTGGGCTCATTTGTGGTTGTAAATCAGTGATTCCCTGTACCTAATATTTAGAGAAAACAGTGTAAACTACCGTTGTACCAGTTTAGAAGCTTCACAGTAGGGAACAGATAAGAGAGGGCATAGCCCATAGCTGCATAATGGGAAGAGAAAGAAACTTAGGAACCTCCCTGATTTCTTAGGCTGAAAAAGAGATGATGGTAGGTTTGTACTATCAGACTTGCTAGATTTTGTTAATGTAGCCTTATAATAAAGTAGAATTAGCTCATCTGGTCGTGTGTCCTTTCTGATACAGATAATCTTCGACTTGTGACTAGTCACTTAGTGACAGTTTGAAGTTATGATGAATTTTCCTGGGTTCTGAAATCCCCCTGGTGCTCCCCATAAGCCCTACCAGATCCTCATCATCTGAACTGGCAACCGAGGGAGTCATCCCACATCTTTTTTTCAAATCACACTGTCAAGATTCTGTGGTGTGTGCTGAAAACGGGTGGCATAATGTTCTGCAGTTTAGATCCATAATCTCAAAAACTTAAAAGTTTCATTTTCAAACAAGGATTTTGGTGTTTTGATTTGCATGATTTAATTATTGAAAAAGGTGCTAACGGGGGCTTAATTGTATGTAAAGAAATAGAAACAGATGGGAACTAGTGACAGGGAATGCAATTAACTGGTACAACTCTCTTAATGCAACTCCACTGATAGAGGGATTTTTGACATGGATCTTATTGCCATGTGTGATTTATCAAGTCTTTGGTCTAAGTTGGTTGATTTAAGGTACTAACATGGAATATGCATGTAATTTATCCACTAACAAACTGAGAGCTATCTACTTTTAAATTCTGTTATGCCAATTTGAAGAGATGTAACGACTGTTAGAAATAAACCTGACCTCAGTATTAGCAAACACGGGTCAAAGTAGCCATTGTGCAAGGAGATAGTTTGCTTCCGTGGTTTGAGATTTTAGGGAACTACATTTTGAGGTTCCAAGCATACATTTACTCCCCCCTAGTTCCTGAGGGCTCTAGGGAATAAACCCCATATCAACTGAAATGCAACATTTATTGTCATAGAAAAGAAGCCTAGAAAATATAGAGAGAAGAATCATATTACATATTTCTTGCCACAGTTGTTAAGTGAATCACTGCAGTTCTTAAGTTAGAGATACGGTTGTTAAGTGAATCTGGTTTGCCCACTGACTTTGTCAGAAGGTCACAAAAGAGGTAATCACAAGACCTCAGGACACTTGCAACTGTCATAAATATGAGCCAGTTGCGAAGCATTTTAATTTTGATCATGTGACCATGATCAAAACTTACTACAGTGGTTGTAAGAGTGAAAAGTGGTCATATGTAATTTTTTCTCAATACTGTTGTAACTTTGAATGGTTACTAAATGATCTGTTGTAAGTCGAGGATTACCTGTACTGTAACTGTCTGCACTCTGTTGGGTCTGATGCCTAAGATGTAATTATGGTTTTATGATGTTACAATTTTGTAAATGTATTTATTTATTTGCTGTAGTTGTTTTATTTATTTTTTTGTACTTATTATTGTAAACCCCCTTGGCAGTAAATAAAGTAATCCGGTAAATAAATAAAATAACCCCAATTTAATTTTGTCTTAGTGCTGTTTGTTGAAGGGAAGCCCTGACACATTCCTCAAAGGTTAATGGGGTCCTCAGCCTGACCTAGAACATTTCTTGATATGGATAATATTCTTTTTGAGACAGAGAATATTTTTATTTTGCTGGAATGTATTGATTGATGGTTCTTGAACTGTACAAAAATGTAAGGACATATTTCCTTTTGTATCACATCAGTTGTAATGTTGAATTGCGTCGCCAAATACCAAATATAATTGGGTGACATCAGCAGTTCTTCAGCCATGCACTGAGAAATTATCTATATGGATTTGTTGTATCTCAAGTGAATTAATTTGTTTGGATTATGTTCTGAACAGACGCCAGCTACCAGCAATTAATAGTTCGGTACATTCAAATGAAACAGCTTTGTTTGCAATATCATGTAGCTCATGTTTCGAGACTTTTTTTGGGAAAACTAAAGCATATACAAACAAAATAGGACAAACTTCTTGGCTTTTGAGATTGTGAGGATTTTTAAAAAAAACATCTGGGATTAGAGGAGATGAAGATTGTTTTTATGGACAGTTAAATTTCGGAAGGAAGCTAATAGTCTTTGTCATTCAGCTCCATTTATGTATGAATGCTACAGCTGCATTTCCTGGTGATGTAATACATTGTTTATATATGTAGGTCATTCACATATTTTATTTATGAACATTATCTATCCCCCATCAGAAACTGTGTTGCTAGTATTTAGCATTTTCATGAAAAAAATTCAAAGTGATTCTCTAGAAATGTTAACCTTTTACAATTAGTACAAAAATATAAAAAACCAAAGCTAATAGTGAATGAAAAGAAATAGGGAAATCAGAGAGCTAGAACTCACTATGGCTGTTTGCCAGATTTCCTAGTTATAAACCCATGATGTTTCTGTAGTGAGCTGAAAACCCCATTTCTTAAGGATGTATTGTGTGCATTGCAATTTGGAAGTGGGAAAGTGAAGAAAAAGTATAATATATAGTGCTAAGAACTTAGCTGTCATTTTTATTTCAGAATATCAGATTTCTAGTTCTGTAGTAGCAGAAATGTGGAGAGTTCTTACTGAAATTTCAAAAGTAGAAAAAATGATTGCATAGCTTATCCAGAATGATTGATATGTTTCATAACTAGTATAACAAAACAATAACACACAATTTAATAAAAATATTCAGTTATGATTCTAAGTGAAAGAAAGTTTTTTTGTGACAAAGGGTAATTTAATTTTTACTGTGTTGTTTCACATTGTATTATAGGTTTTTCAAAGAAGATGAATTTGGCTGAGATTTGTGATAATGCTAAAAAAGGAAGAGAATATGCCCTTCTTGGAAATTATGACTCTTCCATGGTTTATTACCAGGGTGTCATCCAGCAAATTCAACGGCATGGTCAATCGATCAGAGACCCAACATTAAAAAGCAAATGGCAGCAGGTATAATAACAAAAGGTTTAAATGCAAATGTTTAATTGCTGCTAATGTTTCTTATGTAGCAGAATAACAATATGAAAATTGAACTCACTGAAAGAAAATATGACCCTGTATAATGTTAACAAACTAAGAGCAGAACATGTCACTTCAGTTATTAAATGTCCTTGACCATCAGTCAAATTAAAGTTTTTCTTAACAGAAAAAATAGATTTTATTTCTTATCTGAGCTCGCTAGATTTGCCTTGCCTAATAAGGAATCTCTCTGAACAGGAAGTGTTACTTGGAATATACAGGTCCTTATATATTACATAAGCTGAGGAGGACATTTGTAGAAGGTGCCCTTTCAGCTGTTCTGCATCCAAAATTAGAAAGCAGGCTTTCATTTAGCAATGATGTAGAGTTGAACTTTTTCCATAGTGATGCCTGCTCTGTGCAGAATGACATCTTTATGATATGCCAGAATCTAACACCAGTTTGTTCTAGGCGCTTTTATCTGTTTATGTTGTTTGTTCTCCAACTTCTTTTTCTTATAAATAATGTTGTTTTATTTTCCAACATTATTTGATAGTATTGCTGTTGATCTCTTCAAGAATTATGCAAATTATGGAAATGTGGGGTTGGAAGGATTCATTTATTTATCCCATTTATGTGTTGCCAAACCTGCCACAGACATTCAGAAGTTAATAATCATAAATAAATAAGTAATTAATATATCATGGTAAATGTCAATAAAAGCAATTGACACATGCACGATAATCAATAACCAGTAAAAATCAGAACGATAATGAAATAATGACCACGCTTATTATTTTGTATAATCATTATTAAAAAATAACACATAATAAAGATACCAAATATGGCAACAAAATGCTAATTGCTGAATGCCATCCATCTGAAATAACTTCTGGAACCTGTAACAGTAGGGCCATACTTAACTTTCAAGGAGCCTCTCTTCTGTAAGACAGACAATTCCAACAGGAGAACAGTACCTATGGGAAGCAACCAACCAAGTGCTTCTTCTAAGCTCAACTTACAATACAGAGCGATTTTGGTTGGAGAAGGCATCCTGCAAGTGTGCACCAAGCAGGTGGGCACCAAGCCATCCTGCAGGAGGGCACCAAGCTATATAGGTCGGTTCCAGTACTTTGAAATATTTGTTGGCAGTTGGAGATTGATATCTACCAATAAATGGACTGCCACATTTTGAACCAATTTCCAAGTGGTTTGCAAAGACAGCCCTAAGTAGAGTGCATTGTGGTAGTCCAACTGGTTTGTAATGAGGACATGAGTCATAGTTGTGAGATCTTTGTGATCCATGGGCTTGCAAATGGCGTATCAGCCAAAGCTGGAAAAAGATCCTTCTGACAACATTTTTTACCTTTCCTTCAGTTGTAAACATGAGTCCAGGAGAATCCCCCAGTGGCAAACCAGAGCTTTTGGTGTAGTGCTTCTCCTCAAGAGGCAGTACTGGAGCCGACCAAGAACCTTGATGAATGAAATGTAACTCCATCTTATTTGGGTTATATTCAGCCTTTTTTGCCCCAATTGGACCCTTATGCCCTCTTGATACTAGGACAAGATTTCCATAGCAGCATGACTATCATCAGCACATTGATGACCTCATCATGAATTGACAGTGGCTTTATGCAGATGTTAAAAAAGAGCTGGGGTGGTGGTGAACTAACGTAATCCTGTGGTACCTCCCTAAGGTTTACTAGGCCAACTGAAACTGCATACGAAGGAAGGAGTGATACACAGTGATTGATGGAATTGAAGGCTATCGAGAAATCCAATATGGCCAAAAGCTTTAAGTCCTTTAAGTCCTCCTAGGGTTCATCCCCCAATATTATCAGTTCTGTTCCTGTTCCTTGCCATGCTTGAACCACAATTGAAAGCTACTCAGGACATTCTTAGGCATTTGGTGACTGAATTCCCACCTGAACTTTATGAGACTGAGTCCAATTGTATGTTCTGTTCAGGAATCTAGACTGCATCTAGATTCCTGTACAAATGTTTTAAAATGACTATTTGCTTGGTATCATAGCTACTAATTGAAAATAACTGAAAGTGGCAAGCATACCTAAAACACCTTCCTTCTGTTTTTACAATAATATCAACACTGTGAGATGAGTTGGTCTACGGGAGAGTGGCTGGCCTAAACTCACTCTGCTGTCTTTCATGCATGAAGCAGGAATAGAACTCTCAATCTCCTAGTTTCTAATCTGGTGCCCTAAACAGTAGACCAATCATGCTTCTTAATAAATATCTGTTCTAGAATCGTGATAACTTTATTTATTTGTTTGTTACATTTATATGCTGCCCATCTCTTCAAGGCAGCTTACAGCAACATAAAAATGACAGTATAAAACATCAAAATATTACAATTATAAATGTTGAAATTAAAATTAATAAAGATGGCTAAAGAAGCAAGTGATATACAAAATGGTGGAAGCAGAATTGTCTCCTAATTCACTAGCCATCTCAAGCATGGAACGGCCCCACTGAGATGCCATCATGGAATAATATACTTACAGTAAAGAGTTTCAAAGCCACAGAGTCCAAGCCCTTGCTTGTTGCAAAAATCCAAAAGGCAAACACAGTAAATTAGAAAACTGTCTAACTTCTGCTTAAATACATCACGGGAAGGGGGATCCAGCATCTGTTTGGATAGTTAAAACCTCCTATTGTTACAAAAAATTTCTAACAAATCCACTAGAGTCCTCTTACTTGCAAGTTAACATTACAGTATTTTTTGTGTTCTGCTTTCAGGTTCTTCAGGTATTGTAATATCTCCCCTCGCTTTTCTTAAAACTAAACAATCACAATTCATTCAATTTTTCTTCATAGGATTTATGTCTCGTCCTCTTTTCATCCCCATTGTCCTTCTCTGAATCCTTCTTAAACTGACGTGCCAGAAGGATACAGTATTCGAAGTGGGGTCTCATCAAAGCAGAATAAATTAAAAATACTGCTTCTCTTGACTGGCAAGAATGGCTGCAGAAGAGACTTGTCTCCTCCCTGTGTACAGAGAGTAAAGAAAAAATGACCCAGGAAATCTTTTGTCCAGATGTACACAGAGATATTGGTTCTAAATTGAAGATAATTAATTCACTTGTTGGAATTCACGTATCAGTGCTGCTTTCATTTGAATAAAGCTTGAAAAAAAACACCACAATAATTTGTGTTTGGGGAAGAAAAACCCTCCGTTCAGGCAGCTAGCAAAGATCTGACAACTGTGCTCTGACATCAATGGTTGCCGTGGGTAAAAGGCTGAAGGACCAGAGAAAAAAGAAGGCACTTGGGATATTGGGAGCAATGTTATCTGAGACATTGGCAGCGGCTGATGGGAGGGAAGGGAATGCATTGGGAAGTCTAAGGGGATTGACAGACGGGTTGGGATTGCTTCTCTGGGAGCTGCTTAAAGAGAAGAGAGAGAGGTGAAGGTGCACATCAGCCTACTTGCTGTAAAAATGGTTCTCCAAGCCAGTAAGTGTGGGCTGCCTCTCCTTCACAAAAAAGATGAGTCCCCCCCCTCTTTTAAAATCCTTACGGGAAAACCAGAATTCTTTTTATTTCAACCTCCTTAACAATTGTATTCATTTCAAGTCAAACTTGTTGGAATTACAGTAATCAATTTCAGTCCAGGTTGCTGCCTGAAGGCTGGCATCTGCCTCATGAAATCATGCAAGGATTTCTCTGGAACAACAAATATACTTGGGGATTTAAGCCTACTGACCTGAATTTATTTATATCTTTATTTGAATTTATTAGCCTCCCAGCTCTAGTGAACAAACTATAATGGTTGCCCAAAAATAGCCTGACAAAACAAGGATGTAACGATTTCTTCTGGTTTTGAAACAAAATATATTCTCCTTTTTGTGTATACCTCTAAATATAAATTCAATAAAGTCAAGAGTTAAATGCCGGAAAGAAATAGCAATGCAATGCAGGGATGAACATAAGTTAAGAGAAAATGCAATTGATTGCTTTGATTACAATTGCTTTGATTAGAAGTGAGAATTAAAGGTTTAAGGCAGTCTTTTCAAGGAATTGACATCAAATCATGCTCTGTACCCTATGGGGTACAGAGAATAGGCACACCTGCCACTGAGCTCAACAAATGAATGCATATGCTGGTATATTTAAAATGGGTACACATTTAAAAAGTATAGCCTATAGCCTAAAGTATAACCTAAAATGTGTAACTTCCCTACATGTTAATATACATGGAAATTAAAAAATGTATATGCTGCAGATATATAGTCATATATTTATACACCCAGGTTTTTACACAAACAGCCCATTTTACAGACTTTTTGAAACCTGAGAAAGCAAGTTATGCTTTCCAATATCCAGTTAAAACATCTGAATATTCAGGAAAATGCTAAGATACCTCTCCATATCTCAAATAGTTAGAAGGAAGGACTAAGTTCTACAGCACTTTAACAATAGGGCAGGTGTGTCAAACTCAATTTCATTGAGGCCGCATCAGAGTGATGTTTGACCTTGGGGGGTCAGGGTGGGCATGGCCAAGGTGGGGGATGTGATGGCACAAGTGCTCTGCCAGCGAAAACAGGCTCCCGAGTTCCGTCTTCAGCTGCAATGGCCTCCTGCAACCCTCTCCCAGTGAAAATGAAGCTTGAGAAGGCCATACGTGGCCCTCCCAAGCTCCCTTTTCACTGGGAGAGGCACTGTGGACCAGTCCTTCGCTGTTCCAGGGTGGCCCCGTGGGCCAGATCTACGCATCGGCCCACAGGCCTTGAATGTGACACCCCTGCAATAGGGGCTACATGAAAGGAATCTTGAGATCTTTGTAACTGAATCTTTTTCCTTGCAAAAAAATTGCAAAGAAATTTATGTGATAACTTGATAAGAATCTTCTTTTCTGCGACTCTTTGTACCATTGGCAGTAAAGCAAGACATTTCTAGAACCTCTGCTCTAAAATAAGAATAAAGTTATGGGCTCATTTTTCCCCTCTTCTTGGGAAGTGGGAGAAACTCTCTATTTTACTGTGATTGGCAGCAGTGCTCTGGCAATTTTGATCTTCTGGCAAAAAGAAGCAAAACTGAGGGAGGTGGAGTTTTTGGGGTACTTACAGGGGCCTGGGGAGTTGTGTTTCTAATTGAAAATTAAGGAAATGTTTTATCTAGCAGAATTGTAAAATTCACTTTATGTTTTAAACCTTCCAGCTCTGCTGGTTAAAACAAAACAACAAGCAAATGGGAAGTCCTGTCCAGTTGCTCATATAAGGTGTATAAAACACAGGTATGATACAGATCTTAGACTGGCCCAGCCCTTGTATTAGACTGACTTGAGTTTTATCCAGTTTTGTTTGCCTTGTGCAAAGAATACCAGAAATCAACAGTTCTCCTCCAAATTGGCTTTTGTTTATGTCAACAGCAGTTTTATCTGCTCTACTTTAAACTGCTTGCTATAATACCTTGCAATTTAATTTTTGAACGGCTTCACATTTATTTGTTTTTCAGGTTCGGCAAGAATTATTAGAAGAATTTGAACAAGTAAAGAGCATTGTCAACACCTTAGAGAGTTTTAAAATAGACAAGCCTACAGATATTCCTGTATCTTATCAAGATGAACATTTTAGAGATCCAATTGTGTGGCCACCTCCTGTTCCAGCTGAGCACAGGTAATTGGGTTTAAATAGGATGGCAGGTTTACTTGCAGGCAGTAGCAACTACATTTTTGAGAGAGAAAGTAGTATAATGATTGAGATAAGAGCTGTTTTACCTTATTCCTCCTTTTCCCCTTTTAAAATGTGAGCATTGACTATAAAATTACATCAAACATTTGAACTATTATTGATAACCTAGTATGTTAGTTTGCATTACAAATATAATGTTAAGGTCTGTTTTTTTTCTGCTGACTTGATGTTAGTATGATAGTTGCTAAAAATGGAACTTCAGTTATAATTACAGATTTTCATGGAAGACTTTGCCAAAATACCATTCTTTTCAAAACCACTTCTAACCACAGTTCCTAGATTCCAGTATGCTGGACTGTTGAAAACCTTAATTTAGTTTGGAGTTCACACAGAATTGTAGCTAAGATTCCTAAATTGCAGTTTGGTGCAATGCCTGAATTCTAGTCCATTTTTTTCTTGGAGCTGTTGTCATCAGACTGTATTGCTAACTCCTCAGCCTTATTTTTTTTCATCTTTCTACTTCCCCCCCCCCAGCACCTGTCTCTGTCTCTGTCTCTACAATCTCTCCAATTTCCTAGTTCCTGCTCCATTTGTCTTCACTTAATTTCTATCATCATCATCCGCACAGCAATGAAAGGGATTATGTGGATACAAAGAACTGTGTAGCTGTGAGGTAGCATACCCTCCGTCCCAAAGCTTAGCCATACCTGGCTCCTTAGAGATCAAGATATGCATTATCAATGCAATTTGAACATTAGCTTTCTCCCAGAGTTGAGAAGCTTTCCTCAGTTGCAAAACTGAATTCATAAAGAGTTTTCAGTAGTGGCTGTGCTGTTTTGAAATTCTGGATATAGTATATATGTATCTGGAGGACATTGTTGAGAAGATTAAAATTGAATAGCAGTGCAAGATGGAAATAATTTTACTCATCTTAGCAGTTTCTTGTGTGCTTCCTTACGTGACACAGAGTCCCACCTCAGATAAAACGACCCAATCGAGAAGTGAAACCTCTGCGGAGAGAATTGCCAGGATTACAACGGGGACCTGTGGGCAGAGCTCAACCAATATCAAAAAATGAAAAACCTGCTAGTAGTCGAGAGAGGGAATCTAAAGGAAAAGGGAAAGATGATAAGGTAAGGGTCTAGAGCAGAGGTTTCCAACTTACATCCTGCGGCACCCTGAAGGCATTTTCTGTAACTCACAAGAATGAAAGAATAAGCCATACAGGCTTATGTTTATTCACTGGTGAGATCAAGGTCAACAGAAGGAGGCATTGCTCTCTGCCCATTTGTTGTGAAAATGACGTGAGGGGAAAGCAGACTAAACAGATGGGCAACAGACAAGAAAGGGTGCCACCTGGAATGTAGTCCAGAACAATAGAAAACACCACAATCACTGCACACACACCAAGAGAGCAACTGCTGAAATTAGGGCAGCTATTTGCCAAGTTCAGCCAGGCATTGGCACAGATTGTAAAACTGAGTTCATTGGTTCATCATAGATACTAAGACCATTGGCTCTAGACTGAGAAGAAATTGGGACTGAGGCTCTCAGAATGGGTAAACCAAGAAGTATCATAGACAGGGCAAGGGGTAGAGTCAGCTCTTTATAGCTACTATCCTATCATCATCCCAGTATGCTATATTTAATTTATAAATAGTCCAGAAACAAGTGAAATGGACTTCCTTCCTTCCTTCCTTCCTTCCTTCCTTCCTTCCTTCCTTCCTTCCTTCCTTCCTTCCTTCCTTCCTTCCTTCCTTCCTTCCTTCCTTCCTTCCTTCCTTCCTTCCCCTAATAATGTATTTGTCAACATTGGGTGGATTCGGTCTTGCATATAATAGGCATTTATGTTTTGAAAGTAACTCAAAGGAAATACAGTCCTCAGAAGAAGAAGAAAAAAGTATTACTCAGAAAATAATTCTGTTCTGTTCTGATTAAACTGGGAATATCTAAACAACTCCTGAGTGCTACTTATTCTGTCCTTCCCATAATGGTCATCTGGCCATCTTTCAAATTTCCATTTTTTATGAAAGATAATATTCGAAATCCCTGGTATTTATGATGTCTGGTTACTAGTTTTGGTTCCTTCATCCCACAACTACAATTCATCAAATTTATCTGAGTAGAACTCTGGTAATTGTTTAAGAGAAGAAAAAGAAATGTAGATGAATACTTACGTGCTTCTAACTCTTTTATCCAGGGAAAGAAGATCCCTCAGGATGGTGGTGGTGACAGTGAAATTCAGAAATTTGATGGAACAGGATATGATAAAGATCTGGTTGAAGCTCTTGAGAGAGATATTGTGTCAAGAAATCTAAGTATTCATTGGTATAGTAATTCTTCTGTAAAATGAGATATATTAACATTTATTGAGGATACATATCCAGAAGATGTTAACATTTGGGCAACAATTGTGCTTATTTTGTAGTAACTGCTGATATTAGGAAAAACTCAAGAGATTTGTTGCACATTAAAGATTAATGGTTTTGTAAAGCTTGATGGATTAGTTCAAATGCAAAACAATAAATTGAGAGTATAATACATAATAACAATTATTTCTTGCTGTGGTTATTTTGGATAACACTTTGGATATCTTTGCAGTATTTTTTCTGTTTTAAAAGGATAGAATAATCTTTCATAGATGCATGACATTTAAAATAGCAAATTATTGTCAAGAGAAGATCAAATAGGAATAGTCTTTTTATCAGTTAAAATCCTTTGGGCAGTTTGTATATTGAGTATGTTCTGAAAATCTTGCCTTCTGAGAGAAGCATGCATAATAGAATTTTGAGATTTGAAAAACGGATAATTACCAATATTTTTCTATATCGTTATATAAAAGTGTGATGATGTTACATTTTAAATATATTATTGCATATTGTTTTATGAAAGATTGTGCTGTTAGAAGCTGTTTATACAGCTATAAATATCTACTTGGAGAAATCTGCAAGTTACAGACACCATATGGAGATACTTTAGCCTTAAAGCATTATAGCTGTTCACAAGGCACCCATAATAGTACAATAATTACTGTTAAGTTTAGATGGGATCATAAACATGTGAAACTGAAAAAGGGTTGAAAATAGCTCAAATAAGATTTCCAGAAATATCTTTAGTTCTCAAGTTATTTTAGCAGCCATTGTGTTTCTGTCAAAGTTAGCAGGTGAGCTATGTGAGCACCTAAAAACTTAATCTTTCGTTATCATTTCCCATATTATTCATTTTCTCTGTGAATCACAGGGAACTGGACTTTGTAATGTTTTAAGGAGCTTCCTGAACAGTAGCAATTCTGCCATTTGAATAGGGTTTCCTCCTATTCATTCTGCCTGTCTCTAAAATAACAATATCATCTTAATTATCTTTATTGTGCAAAACCATTGCCAGTTTACTTTACTCATACACTGGGTCCTGGGTTTCAGAGCTATGCAGATTTCCTGTCCTTGACTAAAATAGCTATTATGATTAAAGCAGGGAATTATTGAAAGACTAAGGAGATATAGATTTTTCAAGTGCTCAGTAGATGGGCCAGCTTTGAGTGTCACCCTAGAGTTTGGAGATGGTAGCCAAATCTAGACGGTTGAAAGCAGACATGAAGCAAGTCCATATGGCAGATCCATATCAGACTAGAGTTCGTTCCAGTTCTGTTACAGCAGAAAAACTTCTTGAGCTAATTGTGAGTGCTGTTTTGCTTACGAAGCACACTTCATGTCTAAATAGTACCACAAACAAAAGGCTCTTTACAGACACTCATTAAAATGTGCAATAATGCTGAAAAGCTTTTTAGGTGTTGCCTTGATTATCATGTTTTCAAGAAACCTATTTTTAAACTGAACATTCTGTTCCGCAATTAGCTGCAAGTCATTTTCCGCATGCCTTTTAAATGGAAGGTCATTTTTCAGAACACTGAATTGTGCTAGCATCCTGTGCAAGAACTTGTCATTATATATTTTATCAATGAAGTGCAAGCATTTAACATTTATTTATATATTTGTTGTTGAAAAAAAAAGTATATTATCCTTCCAAAACTGAGTTTTATTTTCCATAGGGATGATATCGCAGATTTAGAAGAAGCCAAAAAACTATTAAGAGAAGCTGTTGTTCTTCCACTATGGATGCCAGATTTTTTCAAAGGAATCAGAAGACCTTGGAAAGTAAGAGCCCTCTAGCTATTATATGCGTGTGCTGTCTCTATGAAAATATACTCATGTATAACATTATAGTATATACAAACGTTTTCTCTTGCAATGCATCTACCAATTTGGGGGTGTATATGAAATGTAATCTTTTGTATTACTTTAAAAAATGGAAATGAAATATTCTGAATAGAGTCCTTGACTTCTTAGTTAACATGGATCCAAAAAATGGGAGTTACAATCCGGATCTGAAGTTCTGATTCTTTCCTCCCCACAGTCATGTATTCCTATTTTGAGTACTTGGCAACTGGCTCACATTTATGGCTGTTTGCAGTGTCCTGTCATCAAATGACCTTGATTTATGATTTTTTTTTTGCTGGAAAATGGTGTCTGTTTCTGGTTTCCAATTAAAAAAAAGCAAAATACCTATTGCAGACAATGAGTTTGCTTAACGGTCACATATTCACTTAGCGACTAGTGATTCACTGAAGGACCACTGGAAAAATTGTTTGTAAAATTAATGACCCACATGACTTACAACCATAATTCTGTTTATAAGTTGAGGAGTATGTCTTTTGATATAAAGAATTGAATCTACTTATTAGATATGATCAGGTGATGCTAAACCATGGAAGGAAATCTGTTTGAGGCTCCTGTTCTTCCTGTACAGGACATAAGGCTAGAATTTTGTTCATTTATTTATTTACTGTGCTTATTTCATTCTAGTTACTGATGACTCTGAGCATCATGCATGTCCTCTGTAAATCAGGTTTGTTGAGGTATTCCCCGTTAGGAGAATGAGTGCACTCAGGGAAACATAGTGAGAGTGATGTTGAATAACACACAACCAGCATACAGATACACTGAATAGTAAAATGTAGGTTTTACTTCCAGTAAACGGGTAAACAAGTCCAACAAACAGTGCAAATCATACATGGTTAAAGCAGTTAGTATTAGTCCAGGGATAATCCAAAAACGGTCAAATATCATAAACAAAGTTCAGTAAACGGAGTTTGCTAACAGTTGCAAGACTCACAGCAATCCAAGCAGAACAACGATCAGGCAATACGGCAAAACAGGAAACAAGAAGAAAGAAACCAGGTTTATTTCCTCCATCTTATGGCCGTTGGAGGAATCTCAACCAATCACACTCAGCATTCTCTTAAAGATACAGTATTAAATGACTATCCTGGTTTATATATTTCCAACCCAACTGTTAGGTGACTATCATTCCTAACAAGGTTAAAACTAACAAAATTCCAAAATAAAAAATAGAATATGTCTATAAATATGCACTCTAGAAATGTCAATTACACTGAACAAATATTCCAAAACCAGAGGTAATAACATTAGGATATCCCAACTCCCAAGGTCTTCCGGAAAAGCCACATTTTAATGGCCTTCCTAAAACTCTAAAATTATTTTTTTTCTTTTCTTTTCTGTCAGTCTTGTCTTGTCTTTTCCTGTTTTCTCTTTTCTCTTTTTTCATTTTGGATTTCAGGGGGTATGGTGTTGTATGGGGGGGGGGGCAGTAATTGACAAAGCTCACTTCTGTGATGTCTTTTTGTGACATTCCCAGAATGCAGACATAGAGAGATATTATTGGATGGGTAGATACACAGATGGTCCCAAAGATACCTGGTCCTGAGCTATACAAGACTTTAAAGGTCCAACCAGAACCTGAAATTGCATCTAAAATTGAATCCCAAAGTAATGGAATTATATGACTGAGTTAAGGTGTGCCCATGACTACCCAAGTTGCTGCATTCTGAATCATCTGTAACTTCCAAATGTTTTTTAAGAATAGCTCATTTAAAGTGCTTGTATAGGTCCAAGCAAGAGAGTGAACCATGAGTGAAGAAGTCGTGATTACTACACATAATAGAGCTGAGCTGTGTGATGGCCCGGGCAGAAGTCATATGATAAGGTCACCAGAATGGCTATTTCTAAGATAGCATCAGATTATCTTGTTGCTGTAATAGTATTAACAGCTTCTCCATTGCCATTTATCTAGCAAATCTCATTCAGTGGATATATTCCAAGTAAAACGTACTATACCCTCCCTCCAAACCATTTCTAAAATATGAGGTATCTTTATTGCGGATGAATTTGCAAGATTTTTACTGATAAAATTACTCATGTTTGATTTTATTTAGGGAGTACAAGTTTGTAGAGGTGATTGAAATTATGGGACATGTTATGGTTCAAATGTTTTTATTTGAAACAAGTTCACTATCTGTCTTGTGTTGAAATGAAGAATATAGTTGAGAATATGGTTATTATCAATTAGTAATTTTCTTAGGAAAACTATTTTTAAAGCTTTAAGTCTATGGCTGCATATTGCTCCCTCTACCCCTTTGTTTTCATTTTAAATTAAATTATTGTGTCACTGAATATCTTTCTTTTTATACAATGTTAGCTAACCAATCCTGTTTTAGATGTAGCTATCATTCATTTCTCAGACACCTGCCAGTCTAATTTTCAGACTTTTTAAATTACTGCTTTATTATCTGATTCTGTAATGGACACCTCCAGCAGGCCAAGCTTCTAGATATCCCTAATGTATCTGAGTGAACACACAGCTGACCTATAAAGTAATCCATTCTACCGCTAGTTGGATAAGCCTATGAGGATCATTTTGCTAAATCTAAGCAAATGCAACTTACCTCCACTTAAGCTTAAATAGTAAGGTAGGCGTTTGCTAAGGCTTTTTCCTGTTTTGACTGTTTTGATCTGTAGGTTTCCTGTATGCCATGGTGTTTATGTGCCCAATTTCTAGTTTTGCCATGATATCATGGAAGTGGGCTTGTTCTGTAGCTAGATTGAGGCTGAAGACTATTGTGAGGTAGAAGTTGTTGAAATAATGAAGGATTTTAGCAAGGTACTCATTTTCATAGATCCAGAAGATTAAATGTCATCAAGGAATCTCAAATAAAGGATTACTTTGAGAGTTAATAATTGAGAAAGTATTGTTCTAGATAGCTTTGAAGATGTTTGAATATCTGGGAGCCATGAATGTGTCTACAGTTTTGCCACTAATCTGCAGTTATATGTTATGCCAATGGTGAAGTTGTTATGAGTGAGTACACGGACACAGAGTCCAATAGCAAAGCATGTTGTGTTTTGTGCTGTGTTGACATGGTATGATGTAATCACATATCAATGTGGTTTTTTAAAAAGTGATCTGCAGTTGTATGCTTTCCCAGGATGTGGCAAATACGCTAAAATAGCTTGTCTTGTTTCTTGCTTTGAGAGTATTTCATAAGTCTGAAGTGGAGAAAAAAATCTTCAGTGTTTGCACAGAAAAGTATATTTTCTGTGAGTTCTTAAGCCTCATGCAAGAATTCAGCACGAATTCTTCAGCTTGGCTGAGCATATGACTGGACTGATGTTCTGGTAGGTCTGTGGAACCTCCCCATTATAGTGGTTTTTTAGAGATGCCTGGAAATCCCCCCCTGAGATATGGGTTTGTTGCCTTGATTTGCAAAGTCCTGATGTAGATAGGGTTCCAGGATAGAGATAGCATTGGTGGTTAACTTTTACTAGTTTGGAAAGATACTGGTTTAGGAGTTTCTTAAGGAGAATACAACATATTATGAAGGAATATGGTTTTTTTTTTAAATAATTGATTTTGTTATATTTATTTTTATAATTCAAAAAATAATTTTGAATAATTTTCACTCTTAAGAAGGACACATTTTGCAAAATTTGTTTGTTTTAGTTTTTATTAGCTCTTTTATTGTGAAAATATTTAAGATGTTAATGGTGTAAAGTTCATTTTGATGTCTGGTGTGATTATCCTAAAAGTACCATTTTCCTTTAGAAATCTTTTGATAGTAATTTTCCGCTGGATAAAAGATATTCAGTAACAGTAGCAAAACTGATAAGTGTGTATTGTCTTTATTCATTGCTTTCCTTTTATGAAATAATACAATGTCTGTAATTAAGAACCTGGTTTTACACAGACTCAGTTAATCTTTGCTACATGAATTATATGTGACTTTTCAACAGCTCTGAATATGCATTAATGAATAGTGTGAATGAAAAAAAGATAAAAGATCATGAAATGCTCATTCTAAGCATTCATGAGTCACATTTCACAACAGACCAAGATGGAAAATTTACCTTGCACAGTCAGAACAGCAAAACTTTAATGATTATGGTTAGAGCACCAGGCAGAAGGACAAATAGAATTAGCTCTTTGAGATTGACAAGATCAAGAAATAGATACCTCAGGGATTTAAGGAATATATCCAAGCTTTTCTCTGTCTCATTTTATATAAACAAAATCAAAATGGGATTATTTTGAGTTTCTTTCTCACACTTATTTCAGTCTCTAGAGTGTGCAGTCTCTTTTTCAAGTCCTTCCTTAATGGCTTTGTCCTTTCTTCCCCCATCAATGTCTCTTTCATACTTTCTCCAGAGTAAATTCTAAATTCTTTACAAGTTGGGTGCAAAAGAAGAAGAGAAGTTTAAATCAGGAGTTTTAACTTTTGGAACCATTGGGTATATTTGGAATTTTTCAAAATCTTTTGTGGGCACCTCATAAAATGATTAGCGTGGTGGGCTTAGCAAAACATTTAGCAAAAGATAAATCTTTCTCTCAATATATTCTCTATTCCTTTTTTGGCAACCACCAGCTATTTAAAAGAAGTCTAAACAAAACAATAAAATCAGATGATCTGTGGGGTCTGGAGAGAACTAAGGCACACTGGTGCTGTCTTGTGGACTTATCATTTAAGATATATAATTGTGAAGCTTCCCAAGACAGGCATAGACCAGATAGAATTGTCCCAGAAACCTAAATACAGTTAGGATCTGCCCATTTATTGTAAACCAGGAGGGAAACTACCGTGTTTCTCACAAAATAAGGCCAGGCCTTATTTTTTTTTGACCCCCGAAAAAACGGCTAGGCCGTCTTTTCGGGGGTGACTTAATTTCCTCCCCCACCTAGAGCAGCCCATACGCACATACCTCTCCACAAGGCTGTTTCTATCGGCTGACGAAAGCTCCCTGAAGGCAGAGTCCCTAGCCGCTTCAGGGCGAGGCATGGCTGCCGTGTCCCCTCACCATTAGGCAGTGTCTTTCGGGCGATGAAAGCTCCCCAAGGGCAATCACCAGCCACTTCGATCGGCTGGTAGAAGTGGCCCCGTGGCAAGGGGAGTGTGTGTGTGTGCTCGCCCCGAGGCCGCTTCTACTGGCAGATCGAAGTGGCTGGTGATTGCCCTTGGGGAGCTTCCATTGCCCAAAAGACACTGCCTAATGGCGAGGGGACACGGGCAGCCATGCCTCACCCCGAAGCGGCTGGGGATTCTGCCTTCGGGGAGCTTCTATCGGCTGATGTTCTATCAGTAGATCGGGGTATTCTAGCCTAGGCTACCTGCAGGGCACTCCTAAAGGCAAGTTTTCTCCCCCCTGCCCTTCCCCCCATTTCTCTTCACCTTGTGTAGTTCTAACGAATGATGTGAGAAATGGCGGGGAAACGCATGGATTAAATAGGCCTAAATTTTGGGGGTGGGGCTTAATTTCACCTCATGCCTAGAAATCATGCTAGGCCTTCCTATTGGTGGAGGTCGTATTGTTGGAGAAACACAGTATTACACCAGCCAGTTGTATTTATTCTTCCCCAGGAGGACTCAGTTAAGGCATATATCTAGCCTGTAAATGGCAGAGGGCCTGGAAGATTACATCCTCTACATTTCGTCAGAATCCATAACCTCAACAGAATCTAGCTAATGTTGCAAAATGTTCCCCTGCCTCTACAACAGACCATGCCCATGAAAAGACAAACCAAGAGTCAAGGCCGGTTGGGAGCGATCAGTGTCAAGAGCCTATGTCACCTCCTGTTGCTTTCAATTCACCAGGCATTGAACAGAATAGGCCCTGGTTCCTGGGAACTTTCCTGACACTTTGCTTGAATACATTCTTTTCCATAATATGCATGATGTGGTTTATCTTAATCTGCCTGGTCACTTGGATCAGGGGTGTCAAACTCGATTTCACAACCCTGCATCAGGGTTGTGTTTGACCTTGGGGGTGCTAGAGGGTGTAGCCAGCTCGACATTATTCATGTCGGGGGTTTCTGTGGCGGCCTGAGTTCTCTGCCAGCGAAAACGGGCTCCCAGGCTCTGTTTTTGGTTGTTACGGCCCCGTGCAACCTTCTGCCAGCAAAAATGGAGCTCGGGGTGGCCCTCCCGAGCTCTGTTTTCGTTGGCAGAGCCCCTGAAGACCGGATACGGTCCGCAGGCCTTGAGTTTGACACCCCTGACCTGGATGAGAATTTTATTTAGATTATTTAAGCATACCAGTGGGGTAAAAGAAATGCTAGCCATATCAAGATGATGTAACAAGCGCTTTGAAGCAAAATGAGGTTAAAAATATAACAGCCTGAGTATGCTGTGCCAAAGATTACTCATGGTTACTTGATCGTCATGGGTGGAGGCTATGAAATCCCAGCTGTCCTGGTTCTAGCTGGTGCATGGAGATTAAAGTCACCCAACCTTCAAAGATGAAGGAACTTCAACACTAGACTTGAGATTAAATTCAGGAGCCTGAGTAGGGATCCTGCCTGATAGGAGGGCAGCCAGTGCATAAATAGGATTTTAGTTGACATTTCTTTTAAAATTATAAGGTGCATATAGTTCGACATCTGAAGAAAGAGCTCTGTAAAATTTAGAAACTGCCAGGTCAAATGATTTTTAATGGAATAACAGAGTTGAAAGGGACTTTGGAGGTCTTTTAATCCAACCCCTGGCTCAGGCAGGAGACCCTATACCAGAGGTCTCCAAACTTGGCATCTTTAAGGCTTGTGGACTTCAACTCCTAGGATTCTGGGTTGCCAAGTTTGGGTACCCCTGCCCTATGCCATTCCAGATAAATGGTTGTCCAATCCCTTCTTAAAAACTGATATAGCTTTCTCTCCCGTTTCAAGGCTTCAGATTCCCATTGTTGTTAAGCACATCTAGTTCTTATATTAATAAGTAGATAAAATATTCTGCTTTGTCTAAAGGTTTAGTCCAATTGGTCTGGTGGTTAAGACACCAGGCTAGAAACCAGGAGACTCTGAATTCTAGCCATGCTTTAGACATGAAAGCCACCTGAATGATTTTGGACCAGTCACTCTCCACCTCACAAGGTTGTTGAAGAAAAAATATGAAGAGGAAGGAATATTAGTTTGTTTGCCACTTTGAGTTATTTATAAAAAAAATAATGATGGGATAAAAATAAATCAATATAAATTAAATATAAAATGCTTTCAGTGCCAGAAACGCTTAGTTGAAACATTCAATTTTTACAGAAAGATGTTTTATAAATGAAACAAATTATTGAAAATAATTTTATTAGTGAGCAGTAATAATCAAAGAAACACAATTTGGCCCAGTGTTTAATTATCTTTAATTATTCACAAGGCAAATGGAAACCCCAGGATACAGGAGTGTGAATGAGTGACTTTTAAAAAGATTTATATAGCTGCCCATTTTGTGAGACACAACTGTGAGTTGCTAACAAAGTAATGAAAATACATTAAAAACAAGACAACATAAAGAAGAAAAATCATACACCTGGTCCAATAATTATATCCCCCTCGCAATGTAGTTTCCAGGCTCTATCCTTGCTATCTGAATACCTGGGATTAAAGCCACCTCTAAATAGCTTTCTGGAAGGTTAAAAAGGTGGGGATCCTACTAGATCTCAAAGGGAAGGGTGTTCACTGGGCAGAGGCCGCTATGACAAATTCAGGCTTCCTAGGTCCACTAAGGTAGGAGTCCCACAACCCCTGGGCCATGCCCACTACTGGGCTGCGGTCTGTTCAGAACTGGGCCACACAAGCAGTAGGTGTGCTCGTGTGCAAAGCTCCATTTTTTTTGTGAGAGGCAGGTGCGCACGCCCAGCGCTTACTCAAATGGCTGCTCGCATTGAACCATCCCCTCACCATCCCCACTGGTCTGCCAAACTGGAAAGCTGCAGTAAAGACCAATATTTAAGGGAAGGGACCTGGAGTACGCCCACTTTATCCAATCTAGTGAGGCAGGCAGATACCCTCAAAAAGAAGTAGTTCCTCAAATCACCTGGCCCCGTGTCATAAAGGGCTTTAAAAGATTATCGGCACCTTGTATTGTACTCAGAAAGAAGCTCAGCCTCCAGACCCTCACAACCTCTGGACACTGGGTGAGCACTGTGATGACATCACTTGGGTATCATTACTGGGTATAATTTGCTGTTTGAATGTTGAATTCCATTCCATTCCATTGGATGGCTCCACCCACAGGTTTTGGGTATAGGTGCTCAACATTATAGGGGCTTAGGGCTGGACCTCTCCCTTCCCACCAACACCAACTGGCTACATAGGAAGGAAAAGAACCACTGCAAAACTGCTTCTTCCTTCCAATCCCTGCAGCCAGGCCAGAAAGATACTGTGGCTGATGGTAGCGAAAGTCACCAAAAGATCCAGGATATACAGAATTTGTAGATAGTCAAGCCTCATCATATCCTTGTTTGAGAAAGCCTAAGTCTGAAGAGCTACAATCTAAGTTATATTTAGATGAATTTAATTGCACTAGGTTGTTATATGCTTGCATCAGACTTGTGGTTTCTTCAGCTGTTTGGATTTTAATTTCAGGGAGTGCTTATGGTTGGCCCTCCTGGGACTGGTAAAACCATGCTAGCAAAAGCGGTCGCTACAGAATGTGGAACTACATTTTTCAATGTGTCTTCCTCCACTCTAACATCAAAATATCGAGGCGAGTCGGAAAAATTAGTTCGTTTGCTGTTTGAAATGGTAGGTATTGTTGATTCCCTCAGATATTAAACTCTTATTTGCATAATTTCTTCCTGGTTCCCTTTCCTTGTAAAATGATTTCAGGGCAATCAATATACATTACAGTGAGTGTATTACAAATGTCCTACAAATACTACATACATACAATACATACTACAAACGTGCATACTGAATTGGTTTGGAGCTGATGGTTTAAATGGACAACATCACCAATTTCCTGTGTATCTATGTCTTAACTTGATGTACTATTTGTTTTTGTGCATCCATAGGAAATTCCTTAAATTCACAATCACCTTGATTTAGCAAGAAACATACAGGGTCTTTAAGAAAATGTATTGGTATCTATCTTTGTTAAATATGACTGTAATGCTGAGGGATGTTGTATATGATTGAAAAAACCCTTCTGAATCCCTAAGTCACATAAGAAATGCTTGTCTTCATTTTAAGGCCAAGTTTTATGCACCTACGACCGTTTTCATTGATGAAATAGACTCTATCTGTAGTCGCAGAGGCACTGTGGATGAACACGAGGCAAGCCGCCGAGTCAAGTCAGAGCTGCTGGTTCAGATGGATGGTAAATAGGGTTTGTCCTGCCTGCATTGGGGAGTCTTTTTCCTCTTTCATACATTGTTGTAGAATAGACTCAGTGAAGGAGGGAAGGACTTGAAAGAAAATGCTCCATATGCTCATTCTTTAAACTTGGTTCAGGCAACCTGTGTATCCAGAGCCCACTTTTAAAAAACTGACCTTTGGGGATTCTGAGAACTGCAGGAATTGTGGAGTTCCCTGAAGGAATGGGCTGAAAATGTCGCCCTTCTGGTGGCATAATTTTCAAAATGTTTAACATGCAGGTAGTCATTGAGTTATGATGGCAATTGGGACTGGGATTTCTGTTGCTAAACCATGCAGCCATTAAACTGTCGTAATCCCAGGACCATGCTGACATTAAGCAAACACTTCATGTGACTGACGTGGGAAGAAGAGGGAGTCTCAGGTTAGCAGATCAGTAGGTGAGAACTGTGGGTAAGAACTGTGAGCAGGTGAATGGGTAGCACCGGCAAGTGGTACGAAGTGTGAGTGGGTGGGTAGGCGGGCGTAAAATCAGCAGAAATCTGAGTGACATGCAAGCTCCTGCTGGCTTCCCTGTTGTTTTGTGGGAAAGGTTGAAAAAGGCAATCATGTGACTGTGGGATGCTGCAATCGCAATTGCAAGCTGGTTGCCAAGCATCCAAATAACAGGCATGTGATCACAAAGTTATGGCAATGGGCAGAACTTCAGCGCCCTGACATAAGTCCCCCTCTTTCAGCACCTTTCTAACTTTTTGTTAAATGACTGTTTGTAACCCAAGGACTACCTATATTTAATGTAGCTCTTGCAATATTGTTATTTCAGTTTTGAATTATATGTCCATTTTCCAATATTAGGAACACAAGCAGATATCAGGAGTGTATGTCCATCCCAACAGATACAAAGCTGAGGACATCATGTGAAGGGCCCTCAGGAGTTCCAGAAAACTTACATGTCTCTCCCAGGTTGCCCATTGTTCTTTTAAGTTTACTGGACAGTGGCAGAGAGGCATAGTGGCTGAGATTTGGGTAGTACTTATAACACCTGGAGTTACAGTCTTGAATGGTGTAAGAATAATGTCAATAAATGCAGAAGTTGGAAAAATGAAGACCCATACAGTTTTAGAGAAATTTGAAAAATGATATCTGAAGTATGCATGAAAATCATCATAAAGACTGCAGTGAACATGATGCAGAAAGCATATGGTTAAGTTTTCCTATGCCTGTTCTATAATTAAGAAGCTCAAGAGGTTGCTCTGAAGATCAGATTGGAGATGGGAGAGAAGGGGAAGGATAATAGTCAGGTTTAGCTCCTCTTGTGATATTTCCCAAAGCTGCTAGAATTGCTCAGTGACCTCTGAGGCTTATATGATTTTTTTTTAGAAATCACAGATGATTTAATCGCATATTTTCAATCATAATTACTTGCATTTTGTTGAAAGTTAATATTACAGTTCTTAATGTGTTTTTGAGACAAATTCTGATATTTGCCACATACTATTTTTTGATTTATATTTTAACAACGTACAATAATTCATGATGACTTTTTCGTTCCAAAACTCAGCATCTGAATCCAATAGATCAGGGATCCCCAACCTTTTTGACGCCACGGCCCGGTACCGGTATCAGCTGGCGCCCGTCCGGTACGATCAACTGGCGCCGCCATCTTTTTTGACGAAAAAGTGCTTCCAGTGACCTCACGGAAGCACTTTTTCGTCAAAAAAGCGGCACTAGCTTCCGTGAGCTTTTTCGGGTAGAAATGGCTTTCTACCCGAAAAGCTCACGAGCGCTAGCGCCGCCATCTTTTTGATGAAAAGTGCTTCCGGTGAGCTTTCTACCCGAAAAGCTCACCGGAAGCATTTTTACCAAAAAGATGGCGGCGCCCAGCAACCAGCGGCCCGGTAAGACTTGTTCCGCGGCCCGGTACCGGTCCGCGGCCCGGCGGTTGGGGACCCCTGCAATAGATAATGGCAGTTACAGTGGCTTTTTGAACATAAGTTAGACTGCAAAAGGATACCAATGGGTTAATCATATAAAACAACACCCTCCTGGCAATTAGAAAGTAAGGACAACAGATAATTCTTCAATGGAAAATGTTCGGCCAGTCCCTCTTCTTGCAGTTGGGAGGGGTGTTTTCAAATGAAGGTGGGTTTTGCTCCATCTTTCTCAGATCCAGGGCATTTTAAGTACATGATCTTCAGGCTATTGTATGTTCTTTTCCCTATTATTTTCTTTATTTAGATTTTTATCCCACCTAAGTAACTTGGGTCATTGAACATATATAAGAGAGAGAAAGAGAGGGGAGAGAGGGAAGGAGACAGACAAGGAGACAGACAAGGAGACAGACAGAGACAGAGACACTAGTTCAAAGTCACCCAGCCAGCTATGTCTAGAACCAGAAAGTAGCTTGAAAAGGCAGGAAAAATGTAGGGATCTCATACACAGCATAGGAGATAATAAAGCATTGACAGTAATAGATATTACAGGAAGTCTCTTCTTTCCTACTGTATTTAGGATTGGCCTCTGAGATTTCTTTGTCCCTTCTAAACGTGTGGTGTCTCTCATCCATTTCTACCACTAAAATATGTGGTGTTGCTGACATTAAGATGTTACACTTTTTTTGCTTCCAAGATTCAGAGTAAAGTATAGTACATGTAAAACCTCAAATTAAAGTGAACAACAATAGAAAAGCACCATGTACTCTAGCTTTGTTATTGCTCCTTTAGGTGTAGGTGGAGCTCTGGAGAATGATGACCCTTCAAGAATGGTGATGGTGCTTGCTGCTACAAATTTTCCCTGGGATATTGATGAAGCTTTGAGAAGAAGACTGGAAAAAAGAATTTATATACCTTTGCCAACAGGTAGGTTTTCTTTTTAAATGTGCTTGTCTGGCACTTGTTATTTGACACTTCCTCAGGGAGCTGTTAAAGAACACATTGAAATTTATGCAACAACATTGGATTTTCAGGCTTTAATAATTATCTTGATCATTGGGGAAGAAAGTAAAAAAGTTGCTGGCGATTGCAGAATGAAAGAGCTGTAGCAGTCTTTCAATGTAGACTCAATGAGGGAATCAAGCTTTTTAATGAACTTGTAAACTTTTTTGAATGTTTAAAAGGCATTCCTTAAACAAGCATAGATTGAGCCTTGTAGACATCTTTAAAGAATTATTGCCAATGCATTTTCCTACGTGCCTATTGCTGAATACAGAAAAGTGAGACCATTAATTTTAACTTTCAAGCTTGCCATGTTGTAAATCAACTCCTGCCTGAACTTTATGACTAGATTTTGAGCTCTTCATAGAGCGGTTGGCTGATTAGTTCCCTGCTTGAGGAAACCTCATTGCAGAATGACTCTCCAGGTTGTCAGTCAGAACTGCTATTAACTTCAAGATTCTGTATCATCTTAGGTTTGCTTTTAAGCTGTCTCTTCTCTTGATTTAGGGTAGTATACTACCTGCTTTTTACCACTTGACTCTAAATAAGAACACAGCGTGACAGTGGTTTTAATGAAATTTGGTGGAAAGGAGAACTGTCTTAACCTTGATGCGTTATTTTTCCTGCTTGTTAAGGGTGTGCATTTAATGAAAAAAAAAATCAGTTTGTTTCAAGGTTTGAACAAAAAACCTTACATTCCATTGAAATGTTCCCATTTGGTTCTAATGAAAAAAAACGCACCTAAGAGTGTTTCAAGTAGGGAACAATGAGAAGCTAAAACAAGTGCATTGTCCCCCTTTTTTTTTTTTACCTTAAGACTACAGAATTGGGCAACCTAGAAAATATGTCAAAGTCCTGGTCAAATTCAGAGAGACCGATAGCCCTTGTGCAATTAGAAGTAAACACAACAAAGAACAGGCAGAAAGTGGATAATGAGTCTGTCAGTTTGGGATTGGTCATCCTGAACTGCTTCTCTTATCACCTGGTCTTGGCTCTGCAATTTCACTAGCTATAAAGCACAAAAGAACAAAAATCCGTCATTTTCCACAGAAGGATTTTGAAGTGAATTTCCCTACTCCATTTCACATTTGTTACTGTTTAATGGAGTGAGGAATTCTGTATCCATCTTGATAGATGATAAATTATTCTTATGTATTCATAAATTCCTGCATTTGTATGTTACTGCACTGATTTACATTGATCGTTTCAAATCCCCTTAAGATAATTTCTAGAATATTTTGCTGTTTTTGCAAATTAGCAACTTTATTAATTTTTCTAAGAACTTATGTGTATAAATACACCTATGATAGTGCAAAAATTATATAATTTAGGAATTAAATACTGCAAATGCTCTTTTACATATTTAGAAGTCCACATTCCTAAAAATATGAACTTCAAGTTAAACTTGAAACCATTACTTGAAAGAGTGGTCAAAATTAAAATTACAATGCTTGGTTAAATAAAAGCAGTAAAATGTCATTACTTTTTAAATTCGTACTTCTTTCTTAAACACCTTCCTCCCTGATGTGTACATATATATCCCTGAAAAATATGACCGAAAATAGATAATAAGGATATGTGCTGGGCAAAAAAACAAGAATTCAAATATTCTCTATAAATATGTCAGTGAAGGTAGACTTGGAATTCCAAATGTTAAATAATTTTAGAATGTTAATCACAAACATTTGTAGGCTGAAAAATTCAGACAAATTAACATCATGACTAGAAATGGAATGTATAAATATAACATCAGTGAAAATTAGGGCACTTCTTTTTCTCAGAAATATTTATTAAGAATTGGAACTTACTCAGAAATCATTTGTTATGAATATTTTCAAAACTTGGAATTTTTTACTGTTTCAACCTTTTATATTTCATTATGCTTTTAGACAAGGACTGTTGGTAAGGAACTTTGTTATTTAAAAGATGTATATGATGGGGACAACTCAAAAATTAGAGAGTAATTATAAGTTTTTAGAATGTTTGACTCATTCATGATGTCAAATACATTTAACCGCAGTTCTAGAAACTAATACAACAACAATTGCAGAAGCTGAAGTTAAGCTAAATTCATCACCTAACAAGAAGAAAAACAATTTTCAAAAAGTTACAGTAGTGTATTTATTAGAAGAGAAGAAAAACTTCCATATAAGAATAAAATATAAAAGCCCCGTTTACCATTGACTTTATGGTAAACCAACTGACACAGAAAACTATTGACATTGCTTTCAGCCAAAATTGAGGAAACCATAATAAAAGAATTTTACTTAACACCAAGAAAATTTAACACAATAAATTCTAGTAAAAGTCCCATGTTTGGAGAAACATATTATCATATGTTGTATGTTGGATCTTGTAAAATTGTCCAAAACCTTACTCAAATTGGATAGATCAGCACACAGGCCATTATATTAAATCCTAAATTGGTCTTATTAAGTTTTTTTTAAATAATTCCAACATCATATTGAAACACACAATAAAAGTTGATAGTTTTCTTAATGCTTGAAGCCAGAAAGGTAGTAGCAAGATACTGGAAAATTTGAATTATTCAATTTGGTGGCAAATATGCTGGAAAATAGTTTTGATGGAAAAGCTGATATCCCCAAAACTAAATCACATAGTAACATTGAAGATGGTTTTTATTTCATCTGGTTTTTCTAGGTTCCTAGGTAATATAATGAAATAAGATTATATATCTTTTGTTTCTAATGAAATAAAGTTATATGTGTTTACATTTCTATAATGTTAGTTAATAATACATTTTAATAAATTTTTAAAAAGAAAAAAAGAACTTACCTGTTGTTAGAGAACTCTAGGTTAATCCACAAATCTACTTGTTATTTCTTGCTGAAAAAAACTGTTAAACATACTTCACAGTTTTAAGAGAGTTAGAACCTCCCATCCAATCTCCTCACTTTGGATTTGGGGCTTACTCTTGGAACATGCAACCATTGTGGCTTCCGAAGCAACATCACGAGCACCAATTTAGGGAAGAGAATTCTAGAGCCATTAACAAAATTGCTTTCAGAACTCCTTTAATCAAGAGACTCTTTTCCCTGCAGAGAAAACCAAATTATAACTTTAGATGTGGTAGAAATATTGACTTATTTGTCACTTGCCTCTAATCAGATGACATTTATTTTTACAGCAAAAGGCAGAGTGGAGCTGCTTAAGATTAATCTCCGGGAAGTTGAACTGGATCCTGACATTAGTCTGGAAGAAATTGCTGAGAAGATTGAAGGCTACTCTGGTGCTGATATCACTAATGTCTGCAGGTACCCTGTTTTCCTGTCTAGACCAGTCAGAATACACCTTTTCCAAGAACATTGCTAAACTCTGAATTTTTCAGAATTTACATTTTTTCATACTTTTCTGGTAATTCCTGCCCTCTCACTTTTTGTCCAGGAACAAGTATGTTTTTTACATAATATAATATTATATAATATAAAAAAACAGAAAATCTTTGGAATAGTTGTAAAGAAAATCTTTGGGATTTTTTTAGGATATTCACTTTCTACACAAAGGAAATTGAGCAAGTTTACCAAGTGCTATTCTTGCTTATTATGGCTTATTATGAACAGTTAGTGAAGTATATTCATATTTCTCTGCATTTCTCTTCTAATTGAGGGCTCTCTAAGATATTTTTGAGGAAACAGAACTCACCAACATATTGGTTGGATTCAATTAAAAATAATATATCTTTAATAAATCTGCAGATTTATTTAGTGAAATATTGAATTCTGTAAAATTCAATATTTGCAAAAACTGTGGAAGAGTAATAGGTTAAATAGTTTTTACTATTCATACTACTTTTCAAGGTTGAAAATGAAAGAATAATCAGATTAACAGTATTTTATGACTAAAGCCAAATGGTTTGATCTTGGTAATATAAATTTGTTTTTATGTTTTTAATTATAAAATGGTTTCTGAAAGTCATTGAAACTGTTGAGATTGACATTTTGCAAAGTGGTATGTTTTAGAACTAACGAATGAAGATTTGGCATATTTTTGTCAGAGTGATAAGTAAATTACTGAGTAAGGATTAGAAAAAAGATTGTTCCCATTGAAATCATTAGTTTTAGTCTACTTCTACGATTTGTTCCAAGATAAAATTTCTTAATATGCACCTCGTGAAAAAGTGTTATTTTCTGCTTAAAGATATTCAGTCATCTATATATTTCTTGCATTTATGTTAATTGTAGTTCCACTTACTATGCTTATTTACAAGCTGGGCAGTATGATGTCTGCCTGCTCCCAGTGCAGTAAAAATAGTTTCCCTTGAGACTTCATTTAAACTGGAGACCTGGATGCACTATATTGGAACACAAATTGGATTATTGATAATGTGCAAGCAAAAAAACCGGCCTATATAGAGATGGCATTATAGTCTCTCTTTATAGATTTAAGCAAATTTGCTACTACCACTTACATACTTGCTACTGCCTTTCCACTTACTTCACAACAACAACAACATTGCAACTTACTGTTTCAGTCTGGTGGTGGGGGTGAACACACGGGCATTCACACCAACTTTTTACCATCAACATACTTACACATTTGTACTGCAGTGAGACTGCTTGTGTAAACAATTTCACTTACAAAAATTCCATCTCATGCTTTCTCCATGCAAACCAATCATTATAATTAGGTCAGGGAACTTTTTCACAAGCCAACGAGCTCCATTTTCTAAATAACTTTTTGCGTACTATTATTAGAGGGTCTCATCCTCCCTCCAGGTTTGGAAATGTTTACAAACAGACACATACACATGCATACCATTAAACAACATTTCCAGACTTGCGGAGGTTATAAATAAGTAAAATGGTATTTTAGCCTTGCTGTTATGCGTCAGAACTAATATGTAGCGCTTTTGGATTTTATTTTTAGGGATGCCTCACTGATGGCGATGAGGCGACGCATTAACGGCTTGTCACCAGAAGAGATCCGGGCCCTCTCTAAAGAAGAGCTCCAGATGCCTGTCACCAAGGGGGACTTTGACTTGGCTCTGAAGAAAATCTCCAAATCGGTTTCAGCCGCAGATCTGGAGAAGTACGAGAAGTGGATGTCAGAGTTTGGCTCTGCTTAATCCTGGAGATATCTCTTTATGAAGGATTTTAGATTTTTAATTATAAAATGTTGGAAGGATTTTGAAACCTTGTAGGCTTGCGGTTTTCTTATGGACAATATTCCCCACCCCCCCCTTTTTTTCTTTTTTGCACTTTATGGGGAACATATGAAATGTAATATAATGAGATCATAGTATTCCATAGAAGAATGTTGAAACTGAGAAATCCTTGTCTAGTTTTGGTGTTCTGCACTTTAACAGTGAATGCCTGTGTCCTATTTTTGTTTCATCTGCTAATCAGACATGAGATTGGATGGGAAGAACTTAAAATAGATAATACTGCATTCTTAATATTAGGCTATATTTGTAAGATTAACATCAGAACCTGACTAACTTGAATGTGGGTGGAAGATTTTAATTTTGTCTTTTCCTCCTTTATGCAGAGATTATCAGTATGATCTCGACCAAAAATATTGGGGATCATTTTATGCTGCATTCAGGTTGCTATGGTTACAATGATATTTGCTAGAATTCAGTAATAAAGCAAAACTGTTTTAGTTTCCCCTATCTGCTGTCCTCTTGATATATCAGGACTATAGCCCCCAGAATTTCCAGAAACGTTTGGGAAAGACTGGGAATTCTGGTAATTGAATTCCAAGCATATTGGGAGGATACAAAATTCAGGAAGAGGTAAGTTATAAGGGAAAGAAGATATATGTCTCCAAAGACAGCTCTTGACATCGTACCCATCACTTGTGGGAAGTTGAAAAACAATTTTGATCTGTGCATGTTTACTGTAGCCAGCAGCAGATTAAATGCAATTAGCTCAATTGCTGCATCAAAATTGGAAGCACTGGGTTTTGACAATTTGCTTTATACTTTTGTTATTTGAAATTTCAGAACCACTGTTGCTCTTATTTCTGCATTACACTGATATAAAACTATAGCAATTTCTGCATACCACTGTGAGTGAGGAAAATATTAATTCTTCAACTATCTTAGTCATTCTAAGACTGTATGTGTTTATATTCCAATGGCTACTGATTTAACTTACTTTAATTTATATTTGTGTTTACAATATACAATATTGAACTGGAGCACAGTGACGCTCCAAACTTGAAGCTATAGAATTGTTGTTCTTGAAATCCAGAAGTACTCTGTTCCTTCTCCTTTTTTAGAAAAAAATATTTTAATATTTGTCATTGGTTTTGTATAACATTATGCTGTTCTCAGATGTAGCAATGTATATTCATGTCTAAATATTTTTTTTAATGATGTACATGGGAAGTTACAAAACAAATCATCTGTGAGGTCTATGTAGACATGAAGTACGGATGAGATCTTGAAGTGATCCTCTGAATGAGTGGTTCTGGTTTATTTATTTATTTATTGTTGAAGAAAGATGTGTGATAAAAATTCCTGGCAGATTCTGATTTTGAATGTGGCTCTAGAAAAGTTAACATGGATTGGAATTTCCAAACCAAACTGTCTACATGTCAGGGGATCGCATCCTGTTTGTTTCAGATGCTATGAATATCCAAGCTTAAGGTTTTGTTGTCAGAACACTATTTAGATACTCTGTTCTGCTTCTCCAGGTGTTTTTTTCACTTGGATGTAAAGCACCCCAAAGCTGCTCTTTTTTGTCATTTTTATACCAGCAACAAAATGGAAATAGATCCCTGTCAGCCTTTCTGCCCTCTTTAGCATATATTAAGAATTAGCTGACATCTCTTCTTTATTGATGTACTTTAGGTTCAGTTTTAGTTTAATTTCAGTTAACCCTTAGCCTTTATTTGCTTTACAATGATGTCATGTGTCATTGCTTATATAACCATTTTTTTGGCAGAATCTTTGGTCATGTCTACGGTTATAGATCAGTATTAATAATTTTATTTGTACAGTGCTATTCCACCCAGGAAAGAGATAATAAAATAGCTGAGACAAATTTGGTTTGGCTCAGTAGGGAAGAGAAAGACCAGTGATCCAATGGCAGAGACCTGTTACACTATATATGACAAATTATGCAGGTTGTGTTTACAAGATATTGCACCAATTCCCACCTAACATTAAATGTAAGTAATCTAGAATGTTTGTTGGTGTTTTGCTCCTTCTACCAGTAGAATCAGGTAAACAAATCAGAATGTCCGATCTGTACATGAGAACTGAGAGTTGTCGTTTTCTCTCTCCCTTAAAATTCATTAGCATAACCCAAACATTTTCAAACTTACTTCTTTGGCTTGTTAGAAAAAAGAACCCAATCAGTGCTAAACAAACATAATGCTAAGCCACCCAAAATGGATTTCTTGTTTTGTTTAGCCACACCCACTTGGGGGAGGAGCCAAGTAGGAATGATCAAGCAGCATAAGCATTTACAGGATGGATCAGTTCAAGCCAGATTTTTTTTCCAATTTAAATGCAGTTGAAGTCATCTGGTATTAGGACTGTGAATAGTGCATTGTGTTCATTTCCAACAAAAGACAGTTTTTACCTTGAACAGAAGTCATAATAAATATCCTAATGATGACTCACTTCATGTGGCAGTTTTTGTTCTGTGACAGATTTTGTACTCCTGCTGTAGCTTAGTTGCCAAGTGATGCTCTGAAAACATATGAGGAAATCAGTAACTCATAAATTTTCCAGTTTTAACAACATTATCTCTATTAAATCCATTCATTGTTTTCCTTTGGCCTGGCATTGTAATTTGCAAGGAAACTAAGGACTCTCATAGGAAACATAAAATTCTTTTAGGAACTTCTGCTGTTTTTTTAAAAAAGAATTTGCATTGCTTTTTTGCGCTCACGTTTTCTGTACTTAGAAGGAGAAAAAAAACAGATAGAGGAAATCTTTGAAATCTTTCTAAAATATCACCATGATAATTTATTGAGAATATGTACACATAAATATTTTTTGGAAAACATAGTACAATAAATAAGTTGAAAATAAAGACCTTGTATGTGAAAAGTAAAAATAATACTTAAAATTTTACCTGCCTATCTATTTCCTGGATTTGGCATCTTTGCTAGTTTCTCCCAGTTGATTTGGATTGCTCTATTTTGTTTCATCTTCTGGAAAATCAATTGTGTACTCCAGATGTTCTGGATTACCACTTTAGTCCCTTGCTAAAGGAACGATAGGAGGAGTTAGCTATCAGTATTTCTTTGATGGAAATACTGGGACAGGAACACTAAATACTGATTTAACACAGATGTAAATGTTTCTTTGCAGGGCTCATTGCAACTGTTCTAATTCTGATTCTAATTCTGAAGATACTTCAATCTGAAAACTAGACAATTTTTACCCTGATCCTGTAGTAGGGAACATCTAATCAAACCTCATATTTTTATTTTTATTTTTATTTATTTATTTAAAACATTTGTATAGGTAGTCTTCGACTTACAACTACAATTGTCTCTGGAATTTATGTTGCTGAGTGAGAAATTTGTTGAGTTTTGCCCCATTTTACAACTTTCCTTGCTACAAGTTGCTAAGTGAATCCCTGCAGTTCTTAAATTAATAGCACGGTTGTTAAGTGAATCTGGCTTCCCCATTGAGTTTGCTTGCAGAGTTGCAAAATGGGATCAGATGACTCCGCAACACTGCAACCGTCATAACTATGAGTCAGTTGCCAAGCGCCTGAATTTTGATCTCGTGACCATGGGGATGCTGCAATGGTAGGAAGTGTGAAAAACGGTTGCAAGTCACTTTTCTTCAGTGTCGTAACTTCGTCGTAACACTAAACGAACACTAAATGAACTGTTGTAAGTCACAGACTACCTCTATATGGCTCCTAATCAAGAATTAAAATATTGGCAATAAAATCATAAACAAAAACCTGGCACCAAGGTTTAGTTTCCAACATGCAGTCACCTCATCCTATCCCAGCACTTGGGGGTGGAGGGGAAGCCATGTTTTCAGTGTTTTTTGGAAGGCTAAGAAGGTAGAGAAGCCTGTTGAACTTCAGGGGGAAGAATGTTCCTTCGTGCAGGGCCTGCCACGGAAAAGGCATGCTTCCTAACTCCCATAAAGTGGCAATCTTTAAGGGAAGGCATTTGAACCATGCCCACCCCTATCTAACCTGTAACAGATAACAGATGATCAGAGTTGTAAGGGATCTGATAGGTCATCTATTCCAACCCCCCGCCCAAGCAGGAGACCCTACACCATTTCTGACAAATGGCAGTCCAATCTCCTTGAAAGTCTCAAGTGATGGCACTCCCACAACTTCCGAGGGCAAGCTGTTTCATTGGTTGATTGTTCTCACTGTCAGAAAGTTTCTCCTTATTTCCAGGTTAAATCTCTCCTTGTTCAGTTTCCATCCATTGTTCCTTGTCTGGCTTACAGGCGCTTTAGAAAATAGCTTGACCCCTTCCTCTCTGTGGCAGCCCCTCAAATATTGGAAGACTGCTATCATGTCTCCCCTGGTCCTTCTCTTCACTAGACTAGCCATGCCCAGTTCCTGTAACTGTTCTTCAAATGTTTTAGTCTCCAGTCCCGTAATCATCCTGGTTGCTCTTCTCTGTACTTTTTCTAGAGTCTCAACATCTTTTTTATAATGTGGTGACCAAAACTGGATGCAGTATTCTTGGTGTGGTCTTACTAAGGCTTTATAGAGTGGTATTAGTACTTCCCTTGATCTTGATTGTATCCTTCTGTTAATGCAACTTAGGATTGCATTAGTTTTTTTGGCTGCTGATGCACACACTGCTGGCTCATATTGGTAAAACCTGGTAAGACAAGTATATGTCTTTAGGGAAAGCTGGTCCCACAGATAACTCTGTCCTTTAAATGTCATCTTGAACCGGCATTTTGCACCTGGAATTGCACCTGGAAGGGAACCAGCAGCCAGTGCGGCTCATGCAATGGCAGTGTTACACAGGTAAACCTAGAAGCACACATCACAGTGTGCACCATCATGTTCTGGATCAGTTGTAGTTTCCAGGTGGTCTTCAAGGGCAGCCCCATGTAGAGTTCATTGCAGGTGACCAAGGCATGAGTGATTCTGAACAAGGCTTCCCAGTCAAGGAAAGGGCCCAATTGGTAAATCAGATAGATCTATCCAAAGGCCCCTCCTAGCCATAGTTGCCACCTATGAGTGTTAGGAGGACTCATTGAATTGCACACCAACTCCTGGAGGAGTGCTGAACCATCTAGAATCTGGGCCTTATTATTATGGTTGGTTGCACAATCAGCCAGATATTTGGACTGGATTTGGCATTTTTTATCCGTGAAGTCCTTCCCAAGGATCTGGGATAGGCAGATGTTGATGCTTGATCTAGTGTTAAAGATGACCAAGGATGTAAGATGTTCCAAATAAAGCTATCTTTTGCAATTGATGATTGGTGCTTTTGTCAATTCTGATGGAGTTTAAGAGGTGCTCCAGTTTTGGGATTGCACCCAAGTCACCTATTAGTACCAATAGAACTAATATTTGCTTTCTTTTTAAATTGTTTTACTTATTTTTTATTATTTTTATTTGCATTTTCAACACAGTTTTGAGGACAATTTCAAAATGTATCAGTGTGGAATGGAAAGAATAATTTAAATATTACCATAGTACTAGGTTTTTTTTTATTGTGAAACATTATAGAACAATGTTTAATATTATTAACTGCCAAGAATAATATTTCCTTATTTGTACTTTCAAGATTTTTATAAAACATATCTAATTTTTTAAAACATATAGTATCATTTAGAATTACTAAACATTTATTCAATATGTTTAGAATTGTTCACTCCTGTTCTCCCCTTTCTTCTTGGTTTATAATTAATTCTATTTTATACAGATAATGAAGTTCAGCTGATAAACAATATGCCTAAAATTACTAATGAGTAAATTACTGAGCAAATGAGTAAAATACAAAGAAAAATAGAAATTATGGGAAGATAAAAAAGAAAGAGGGAAAGAAAATGTAGTACAAGGGAAGAAAGAAAAAGGTGTTGAAAAAGGTGTTAATTGTGTTTGATTTTGAATAAACCATGTACAGATATGTTAAACATGCATTATAATTTTAGTTTTTTGGTTGGTGCTTAATTCTCATTCCAATCAATCTTACCCAGCAGATCTACAATAATAATCTGCATCCTCATTTTACAAACCACAGAAAGATGGAAGGCTGAGTCAACCTTTAGCACAGTACAACTCATCTCAACTTTTTACTTGTACACATTCGTATATAACTAGCCATTTCTATCAATTTAACCATTACTGCTTTTATCTTCCTTGCTACTGAAATAATATGTATTTCTATTTGTACTTAATGATCTTTACAAACTATCACTATATTAACAAAATTCACTGTATTTCTTTAACCTTAAAAGGAAAAATATTTTTATCCATTTTAAAACACTAAGCTTTTCTTTAAAAACATTTCTAAAATTAAAATATTCGAATGCATCTTATTTTTAACTTTCTCTTAGCATACATACAATAAAATTCTAGCTAACTCCAATTAACTCATTAAATTTGGATCACTCCCTTCAAGTTACCGTCAAAATACTTTTTCTTCTTGTATACTTTTTCAAGTATTTACAAAATACTTTTTCTTCTTGTATTTTTTAAAGCTCTAGATCAGGGGTTCCCAACCTTTTCTATACCCCACATCCCTGGAACGCTTCTGATATCGCACCCCTTAAAAAAATAAATAATTATATGCATATAATTATACATATATTCTATAATTTTGAAACTTCTAAACTCAAGTTTTCACACTGCCTGGAATATCATCTTGCACTCCCAGGGGAGGTGAGTATCTGTTCTAGATTTTTTTTCAGCTAATACTTCTTTTTCTTTAACTTTCTCTTAACATAGATATTCTCAAATATATTTTCAATAATATTTTACAAAGTTTAGGAATTACTTAAGCTTTTCAATTATCTAATAAAGGAGATGCAATTGCAGTGTATTACTTTGCTGCAGCTTATAATGATACATAAATCTCTAAAGACATTGTTTTAATTAGAAGAAACCAATCCCTTTAACTTTACTAGGTTTGGTCAATGAATGGGTAAGAATGCTGCCCTTTCTCATTATGGCTGCCTGAAATTACTATTTTAATGGTTTTACTGCTTTTCTGTTGTAATGCTTTCTGCAATCCTTGGCTTAATGGGGATTTTTAGTCCATACTGGTCTGGAATGACACAAATTATAACTAAAAAGAAATCACACTAAGATTGTAGTGATGGAGATAAAGGAAAATTAGCTGGCGATGAATGTAACGGAAACCATAGCAACCCTAAGAAAGAGTTATAAATATAAGTCATTTGAACTAAATAAATTACACAAAGGACTTCTGGGCAACATAGCAGTATCCAAGCTAAGAAATCACACAATAGTATGCCCATGAATAGTCCTATCTTGTGTTTAAAAAAATATGTCTTTTGTTTCAGTCAATCTGATACTCCCTAGAATTTTGGACGTTCATCAATTCTCACAATTCCCATTGGAATATTGATTGGAAATTATGAGAGCTGAGTCATAATACATCCCCAAGGTACTTTCCAGAGAAACAGGCAGAAATTCCCTTGTCTCTTGCTAAGGTTTGCCAACATTAGATACTGAAGAGTTAGAGACAGTTTTTCTGCTCAAAGAAAATTGCCAAAAATCAGGCAATTTCTTCCTTTAGGCTGGCATATTTTCTCCTCGAGAGAGGTTCTCAAATGTAGAGATGAAGTCTCAGGAAGTTGCTGAATGAATATTTCTGGAAGGATCACTAAAGTAAGGATGCTGACAGTTTTAATCCAGCAATCTCCGTGGGACCAAATGTTATTCTGACCCCGGTTCAGAATCTCAGGTTAGGAACCTCTCCTTTCCCAAGTTTCTCTTTATTCTTTCTAACCCAATGAAATGATGGAAAGAAATTAAGGGGATGGAGACCCTGTCTATCCATCTATAACAGGGTGTTCAAACGTGACCTATTGGGACTTCCCCCCACTTTGTAAACTGGGCGGGGGCGGGGCCAGCACGTGACACATCCGGCCCGCAGGCCATGAGTTTGACACCCCTGATCTATAAGAAGGGTAACTGAATGAATTTGGTTTTTGGGTAGGGAAATTGAGCAGAAGAACCCATCATATTTTTTAGATAAACCAGATCTGATGGGAGTTTTAGAGAAAAATATTTCAGAAAAATAATAATCCTCAAAAATATTGTGGGAGAGATAGCAGCTTGAATGTTGTGATCTGTGCCATTCTAAGCTTCCCCCCCTCCCAATCCTGGTCCTGTGATCCAGAACAGATGTGTGTAACCTGTGCTGTGTTTCCTAGTGTGCCCCTACACAGGTAAGCTTAGGTGCCCCATGATAGGACAGCAGAAATGCATCAGAATATCCACCTGCTCAGATTAGAGTCTCTCTCGCTCTCATACATAGAGCAAATACAGTGTGTTTATATACCCACATCCAGATTAGTTCCTGGGTAGAAAAGGACAGAAACATAGACACAAATGTTACTTGGTTATGCAGGGTGGGGGGAAATACAGAAGCCTCATGACCATTTCAAGTAGTTCTCGAGTTATGACTATAATGGAGCTCAAAATTTATGTTGCTAATTGAAACATTTGTTAAGTGAGGTTTGCCCCATTTTACGACCTTTCTTGCCAGAGTTGTTACGTGAATAGTTCCCAATTGTTAAATTAGTTGTTGAGTGATTCTGGCTTCCTCATTGACTTTGCTTATCAGAAGGTCGCAAAAGGGGATCACAGGACCCCAGGACACTGCAACCATCATAAATATCATCCAAATTTCGATCTTGTGACCAGGGGGATATTTGCAAGGATTGTAAGTGTAAAAAACAGTTTATACGTCGCTTTTTTCAGTGTCGTAACTTTGAACAGTCACTAAATGAACTGTTGTAAGTCATGGACTACCTGTGAAGGCGTTATAAAAAAAAAAGACCTCAGGAGCCAGTATCTGCCTAATTTCCCTACCTTTTAAGTCTAGTTGTGGAGGACTGAAGTTAGTACATTTTAAACTAGATATTCTACCTTGGAACTATTCCAGACGTGGTATTCAGCAGGTTCTGACCAGTTCTGGAGAACCGGTAGCGGAAATTTGGAGAACCGGCAAATACCACCTCTGACTGGAGATTTTACAGTATCCTTCCCCTGCCACGCCCACCAAGCCACGCCCACAGAACCGGTAGTAAAAAATTTGAATCCCACCACTGAACTGTTTGGGTTTTTTTACTTTCCCCAGAAACGTTTGATCTCAAATGAATTCCACACACACCCCACTCCAGTTGCAACAAAATGACGCTAAAAATCAAACATAAGCAGGTTTTATGCTATAAAGCCTTTAATGGCTTGGCATGAAGTATCTAAATGATTGTCTTTTTTAAAGGGAGAATCATCTGGAAGGTTAAGTCAAGAGGGGCATATGGAGAATTCCTACCCCTATTTTCAAATATAAAGATAAAAAGCCCTAACAAAACGAATAATTAAGATAGAAAAGAGAAGAGAAGAAAGAATAAAAAAGAAAGCCAAAAATGCGGAGACAGAAAGAAATATAAAGAAATGACTTCTGACTTTTTCTTTTACCACAGATATAAGTAAAAATTGACATTAAACTGTTACACTATAACTTTCTTTTTTTCTATTATATACTAATTTTTCAGAATCATCAAATCCATATGTCATACATTTATTCCCCCCCGTTTCATGCAAAAAGTCCAGAATGATCTATTAATTTTATTTAATTTATTTTTTTGAAACAAATCTAATACAATGGCTAAAAAAAGCACAGAACATTCTTGTCCCTGTTGAGATCAGAGCCAGGGTGTGCTAGAGCCCAGCGTTTTCTGCTTTCACCCTTTTTCATCACTGCCATTATGGAACCCATCACTTCCAAAGGATGTCCTCCTCTACTACGTTTGGGATGACAGTCAGAACCAAAATCCTGAGGAAATTTTGCTGTGGAAAACTTTCGTTCAGATTTTAGTTTGATTTTTTTCTTTAATATTTTATGGATCCCACAGGTTGTAAATGTCTGTAAACCTGTTGGGGTCTAAAGATAACCATCATCTGAATATTTATTCTGGGAACAATACAATAAAGTGACTGGATGCTGAAACACTGCGGCAAAATACATGCACTGTGGAAAAGTTTGAAAAGATTATAATGACAGTGGCATATAAATCATCTAGGGATTTTCCAGAATAGATGCAACAGCACAGAAACAGCTCATTGTTGTTGAGGCATACATTATGACTACACACACATACACATATATATATACACACACATGGTATTATGTTGTGAAATACATATTTTCAGAGCAATATTTAAAACTATTACATGAATAAATACGATGTTTGCTGCCAAACGCTCTTCATAATGAGTATGTCTCTATTGTAAAGGCAGAAACCACATGCTGATTTCTGGCTGTGTTCATTCATATTTTCCACATCATATCCCAGGGGCTTTCTTGAAATAGTTGTTTTCCTATTAATATTATTCAGAAATAACATAGTAGTATATACTTTAGCAGACTTGGGTTGAATAATTGGAAGCGTTTCTGCTGAGCAGTAGCTTAGAATTCCTACTGTTTGCATGTTTAATAAAATTGTATTAAATGCATTGATACACTTAAATCATTTCTCTATCGTCTAGTAATATAATCACAGCTCAACCCAATAGACCAGATCGGGCAGACAGACTTAAGGTCCTCAATTTATGTCAGAGGTGGTATTCAGCAGGTTCTAACCAGTTTTGGAGAATCGGTAGTGGAAATTTTGAGTAGATCGGAGAACCAGCCAATACCACCTCTGACTGGAGATTTTACAGTATCCTTCCCCTGCCATGCCCACCAAGCCACACCCACAGAACCGGTAGTAAAAAAAATTGCACCCCACCACTGATTCATGTGATGTGTAAACCAGTTATATGTAAGATATTTCCAAGTACACATGGAAGGGAATCTAACCTTCAAAGTATGTCTGTCATTTGATAATTGTTTTTTTAAGGTCACAAAATTTCTTACCTTGTCCAATTAATTAACTCTGATTCATTCGGTTCCATTGAGCACACATGCAAGTCTTAAGTGTTGAGGAATCTTCATATTGTGAAGATTAATGCTATGACAATTAAGATGTAAAGCACCAGAATCTCGTATTATCTGATAATACTCTTCTACAGCAAATGATACAAACAGATGTTTTAATGGCTGTTGGCTCTAAATGAATCGGTTGGTTTCTTTTCAGAAGCAGCCAGGATCTTGTAATGTCTCATATTTTTATATCTCATATTTTCCCAAAGCTATCTCCTTGGAAATGTTCACTTGCAAATGTCAACAATTGCTTCTCAATAAAACTGGAAGGGGACAGCCAAGGCGGTAGAGGCAACCTGTGAGGGATGGAAGAGATGCTGTATGGAACATACAATCCCTTGCCAGTGCTCCTTCCATCCCGCCATTGAAATCTAGGCAACTACTTCACTCTGCTTCATGGTAGGGCGGGCCTGATATGAATGTTTTGCTGTGCATGAGTTCATAAATGCAGCAGAATGGAATTATCTAACTCTTTTGAGATTGAACGTATTGATTCTTTGTTGTATCAAAATGACTGGAGCCTTTTATCCAGCTCTACTGATTCTTGCTTTCTAGGGAGCAATAATTAAAATCTATTAATTGGGACTTCTCCACTGCTCTCAATTTATGTTACACAGACCCAGTTATGCTTTGCCATCACTTTTTCTGCTTTTAAGAAAGCACTCAGAGTTTGCGTAGATATTGGATATGTATTTCTTCCCATTGTAATTTATCTTGAGTACTTATGAGGAAAAGATAAAGCATCAATCAGTAGGACTTGTTTCATCATTTTAGTCATTGACAGCATGATGTACATTGGTCAGGTTTCCATGGCTTATGAACACAAGCTATCTTCAAGGGACACTATCAGGAGGGGAGAAATTTGAAAAAGCAATGCAGCAGTTTGGAACCGAAAGTGCATTCCATTCTTAAATTGCAGAGATTATAACTAAGCTACCAGAATCTCTGCTGCACAAATCTCTAATTGGAGAATGTGATTGATGACTCTTGGCTATGAACGTGTTTTGTTGGAGAATATGAATTAAGATACACCCAGAGGGTGACAGTGAATTAAGGGTGACAGTGAATTACATGTCTCAGAATCGGCTTCATACAGATCATACTGACATGTTCGCTCCTAATAAATTCTTTGAAGTTTTTGAAGCTTGGCTCGAGGCTCATGGTTTAATTAGGGCAACTGCTGGAATCCTGACAGCAAGCTAATTCTGAGACACATAATTCACTGTCACCCTTGACTCTGGTTTCCCCCCACCCCTCAGGGTGTATCATAATTCATATTCTCCAATTCTTGAAACAATTGCTTCCAGTCTCAAATTTTAGAAGAGGGATCAGGTAATATCTAGGAGACCAGGACTAGGCTAGGTACACAATACTTCCTTTGGCTGGCTAATTTGAGGGCAGTTACAGGCTTCAAGGTGGACCTGGACATTTTACAGCCCACAGGCCACAACTGTCCCTTTGATTGTCCCTGTTCAGCCTATGGGGATGGTCCTAGTTTTTTATATGGCTCCTTGGGAAAATTAATTGCTCACCCTTACTTTAAAGGATTGTATTTGGTGGGCTTGGCATTACTGACATTTGTAGTCTCAAAGAATAAATGAAGTATGGAACCAATCTTTGATATGTTGTGTGATGACCTGGGCTTTGGCACAAAGGCAACACAGTCACATAAGTAAAAAGAGTCCCTTTAGTACCTCCAATTTTGTTCCCAATGTCTAGGTTACCTTCGACTGGAGAAAAAAACTCTCCCAAGAAGAATCTTTAAGTGGAGGAAATTCAGTCCGAAAACAAAGTACATACAAACTGTAAATAAAAATCCACACAAACCATGCTGAAGCAATGAACTTGACAGGGCAGGAGAAGGAATTGTAGACTTGTGAGGCTAGCAAAACACACACAGTTGGGAAGATGCCAGGAACCCAGATAAGCTTCAACAATACCAGATAATTCACAATTTGCTCTCAACAGTTGGCTGTGCACAACTTCCCTTTTTAAACACTGTGTTCCCAGCTGCAGCTAATGAAGGGAATCAGGGCCCTTTCCTTCCCCATAAGCCACACAACTCACATTGCTCCCTTCTCCGTTCCTCCCTGCGTGCCCTAGGATGAAGAGGAGGTGGGCCTGGGTCTTCCTCTGAATTCCCTCTGCCTTGCTCTACCTCTCCCCTGCTCTGCCCAGCTGGACTTTGCCTTTCCTCAGATTCCGACGGGCATGACACATTGGCTGATCACTATAATTTCTGAATCTAGAACAGGCAAATGGAAGTTATCAAAATTGGGAGTTGGTGAGAGCTTTTCTAAACTGCTATTGTTGCTATTGGGGCACTGAAAGGGCAAAAATTAAATCACTTGGCTATTTGCCGGCATGACAGAAAGTTGATGGTTGGAACCAATTTGGTTCAGTTCAAAATGTGGCTACAGTTGAAACTAGTTGCTAAAGGGGGCACATATGTTATCTTCAGAATTCTCTTAATGTGAAGTGGTTTGTCAATTTTATGTAAAAATATTTAAAAGTGCTTAACTGAGCACCCATATAATACAGTTTGGTCACCTCCCTGATTAATCAGCAAGAGAACAAAGTTCCTGTATCAATAGGAATAATGTAACAATGGCATAGTGGCAAGGTAGCATTTCATTTATATCTTCATTTGTGATAGAAAACTGATTCAGTTGAATTTTAATATGGGTTTTAAATCCCCAAAGATGAAATCTAAAAATATTAATATGTCCTTCTTCCTCTGTACAGTTTTTGCTATCCGGGCTAATGTACTGGTTTCTGCTATTTACTTTCTCTCTTGTAGGTTGTCATGACAATTGAAGATGTTTTTCTGTGAAAAGGTGATAGCATCATAAAACTCAAGAGAGCACAAGTGGTTTATATAGAGTATTACATTCAGCTGTGTGAAGGTGCTGACAGCAAGCGATAAGGTGCTCTCTGGAGAGTATTGGTCCACTGCTGGCATCTCTTTGAAATACATATTTTTGTAGGAGTGTATGGCTACCGTTTGAACTGGGGGTAAATCCTGTTTCTTTAAAGCAGGTGCTGACATGTATGGCATGGGCCACTCCAAAACACCTTTTTGTTTTTGGATCTGAAGTGCAGAAGATCCTTGTCACCTACAGAAGTAAATTGTTGGATTTATCTCTGTTGTGCTCAGAAGTTCCTCAATTATTGTTGAATTATTTTGCAACAGTATTTTAGAATCTATTCTAAAGTATAACATTCCAAATAATAACATCATCAACAACAAGAAGAATAACATCTACCTATCTCAGGTCTTTGGAAAGGAGTCAGTAAGTGGACAAAAATGTCAAATCCATTCTAAACTTCTGACTGTGTGACTAAGCACAACGATACAATTATAATTAGCTTAGGAAAAAAGAAAACAAAGTAATTATAACATGTTAATAGTTCTGACTCAATATTTGTTGCCCCAGACAAAATAAAGACAGCATTTCAACCTATTTGGTGGTTCGAGCCATAGTGGCTCAGTGGTTAGAATGCAGTTCTGCAGGTTTTGCTGATCACCAGCTGCCAGCAGTTTGGCAGTTTGAATCCCACCAGGCTCAAGCTTGACTCAGCCTTCCATCCTTCTGAGGTCGATAAAAGGAGGAGCTAGATTGTTGGGGGCAATAGGCTGACTCTGTAAACCGCTTAGAGGGGGCTGTAAAAGACTGTGAAGTGGTATATAAGTGTAAGTGCTATTGCTACTGCTATTCCATATACATAAGTCCAATTTAATCTTATTTTAGTACATACAAGTATACTTAGGGGGCCCAGAGACACTGTTCAATATGACCCTTCTCATCTAATGCTGGATCAGAGAAGAACAAAAGGAAGTTTGTATCAGGATAGATTTTCTTTTCACATTAATCCAAATGCTCTGCTTTACCATATTTATTTGTTTAAATTAAGCTGAGAAAGATTTTCACACTATGTGATTATTTCTAAATTCCATTTAAAAACCCAGGAACATATTACAATCCTACAGAAACCTATTCGGAAGTCCTTTCATTTATCCTTAATTCTCAGTAGGTTTATAAAAGGATTTATACTTTTATAAATCATATTGGGGTAAACAAATACATAGACATTGTTTACTTTGGTACTGGTAATAGGTTTTATATTAGGTTCAGAAAGCCAAAAAATCAGGAATGGACTTGCTCCCTACATCAAGCGGATCATATATGTAAAATAAACAAGTGACCTTCATTTTTTCTGTGCATTCCAGTCCACTATCTGCTATTGTGAATAATATAACCATAGATTATGAGACCTAGAGTCTGTGAGGAATTGGGGTTAGAATCCAGAGCCCTGGAAAAAGGCACTGTGAAGAAGAATGGACATAGTGTGAAGACTATAAGGATAGATGAGCTAAAGGGAAGGAAGAAAGAGAAGTGTTTAAGGATTGGTAGGTAAACAGTAGGAAGAGCAAGGCTGAGTGGGCGGATGGACAGATTGGAAGCAGATCATTGAGAAAATAGGTTGTGTGTTTGATTTACACTTTTATGCAGACACAAATGGCAGCTATAACAAAACATGTGTTCCTAACTGCAGATATGCAAAATCCTTTAGCACAGAAATTGAGGTGTCATCCATATTAGCTACAGACATTTACAATGATAGATAACAAAATCATTGATAAGGAGGACTACTTGTTCTTCCTCTCTTTCTTCTATCCATCCATCTATCCATCCAGTTTAGAGGATGATTGACCCCCAATGACATTGGTTACATTAAAATTCTCTTTAAGATTATAACATAGTGTAAATTTCAATCCTTTCAACCACCTATCCCACTGATCCATGTGTATATTATAACCCAAGTTTACAAAATAACATCTGGTGCTACTAACTGGACTTCCATTCTGGGCTTTGAGGAAAGATGTCCCACTTGTGAATTCCCTGGCAAATGAACTAGAAAACTGTATGGAATCCAATACCAAACGAATATTAATCAATAATAGAAAGCAATTGAGGAGGCTTCAGATTTCTCTTAAAATTGGCTAAGGAGGGTCATGTCTGCACCTCAAGGGGGATTGTTCCATAGATACAAGGGCACAGCTGAAAAAGTCTTGACCCTAATTATTTCTAGCTGGCACCATTACCAAAGCCATAAAGCAGATGTCTCCAAACTTGGCAACTTTAAGACTTGCGGACTTCAACTCCCAGAATTCCTCAGCCAGGCATGCTGGCTGGGGAATTCTGGGAATTGAAGTCCACAAGTCTCAAAGTTACCAAGTTTGGAGAACCCTGCCATAGAAGGTAAACAGAGCTTCTGATTGGTAAGACACTAGGGAAGATATTCTTTGAGGAATACAGACTCAAGCAATAAAAGGATTTATATAGTACAACAAACACTGATTTTGACTTGGAAAACCATGGAAAATGAGGCAAAGTATATTCCCAATGAGAAACATCACATTGATCAGAAGCCAAACTATCACATTCTAGATCCAGTGGAGTTTCGGAATTTCCTATAAAGGACACCGTCATGTAAAACTTACTGCAGTAATATATTCAGAAAGTAGCCAGTAAGTAAATAATGGAGGAAGAAAAAAAGTTGGTAAATCAAACATAGTTGAAAGAAAACAGTTCTTGGCTGAGCACTTCAGAATGGTATAGCGTTACAAAGTACTCTATGCTTCTTCAAGAAGTATTCCCCTTTCCTTCAAGGAGAATAGGATCATACTCAAACAATGAAATTCTTTCCAACCTACTTCTATCGAACCACTCCTTCCACTTCTAACAACAATCTTATACATCCTTCTTTTCATCTTTTATTTTACATGTATCTCCACATTTTTAGCAATATTCTTTTTTGCCTTCTCACATCATAGTTTAGTTCCTTTTGAAGACTTCAGCTACATTTCAAAACATTCTATCATCTTACCATTCTAGTGCTACTTTCTGTTCCTTCTTTTTCTCCAACATAGTCGTGTATTTTTCTGCTTTTCCATTTTTTCTTTCACATTCTGGTTCCAGCCTGATTCTGACCCCTAGCCTCTTTCCCTGTTCTCCAAGTCTTATAAATCTTATTTACTCACTTCAGTACTTATTCTCCCACAGATATTAAATTCTGTTGCAAACAAAACTTCCATGTCAAACCACAACATATGTTACCTGTGGTAGGAGCTATTTAACACAGCACAGAGAAATGGAAGTCCTACAGATTCTTCCATAACATGCCAATTTATAATATCCAGGTAATTTTACATAGGAAAGCATTCAGAAACAGGGAAATTAGAAATCCACACCCTGAAAACCATGACTCTGACATAGTGCATGTGTATATCTGCATTTAGCTTAGTGTACGCAAAAGGGGAATATAAAATGTGAGCTGCTGAAGCTAACAAGTTTGCAACTATTTCTAAGTGAAGCTTTAATGAACCAATGTCCTGCCTCATTCACAGAATGACATGAGAAGCCCAGACAGTGTTGACTTCCAGATGTAACACACCTAAATTTTTCTATAGCTGTATCTGTATCCCCCCACCCTTTCATAATAAACTCTTTTAAGGTGAGAAGAATAGAACAACTGTTGATCTTCTGACTGGCAACACAGGTCATGTCTGTAACAGGTCAACACAGGTCATCTCCTTCATTGGAATAACTACTTCCATTTAATCCTATTAAAAGAGGTTTAACCTGATTTGGAACCTGCTGTAAATAGCTGTTGCTCCATAAACAATTATTCTTTATGTTTTTAAAATATGGTGGAGCTGCCCTCTACTGGTTTGGCTATGTAAAATGGTGCAATTGTGTTTTTTTGGAGGGGGTTTGTTTTGTTTTAAAGGAAATGGCCTCTATCATTTAACAGAGCTACTATAATCAGTTTGTACTGTCAGTAAGTTGCTTTCCTAGAAAAAGAGATGTCCTTCTTTTAAAATGTTAATTTTCAGCCTCTACAAGAAATGTGATAATGACAAAATGTTTTCAGTTGTTTCAGAGTCAGGACAAGGACAATAAACAAACAAATAAGGTTCTCCTCCAGAAATATTGAATTGCTAACTAGAGCATACAAAACTTTTGCCAGACCAATACTCAAATACAGCTCATCAGTCTGGAATCCACACTGCATATCAGACATTAATACAATCGAGCGAGTCCAGAAGTATTTCACGGGAAGAGTACTACACTCCTCTGCTCGCAACAGAATACCCTATATCACCAGGCTTGAGATTTTGGGCTTGGACAACCTTGAACTATGCCGCCTACGGTTAGACTTAAGCGTAGCACACAAAATTATTTGCTACAATGTCCTACCAGTCAATGACTACTTCAGCTTCAACCACAATACAAGAGCACACAACAGATACAAACTCAATGTTAACCGCTAACCGATTGCAAACTACGATTGCAGAAAGTACAGAGTGGTCAATGCCTGGAATGCACTACCTGACTCTGTTATTACATCCTCTAACCCCCACTCCTTTAACCTCAAACTATCCACTTTTGACCTCACTCCATTCCTAAGATGTCTGTAAGGGGTGTGCATAAGTGCACCATCCTGCCTCCCGTCCCTGTCCTATTGTCCCCATTTATTCGTACCTATTTCCTGTATTCTTACTCATGTTTATACTTATACCTATTAACTTGTAAGCGATTGACAAATCAAATCAATAAATAAAAAATAAATAAAATAAAGGTTTCATGATTAATTCATCAGTGAATGTGAATATCAATTCTGGAGAACTTGTGGGGCCACAAAAATAAGACTGCAATTATCTGTGGCCCTTGGAGAGTTTTGCCCACTTATATATTACTTAAAGCCCAGTTAGTGATGTGCACTAGTCTTCCAACTGTAGCAATGTTAGATATCCAATATTGTTGAATTGAATTATTACCTTAACGCATATGTAATTTCTGGTGCAGGGAAGAACAAAGACCCTTCAATTCTAAAATTGTGTTAAGTCATGGGTGATTTGTGTTTTTGGGGGAGAATGATGTATTATGCCCGTCAGTTGTTTTTTGGGTTTGCCTTTAAAGGTGAATGTTAGGAGGGAGAAGGAGAATTTAATATAGAACTGCAAGATTTATTTATGTTCTTAATTCCCCCACAAAAGTTTCATTATTTTCATAACGTGAGAAAAAAGGTATAAAGTCTCTCCAGAGAGAGAAGGTGCTAGAAACAGATTTACAGGAAATGAAATGAGAAAATAAGAGATTTCTGTTAAGACAATTTATAAAGACGCCTGCAGCTATTATACTTGGAAAAATGGGGCTGAAAGATAAAAGTAAAAATAAAAACACATAGAAATTGATCAATAAATTATTTTCCAAGATAAATCTTTAAAATGTAGGTTTTAAATGGAAGTGCTCCTATGAAAGACAGTTTGGTGCCAATAGCATATCTTTTAGCTATGTATATATATCCTTGTTCAAAAATGTCATTTAAGTTAGTCTAACAAGGATAAATGAGAAACTGCTACCAAAGATGTTTATTTCCCCCCCCCAAGAAAATGTAGAAGAATTAAACTAAAAGACAATATCAGTTGGAATCAGATCCTGTTAAAGTATATGAATAAAGCTATCACATACCTCATCGTGAAACAACCTTAGCCCAGAATTATCATGACTAAATAGCTTTACAATCTCATTTACTTTGAGATAACATTTATTTATTTGATTGATTTTAATTCAATGAAACTAAAGCTTTAAACATGCTAGCATAGTAAAGAGCATTTTCTGGATAAAATGAGAATCATGAATTTTTAAAACAATTTCCATTTTCATAGCACGAAAAAGAAATCACCATCCAAGATAAATACTGTTTTTCTCTAAACAATGAAACAACAACACTGATAAAATTTGATGTAGATGGAACAAATGATGGGTCTGGGAATAAGTATAGACATAGTAAAGAGCCCATCATATGTTTAAAAGAAACAAGAATTGGTATTTAAAAAATGTTTATGACTGTATAATAAAGGCTATGCTGGAATACATATAAGAACTGTCTAGCACAGTGATGGCTAACCTTTTCATCATCATGTGCCGAAAAGGCATGCATGTGTGCACGTATCCCATAATGCAATGCATGCACAACCCCTGCCCCCTGCGCATGCGTGCACGGCCCCCGTGCCTCTGTACATGCTTCCCTGTGTGCACCCATCCCCCTGTGCATGCACCCCCGTGCACCCCCTGTGCATGCGTGGCAGATATCCAACAATCAGCTGGCTGGCAGGGGGCGCATGCATGCGCAGTAGGTCTGTTCCGGGCGATGGCTTGCGTGCTGGCAGAAATGGCTCTGCGTGCCACTTCCGGCACACATGCCATAGGTTTGGCATCACGGGTCTAGCATATAGAGTTCAATTCTTAAAGTGGGCAAAAAATATCTGTAAACTAAAATCAACAATAAGACAAGAACTAAATAACACTTTTGCGTTCTTATTCTTCCATAGTTGGTAGGTATTCTGTCTCTGATGCGACAAACTTGCTTCAGATATGATTAATAAACTATAACTGAGTTCCTGATAACTTACCTAATACCCACTAGGAACCTTCAGTATGTTTATTATTAGTATACCATCCTTTAATTCTGCAATGTATGAAGAAAGAAACTAAAAAGGCAGTAATAAGACAATGAACAGACAGGACTTTGAGCATTTAGAAGCTTGATTGTCACACTGGGGGAAAGGTTGGCTTTCCCTGGAAGACAGGGAAAAGCAGAATCTTTGATTAGAATCCTCATAGCTGGAAAAGTTTTTATGGAGGTCCTTTCGAGATGAACTATTGGAATAATAATTAACTCTTTAGGCATCTTTTTTCTCATTTTTTGTGGTTTGATAGGGGATTACATGTGAATAATATGCTTCTCTATCTGTCTTTTAGAAATGGCACACTGAGACTACAAATATTTGAGGAAATTTTATTCTAAAACCACTCCATTCCACATGTCTCTAGGACTGACTAAACAAAGAAAAATTACATGCTAATTTATTTTGGTCTATTCAAGGATGTAGGATGGTTATGAGTGGGAGATTAATCATTTAATTGCAATGAATTGGTGGTCTGAAATATGTTTTTGAACCCACACTTTTCCATTATATCGCACCTTCTTACCTGGCCACCTAAAAGCACCTTTTACTTATCAAAGCTGCCACAGCTTTGAGCAAAACTGAAGAAAACCAAATTGATTGCTCCTTTACGTTCCAGCCCCACTTACCTTTATATCTGCCCCAGGAGTGCTTTGGTTTGGGATTGTCTTCAGATGCCCTCTGCATATCCTTCTGATTAACCCCACTGAATATCTATGCAAAATACCTACCCAAAGCCAATTACCAGATTCATTTCTATTTACATAACATGATGGATTTGTTCTTACACAAAGTTCAGCCCCGGTCTCCCATCTTGCAGATTGTTTACACTGCCCTAAATTTGGCAAAAGGAGACACACACTTTGAAGCTTCTGTCCCTAATTAGAGGCGGTCTGGTCACAATCTGGGTGAGCCAGAGGGGAAAGATCAAGATCTCTCTTTATTGCTCAGCTGGAAATAGAAATAACTCAAAGCACGGGTGATCTAACACTATCAGGGTGGCATTGGAGGTTTGGCTTCAATTGTTTAATTTTTCCTCAGTTGATGATAATTGTATGGGCTGTCAGCAATTTGTGTTAAGAGCTTGCTATAATTTTGGGGAAACACAGGAATTTTCTATTATCCCTGTCTGCCAAATCATCCAGTGTTGCTCAAAAGAGAAAACAGACATATAAAACATTTGAGGGCTAATTTCCAACTCATTTCCTAAAGACAGCAGTCATTACTGTTTTCGGAAATGTGTAGAACTAAATTTAACTTACTGGAGAACATTTTACAGAAACCCAGTTAATGGCTATCTTAACCTTCATTATCATAGGACTAATTTTAAAAAATCCTAGCATGTTACTTTGATTAATAGTTATTCACATGCATTATTAATAGGGTACCAACATTGCATTTAATATGATTCATTAAAGCAGATTCACAGCGGAAGGGTATAAATAAAATAAAAATAAATTGCAAATTTAAAAGAGGGATTGTTGTGTTGATATTATGTTTAGGTATTCTAAGCCATCCAGTCTCTATTCTTTTAGAGAGGCCTAAATAAATGAATAGATAAATAAGTAAAGGTAATCCTCCACTTAAAATCGTAACTGAGCTCAGAATTACAGTTGTAAGTTGTGTCGATTGTTAAGCGGGTGATTATGTGACTATGACCGATTTTATGGCCTTTTCTTGTGGAGGTCATTAAGCAAACCCATTGTCTGCAATGGGCATTTTTTGCAAAAAAACTGGAAATAAAGGCCAGTTTCCAAGAAAAAGTGTTGTAAATTGTGTTTCTGTGACCACAGGATGCTGCAAATAGCTACATATGCAGGCCAGTTGCCAAGCATACAGAATGCACAGTGATTAGTCGTGGATTACCTGGAAGTAAGTAAGGTAAAGGCATCCCTCATACATACGTGCTAGTCGTTTCCGGCTCTAGGGGGCAGTGCTCATCTCCGTTACAAAGCCGAAGAGCCAGCGCTGTCCGAAGACATCTCTGTGGTCATGTGGCCAGCATGTCTAACACCAAAGGCACATGGAACGCTGTTACCTTCCCACCAAAGTGGTCCCAATTTTTCTACTTGCATTTCCATATGCTTTCGAACTGCTAGGTTGGCAAAAGCTGGGACAAGTAACGGGAACTCACTCCATTATGCGGTGCTAGGGATTCGAACTGCCGATCTGCTGACTTTTCTGATCGATAAGCTCAGCATCTTAGCCACTGAGCCACTGCATCCCTAGGAAGTAAGTAAATGTTTATAAATGTGTGAATCTAAATATACAGATTGCATGAATCTTTGGGTTTGTATGTGGATTTGGATGTATGCGAGAGAAGGTGCTTTTCTTTAAAATACTCTCACATCTTAAAATATCTGGATTGCCCATTTAGAGAAAATGAAACTCTTCATGGCTGAGGAACAATATTTAAATTACAAGTATTTAAATCGTTCATTTCTTCCTCATATACCATATTGGTACTTATTTTATGAAAACCTGCTGGCAAGTACAAAGAGCAGGCCATCTAATAAACCAGCGCCCAAAGACCTGGGCCAACCCCAAATTGTAGTTTATACTGTCCTACAGCATTATCCAGTCATCCCTGTGATTATATAAATCTTGTTTTTGTAGCTGATCTATCAGTAAAGTGATGACACAAAGATGCTACAAGATTGTGTACATCACAACGACAAATGGATATAGCAAAAGAAAATTCTTCCAATATTTCCTACGTTTCACTGTTGCAATAGAATTAGGTGGCTCATACATTTAATGAAGTAATTAAAAAATAAAGTAAATAAGAACCAATGACTAGACATATATCTACTTGTTCAATCTGGCTCTATACTAAATTACCACACTGTACCTTGTCACATCATTACTATTACACCATTCTGGTGATTTGATTACTTTATGTTACATAATGTTTTTTTATTTTAACCCTAATACTGTAAGAAGAGAATGTAAGCCACTCAAAGTCCTGCTGGATTACAGCAGCATTTAAGCTCCAGGAAGGATAGAAGTAATTATATGAGGACATTGCTAGTTAAATTATGATTCTGAACCAGAATAATATATTATTAGAAGCTTCATTCATTCCTTTTCTAGTAATGCATGATGCAATGTCTGTTTCTTATGTAGTCAAATCAGTACTAGCAACATTCAAGAGCAATTATATGCAGACTAAAGGTAACCCCATAATTATGGAGCATATAAAATCTCCCCCCCCCCCAAGCAAGGGTCTCCAACCCTCCAGCCCATGGTCTATTCTTGGGCCATGACCCTGTTCAGGACCAGGCTATGCAAGTGGCTGGCTGGCAAATGCATCACACTTGTGCCTGTTCCCTTCTCCTCACCCTGCCAGGCAACCAAGCCATAATGGTTGGGGATGCTGCCCTAATGATAAAAATTAATAATTATCTCCAATACTTCATATTCCATCTCCATGGCCACATAACATTGATATTATTTTTGTTGGAGAAAAAAACAAAATAAAATGAGCCAGGAGCATCTACAAGGATGTCACAAGGAGTGAGATAAGTGGGATCTAAATTTGATGAATAAATACATGCACTTAAAAATATGCCAGGGCTTGAACAGACAGGCACCACCTCAATTTTACAAAAACACCCCTCCCCCAGTACTGTTTGTACTGATGTTAGTACACATAGATCCAGACAGATTTTCAAAAGGTTTACTGGTGAGTAAGAAGTAGTCTAACAGGCAGGCAGAGTCACTGTGCATGAGCATACATGCTCTGGAAAAGAGCAAAGTCTTGGCTGAGAGTTCAGACAGTGCATAGGTTCCATGAAGCAATTTAGTCAGTGACAGTCCTAGAGTCAAATGACAAGCAGATTAATCAGCTGCTCCAAGTCAAAGAGCTGAAAGTCAGGAAGCAAAGACACAGAAACACAGATATGGCATCAATGAGTTGCTCCCAGTGCAAAGCTGATTGTTCTTCAATGGCCCAGACACAGATGTGACTGTTGTGGGCATTGGCACTCTTGTTTCTCAAAGAGACAAAGCAGAATATCTCTGTAAAATGCAGAGATTTCCCTGACCCTAGGATGTAACTACCTAAGGATTTGGATTCATGCAAGCATGAACCAAATCACTGTGTTTTTTCAAAAGGCAACTGGACTTGGTTTTCCCCCCTTGAAGATATTTTGCTTCTCATCCAAGAAGCTTTTTCAGTTCTCTGAACTTCAGTTCTCTGAATTGAAGAAACTTCTGGGATTAGAAGTGAAATGTCTTCAAGGAAAAAAAAAATCAAAGTCCAGTTGCCTTTTGCAAAAAGCACTTTTGGAACAACAATGATTTGGATGATTGAGAATCTCCATAGATATTGAACCAAATCACTGTTCTGATTCTGGAATATTAGCAATATTAAACAGCTGACAATCTGTGAATGGGTAGGAAGACAATACAAACCCTATACATAGTTTTCTTGTGTCCTACGCACAGAAACCTTCCTCTTCTGCTGCCCCCAAGTTTCATTTGTTGTTGATGGTTGACTGTTTACACTGTCTTCATGCCTGCTGTTCTCTCCAGACCCCACCATTCTGTTACTGTAGTTTCCATGGAGCCCTGGCAGTGCAGGTGGGTACTTTGCCATGGGGAAATTTGCACTGAAGTCAAGTATGACATTGGCTGGGTAACCCACCTACATGGGGCTCTTGTGTGCTAAAATACTGGTCTGGGCTTCTTGCGAAAATACATGTAAAATGAAATGGTAAACAAAATCCAGCTATTTTTGGAGAATCAAATTTAGTGCTACTTTTAGAAAACTGAAAGTAGCTTTTTAGAACAGGTAAGTAAACCAACATTACTTTCTCATTTATCCAATTTCCTGGCTTTTTTGTTTTTGCTACTGAATCAATTTCATCTTGAGCTGAAGAGTTTGCTGAAGCATTTTGCTAGCATTTTATTTTTAGTGTTTTTGTATCAGAGCAATCAGTGCCTTCTATGTAATTCCATTTTCTTATATTTTTGATCAATCGCTAGGTTTTGGAGGACTATTACAGAATGGAGGACTAATCTGTCACTTTTTAAAAGTTTAAGTTTTATAAACATTTTGCAAATAGACTCACTCACATAAACCAAAGAAGGGTCCTTTAGTTTTAGAGCTGCCACCTTTAGAATCCCAGAGTTTTCTGAGCAGGTGATAAGATGACAATTTCTGAAAGTTTCAGATCATTTTGAGGTGGAAACACATGAAAACTGAAGCTCCAAAAGAGACTTAAAAATAATTAAAAGCTGCCCTTCCCCAAACTGAAAACCAATTACTTATGTGTGTGTTACAACTTCACCTACTTTACATCACACATTACTCACAACAGCCCTTCTCCCTTCCCTTCAAAACTTTATCACCAGAAGACTTTTATTTTTCTGGTCTTTCCACTGTAAGACAACTCACCTACATACATACAGGTGACTTACAGTCGGGAGTAGAATTTCCATTGCTAAACAAGGTAATTGTTAGGCGACCCACGTCCAATTTTACAATCTTTTTGCCCTGATTGTTAGGTGACTCAATGTAGTTGTTAAATGAATCATGTGGTCATTAAGAAAATCTGACTTCCTCCATTGACTTTGTTTCCCGGAAGCCCACTGGGAAGGTCATAAATGGTGACCACATGACCCTGGGACACTGCAACTATTGTAAATACATGCTGGTTGCCAAGGGCCCAAATTTTGATCATGTGACCGTGGGAATAGCAATAGCACTTAGACTTATATATGGCTTCACAGTGCTTTTACAGCCCTCTCTAAGTGGTTTACAGAGTCAGCCTATTGCCCCCAACAATCTGGATCCTCATTTTTACTGACCTTGAAAGGATGGAGGGCTGAGTCAACTTTGTGCCTGGTGAGATTTGAACTGCCAAATTGCAGGCAGCTGGCAGTCAGCAGAAGTAGCCTGCAGTACTGCATTCTAACCACTGCGCCACCACGGAATGCCATGATGGCCATAAGTGTGAAACTGGTTGTCATTTTTTTCCTTTGTAAGGCTACTAAACAAATGATTATTAAGCCAAAGACTAGTTGTGCACAAATAAGATTTGAACACATATAAACACATGGGACTCGTCTTTTTCATCTTACTATAAAAGAATGTAACAAATATATGCATATCCAGAAAATTATTACTATAAAGATTGGACCATAGAGAAGAAGTAAAAATACATCAAAATGCATTGTAATCTCTCCGACATTGCAATTAAATAACATGGAAATAATAATTAGATTTATATTTTCAAAAATGGGGGGAACTATCTTTGCTAGATGATACAGATGAAATGAATGGGACCAAAACTATCTGTCTCCAAATTAGTCCCACAATTCATCTAGAATTGTAAATGGCTGAAGATGTAACCTCCTCACTTGCTATTTTGCTTCCATTGCCCCCGCACAACACGGTTATATTAGGCTCATGAAATATTTTGCATGATACAGCATTATGGAAACTCAAAAGCTTGCAGTTATTTTATATATTTTCAGCTGATCTAATAAAGGCCCTCGGTCTGGATTTAGTATTTCCTCATTCTGACTTTACAAGAAAAAGCAAAAAACTACTTTCTAATCTCTTTATATGTTCCATGAAACAAAATATCTGCAGAGTTATAATAGTCTGTAGTCTCTTTTTGATCTTTTGCTTTTAAAAACAGATTTGTTGATACTGCATACTGCTTTTAAATCTGCCCTCACGTTCCAAATGTTTGCTATCACTGAAGAGACGGCTTCTGCTTTTCAAACTTCTTCTCAAGATGCCTTTGAATTTCTTTCAAATTTCTATCATCCCTGTTTTGGTATTGATGCAGAGACTCTGATGAGGTAAATTATGTTGCTCTATATTTTTATCATTTCTCCATAATTTTCTAGCGTTGTTTTCTTCACCAGAAAAACAAACCTATAATCAAATGCTGCAATGAGCAACAAGAAAGGACTTCTTCCATATTGTTCTATTTGTGAACTTTCAATGTGATCCCAAGCTACACAAGAAAAGACTAAAAGTGAGCTGTAAACCAGATGTTTTGTAACTGGGATGACCTCAGCTCAGCCTGGGCATTTACAAGTGGAAGAATCTCAGGCAATTCACCAAAGGCCTTACCTGAAACCCTAGGTCTCTGCTAGCTATCAGAATAGACATCACTGGACATGTTCCATCTTTAGATCAATTTAGCAGTGCAGTTATCATTCTACAAGATAAATATAAAACAAACAGGATGCTGCCGCCGCCTATATTTATTTGTTTTCTTTCACCACTATCATATTGTCTAGGGCATCGATTTACTTCTGAAAAAGTCTATGCATTTTTAATCACAACTCTCTATTATTGAGACCGTATAGTTGCCAAAGATAATTTGAGAAGGAGAGGGTGAGTGGTTCTTTTTTCCCCCCCAATGTCTTTATTATTTTGATAAAGCATATTAAATGTAGGATTTGTTCTGTGATTATTTAAACAGAAAGAGCCTCTCTGGATGGAGTTCTTTAGGCTGAACTTTTTTTTTGTATTGTCATTTACTCTTTAATCAGGGGGCAAGGAATCCTCTTTTACTGTGTGCTCCATTCCTTCTAAGCCAGGGGTCTCAAACTCAAGGCCCACGGGTCCGATCCAGCCTGCAGGGTGCTTAGATCTGGCCCATGGGGCACCCTGGAAACAGGAAATGACCATCCCATGGTGTCTCTATCAGCAAAAACAAATTGTTTTTGCTGGCAGAAGGTTGCAGGAGGCCATTGCACCTGAAAACTGAGCTTGTCAGGGTGGTGCGCGGCCCTTCCAAACTCCGTTTTCACCGGCAGAGGGTTGCAGGAGGCTGTCCCAGCTGAAAAAAGAAATTGGGAGTGCATGGGCCACAGGCGCTCTGACACAAGTGACGTCAACTGGCCACGCCCACCCTGGCCACCACCACCCCCTTCTCAAGGTCAAACACAACCCTGATGTGGCCCTCAATGAAATCGAATTTGACAACCCTGTTCTAAGGTATCTAAGGTCTAAGGTCAAAGCCAGGTATCAATAAGAAGAAGAACAGAAACCAAATCTGTAAATCACATTCATGGTCTTCCTCTTTTCTCCATATCCTATTTCATATTCACTTCCACAAAGGGAAAAGTGCCATTTGAACTGCTCATTTGCATTTCGGTCTGAAGGCCCTGAGAGACCATCCACCCTTCCCTAATTAAACGCTTAATCAGAACATTCTTAGAAGTTTGTCCTTTTAGTCCAGTTTGCAAACATGTCAATGGGTCCTTTTGCAATGAAAGTAGAACTTTGGGTGAGAAGAATAGCTTCAGTTTCAGTCAACAAGCAAATCAACGACAAAATCATTTTCAAGTCAGTATTATGCCTAATTTGGGGATGAGGGCTGTAATATAGAAAGTAAGTTCCATTGAACTACTGAACTTTCATCTTTGTATTAGGTATAAATAGGGCTGAATTACACTATTAGGGGGCAGATCAACACTTGGAAATTTGTCTCACCGAGTTCTGTTTCTGAGAAGACATTATGATATGGTGGCAAGTTGACCCAAATACCTTGTGCCTTAAACATTTAATTACCCCAGTCATAGCGGCACTTTGCCAGCAGAAGAACCTGATTGTGCCATTGTGCCTGAGTAAAATAAAGTCACATCCACACAGGTTTTACTCCCCAACCATCCAAAACTGATTCTTAGCACCTCATAGTCTATAAACTAGTCATGTGCTTCTTGCCAACTAATCAACCAAGTGAAAACAATCAGCAGTCAACTCATCTGAATTAAGCATTGTGTTTTCACTTTTCTTGAAGAAAAACAAATGACCACACATGGAGGGAACTGCAAAACTTTCGCACCTGTCCAGCTTCCAGTGATAATGTCCAGTGATAATGTTGAGCAGAACTACACTGTCCTAACCCTATTCTGGAAGAAATGGAGCCAGGGTCTCTTGAAAGAGGACCTAATCTTGAGTTAGAGCTTTCAAGGTAAAATCAGTTTTCAAGAAAAGATTAGATATCCATTTGTCCGCAATGGTATAAGGCCACCTGCAATGGGCATGCGGTTGGACCTGAAGATCTGCAATATCCCTTCCAGCCCCATGATTTTATGTTTCTATGTTTCTTCAAGAATGGAGTAAAAATTACCAGTATATAAAAGTTTAAATGAATCAGAACTGTGGTTGAAGTTGAAGATATCAAAAAGGTGACAGGATCTGCTTCCCTTTATTCCCACATTCTTTTGCCTTTTATGGATGTGATTACATTATACATTTTAGTAAACAATAAATTAAACCAGGAAATTATAGGTTGCATAAATGATACTTTGTGTTCCCATAATAAGGCTAGCCTAGTGATCAAGTACTTCCTTTGTAATGGGGCTATATATTTAAAAAGGGAGAGGATTTGATTGCATATATTTCATATGATCAGCAAGTTCTAGAACAATATTTTTCATCGTACTTCCAAACAAGATTTATATGGGGTACCTGAGAGTTTACTCTTTTTTGTCCTTCTTGGTGTACATTGTCTATTTCTCCATTATTTCTTCTGTCAATTTCTTACTGCAGAAAATATATTAAGGAAGGGTGGAACATGCTGTAATAATACAAGAACATCAAGAGTAATAGAACTAATAAATAGTTAACTGCAAGCACATACTGCAAGAAAATATCCTGTTCAATATTTTTCCATTGTGACTTACACACACAAAAATGATATTGTCTTTAAGAAGGCTTAATAGATGTGCATATGAGAAAAGCATAACTTTCTATCAAAAGACTTATAATGCTATCATACTCATGTTGACCACAGGAGGAAAAAATCAGAATTGGGTAATGTCGTTATTAGAAGATCAACCAAAACGGCATACCAAGATTTCAAAACTTTTAAATGACATTTTTGAAAAGTAGAAAGTGAGAAGAATCATAACAGTCCAAATGCAGACCAAGATTCTGCATTTTAAAATCTATTTCAGAATGGACTGTATAGATGGCATGTAACATACAATGCTAAATGTTAATTGTTGTCAGGTTCTACTGAACATTTAGGAAAAATGCTCAGAAGACACGAAAACTCTTAGTCCCTAATCCATGAGTTCTGAATAAAGTACATAGACTCCTGTACTGACAAAACTTTTTCCTACCAAGAGACATAACTTCTGATTCTATTTACTATATAGTATGCCTGTTTTTAAAGTAAATTCTATTGCGATTGCTAAACCTTTACTATTTATAGATTAATAGCAATAGCACATAGATTTATATACCTCTTATATAGTGCTTTAGAGCCCCATCTAAGCAATTTACAGAGTCAGCATATTGCCCCCAACAATCTGGGTCTTCATTTTACTAACCTTGGAAGGACAGAAGTTGAGTCAAGCTTGAGCCACTCCTGGCAGTGGGAAGAATCAGCCTGCAATACTGCACTCTAACCACTGCGCCACCACAGCTCATTAAATCATATGTAAGGTGAACTTTCTTTCCCATATATGGAACCATTGCAGTAACTTACAAGTTCTAAGAAAATATAATAAAGAATAATTAGACAGAAGTTCCTTGAGAGAAGATCCCTGAAGATGGGCTCCAATGCTAGTCTGAAAGTTCTGAAGGCAAAACCTCTTGTCCTGATGGCCGACCCAGACTGGATCCTGAATAAAAAATAATACACATGAGATAGAACATGATTGAAACCCAGCATGCTGAGACTGAATAAAAAATAGAACCAGAAAAATATCATCAATGCTGGTACCACTTGAATTTTTCAGCTCAAGACATTTCAGGGTCAGGGTGCTATGACAAATATTCAATTTTGTCAGGCCAACAATGGAGCTTCTGACAATGGTAGAACATAGAATTTGAGGGCCTGGGAAGTCAAACAAATAAATGTGACATTATTTATGCCAGTTGTAATTTTTGACTTCTTTTCAAAAAATGTCTCTTATAAAGTCCACAAGTCTTAAAGTTGCCAAGGTTGGAGACCCCTGTTATAGAGGGCATTGGGGCAGTTCAATCCCAGGTGACTAAAATAGCCAAGTATTCCTTCTTCAAGAGAGGATGTTGGTGACACCTCAGCTACTATACTGTATACTATCCAGCAGTAATCAAACATTTATGTTACATTTAATCCTTTATCCATCTCAGTCATGTGACCAGGTCTTCTAATGCCTCACTGGAATTTAATAAATTACAGGTTTTATTAAATAAATAATTTGGTATGAAAGGAGAAGAGTACAATTATTAAATGGAATGTAGCTTCCTATCTCTATTAAAGGTATGAATCTGAGAGATCTTCAAAATTAATTTTGCAAAGTGTTGGCAAGATAAAGAAGAAATCTAAATTGCATAAACATTGGGGAAGTGCAGCAGCCATTAGAAACACAAACAAGACAAAATCCTGAATACATTCCATTTGTCCATCCATCCATCCATCCATCCATCCATCCTTTTGGCAAAGCCAGGTTCACATTATAGGTAAGGAATATTTCTGTCTCCATTCTTGCCCACTGTTGATACAGTGCTGAAAATATTTTTTTCTGATGCAAATAAAATGACTTGGAACATCTAACAAACTTTTCAATATATACATTAATTAGTAATAACTGCCCATCTCTCTCTCTCAGACAGCCCTGCTATCACTATTACCATTCATTTACATAGCAGCTTGAAACCATCTCTCTCCCTCCCTCCCTCCCTCCCCTCCTCCTCCTCTTCCTCCTTCCTCTCCCCCCTCAGCAGATGTCTGTATACTGTTACTTCAGCAAAACTACAACCTTGGAAGGAGTTTCAGAAGAATGTTCACAGCAAAGCATAGATCAGTTGATAGGCTTATTGCTGTGATTAATTTGGCCCTGGAAAACAGATATTCCCTGTTGGCTCCGCTCAGCTTCTCTTTACTTCTCCCTCTTGTAAGCATAGCTGGAAACTCAATACCAAGTCTCTGCTGTTGTACATTATTGTTTGCAGAGAGCGTACCTATTATGAAAAAGAGGAGCAGTGATTTATCTGTGATTAGCCTGGGCAAGAGAGAGACCTGCTCAAGGAATTATTGCCCATAATTTATAAATAGCCCTCCTTGCTGTGATAAACCAGCCCAAATAGCTTGAAAAGCACGGCACCACTGCACCTCTGTTTCCTGCCTCCTCCTCATCTTGGTGACAGCCTGGTACTTAAGATTGATTCCCCACTGGCTTTCTGATAGATGCTTATGTTATAGACACATTGCTTTCAATGCAGGCAGCAATTCAGCAAGAGAAATATATTAATCACATTGCATGGATGCGCCCCCCCCCCCCCCCCCTGACCCCACCCGCCCCCGGAGCCCCCCCCCCCCCCCCCAAAAAAAAATAAAAAAAAAAAAACCCCTCCCCCCCCCCCCCCCCCCCACCCCCCCCAAAAAAAAAAAAAAAAAAAAAAAAAAAAAAAAAAAACCACCCCCCCCCCCCCCCCCCCCCCCCCCCCCCCCCCCCCCCCCCCCCCCCCCCCCCCCCCCCCCCCCCCCCCCCCCCCCCCCCCCCCCCCCCCCCCCCCCCCCCCCCCCCCCCCCCCCCCCCCCCCCCCCCCCCCCCCCCCCCCCCCCCCCCCCCCCCCCCCCCCCCCCCCCCCCCCCCCCCCCCCCCCCCCCCCCCCCCCCCCCCCCCCCCCCCCCCCCCCCCCCCGCCCCCCCCCCCCCCCCCCCCCCCCCCCCCCCCCGCCCCCCGCCCCCCCCCCCCCCCCCCCCCCCCCCCCCCCCCGCCCCGCCCCCCCCCCCCCCCCCCCCCCCCCCCCCCCCCCCCCCCCCCCCCCCCCCCCCCCCCCCCCCCCCCCCCCCCCCCCCCCTGGACTAGAAGACGTTCATACATTTGTGGGGAACTTTCAGCCATCACGCTGAACTGAGTGACAAATAGATAAGGAACTGGGGAACCACATTTGTGGCCACTTCAGTTTTTAAATATCCTAACTGGTAAATAGGTAACCATAACTTGAAAGATTTCTCCATTACGTTCTTACAGTGTTACACGTCTATGATAATTCAATTCTCCCTTACTTTTGAAGGGTTTCAAAGTCTTTCTTCAGTTTGTTTTTCAAAAACACAGGGACAAGAATGCAAGAGGCTGCATTCACATGAATAGGCTCTACCAGGATAGTTAAAACCCTTGCAGTCGCATTTGGACAGCCTGCTAAGCTGAGCTAAAAACAACCTTGTTAGATTTTCCTGTGGCTCAACGTGTTGTGTGAACCAAACCCATCCAGTAAATTTTGCCAGCTGGAAAACATGTTAATTCAGTATTCAGGATGTAAACATATTGTGTAAACACGGCCTGAAAGTTTTTAAAATGTATTTTGCTACCTTTTTTCTGAGATACTCTAAAGGAATGATTAAATCCAGTTAAGAAAAGTTGTTACTTTACCATACCACTGTGGGGAAGAAGTACAGCTCAGTTTTAAGCTACCTAATCGTACGTAGGAGATGCCAAGTACAGCTAATGCACTATTAAACTGTCAAATATGCTGCCATCAAATTTAATAATGCCTATCAAGCAGATAAGGTTACTTAATGAGCTTATTTGAGTTATGCCCAGCTTTCTACCAGATGTGGCAGGTAGTATAGGTAATCCTAGACTCAGGACAAGTCTCTTAGTATGATGGACCCCGAAAAAGCTACTTCTGACTTGGATTTGACATTCTGCCATCCACACACCCATGTCACGTGATCACATTTTGGGCGTGCTCAACAACCAGCCTGCACCAATGGCCATTTGTAGCACCGTGAAGTCACATGACTGAGATTTAGGACATTTTGCTGGTTTTGCATATTTCCAGTTTCTTGCAAAATAAATAAATAAATAAAAACATTTCATAGCAAACAACAAGTTTATTTTATGTTTGGCTAGTCTAAAGAAAATAAGAATTAGGGGCGACATGATAGCAGTGTTCCATTACTTGAGGGGCTGCCACAAAGAAGAGGGGGTCACATTATTCTACAAAGCACCAGAGGGCAGAACAAGAAACATTGTTTGGAAACTAATCAGAGAGAGAGAAGCTACCTGGAATTAAACTTCCTAACAGTGAGGACAATTAACCAGTGGGACAGCTTGCCTTCAGAAATCATGGGTGCTCCATCACTGGATGTTTCTGAGAAGAGACTAGACAGTCACTTATTTTAAATGGTATAAGTTCTCCTGCTTGAGCAGGGGGCTGGACTAGAAGACCTCCAAGGTCCCTTCCACCTCTATTCTATTCTAATTCTAAATCAGCTTGAGAAACATGTAAAATCGTTACGCCAGTTCTTCCAGTGTAAAAGGAGGATCTTATGAGAAAATAATGGAATTGACAAGCCAATGAAAGCAGAAAAGACTTTATTTATGGCTCTTTTGTAGAAGGAAGACAGAGGACAAGAGCCTTGCTCAGGAAGTCTACCTTGAACTAGTTTTCTTCCTCCAAAAGACTTTTACTTCTAAATATCTCTTATTTTAATGAATGAATGTTGCAATTTACAGTAATATTGAGGAAGTTCTGTGAAACAGCCATCAAATTTAGCTGAGCTTACATATACTTAGATACCATTTTTCTTTTCCTGAGATAACCAGAAACAAACATCTATCAGCAAAGCTCAGTTGCAAATTTTGTTCTTATCAGATGGCGTTACAAAAGAAAATATTTGCTTTGTTCATAGCAGCTGCACGAGCATTTATATGGATTTCATTATATTCATTTTTTTCTACAGCTGCAGCAACAGTTTTCTGATGGATACTATAAAAAGATTCTGATGGATGTTAAATGGAAAATTTGCTTTCCAGAACAGCAAGTATAAAGCAATGTTTATAAAATAAATTTCATCTGGTATATAAAAAAAGCTCTATATTTCTTAACTTGTGGTTTTAGAGGATGAGCCTCATTATAATCTCAGGACCTACTTGTAAAAAAGGGCCAAAGGTTGATAGACAAGTCATAAATATTTCCTCAGCTCTTTATAGTAGAGATGACTTGGAATTCAGTGAATAGCAGGATCAAAGGCTTGCTTAAAAAATGGTAGTTTGTATGCTCCAAAGCTATACCACATGTTGAATGACGTCTGCCTCTTCTATCAAGGACAGAACTGAATGTGAATGAGGGATTAAGGGGCTAAAACACAATCTGGAAGGGAGCTGCAGTCAGAAACCGTAGAGAAGCTAAGCAATGTTTAGCTTTCCTTCTCCTTTATATTAGGAACGTGAGACATAAAGCAAATCATTTTGGTCTTTTAAGGGTTCAATTTAGGTCAAGTGGGCAACCTGATACCTGAAGGGGCTCATTTCCTTAAATGGGCTTCTTGGTCTAAATTTCAACAACTTGATTTCATTGAGAGCCACATCAGGGTTGTGTTTGACCTTGGGGGAGGCATGGGGGCGTGGCCAGGGTGGGTGTGGCCAGCATGACATCACTTGTTTCGGGGGAGGCGCCTGTGGTGGTCCGAGCATTCTGCCAGTGAAAACAGGCTCCCAAGCTAAGTTATTGGCTGGGACAGCCACCTGCAACCCTCTGCCAGTGAAAATGAAGCTCTGGCCCCTGGGCCTTGAGTTTGACACTCCTGGTTTAGATCTTTATTCTAGAATTAAAAGCACATGTAAACCACATTTATGCAATAAGTCACAATTGGCTGGGTTCATACAGCATGCTAAGTTAGAAGCCATGGTTCCAACCACCGACCAAATTCACGCTAAGGCTAAGTCCTATGCAAGCAAGTCACATTTTGGTTTAGTGCACTGTGTAGCGCAACCACAGATTGAAGAAAATCTTAACAGAGGGACTTGCAGTTTGTCATTTTCCATGCAACACAAGGGATTATGCATATTATTTAAATATAACTATTAAGCAATGTTCCATTTCCCACAATATTCAGAAAGTTGAGAAGATTAGACCCCCCCAAAAAGGTTAACTTTCTTCCCTTCCTTATTTTAGATGAGCTAAGTGGAATCTTGCGTCATGTCCCGATATGAAAAAATAAAAGTATGCTAACTGGCTAGCTGACTGTGTTGGGGCAATGTTGGCTACAAATGAATAATCCGAATAATCCTTAAATTATACCAGACTTTTAAAAAAAGGAAGTATATGGGGTGAGAAGTTTAAAACAAAAATGAACAAACCTCCAAAAACAGCCAATAAGAACAAAAGCCTGAGAGAGTTATATTGACAAACATTCTTGAAAATTTCTTTTATATCAGGTCTGCTGATATAAAAGAAATATCCCGCTTTACCTTCTACCTCCCACAGACTCAATATGATGGAATTGCCTGCAAATAATTTAAAGAATTGTATGTTTCAAATGACAAAAAAATCTACATTGCCAGATGTCAGTTATTGTTCCAGGAGGAGCCATAAAAAACAAACGCTCTTCTACTCCTGCTATGCTAAGTGCTTTTATGTTTTGCTAGTTTCTTGTATTGCTCAACCCCTTAAACCATCTTTTCTGCCAGCCTTTTCCTTGTTCAGCAACATCTTTAGACAAGGACCTTATGCCCCTTCTGATCATAGGACATCGGCTCATTTCAAGAACCAAGGATGACAATGACGCAGATGATGATAACTTGGTTCTGCACAGCTTTATTTGAAATGAACGAAAAGCCAGACTTTTCTTTGGAAACTCAGATGCTTTGAGTAGTTTGTTTGCAAAGTGTGAAAAATCACTTGTGATCTCTGAAGTGAGGTTCCTTGCCTAATGAAGTTACATTGCTTCATTCTCCTTGATGCCATGAAATGTCTACTCAACAAAAACACAACAGCAACTGTTGAAGCCACTTCTTCCACCCAAGTGGTGATGCTACTTCACTTGAAAAAAAAAATCCTTAGTTTTATGCCTTCACTTCAAAGGTGTGCTTGATTGAAGTCTCTGTGAAGTACTTATTGGAAGATCTGCATGGTCCCAGTCCATTTGCTTATTGGGGGGAATTCTCACATCTCATGAATTCAAATAAGCTACTATAGTTCAAGACAGTCCATCTAACTCCCCCCCCCCCAAAGCAAGGTGCAGCAGTCTTGTCAATTTCAACCTTGACCTTATGCCTGGGCTACTGCACTTCTGGATATGCTGCAAGAATTTGAAAACAATCAAAATAGTCTGTGTCAAACCAGTTGCATTTTGGATTCTGCCTGGATCACTTATGCTTATCTCTCCCTCTCCTTCCTCCAGATACTACTGAAGAGTTGTATCTCTTTGACTGAGATATTGGAAAACAGAACTGTCATTATGGAACCATCACAATTGCTGATGGTTTTATACTCTGTCTAGTGATGGTGCCAAGTTGGGTAGGAAATTTCCTTTGGACTACTGCTCATTGTATAAAAGCTAAAGGTTTCCCATGCGCAAATGTGCCAGTCATTTCTGACTCTAGGGGGCAGTGCTCATCTCTATTAAAAAGCTGAAGAGCCAGTGTTGTCCGAAGACATCTCCGTAGTCACGTGGCCAGCATGACTAAATACTGAAGGCGCATGGAATGCTGTTACCTTCCCACCAAAGTGGTCCCTATTTTTCTACTTACATTCTACATGCTTTTGAACTGCTGGGTTGACAGAAGCTGTGACAAGTAATGGGAGATCACTCCATTACGCAGTGCTACGGATTTGAACCGCCGAACTGCCGACCTTTCTGATCGACAAACTCAACTGAGCCACCATGTCCCCCTCATTGTATAGCTCATTGTATAGCTCACTGTATAGCTCATCATTAAAACACAGTGGATGGACATAAGGGGGAGGAGAGGAGAAAGGATATGTATTTCTCTAAGACTTGTTGCAAATGATTGATGAGTACTGGATGCACTCACAATATTCATCAGTTGGAGAGAGCACTGATGGTGGCCTCAGCTATGAGGCATGAAGACAATTTTAAGATAACAGATAACAGATGATCAGAGTTGGAAGGGACCTTATAGGTCATCTATTCCAACCCCACACCCAAGCAGGAGACCTTACACCATTTCTGACAAATGGCAGTCCAATTTCTTCTTGAAAGTTTCAAGTGATGGCACTCCCACAACATCCGAGGGCAAGCTGTTCCATTGGTTGGTTGTTCTCACTGTCAGAAAGTTTCTCCTTATTTCCAGGTAAAAATCTCTCCTTGTTCAGTTTCCATCCATTATTCCTTGTCTGGCCTGCAGGCACTTTAGAAAATAGCTTGATCCCTTCCTCTCTGTGGCAACCCCTCAAATATTGGAAGACTGCTATCATGTCTCCCCTGGTCCTTCTCTTCACTAAACTAGCCATTCCCAGTTCTTCATATGTTCTAAATTAATTTCAAACTGCTTTGATGAAATTAACAATAGTAATTGCACTTAGACTTATATACCGCTTTACAGTGCTTAAGCGGTTTAGAGAGTCAGCCTCTTGCCCCCAACAATCTGGGCCATCATTTTACCCACCTCGGAAGGACGGAAGCCTGAGTCAACCTTGAGCCTGGTACGAATCGAACTGCCAAATTGTAGGCAGCCATCAGTCAGCAGAAGTAGCCTGCAGTACTGCACTCTAACCACTGTGCTACCGTGGCTCAGAAATGAGGAATTATCATCAGTAACTGGTGAAGCAACAGAAAAGAGCTACAAGAGTTACACCTTTTCCTGCTTCAAAATGCCTTTGTGTCAGAAAACTCAATTGTTTCAGTCTACACTTAGTTCCTATTCGGGGGTGGGATTCAAATTTTTTAACAACCAGTTCTGTGGGCATGGCTAGGTGGGTGTGGCTCGGTGGGCATAGCCATGTGACTGGGTGGGTGTGGCTTCTTCTTTTTTTGCAGCACCCCCCCCGTGCTCCATTTTTGGGCCTCTTGGGCCTCAGAGAAGCCTCCTGGGGGTGCATCTTCCCTGAGGCTCAGGAAGGCAAAAAACAGAGCACGGGGAGGGGTGTGCAGCCCCCCCCCACGCGCCCCCTTTTGCCTCCTGGACCTCAGGGAAACCTCCTGGGCAAAGCAGTAAGATAGTGAGGGGGAATCCCGGCACAGCTGATAATCGGGAGGAAAAAAAAGAAATACCTTAAGGAATGATGTTGAGAATGCAGTCAGTGATGTTGGGCGTGCTCATGATGTCATGCATGCGTAATAAGGACTAACTGGGAGGGAAGGGGTGGGTGGAGAGGGGCGGGGCCAGCCATGGGCACGATTTGCCGGTTCTCCGAACTGCGCAGAATCATAACAACCTGTTCTATAGAACCGGTCCAAACCGGTAAGAATACCACCCCTGGTCCTATTGCTATCCTGGTCAGAAAACTATGTCACTACGTATGTCAGACAGCTGCATTTCTTGTCCTACGCACATTAGATTTCTACTGAATATTAATTTTCAAATGTCTATTTGTTGAAAAAATGTACTCCGTCGTACTTTAGTTGCCATGGGAAACTATACAATTCCATGGGCCAGGAATGTGGGAGCAGCATTTAGTATCATTAAGACATAAAAACTCCCCAAAAGGCCAGGCTATCATGACAGCAGATAAAAGCTACAGCATGACATTTGAAAGATACAGTGTGATTTAGACTCAGACAAATGCTTTAGAAAGGATAGTGTTGAGAGAGGGGGGGGGTCAACACTGCAAAACAAAATTCAGGCTTACTTTAGTCTGGTCTGGGGAGGGGTGCATGATGGCTCAGCAGTTAAAGATGCTGAGCTTCAGAGGTGGTATTCAGAAAGTTCTGACCAGTTCTGGAGAACTGGTAGCGGAAATTTTGAGTAGTTTGGAAAACTGGCAAGTACCACCTCTGACTGGCCCTGTCCCCATCTATTCTCTGCCTCCTGAGTCCCAGCTGCTTGGCTGGGTCTTCTTTTGTTGCCCTGCACAGGAGAATGGAGCTGGTGGGGTGAGGATGGAATGGGATTTTGCAGTAACTTTCCCCCAGGAGTGGGGAGAGATTGGGGATTTTTCCAATGGTGAGATTCAACTTTTTTTTACTACCAGTTCTGTGGGTGTGGCTTGGTGGGCGTGGCTGGAGAAGGGTACTGTAAACTCTCCAGTCAGAGGTTGTTCTGACTCAGCCGGATTCCCAGAGGGCAAACACAGACAAACTCAGTAACTCAAACCTTCATGGCTTTAATCTACAAATAAATGTCTTTGTAGATAAAAGATGGCTTGCAGCCAATTAGTCCAAGCAGAAAAGTCTTGACAGAATTCTTCAGATAAGCCAGTATCTCTACACACAATGCCGGGTCCTTAGAGCTTCTTAGAATGTTTTTGCCTTCTACAGAGCAAAAACCCTTTGAAACCAGGCTTATATTCCCTGGAGGGAGGGGCCATTAATTAGCATTCTTACTTCCAAGTCGCCTGTGCTACTCTTCTATGAATCATCCTGTGCTCACTCACGCTTAGCACAGGCTCCTTGGGAACCTCCTCCTCACTGCTGCCAGCTAACCACAACAGAGGTGGTATTTGCCAGTTCTCTGAACTGCTCAAAATTTCCACTACCGGTTCTCCAGAACTGATCAGAACCTGCTGAACACCACCTCTGAATTTTACAGTATCTTTCCCCTGCCATGCCCACAAAGCCACACCATGCCCACAAAGCCACGCTCACAGAACCGGTAGTAAAAAAAATTTTTTAAAATTTTTTTATTGGTTTTTAAAACAAACATAAACAAACAAAACATAAAAACATCAAATCATCTTCCATATATGTACATACAGTGTGTTGGTTGGTTTACGAATTGTTTTGTGCTTCCATTTCGTAGTCTTCAATTACAATTACATTGTATATGATCTCATATTTTCAATCCAATATTAAATACATTGGTATCATTATTAATCAATCATTTGACTATACTTTTATTCATTCATGCTTTGGAAAATAATCATATTTTACTTAATTTGTTTTGTGACAATTCATATTATCATCCCAAATCTATCCTAAAAACATTTTGTAGATATAATAAGAAAAGAATACATCTTTATATATTTAGTATTTTCTAAAAGTCTACATATTTCGTTACTATACTTTATTGTCTAACCATTGATAGAATAGATCCCAAACTTTGTAAAATTGTTTATCATCCTATTCTCTAATTTCAAATGTCAATCTGCTCATTTCAGCGCATTCCAATATTTTCTTAATAATTTCCTCCTGTGATGGTATTTTCTCATTTTTCCAGTTTTTAGCAAATACAATCCTAGCCGCTGTTAATACATTTACAATCAGGTATTTCAAATCTTTACTATATATTTCAGGTAAAATTCCCAATAAAAATATCTCTGGTTTCAAGTCTATATGCTTTTTTGTCATTTTTCCAACCACGTGTGGATTTTAGTCCAGTATTTTTTAGCATCCGCACAAGTCCACCACATATGGTAATATGAGCCAGGTGTCTGATGACATTTCCAACATTTTTTGGATTTATTCTTGAACATTCTTGCTATTCTTGTCTGGGGAAAATGCCACCTGTAAAACATCTTATACAAATTTTCTTTATATGCTGTTGACATTGTCATTTTATAATTTTGAGACCACAATTTTTGCCATTTCTCTAGATCAATCCCATATCCCAAATTCTTCCCCCAAGCAATCATAGTTTCTTTAACTTGTTCTTCTTCTAGTTTAATTTCTAATAAATATCCATACAATTTTTAAATCACCTTTTCATCAGTACCTGTCAAAATCTTATCTAAATCAGTCAGTTTATCATAGAAACCTTCTGTTTTAAAATCTTTATCATACCTTGAATGTATATGAAAACTAATTCATCTTTATACCTTGTTCCTCTAGTTTTTGTATAGATTTAAGTTTACCCTTTTCATTCAATATTTCACCATATCTAACTGTTTGTTCCTTTTTGTATATTATAAGATAAGAAAATGCTTCAATAGTCGATAACCAGACTGGAATTTTCAAATAACATTGTCTTTTAATCTTCTCCCAGTTTAACCACAGAGACTCCCGTATATAATGTCTTCTAAAGTACCCCTGTGTTTTAGTTCCTTTATACCATAAAAAAGCATGCCACCCCAACAACAGATCATGTCCTTCAAATGTCAACAATCTAGTATTTCTTAATGTTATCCATTCCTTAACCCACATCAAATTTGTAGCTTGGTAGTACAACTCCCAATTAGGCAAACCAAAACCTCCTCTTATTCTAGCATCTTGCAAAAGTTTTAACTTTATTCTCGCTTTCTTATCTTGCCATATAAATTTCAACACAATTTTATTTAAATCTTCAAAATAGTCTTTTCCAAGCCTAATTGGAATTGTTTGAAACAAATATAAAATTCTGGGTAATATATTCATCTTGATTGTTGATATTCTCCCTATTAATGACAGTTGTAAATTTTCTCATTTCGCCAAATCTAGTGCTATCTGCTGTTTAAGTTTGATAAAATTATTTTCTTTTAGTGTACTGCATCTTGCTGTCAAGTATATCCCCAAGTACTTGATCTTATTCGTAACCTGAATTTTCAATAAGTCTGCCAGTTCTTCCTTTTGTCTTGGTAGCATATTCTTTGTCAAGATCTTTGTCTTATCTTCATTTATTTTCAAACCAGCCACCTTTCCATATGTCTCTATCTTTTCTATCAATTTTGATGCTGTTTCTAAAGGGTCTTCTAGAATAAAAACCAGATCATCTGCAAATGCTTGCAACTTAAATTCTTCCTTTTTAATTTTCATCCCCTTTATATTCTTTTCATCTCTAATATTTCTATTTAGCACTTCCAAAGTTAACACAAACAACAGAGGTGACAGTGGGCACCCTTGTCTTGTTTCTTTTCTTATATCAATAGGGTCTGTCAGTTCTCCATCTATCATTATGTTTGCCGTTGCTTATGATATATAGCTTCTATTGCTTGGATAAATTTTCTAGCAAAGCCCATCTGTTCCAGCAGTAACAACAATTCACATTATCAAATGCCAATTCACATTATCAAATGCCTTCTGTGCATCTAGAAATATCAAAGCCATTTGTTTTTCAGGATGTGCCTCGTAATATTCCAAAGTGTCCAAGATTACTCTCATATTGTCTTTAATTTGTCTCTTTGGCAGAAATCCATTTTAATCAGGATGAATAAAATTATTTAAGTATTTTTTAAGTCTTTCTGCCAATATTGAAGGAAAAATTTTATAATCTGCATTTAGTAGGGAAATAGGTCTATTGTTCTTGATTTGTAATGGATCGGCCTCCTCTTTTGGAACAAGTGTAATATAAGCTTCTGACCATGATTTGGGTATCCTCTTCTTTAAGATAACTTCATTCATAACTTCTAGCAATGGAAGATTCAACGATTCTTGTAATGTTTTGTAAAATTCTGCCAGAAGTCCATCTGGGCCTGGTGCCTTTCCATTATTTTGCTTCTTGAGTGCTTCAGTTAACTCCATCATCGTTATATTACTTTCTAACATTGTTTCAATCTCTTTAGGTATCTGGGGTAACTTAGCATTCTGTAGGTACTGTTTGACTCTTTCCTCATCAATATTCTCTTGTGTATAGTTTCCAATAGTCTTGAATGATTTCCTTCTTCATTACTGCATAGCAAACTTGGCCTTGATCATCTATTAATTGCAATATTTTCCTTGACTCTTTCTCCTTTCTCAATTTATATGCTAACCATCTACCTGGTTTATTGCATCTTCAAAGTAATTCTGTTTAGCATAAACTAATTCTTCTTTTCTATTAGACCCATTTAATGTTTAATTATATCCATTTTAACTTAATGTCCTTTTTGGCATTTCTGGGATACTCATCCTGCCTTAGAGGCTAATCTTTTCATGGTATTTCTTTTCCTTGTATAGTCTATTATCAAGCCTCTGGCATATGCCTTCATTGTATCCCATGCATTCTGGATTGATGTATCTTCTTTTTTGTTTTCTCTAAAGAAAAAAGCCAGTTCTTTCTCCATCCACTGTGTGAAGTCTTTTTCCTTTAAAATAGTATTATTTAGCATCCATCTAGTTCTTCTTTGTCCTTTCCATTTAATTGTCATTGGATTGTGATCTGCCCAAGTACTTGTTTCAATATTTATTTCTTGGATATTAGTTAACAATTCTGCTGACATCCATATCATATCTATTTGAGTAGAAGATGTATTGTTTAATTTTAGCATTTCTTTCTCTCCATGTATCTTTTAAGTTTATTTCATCTACCATTTTAAAAAAAGATTTAGGGAGAGTCTGTTTTGCTTTATTGTTTTCTGTGCTGTATAGTCCAGTTTGTTGTCTACAATTCCATTAAAATCTCCCATCTTAACTATATTAGCATAGTCCAGTTCAATTATTTTGATATGTAATTTTTTAATAAAATTCTTCTTGCTTATCATTCGGGGCATAGATTGCAATCAGGAGTGTTTTCATATTATTATCCATTATTTCCACCATTAGGATTCTTCCGTCGTCATCAGTATAAATCAATTTCGCTGGAATAGTCTCTTTAATATATAAAACCACTCCTCTTTTCTTGCATTGTGTCAAGGAGGTAAATATTTTCCATAGTTTTGGCTGTATCAACAATTGTTCATATTGCTTTTTAATATGTACTTCTTGTAGGCAGATTATATCAAATTTTAATTTCTCTAATTTATGGAAAGTTTTCCTTCTTTTAATGGCTGAATTAAGTCCATTTATATTAATTATAATCAGTTTTTTCTCTTCCATGGTTATATTTTATAATTAGGATTGGCAGCTCTCGTGGATCTTGGTTCACGTTGACCTTTGGCTTCCTCCTTTCCACCTACTGCACCTTCCTCTTTTTCAGTCGTCATTTGGCAGTCCTCTTGGAATTCAATTAGTGAAATTTCTTTTTCTGCCTCTTCCTCTTTCCCTCTGAAAAATTCTGTATAAAATGATTCAGCTTTCTCAATTGAATCAATTCTGTATCTCTGTTCTTGCCATGTGAACATTAAACCTTCTGGAATCAGCCATCTATAATTCACCTCTTTTTAAAGTAGCAATTTGGTCAAAAATTGGTATTCTCTTCTCATCTCTCTCACTCTTCTGGGTACTTGTTTCAAAACCACAATCTCCTTATCTTTATATTTCAATGTTTCTCTCTTGCCACTTGCAATATTTGCGTTTTAATGGCTTTCTTTGTAAATCTGATGTGAACTTCTCTTGGTAGGCTATTTCTCATTGCGTATCTTGTGAAGACTTGGTAAACCTCATCTATTCCATCCATCATCTTCTCTTCCGTTATTTCCACAGCTTCAGCCAATATTTCTATCATTATCTCAGCTAGATTTTGTCCTTTTTCTTCCTCTATGTTTTGGAATCTGAGATAAAATTCTGATCTGTCCATCTCCCATCTCAGCATACCACTTTTATCTTGTTCAACCACAGTTAATCTGGTATCAATGTCTCCAATCTTCTTATCTCTTTGTTTATCTTCTTCAATTTTTTGTAGTCTCACATCATACTTCATCATCATTTGTTGGATGTTATCGACTTTTTCATCGGTTTTCCCTGTTCTTTGTTCGATGTTCTCTATTCTCTTTTCAATATTCTCTGATTTTGTTTGAATGTTTTGAATTCCTTGCATAATCATCTGCATGGTCACTTTTTCTTTTTCTTGTTCTTTCTCTTGCCTTAACATTGTCTGTATTAAACATTGTCCTCCAGATGGTGGAGAGGAGGAAGTAGAAGTTGAAGAGCCGGTAGCTGTTAATTTCCTACTCATTTCAAACAATTCAAAATCTTCAGGTTCTTCTAGACCTTAATCCGATTGTAAAGTAACCAATTGCGATTCCAAATAAAAATAGTAGTAAAAAAGAAGCCAAAATAATAATAATAATAATAATAATAATAATAATAATAATAATAATAATAATAATAAAAGAAAAAAGAATTTCTTCAGATTCTTGTATACCTTAATCCAATTGATTAATTAGACAACAAGAAAATTCAAAAATGAAGGAAAAAACCATAAACATACACAAAGGAGAAAAAGTTGTAAAATCTTAAAAAAGATGGAAAAGTGAAGAATAAAAAGCTAAAAAAAAAAAAAAAAAAGGAAAAATTCTTCAGGTTCTTCAACACCTTAATCCAATTAAGAGGTCTCAAATATAAAAGACTGCATAAGAGAAAAAGAAAAAAAAAGCCAGAAAGATAAAAAGAAAGAAAAAAACCAGTATTGGAGGTAGATGGAAAAACAAAAATACCAGAAAATCAAAAAGAGAAAAAAAAAGGCTGCTCCCTTAAAAAGAAAAGGAAGGGAATCATTAATACTAAAACTTTTCTTTTAAAATAAAAAACAAACGTAAAAAATTAACTTCCAAGGGCAAGCATAAAGAAAAAAAAAAGCAAAGACAAGTTCCAAAGAACTAAAAGTCCAAATAGCTATTTCAAAAAGTAAACTGTTGAGGAGGGGTAGCACAGCTTGGAAAAAAATCAAGAAAACACACTGCACTTTGTTTAGTTATCCAAGGCTCTTGTTATAACACTCTTCTCCAGAAACTTATCACCTTTTCTTTTTCTATAACCTTCAGCACCAGACTCCAGCTGTTGATAGAAACCCAGAAGAGCACCTGCAATAATACTCTCCCGTGCTCTTCCCTCTATCTTATTAAATAGCAATGTCCTTGAAAAAAAGGCTCAGTTCTTTCTTTCTCAGCTTTGTCTGGTCACAAGAGAAATAGAATATTTCCAAGCCTCTAGTTGGCAGTGTTACAAAGTTTCTTTGCTTTCACTTTCCCCCTCCTTTTCCAAGCAAAATGCAATAAGAATTAATAAAAAAAGAAAAAGATATTTAAAAAAAAGAAATAACTAAATGGGAGTCTCTAGCCTAAAATAGTTACAAAATCAAAAAGGAGAAAAAAAATAGATGAAAAAGAAAAAACCAGTCCAGTTTCAAAATATAAGATCATGTATAGAAAATCCAGCAATGAGGGGAAAAAAACCATTACTTTGACATTCCTGTTTAAAATCGCCGCTTAATCAATTCTGTCAAAACTTTTACAGATTCTTTCTTTTCCTTAGGGTGTCCTTTCAGATCTTAGAATAAAGAAAAAGTTCTCACCAAACCGGCACACTCTCTCTTTCTGTTCTCTTCCGTTTCGGAGCTGTCCCAACTTCAGCAGCTTTAATGGCTGCCTCTTTGCCGCTGGCAAGAAGAGCTTCTCCTGGATCTACCAGGGACTTTGCGGTGTCCCTGGGATCGACAGGATGCACTCTTCACTTTCACCGTCTCTTCGGGACGGTTTAGATCCAATAGGATTGTCCAGGAGCAAAGATATCGGCAGTGATCTCAGACCTCCAAGATCGCATGCCGTATCATTGCAACGCCAGCTCCGCCCTCCAGAACCGGTAGTAAAAAAATTTGAATCCCACCACTGCTGAGCTTGTCAGATGGAGAGCTGAAAGCCTGGGTTCAAGACTCGAGCTCCGTGCAACTGAATGAGCTCCTGTTACTGCCCCAGTCTTGTCCTCCTAGCAGTTCAAAAGCATGTAAGTGCAGGTAGATAAATAGGTATAGATAAATAATGGGAAGTTAATAGTGTTCCTTGAGCCTTTGGTGTATAACCATGCTTGCTGCATGACCACGGAAATTGTCTTCAGACAACGCTGGCTCTCACGGCCAAGACAAGGAAATGAGCATCGTGCCCTAGAATGGGAAAGTACTGAACAAGAGAAACCTTTACTTTTTTGCTTAGGATTAGCTTCAGCAGCTATCCAGGTCCTTCTACCCAGCAGTTGGTGACGTATTGTATAACTTGCTTCTGCTTTTTTAAAAGTAAAGAGCAGCCACAAAGAATCTAAATCTGGCCTAAAATTGTTCTGAGAAGCATAAAGGATTTTAAGCTTCTGCCTCTCCTGCAACCCCAATCCTATCTGGGAGGTCTCACAGATTCTACTTACTTTTCAAACCCAGGAATGTTTTACCTAATTGAGTAAACCAGTGGTAGGATTCAAAATTTTTTATTACTGGTTCTGTGGGTGTGGCTTGGTGGACATGGTAGGGGAAGGTTACTGCAAAATCCCCATTCTCTGCCCACCCCACTAACCTGCTTTCCAGCTCCATTCTCCTGTGCAGGGCAACAAAAGAAGACCCAGATGATCAGCTGAGACTCGGGACGCAGAGAATAGATGGGGATGGGGCCAGTCAGAGGTGGTATTTGCTGGTTCTCTGAACTACTCAAAATTTCCACTACTGGTTCTCCAGAACTGGTCAGAACCTGCTGAATATCACCTCTGTAGTAAACACTATCAGGCCTTCCTTGGTCCTAAACCTGTACAGACGACTTATGAAGAAAATGCCACTAACCACACACAAAATCTCAATTCTGTTACTATTTGTGTAAGTGCCATCCTCTGAGGCTGTAAATTAGGTTTTGTGGGTGTTGGCCATATACTTACTACTTTCCATGAGATAGGTTGCAAAACAAATGAAGTAAACATTAGACTGAAACAATCATTTTTTAAATTGGTATGTAATACAATGGGGGAAGAGAAACCCAGGAAGAGAATCCAGTGGAAAATTGGGAAATGTACTAAGACTTCAAGATGTGCCAAATACAATGTAAGTAAATATGTACTTTCTGTTTCGCAGAACTTTGATTTGTAATTTTGCCCTCAAGAGATTTTTGTTGTTACTGATAAAGAAGCCTTTGGGAGATGGGACAGTAAAAAAAAAAAAGAAACAAGATTGCAGTCACTTCTGTGTGATCAAAAACCTCACCTCTTTATTAGAATATAGAACAACAGAGTTGGAAGGGACCTTGGAGGTCTTCAAGTCCAACCCCCTTCTCAGACAGGAAACCCTATACCATTTTAGACAAACACTTGTCTAATCTCTTCTTAAAAACGTCTAGTGCTGGAACATCCACAACTTCTGGAGGCAAGTTGTTCCACTGATTAATTGTTCTAACTGTCAGGAAAGTCCTCCTTAGTTCTAGTGTGCTTCCCTCCTTGATTAGTTTCCATCCATTGCTTCTTCTCCTGCCTTGAGTGGGATTCAAATTTTTTAACAACTGGTTCTGTGGGTGTGGCTTAGTTGGTGGGCATGGTTTGGTGGTCATGTTATTGGCTGGGCGTGGCCAACTCAATATCACTCACATCAAGACACACATTTCCTCGCCTGGCCTCTCATGACTGTGGGGATGCTGCAACAGTCGTTAAGTGTGAAAAATGGTCATAAGTCACTTTTTTCAGTGCCATTGTAACTTTGAATGGTCACTCCACACAAGCAAAGTACCAGCAAAGGAGGGGGAAAAACCTCCAGAGACGTTCCTGAGACAGGAAGTCTAGTCCTGCCAAGAATGTAATAAGGGTTAACGGAGAGGCAGTTTCTGTAAGGAACACCAGAATGTTTCTTTCCTGCCTTCCTTACAGGATTAGGCCAGTAATTTCTTCTAACAACTGGTTCTCTGAACTGCTTAGAATGTTAACAACCGGTTCTAGCAAATAGGTGCGAACTGGTAGAATCCCATCCCTGCTTCAGGTGCTTTGGAGAATAGCTTGACTCCCTCTTCTTTGTGGCAACCTCTTGGAACACTGCTATCAATGTCATCCCTAGTCCTTCTTTTCATTAAACTAGACATTCCCAATTCCAGCAACCGTTCTTTATATGTTTTAGCCTCCAGTCTCCTAATCATCTTTGTTGCATTATATGATATGCATCACTCATGCAATTAATGTGAAAAAAGGACCAGGGCTCCAATTACATGATTTTTTGATACTCAGTCCCACCTTGTGGATAAAAGTTATTTAGATTTACTTATTTACTTACTCACTTGCTTACTTCCAAGCCTCCTAGGCCATTCCAGTTCAAATAGGACCAGATCCAGGTCGCCTCCCTTAAATGTTGCCATCTAATAGGACCCTGAAGATGTGCTTTCTTGGTGGCCACTCCAGCCCATTGGAACAGATTCCCACCTAAGATGCAAAGGAGTTATACCAATTTAGCCTTCCAGAGGACCATGAAAACATGACTCTTTCCCCAGGCATTGGGTTAGAGTGGAGGTTTAGTTGGGAGGATGTTTGGTCTGGTGCTTGGGAGAAAGGTTTTAGCCATGTTTCTGGATTCTTATGAGCTGCCTTATGAGTCGTTATATGAGATAGGTAGGCATGTAAGCCCTTTAAAAACTAAAATAACTCTGAAGTAAATCTGGCTAAAACATAAAAGACAGAAAAATGACAAAACAACATGCAGCTACATTGGAAACAAATAGGAACATTTAAATACTTGGCCAAACCCAAGAAAAAACAGAAGGCAGAATTTCACAGCATCCCAACCTTCAAGCAGAAGTGGGCTGCACATACTGTAACAACCAGTTCGCCTAGTGCAGAATCAAAAATGTGAGCGTGCATGTGCACACCTCCTTCGTGTGCTGCAAAAAGACGGGGATTTACTGCACGTGGCAGCTGTAGTGAGTAGCACGGAAAGCATCTGGGCTGTGTGGGCGGGGCGAGCTAGCCAGATATATAGAATGGGATAGCACCGGGACGGGTGGGCAGATTGAAAGAGTTGGAAGGTACCTTGTAGGTCATCTAGTCCAGGGGTCTGCGACTCTGGAGCCGCATGCGGCTCTTTTGGCCCTCTACTGCGGCTCCCTGTTGGCTGATCCCACCACTGGCTGACCCCTCCCCTCCTTCCCCGTCACTCCTCGCCTGGCTTGAGAAGGTAAGGGTGATGGTGGGGGATGGAGACTCACCCCATATTCCAGAGCAGGAGGTGACTGAGTGGGAGTGAGTGACGTCGAGTTGGCCACGCCCACCCAGTCACACCGGTTGTTAAATTATTGGCCTTCCGTGTTTTTTTTTTCTGTGGGAAATGGGTCCAAATGGCTCTTTGAGTGTTTAAGGTTGCAGACCCCTGATCTAGTCCAACCCCCAGCCCAAGCAGGCAGCCCTACACCATTTCTGACAAATGGCAGCCCAATCTCTTCTTGAAAGCCTCCAGTGAAGAAGCTGTCACAGCTTCTGAAGGCAAGCTGTTCCACTGGTTGATTGTTCTCACTGTCAGAAAATTTCTCCTCATTTCTAGGTTGAATCTCTCCTTGATCAGTTTGTATCCATTATTCCATATCTGGTCTTCAGGTGCCTTGGAAAATAGCTTGACCCCTTCCTCTCTGTGGCAGCCTCTCTAATACTGGAACACTGCTATCATGTCTCTCCTGGTCCTTCTCTTCACTCTTGAACCATGAAAGGCTGTAAAGGTGACAACCAGCACCTTGAATGGCAGCCAAAGTTATGGATAGCAAGTTTTCCTAGCATTAAACCTTCAGAAACAAGCAAACAAACAAACATTGACAGATGTAGTAACTATTTATCCACCTCCTCCATCTAAATGACATGTGTGTAGCTCTTGAGACATAGATGTTAAAAATACAAGAATGGAAGCAGGCTAAATTTGAGGAATGGGAGAGAGTTAAAAGGAGGAGTTTGAGGAGCAGCAGGAAGAGGTTGGGGAAGTATTGCTTAGATGTGGAGTTCTGTTTAGTAAACAGATGGTTCAAGACCTACTTCTTGCCCTGGAGGTTTTTAGTGAGTTAACTGCCATCTGGACTCTTTCATGGTCTATAACCCAACTCAAATTTAGCAAGCTGCCACTGATGATGCATTTGCACACAAAACCCCTGGATACATTTCACTTACATGGAGTGAAGGCAATCCCCTATTGTGGCAATGCTGACGCAGAATAATACTTGCTTCGTTAATTAATGTTCCAAACATCTCTGTGGAATATATTTGATGGCCCGAGAGGGACTAGGAATTCTCAGGTTCCCTGCATCATTTCTGCCAAAGTTATTTTCCAGAAGACTTTTACAATGACATACATCTTGGATCTGTGCATCCTTTCAGCTCTCAGAAAGCATTGTGGCTGTTAAGCCATTATAAAAAGAGTGCTAAAGCTCCCAGGGGGAGGGAGCAATCTGTCCATGCACAAACAATGTGATCTAGGTTTGCTTGGTTTTGGGTGGTAAATCCATCTGCATTCCGTCTCTGAGCAGCCTTAAAAAGATATTGAACTTCAAAGCCAGCAAGCTGGTATAGCCCTCTTTCGTCTAGCTATGTAAATAACTTGGACTGATTAGCTGTAGAGATATTATCTCTCCCAGTTAAGCAAAGTATATATTCAGATAGCAAAGAGGATATGCCATTGGCTGATAAGGAGTGACTCATCCTGCTTTTCCTAGCACAACCTTAACTCCTGAAGTGCCTCAAATACTTGCTGGGATTCTTGAAACAGACTCTCTCATGCCTATGGTCACCTTCAGGCTACCTCCCCATTGCCCACCCTGTGAAAGAAGAAAAATACTTATTTACTCCTTTCACTTACCAATAAACCATCCACTGAAGACTGATTAAGGTTCAATTAGTATAACACAAGGTTTCAAAAGGGTATTAGAAAAACAGTGAGTTTGCCACTTTTAACCAAAGCCGGACATGCCTATGCTTGCAGCTAAAAAGTAAAGACTCCCTCAAGTTGATTTTTCTTTTACCTTGACAAAAAGGTGGAAGATGTATTTCCCAAGATGTATTTTTGAATATCAGTCTAGACCAGGGGTCTCCAACCGTGGTAACTTTAAGCCTGGAGAACTTCAACACCCAGGCTTCCAGGCTTCCAGGCTTAAAGTTACCAAGGTTGGAGACCCCTGGTCTAGAACACAGCTCTAAGATATATCCCATTCAAATATTAACTAGATTTCTTCCTTCCTTCCCTCCTTCCCTCTTTTCCTTCCCTCCTTTCCCTCCCTCCCTCCTACCCTTCCTTCCTAACCGTTAAATACATAAAGCGGAACATGATAACCCAGACTAAAAAGAACCATAACAATAAAAACACAGCAGAGCCCCTCAGAAACACCCCAGGCCTGGGACCAAAATCAGATCCTAAGGACTTTCCAGAACCCCAGGAAAGTGGGCACCATCCATAACTCTGGAGGGATACTGTTTCAGAGGGTGGGGGCAGGGACAGGGAAGGCACAATATCAAGATATCAAAGTATAACTGACAGGCAATGGTGCACATCCATTCTTCCTAAGGAGACAGAAACAATTGTAGATAGACAGTTCTTCAGATGATGATATTGATGAAGATGATGATCATGATAATATCCATTCACTTGTGTCTGACCCTTGGCAATTCTGTGGGCCAGGTCTCTCCATATCTTTCGATCTGGCACTACTTCTTCTTCAAGTTTTTCTATGCTCTAGCTCAGGGGTGTCAAACTCGACGGTGTTGAGGGCCACATCAGGGCTTGTGTTTGACTTTCAGGGTTGGGTGGGCCTGGCCAGCTTGACGGCACTCGTGTCGGGGGCACCTGTGGTGGCTCGAGCGCTCTGCCAGCAAAAACGGGCTCCTGAGCTTCGTTTGCAGCTGCTATGGCAGTCCTCTGCCAGTGAAAATGGAACTCAGGAGGTCTTCCCTCCCGAACGCTGTTTTCACTGGCAGAAGGTTCCAGGAGACTGTAGCAGCCAAAAACGGAGCTCGGGAGCCCATTTTTGCTGGCAGAAGCACCATGGGCCAGTTCTTCACTGTTTCCAGGGTGGGCCCCTGGACCAGATCTACCAATAAGTATGCCATGGGCCGGATCCAACCCCCAGACCTTGAGTTTTACAGCCCTGTTCTAGCTGGTGTCAGTTTTGATGGCGGTTCTTTAGGTAACCAGGTGCTATGTCATGGAGGGCTTTATAAATGATCATCAGCAATTCGAATTATACTTAGAAGCCAACTGGCAACTGTTGTAGCTGGTACCTCAGTGGTGACTCATGACCAGTGAGAAGTGCCTGTTGTTGCTTGCACTGCTGCATCTTGAACCAATTGTAGCTTCAGGATGTTCAGCAAGGTCTAGATCAGCAAAATCAGCTAGATGCTATATAGGACTTTTCAAATAGATAGCAGCTTTCCCATCTCAGGAATGGTTACCTTTTTGGTTTTGTAGCCTAGTAGTAAATGTAGGGCCATGATATATATTTTTCTTCTTCTGTTATAATATTAGAACTCGGGATCATCCAGTGAAGCTAGATAAGACTTCTTTGCACAGCATATAGTTAAACTATTGAATATGCTATCCCGACCAGCAACTTGGTCATTAAGAAAAGCAATCACTAAGTGAAACTGCAATTGCATGTATGATCTTACTTCAGTTTTCCTTTACAGACCTGCAAAAATCATAAATGCGAGGATTGGTTATAAAGTTACTTTTTTGTCACCATCATAACTGTGAATGATTTCTAAACAAAGTGGTCACTAAATGAGGACTATGCCTAGACCTTTATATAGGGAAGTACTCATACTCTAAATTGGGCCTGGAAACTGCAGGTCCTATTGGTAACTGCAGTAATCATCACACAAATGCAGAATGGCTGAAATGGCTTGCTGCTGTGACTTTAATCACTAAACTTATTTAGAAGGACTATATCTGGAAATATTAGCTCCGGTGAATACAAATGGAAAGATTCTCTCTCTCTCTCTCTCAATTTTTTATTTTTACAACAAAAACAAATAAAAACCATCTTTCAGTTGTCGTCTGAGTACGTATATCTTGTGCACATAATAATATTTGTATACATTTATTAAGTTTACATTCATCTTATATTCTAATCAATATTATATAACATATTTTTCCATTATTACCATTATTACAATATCTTTAGGTTTTTAATTACATATCATCTATCTTTGATAGCAAATCTCAACTCTTATTAAATTATAGTCATATCATGACTTATCCAAAATAATCAATTACTATATATCATTATTGCTATATCCTTTAATTCCTTGACCTCTCACTCTCTCTTTCCCTCCTCTCCACCTCTCTGTCACACCCACATACCATTCCCCATGTTCTGTGGTAATTTGCTTTCTTACCTTCATCCACAAGCCTTCTTCTAATCTGCTCCTCTCTATATTGCCCAGGTTCTCATTTCTGCCTAGAAAATCACAACAAAATCCACCAAGATCTTCCAAGATGAGTTAGGTTGACACTGAATGATTTGTCCCAGATATGAAGACAACTGTGTTTTGCATTTCTGGCATGGAAAAAAATTATTATGTGAAAGTGTAAGGACAGATTTGGAACACTATAAGATATATACAGTACCAGGCTGGTTTTATTTTGCAACTGTCTATGACAGTGAATGCGTCACACACAGACCACACCCACCCGAGCTCTGCAAATGGGAAAAACATCACAAAACGTCACGTGATGGCAACGCGATATGGCAAGTTTGACACCCATGGTCTACAATCTCTACCATATACCACTGATTTTCTTCCCAAATATAAAGGATATTAAATATTTCTCAAATATCAAAACTATTTGGGACAACATTCATTTTATTAGATAGCAGGTTTTGTACTAGTAATCTTTGTTTCATCTAGACTCAGCAGTCACGAGCATTTTGTGGAAACTAACAGGATTAGTAGAAACCAAGTGTAGAAATGTAGAAAATAACTACTTATGTGATTGGGTTGCAAACTTCCATATGGCCACTAGATGGCAGATGGGGATAGTGAAGTCCCTTTGATGTCCCCTAGTGGTGAACCCTTTTTTTATAGCCTAGTTAGTAATTAGTACCTTGGTTCTAATTCACAGTCTATTATATAGTCTGCCAGGACTGTCTATCAGATAGTTCTCATCTGTATTAGAAGCACAAGGTTGGAATCAGATCTGCCATTTACTTACATACCCACTTCTGTGACAAATCCATAGAAGACTAATTATTTCAACAAAGTTTAAGTCGCTAAAATAGATTTTCCCAACTTGATGTCCTCTTGATGTGTTGGATTTTCCATAATTCCTGCACACACAACCTGGAAATAATAAAGGTTGAAGTCCACATATTCAAAAGAGAATATTCAGATTGGGAAGATTGGATCAGGAGACACTTCAGATGGAGTTAAAAGGCAATTTGAAATGTCTGATTTTTTTCCTCTGGTGTAAACATCCCCAGGGCAACAATGGCTGCTGTGATCTTGATCCTAGCAGATGTTTTGTCTCAATTCTTTCCTGAGTACACAACCAGCCAGATGTAGTCCTTGCCACTCTGCAGGTCCAAACGGTCTCAAATTCAGTTTCTTTTGTATCTGCCTCATACGATTTAGTTCCTTTAACTTCTGCTGCACTTTCATGATTCAAAGGTCTTCTCTGAAGCTTCAGTGGATGAGAAGGGCAGGAAAAAGACTTTCCAGCCCACCAGCAAGGGTGTGCGAACTAGTGCATTGCCAATTTAAAAGATGTATTGCCTTTAATAAGTAGATTTCATAGTACAGTGGCACTTTTTTTCAGATTCCCAGGGAAATTTGATAAAAATTAGGCATCTTCATTAGTGGCATGAAGATCTGAAACATTTCTTCTGCATCATGCTTGAGCTTGCATGGGTCTTCTGAAGATGTGGCTCATAAATACTTCTAGCATTAACACTATTAACTAGGGTTATTTTAAAGACTCAACAATATACATTTGAGCCCCTTTGCCTCTCCTATAGTCTTCCACTGGATCCTGTATTAATGAATCTTTTTTTTTCCTTCATTTTTTGCGGGGGAGGGGGTCCAATGACATCGACTCCACTTAGAGACTTTTAGAGAGTAAATATTGAAATAATTTCATTGCAATTGATGTGTCTGAATGCCTTGAATAAATTAAAAGTATTGATCCACATATGCATTTCAAATATCGATCCATAACGATGTGGGGGTTTTCTTCCTGTGTGAGGACAGCTATTGCAAAAGTTTAAGTTAAAAAGAAAGCCAAAACAGAATTTTAAAAAAATGTAATAAAAGAGACAAGCATGGGAAGAAGAGTTAACAGCTAGGGAAAAACAACATTAAAAACACCCACATAAAATATATTAGTGTGGGATCTCAGGCAAAAGCATTGCAAGGACAATTTCCGTTACAGATAAAGCTTGCTCTGTGTCATTGCCATAGGGTAACCAACAAGCAGTTGTGTAAACATTTAACAGAGAAACAGAATAACAGAGTTGGAAGGGACCTTGTAAGTCTTCTAGTCTAACCCCTTGCTCAGGCAGGAAACTATACTATTTCAGACAAACAAGTGTTCAATCTCTTCTTTAAAACTTTCAGTGCTGGAACATTCACAACTTCTGGAGGCAAGTTGTTCCGCTGATTAATTGCTCTCACCGTTAGGAAATTCCCCCTTAGTTCTAGCTTGCTTCTCTCCTTGATTAGTTTCCATCCATTGCTTCTTGTCCTGCCCTCAGGTGCTTTGGAGAATAGTTTGACTCTTTCTTCTTTGTGGTAACCCCTGAGATATTGGAACACTGTTATCAATGTCATCCCTAGTCCTTCTTTTCATCAGTCTAGGCACACCCAATTCCAGCAACCATTCTTTATATGTTTTAACCTCCAATCCCCCAATCATCTTTGTTGCTCTTCTCTGTACTCTTTCTAGAGTCTCAACCACGTTTTTACATTGTGGCGACCAAAACTGGATGCATGAGTCCAAGGGTGGCCTTATCAAGGCATTACAAAGTGGTATTAATACTTCACATGATTTTGATTCCATCCCTCTGTTAATGCCTAGGATTGCGTTGGCTTTTTTGGTAGCTGCAGCATGCTGCTGGTTCATACTTAAATAATTGCCCACCAGGACTCCATTTGTCCACTAGCAATCCTTTTTTTTTAAAAAAAAATCCTATGCAAATGTGGTCTTACTTTGAAGTGTATTTTCCTGAAGTCCTCCTTCCTCATCAATGATCCTCTGAAAGATGAAGCAACTTGTCTACACGAGGTAGGGAGTATTCTTAAACCAAACTTAGATTTGTCATCCCTGCTCAATAAAGGGTGTTTATATTTAACATATTTATAAGCCACCAAGCTCATCATGAATCTGGATGGCATACAAGTTCACATCTGTAAAGGGCTGTGAGAATCACCTTAAGAAACACCAAGAAATGTTACAGGTAAGGCCAGGTTATGAAACTCAAGGCCTGTAAGCTAGATCTGGCCCAAGGGGTGCTTAGATCTGGCCCGCGGGGCCATCTTGGAAACAGCAAAGGACCTGCCCAAAGTGCCTCTGTCAACAAAAACACACGGCCCTCCCGAGCTTCGTTTTCGGCTGCAACGGCTTCCTGCAACCCTCTACCAGCAAAAACGAAGCTCCGGGAGGGCCACACAGAGTGCTCGGGCCACCACAGGTATACCCCCAACATGAATGACATTGAGCTGGCCATGCTCACCCTGGCCTCACCCACCCCAGCCCCCAAGATCAAACACAACTCTGATGCGGCCCTCAATAAAATCGAGTTTGACACCCCTGAACTAAGGCAACAATCAGAGAAGAGAAAACTGAGTCCGAAGGAGGAATGTAATTCAAGAAAGCTTCTCAGACTTGGCCCTCCCTAGTTCTCTTGAATGTAAAGGCAGGGACGGGAGAGGTGCCTTCAGATTTGCAAGACTGTGTTACTCTGACCTTATAATGAAAGTAGCATTAGCATTCATAGCTTTGGAGCTGCCTTGCATCGGTTCCAAGCATTTTAGCTTGATCCTAAAGGCAACTGTTCCCCCAAAAGACAACTTTGTAAAAAAAAAATTAATGATCCCAGAATATCTTACCGAGGGAAGTACATGGCAATATGATTGGTATTCTGTATGGTAATAAGAGAGTGCTCGGGTTTTTCTTGAGGACTGTTTTTAGGAGCAGAGCTGGAGAGATTACTCACTTCTGGAGCACTGCGCAAATTTCCTCACTAGACACTCTACAATTCTGCTTTCTGGGACGCCCACGTTTGGTCCATTATTTCATAAGTAGGCCATTCCTTCTAGTGGGTTGACAGCTTACTGTAGATGATGCTTTAATTGGCCCTTCAGAGGATAAAAAATGTGAGGGAAGCTGCTTTAAGAGACAGAGCGAGAACAAGAGAATTTCTGAAGCACTTCTTTGCCCTCGTCCTCCTCGCTCGCCACTGTTTCTCTCTAGAGATTTTATTTAGTTCCAATGGACAGGCACAGCCGGTAAGTATGTTCTGTCACCACCTGAAGGACTGATACAGACAGCCGCTTTTTCAGAAACTTTATCCCACCTTGGGGTCCTCTCTGCTCACAGAAGCATTATTCATTTTCCCATTCTCAAGCTAACTCTGATCGGGTTGGAGCAAGGCTTCCACAACAGTGTGGAAACTATTTGGGGAAATCAAGTTCATATCCGAAAGGATGAAGACTGAAATGCAGGTGGGCCGCAGAGAGTGACCAGCTTCATACACTGCAGTAAGCTATAATGTGCTGAGTTGGCACAGCTTAGTAAAACCAAACCAAGCCATTTGCATTGGAATTTAGCCTTGCCTTCAACAGGGCCAAGCTGCAGCACTAACTAAAACGCTACTTCAGCTCCTCAAAAACCAATATATATTTTTTAAAACATCGGTTTATATAGCGTTTGGTTGCAGACCTGTCTATTATGCAGCTTTGCAAAAAAGCAGCAGCAGGCATTTTTCCCCAAGAAGAGAACTATAACAATAATAAATTAAATAGGAATCTGCTGATCTTCCACAACACAACAAATAATTGCCTGATGCAGCCATTTCTCTTCATCTAAAGATAAGAGCATGCTGAGGACTACCCACAAGCATTATTTTTGCATTGCAGAAATAAAAATCATAGAGGAAATTATAACTTACATCTTTTACTGATCTCACCTTTTCCTTTGATAGTTTAACATTGCACATATAGGAGTGTATAGTATTCTAATATGATTCCCATAACAACATTATTGTGATTATCATATATCCCAGAGAGTCACTTTTCATGAGGTAGGTGGCTATATAAATTTGATTAACAAACGAATAAACAATCCTGTGAGGCAAGTTGGACTAAGAATAAAAGTAACTGGCTGTAAATTACCACTGTGATCCAGGGTGAAGGAAGACCACAGGTCTGGCTCTTCTTGATCTAAATTTGGCACTTCAGCTACTTTTACCTTACTCTGGACATTGTTCTATATTTCTTCCTTATTTAGTGGGCACTGCAGTCATATTCGGGAGAGAACAATCCTGGTCTTACTGTTATTTTTTTTAAAAAAAAAATCATGGTTTTGTTAATGGGCCTGGAAATCCCATGAAATCCCATTAAATAGCTGATAAAAGTTTTATTGCATTTTCCTTTCTTTTGTTATTAGACTTTTAAAATTATTTTAGCTGTTTTAATGGATAAATTATATTGATTGTTTAGAGTTTTTTTAAAAAATTGTGCACCCCACCCAGAGTCACAGGAAAGTGAGATGGGTGGGTAGTTATATAAATTCAGTCAATCAGTCAATCAATCAATCAATTAATCAATCTGTCTAGAGGCCATCTTCCTCCTGACTTGTACGTAGAAACAATTAGTGATGGAGAAGACTTTCTGTCTGCATCTCCCCTCTTAAATAAGAAAATATATTAGAAGTACCAGACAAATCTAGTGCCTTTGAATGAGGTTTTCTTTTCTATAGTGTACTTTGAAATCTAATAAGTTTTCCAGAACTCACACAAAGCAAGTGCCGTTATTTATGTAGTAGAGAATACATCACATCCTTCAGATCAAGGAGAATAGTTAATATTAATAAATATTAATAAATTGAAGCAAAACTGATATGATGTACCCTCAGGCAACACAATAGTGACTGAAATTGTGTTCTCTTTCTCTTTCATCATGGTTGAAAGAAGACACAATAGCTTATCATGGTTTTTTCCCACTTCATAATTCATGCCTTAATTTTTTAAACATCTATACATGTTTTTTCCAGTCATTAAATCTGTGGTCCACTGTGATTTAAAAAAAGAAGATGGTGAAATTCTCTAGTGAGATTTCCCCTCAATAAAACATTACATGATAACTGCACCGTGCTATATATCTGATAGGAAAAGAATCATGTTGTTGATGGCAAGTTAAGCATTCAAGTCATGAAAATAAAAAAGCTTCTCTTTAAATGTATGTACTCAGGCTGTATAATTATGTTGGTAATGTTATAACCATAGCAGGGTGATTTGTTAGCCTGTGGATTGAACTAAGCAAATAAAAAAACTATTTTATGGGAAATGGGTACTTGTTAATTTCTGGGCTCCTTCCGCAGTTTCATTTTTCAAGCTTTCATGGGTGTTCATTATAATAATGAGCCACTGAAGCACTGCTGCTAATCGGCAGGTAGCTCTCAGTTCAGGAACTTGTTATACCTGTCATAATAAACTTCCTGAATTGATCCTTGAGCAATAACAAGCAAGTCAACAGGAAGCAGAGAAGTTGATTAAAAAATTATGACTCCAGACTCAGGAGGATGTGAAATAAGAGCTCAAGAATGAAAGACAGATTATCATATGGATATTGGGCCCCCTTAAAGGGTTTATTTGCCCATCATTGCTGAATCATAAAAAGATGATTAATTTTCAGGGAAGCTTTTGAAAGCATTGGGTTTTAGACTGTTGAACAAGAACCTTGAGTGGCATTTATTCAATGGATTGGAAAATTGACCTTGGCTTTTATCTCTCTCTCTCTCTCTCTCTCTCTCTCTCTCTCTCTCTCTCTCTCTGTGTGTGTGTGTGTGTGTGTGTGTGTGTGTGATGCATAGGGAGCACTTGAAGTATAAGGCAGCTAAAGATTTTCGTATAGTCTGCTTATTTGCCAATCTTATTCATTTATTTAGTGAAGCTTTCCACATGCTATATCTACTAAGCTCTTTTTAGGTCTTAAGATGATCTTTAATACAACATTATAATAAACAGAAGAACACATGACTTCTGTTACTGTTCCCATGGCTATGAACTCAAGATTCCTAATGTCTAAATGTTAATATTTAACTGGTCCAAGTGCATTAAAAATGCACAACCATAAAAGCATGTACACAGTTTAAATGGTTTAAATATCTAATTGATTATATTTAGTTTAGGTTCTCAAAGTTGGAAAAAGCCATTTAGCTCACTGTGCAACATGTTGGTATCCAAATTAAAGCATCCATGATGTCTGTCTCAAAGGGGAAGCTCATGGTTTCCGCTGCTGAACTGCTTTTATTCTAATTCTTTTTTTCCCCACCACTGAATCAGAATCTGCCTTTTTGTAATTTTCATGCCCATATTTTAGTAAACAAATCAAAATGGCAAGAAACATAACTATATCCACAATGCTATGTAGTGTGTGCATGTTTGTGGGTATGCAAAGCATACTTATATTACAGCTGAAAATCCCCCTGGTATTCAGATAGCATCTTTATAGTCCCAAGAAATCACCTCAAATACGCCTCCAAATGTTCCTGTGTTATGATTTGCTAACTCTGATATTCCTATCTTTAAACTTTTGTTTCAGAAGGGAATTCTACTTCCGTTGGTTAAGATCTTCTGGCTCTGTGTGTGGTCCACTCAGCTCTGATCTAACCAAATCTGGCTAAGTTTTCCCTATATAGGAATTGAGAATCATATCTGGAAAACTATTCACAAACCATCTGAACTCTAAACATGAATCAATTAAAGTGTGTACTTACATATACTATGGGACAGGGATATAGCGCAGTATCCAGCCTGGGCTTTTCTCCCCTATCTCTTCCCACTTCTTTTGCTTCAACTCATTTTTTTTTTGTTGCCCTATCTTTACAGTCCTCCACTGCGGTAGCTCCTAACATAGGTAGAATAACAGGAAAGGTCCCAGAACTGGATGTGGAGAATGTCAATGCTCTGGTTTAGGTAGGTGTGCAAAATCCTGGAAATTCTTCATCTCCCAGACATGGTGCAGCAAGATCACAATCATATCATTAACTACTGGACCTGAAATGAAATTTCCCCGCTAAGTTAAGGCTGCACTTTTAAAACAAGGGTACATTTTTAAAAAAGTGACAGGGGTTACATTTTGCAATGACCCTTAAATTTGGCTATGCGTAGAATCAGAAGTAATTTGGGACCACCCTGCTTGCTGTATATCTCTACCCACAACATCCTCTCCACTTTTCTAGGCACACGGTTGCTCTGTTTGCTTCCTTTCCTTTTGTTTATTTCTTTTTGTCTCCCCCTGGCACTTTCATCTTTCTGTGTGTCATCATTTCTCTTTTCCTCTTGCTGCTCCCCTTTTCCTCTGAGCTCCTGAAAACTGTATCCATTGTTGTCTCTGCGTAATGTAGTTAAAGGTTTAAAGGTTTACCCTGTCCAATTGTGCTGACTCAAGGGGTAGTGCTCATCTTAGATTCTCGGCCAAGGGAGCCTGCGTTGTTCATGTGGCCAGCATGAAAATATGGAATGCACTAAACTTCCCATCAAAGTGGTACCTATTTATCTATTTGCATTTGCATACTTTCAAACTGTACCTATTTATTTGCATTTGCATACTTTCAAACTGCCAGGTTTGCAGGAGCTGTGGCAAGTAATGGGAGTTCACCTTGTCGATGCTCAGATCTTGAACTTGGGTTGTGGGTTTTCCGGCTGACCAACTCTTAACTGCTGAGCCATTGCATCACATATTTAGTATTTTTGTCAAATCCGAAGCTTGAAAGTACCTTCAGCCAATCGTAGTAGTTGAGTGCAGAGAATACCAGCCCAATCTCCCTATGAATATTGGGCAATCAAGGCTCCTTTCCCCTAGTCAAATATGCCATTTCCTCATCCTAGGTTTTATCATAGTTAGCTTTCTTGCCATATTTCATGGCTGCCATCTAGTAGACATCCAAACTATTTCAATCCAGATATGGCATCCCTGGAGCCCATTGGTTCCATTGCGCCATATATTTATAAAGAGCAAAAAGAGAAGCAAAAATTATAGTGGGAAAAAGATTTCAAGCATCTCTCTCCGCTCCATAATTCATGCACTTGTTGTATCCATGTATATGTTGAATTTCTTGTGGGTTTGCAAAGCATAGGGAGAAATTGTTGACATAGTACCTGGAAAGATACTATGGTGGACTGTTTGGAGATTTATAAGAAATACCAAAAAAACAAACATAATTTCCTTGCTTCGTGAAAGATAACCTGTTTGCTAGTGAAGTATTATGCATTTTGTGAATATTGGATGGTTGCTAGCACAGCTTTGTTCAACAGTTTATATTCAAGCCTAGTTGGGAAAAGCTTGAACTGGGAGGCCAGGATAAAACCTATAAGAACAGCCTGTCCAATTAGGGAAAAAAAATGCTAAGGGGCTCTGGAAGAACATATTTACCTATTACAGAAATGAAGGGATAAAACTTTAAATTTTAAAGGGTGTCAAAATATAGTATTTGTGATTAGAATTTCATGGTATAATGCAGAACATTATGGTTCTGTTCTGCAACCAGAGTGATGAGATCAAAGGCAGGGAGCCAAGCTACAGAAGGTTGTAAGCATCGTAAGCGATAAGATTTCATTAATGCTGACACAATACTATATTACACATCTTGCAGAACAAGTTTGCAAAACCTGGAGCCTCCATATGTTATAGAATTTTACTGATGTAGAAATCATTGGAATACTCTGCCCTTGTGTGTTTCTGAATTAGGGTAAACCTAATCCTATCCAAGGACCAATCAACCACACCTTTACTCCATATATGCATGGGACATATTCATCTGAAGGGAGTCAGATCAGGCCTATTGGTGCACAAGGGGTGAATTAAGGCCAGGCATCCACCCACTCTCTTCCCACTCTGAAGTACCTTGCAATCCTACTGACTGCAGTATAGTAGTCTTCCCCAATCTGGACACCCTCCAAATATATAGACTTTTAGTCCCTAGTAGTATCCCACAGATCTGCCTAGGAGATAGCTACGCATTGTGAGATGACAATAATCCAAGGCTGATCTGCACCATACTTCATGTGAGAGGTCCTTCTTCCTCCTCAAGTAGCTGGACCTCTTGACCTGCTGTAGAGTCACAGGTCACACTCCTTTCTCATTGCCCGAAGCTTCTCACATTATGCAGATACTACAGGAAGTAGCTGGGGCAGAGTGACTCTTATAATGCTGTGGATGGCATGTGCAGCCTTAGAAGTGATATTAGGCATTAACATCAGCTCTGGGTTGAATTCCTGGCTTGCTGTACAGAAGGAACTGCAGAAGTCAATAACAGGGATCTTCGGGAGAGAAAGCATATACTATTATAGAGATACAACTGTCATAATGCTATGAAGAGAGAAGAAAATAATGCCATTTCTTTTTAAGGGGCAGACAAGACTGCATTGAGAATAACTTCTGGTTCTTTTGCCTTCAGGTTTCTTTACTTTTCATCCCAACTGTAAACTAGAGGCATTAAGGTCTTATTTCCATGGTACTGTTCGCTAATCACCTTTGGATGCATTGTGTTCCCTTGCTTAATTAGGGTCTGTCTGACTCTGTGGACTCTGTGATTCACAATCACAAAGCCTGTAGTAATAACACAATGCTACTGTGTATTTACAGTTTATCAACATGATGTTTCCAAAAGAAAAGAGGCAAATTGTTCTTTGTGTTCCAGAATATGGATTTTTTCCCCATTTCCTGTGCAGAATAAGCTTGAAATATGAGAACCACCAGTATGGGATAGCCTGCTGACAACAAGGCTTCAGGGAAGTGTCTTTGCAGATGTCCTTCTTTAACAATGTAGAGTTACCATGGAAATCTGTGACACACAAATCTGGTTGCTGTCAGTCTTTTAAAGTATGCATTAACAGAGAACCTTTGTGGCAAAGCCATTTCTTTTGCTGTGGAAGAAGATGAGCGAGATTTCTCATGTATATTATTCGGAACCTACAATTAGTTTCCGTTTTATGAAAACAAGATCGATAAGGGAAAGCAAATAACCTACACCACTCTTTCCCTTCCTTTGGATCCAGACAAGAACTGGACATGGGTCATGATGATTATGAGATAGTGGAGGTTGTTGATTCTCAGAATGTAAAACCATCAGTGATTAAATATAAAACATACAGTTGGTCAGGAAATTGTGTGATTTTACCTCAAAAGCATGTGTTAAGCAAAACCAAAGTTAGGATTGTTAAGAGCAAAAACCCAGTTTTGTAATTTTTCAGGAGCTTAAAATACATATTTAAAGTAGATAAATAAGAGATAACAGATATTCAGATTTGGAAGGGACCTTGTAGGTCATCTAGTCCAACCCCCTGCCCAAGCAGGGGGTTGGACACCATTACTGACAAATGGCAGTCTACACATTGAAAACTGAAAATATGCGCACAGAGTGAATGATATGTTCATTCAGATCTTCCTTGCTATTTTTTTCTCCCCTAAGAATGTAAAAAACTGCCTGATAACACTTCTTCATGGTTTTAGGTAAACATTCAGCAATAATTTCAGGCGGCCAGAGAATAGCATGGAACCTCACACAGTAATGTGGTTACTCTTCTCATCAAATTAGCTCAAATAATGACACTGTCACCAAAGCTCACAAATGATCTCTGCTGCAAGACTTCCAGAACCTGGTGAGACCTTGTAGGCATTCAGTGAGCATTTCTGGGTTCTTCTATAAGATTTCCATAACCTTGACAAAGATCATCATCACTAACTCCATTTTGAAACTCTAGCTTATGCTCTATTATATTTCCATTCTTTGGGTTTGCCTTTGGACCTTTATATCCATTTCCTACACAACTTATTTTTAACTGTAGATTTTAAGACCTTTTCCATAGTTTCCTGTAAGGACATTTGGGAATAGAGTACCACCCAGTGATTTCACCTGGGATTTGATACAAAAGAAAGGAGATTTTTTTAGCCAGTAACCTAGCTACTTCAAGTGCTGTTTACATTAATTCTAGGTCCTTTTCCTGATCAGTATCTATGCCAGAATGCCTTTATCTATATTCTGTTGCTGCTTTCTATTGAAGCTCTGTTCAGTGGAGGTTAGGAGATATAAGAAGACTACTAACATATCTACAGTATATAATATTAAAGCAGGTGGAAATTAGGGGAAGAGGTAGAGAAAGGAGTAGGTTGCAGTCAGAGGTTGTATTTAGCAGGTTCTGACCAGTTCTGGAAACTGGTAGCGGACATTTTGAGTAGTTCGGAGAACTGGCAAATACCACCTCTGACTGGCCCCGCCCCCATCTATTCTCTGCCTCCCAAGTCCCAGCTGATTGGCGGGGTCTTCTTTTGTTGCCCTGCACAGGAGAACTGAGCTGGAAAGCAGGTGAGTGGGGTGGGGTGGGAATGGGATTTTGCAGTACCCTTCCCCTGGAGTGGGCCGGGGATGGAGATTTTGCAGTATCCTTCCCCTGCCACACCCACCAAACCAACACCCACAGAACCGGTAGTAAAAAAAATTGAATCCCACCACTGGTTGCAGTGAAATCATTTTATACTATAACTTCCCTGAATTAAATTTATAAGGCTCAGAAAAAGTAAACCTTGTCAGGTTGAAAAAAAGCCTCCACAATTTGTTTCTATAGAAGAGGAAAAAAATGTTCTGCTCAGTATAATCCATTTTGAACAGAGCTAATTTATGTTCACAGCACTGACATGCAAATCAGAATATAATGATCCGTGGGTTCTTGCACATTCCTTAATTGTCTGGCATGGTTTTCTATTAAAAACAGAGTTATTCCTTCAATATATGTTCAATAAGAATTACACAAAGTGTTTTTGAACTTTAATTTTCATTCAGAAGTGATTGATTCCCTCAGATGTGACTGAACAATTTCCAATCTATGTAGCCAATAATCAAAGACCCTGAGAGTTGTGATAGTTCTTGACGTCCCCAACGCGGACGCCGGCGGCCTCCCACCGGGCAAAATAAAGCCTTTTTTTTGCGAAGACGAAAAAAGGGGGGGGGCAAGCCGTCCTCTCTCGGTCCCCCCCCCCCCCCCCCCCCCCCCCCACTCCCAACCTTCGGGGGGGCTCTTTTTTTTTTTCTCCCCCCCCCCCCCCCCCCCCCCCCCCCCCCCCCCCCCCCCCCCCCCCCCCCCCCCCCCCCCCCCCCCCCCCCCCCCCCCCCCCCCCTTGCCCGTCCTCCTGAAGCCAAGCAAACCTCAGAAGCTGCCCCAACACCACCCCTGGTAGCCCCCCCCCCCCCCCCGGGCCCCCCCCCCCCCCTTCCTTCGCGCTTTAGACTACCAGTCTTTATGCATGATGGGCTTTATAGATTATAACTAAGACCTTGAATTATGTCCAGGAGCTGACTGGTAACCAGCAGACCTCACAGGGCAACATGCCACATTCTGCTCAGCTGGAGCTTCCAACTAGTTTTCAAGGGCAGTCCTACGTACAGGGCATTGCAATAGTCCAGGAAACCAGAGCATCAGTTAACATCTGAAGGGACTTCTGGTCCAGTAAGGGCACAATCGGTGCTCAGTATGGACTTATGCAAAAGCCTTCTATCCACAGCTGCCACTTGTTCCTCAAACCTTTACTTAGGCATTTTTTTTAAAATATCAGACAGATTTTGGAGGGGGCTGGTGGTGTGGAAAGAAAGCAATTTTCCTCATTTACAATGTCTTTTATACATTTTATCATGGCAGATGAATGCAGGCATTTTTCTAAATATTTTCCACTGATTATGTACTCCCCCTATTCATTTTTATTCTGCTGAGTGCAAAGTTGAACAGCTAAATGCAGCCCAGTTCACAACTAGGATTTGGTAAATGTGAATAAAGTAAGTATGAATCAGGTACACTTTTTCATCCAAGTCCTCTGCAGTTTAAATCAATCTGATTACATAAACTAACTGGATTTCATAGCTGAACTTTCTATCCAAAACATTAATCTGCAGACGATTAAATCAGATCAGCTAAAGTTAGACATATTTGTGTGTGTGTGTGTGTGTGTGTGTGTGTGTGAAGCTAGCCAGACCTGTTTTATAAATGATTGCTACTTGCTGTGTGTTTCCTATCCCACAATGAATGATCTCTTAATGAAAGAGGCATTTGTGCCTCTTTCCAGCAATGATTTTTCCCATCTACAGAGCTGTGCCATATGCTCATCTGGCCCTTGAACTGCTCTCTCGTACTCTTACTAGATACAATTTCATTACAGAACATATAAACTTTGTTCACTTTCCAGATTCCAAACAGAGGGAGCACAGAGTCTCATTTACTGTCTGGCTTAAAGCTAATTTTGCTAATAAGAGATGGCACGGCTGTTCTTGCCCTTCTCGGGTCCTTAAATATGACAACTCTACTTGGCAAATACCCTTCAACCATCCACACGCTAAAACATTTCAGGCAGGAAATAATTATTGTCCAAATATATACAGAGCAATTGATAGCCTACAATTTGATCCTATCCCTATTTTATATTTCTGGAGGAGATGGGATCATTCCTAATTTTAGGCCAATCTAGGACATTCTACATCCCAAGCTACAGCAGCAGTTCGTCATTACTTCATTTCACCTACATTAAATTACTTATTTTAACCCACATAGCTATCCTCCTTCTGTTCTGACCCAAACCTGGTTCTAAGAGAGCAAACACAAGACAAAGGCAGCAGTACAACCTTTTTATGTTTCAACTAAGAATTCTGTTTCTTCACAGATAAAAGGCTGCTTTCAACTAATTAGCTCCGACAAGAAAGAACCTTGCCAAGTTTTTGCAAGTCTGCCAAAACACAACAGATAAGAAATAGTTTACAATACAAGAGTCTTCAAATACCAACTGTAATGTCCACGAGGCTGAGTTCAAAACGTCTTTGCCTTCTGCAAAGAAGGTTAGTTTCACAGCTGGCTTTTATCTTCTTGAAGGAGGGGCCATTACCTTGCAGCCTTACTCCCAAGTCGCCCATGCTGTTGTAATTGTTCTTTCCTATGAGCAATCCTGCGTGCATGAACACTTGGCACAGGCTCCTCAGGAATCTCCTCATCACTGCCAGCCCCCACAATCTCTGAAGGCAGCAGTCCACTCCCTAATGGTCCTAACCCCTCATCTGAGTCCTCGCTCTCCTCAGCCGTCCACACCTGCTGCCGGCTAACCACAACACCTTCACACAGGAAACAGACCATTCTAAATTACAGGTGGAACTCAAAAAATTAGAATATCATGCAAAAGTTCATTTATTTCAGTAATGCAACTTAAAAGGTGAAACTAATATATGAGATAGACTCATTACATGCAAAGCAAGATTTGTCATAATTGTGATGGTTATGGCTTACAGCTCATGAAAACCCTAAATCCACAATTTCAGAAAATTAGAATATTACATGCAATCAATAAAACAAGGATTGTACATAGAACAATATCGGACCTCTGAAAAGTATAAGCATGCATATGTACTCAGTACTTGGTTTGGGCCCCTTTTGCAGCAATTACTGACTCAATGCGGTGTAGCATGGAAGCTATCAGCCTGTGGTACTGCTGAGGTGTTATGGAAGACCAGGATGCTTCAAAAGAGGCCTTCAGCTCTTCTGCATTGTTCAGTCTCATGTCTCTCATCTTTCTCTTGGCAATGCCCCATAGATTCTCTATGGGGTTCAGGTCAGGCGAGTTATCCCACAGTAATCCCATGGTCATTGAACCAGGTTTTCGTGCTTTTGCAGTGTGGGCAGGTGCCAAGTCCTGCTGGAAAATAAAGTCAGCATCCCCATAAAGCTCGTCTGTGGAAGGAAGCATGAAGTGCTCCAAAATCTCCTGATAGATGGCTGCGTTGAACCTGGACTTAATGAAGCACAGTGGATCAACACCAGCAGATGACATGGCTCCCCAAATCTTGCAGTGTGTGACTCTCCATTCTTCCTCCAGACTCTGGGTCCTTGGTTTCCAAATGAGATGCAAAAGTTGCTCTCATCAGAAAAGAGGACTTTGGACCACTGAGCAACAGACCAGTTCTGTTTTTCTTTAGCCCAGGTAAGACACTTCTGACGTTTGTTGTTCAGGAGTGGCTTGACAAGAGGAATACGACATTTGAAGCCCATGTCCAGGATCTGTCTGTGTGTGGTGGCTCTTGATGCACTGACTCCAGCCTCAGTCCACTCCTTGTGAAAGTCCCCAACACTTTTGAATAGCCTTTTCCTGACAATCCTCTCCAGGCTGCGGTCATCCCTGCTGCTTGTGCACCTTTTTCTTCCACACTTTTCCCTTCCACACAACTTTCTATTAATGTGCTTTGATACAGCACTTTGGGAACATCCAACTTCTTTTGCAATTACCTTTTGAGGCTTTCCCTCCTTATGGAGGGTGTCAGTGGTGGTTTTCTGCACAACTGTCAGGTCAGCAGTCTTTTCCATGATTGTGATTCCTACTGAACCAGACTGAGAGACCATTTAAAGGCTCAGGAACCCTTTACGGGTGTTATGGCTTAATTAGCTGATTAGAGTGGGACACTTTGAGCCTAGAATATTGAACCTGTTCACAATCTTCTAATTTTCTGAGATTGTGGATTTGGGGTTTTCATGAGCTGTAAGCCATAATCATCTCAATTATGACAAATCATGGCTTGAACTATCTTGCTTTGCATGTAGTGAGTTTATCTCATATATTAAGTTCACCTTTTAAGTTGCATTACTGAAATAAATGAACTTTTGCACAATATTCTAATTTTTTCAGTTTCACCTGTAAATATTACAGTTGTGTACATTTTGAAAAGAATTTAGGAGAAGTGCTTTGGACCTCACATAAGTACAACACCTCTTTGCTATTGACTAAAGGAAACCCTGCACCACTTCAGACAAATGGATGTCCAAGCTCTTTTTAAAAACCTCCAGTGTTGGAGCATTTACAACTTCTGGGGGCAAATCATTCCATTGATTTATTGTTCTGTCAGGAAATATCTGCTTAGTTCTAGGCTGCTTCTCTCCTTGATTAGTTTCCATCCATTACTTCTTTTCTAATTTTATTGAGTTTATATGTTTATAAAGAAAAGTATTTTGCTCACTGTTGGATACTATGTGTTGCTTCTCTCTTCTCAAATGATACATGGAGGAGCAAATAATCTAAAAAATAATTCTAGCTTCCTTGTATCTGGCAGCGAAAGAATTATGCACATTCATGCGGGGATATATTTCATGAAAAGCTTTATTGTTTGACAGTTTTGCAAGGACAAATTTTTTAAACATGAGTGCCTTGTAGCCTTGAAAAATGTCATTCCTGGATTGATGTATTCTTCGGCATAGATTTTTCCTTTTTTTGCAGATTTAAGTTGCTCACACTGTTTGAAAAGCCAACATCTGTTGAAGTTTTTAAGCTGAGTGCAATGAGACAGGGACCCCTGAGTGTGTATAGTAAAAGAAGAAGAGATAAGCTTAAAATGAATGGGCACTGAATGGACAGGAGTGACTGAAGTGAGTGAACAGTACAATGCTGAGTAGAAGAAACATGTTTGTTGGGTGCCTGCTTTACAAGAAAGATGTACCATGAACAATGGAAAAGGAAAGATTTTACAGAAACTGAAGGCTACAAGATAGAAAATCCCAGATTTCCTGGACAGTTTCAGGAGGCTGGGCACATCTTTGTCGGTGTACCTGAACAAAGGGGTTATTTTATGTTAGGCAAAAAGGTCCTTCAGGAGGGCAGCAAAGCTGGAGAAATCCTTTTTTTAAAAAAAGGGAATGTTGAGGTGATCAGCTGATGGAGGAGGATGGAAAATTGGGGTTTCTCTAGGCTGCAATTCCCCTGTAAGAGCTGCCCTTGGATTGTACTATTTACTGGGGAAGATTCTACAGCAGGGGTCCCCAAACTTGGCAACTTTAAGACTTGTGGACTTCAACTCCCATGCTGACTGAGGAATTTTGGGAGTTGAAGTCCACAAGTCTTAAAGTTGCCAAGTTTGGAAGCATCTGCTCTACAGTATGCTCTGGTTTAGATAGGATGGGAGAGGGCTTTGATTGGAGCAGGAAGAGTCAATTTGGATCTGGGAAGCTTAGGCTAAGAGATAAACTGGGCTTGACCCTGGCGATGGCCAAAGGACAGGGAGGAAAACGGGTAAAATCTCTATTTTCTTTTTTTGGTTTGTTTTCTCTGCTGCGCTATCGATGTTTTAAAAGTGTAATATTTAAAATATTTAAATATAAAATATTTAAAAAGGACGCGGTGGTTCAGTGGCTAAGATGCTGAGCTTGTCAATCAGAAAGGTCGACAGTTTGGTGGTTCGAATCCCTAGCACAATGTAATGGAGTGAGCTCCCGTTACTTGTCCCAGTTTCTGCCAACCTAGCAGTTCGAAGGCACGTAAAAACGCAAGTAGAAAAATAGGGACCACTTTGGTGGGAAGGTAGCAGCATCTTGTGCGCCTTCGGCCATTTAGTCATGCCGGCCACATGACCACAGAGACGTCTTTGGACAGTGCTGGCTCTTCAGCTTTGTAACGGAGATGAGCACCGCCCCCTAGAGTCGGAAATGACTAGCACATATATGCGAGGGGAACCTTTACCTTTACCTAATACAGTATTTTAAATGAGTATAATCTATCTTTAAAAACAGTATTAAAGGAAACCATTGATCTTCAAGAAGGAAGGCTGGGCTGGGACAAATTGCTAAGAGGGAGATAGGGAATAGTTGAAGAGATTCTCCTCTCTATTTTAAATCAGTACATACTGTGACTAACAGATCTGGCCTACTGGAATCCAGATGGCCGCTAGTTGGTTGCAAGGAGATAATTTCTCTATATTGCTTTGCTTCCAATTTTGGGATTTTGCAGCCCAGAAGGGATATATTTAATAAATACAAACGTGTGGTGCCTCATTCATCAAAGAATTTACTAGATATGGACAGATCTATCTCTATGCAGTCCATGTCAGTTTTCATAAGCTCAGTCAAGCAGCAAAACTTTGCATTTATATTGCATGCATTTCCACCTAGACCTGCACTTTTGTATACATTTTCTTCCACTATTAAATTTTTATGTGCCTTTGCCCTTGAGACAAACATTTTTATAGCTGACAACAGCAGTGCAAAATTTAGGAAAAGTGTGTATTCTGAAGGATGATTGTATCATATTCTGCGCATTAGTTTGGGGTGTGTGAATGAAATCCACTTAGAAAATTATAACAATTTTAATTATCCCTAGTAATTTAGGGGTGATTGGAGACCCTTTATGGATGATCTTCTAGAAGATAACAGAACAAATGGCAATAATAATTAGGTGGCAATAGTAGAATCAGAAAGGAAGATATCTTGCTATTAATCATTTTAAGATATTGATGACACATTTTATTTTGTGGATCTAAACCACACACAACTGTGGATTGTTTAGATCCTGACTCAATATTTACAAGGCATTATCAATCATATCAATCAAGATTTTACTAATTATTTATTCATCAGGCCAAACCAATTCTTAATTATTTCACTTCACTGTTAACCAAAACTCTACCATAAAAAATAGCATAATTGCAAAATGGGCCAAATGTTATATTTGAGCTTCAAAAGCTCTCATAATTACATGAAATGTCTTTAATATTTCAGGCTATTACTGTCTTATCCAATGACATCACCAGGTAATTAAGAACCTGGAAAGTAATTCAGTACAGTTTTGTTATGATGGATTTTCTGCTAGGATTATCTCCTAATTTGCCGCAACCCTAACTAAGATTCTGGCAGATTTGTTACACAATGAATGATTGTCCTGGTTTTGCAGTGTATTGTGATAGATGTTTTTCATACTTCTCTCGCCTAGCCCTTAAAATTCCTTTAATAAAATTTAACCAGTTCTATTTACATTTATATTTTCTCTTCTTCATTAACACTCTGTGATTAACATGGCAGGCAGTTCAAAGAGAGATGATTTCCCCCCCAAATATAGATCTGTTGATGGGAACAGATGCATCTGCTTAAAAAAGAGGTCTTCAAAACTACAGCCCGTGAACCCGATGACCTTCACGAAACTTTGAGTGTAGCCTGTAAGTTTCTCCAAGGACTTGCTGCTGTCTTTGGTGGCATATCAGGTATTCCTTGTTTATTTATTAAATTTCTGTATCACGTATTTCAACTGCAGGGAGTGTATAAAAACCACAGTACATTAATTACAACTTGCATAATACCTCAATACAAATTAAACCAGACTCAATTAAAGATAGGGGCCCTTCCCCCGCAGTGGTGGGATTCAAATTTTTTTCCCTACCGGTTCTGTGGGTGTGGCTTGGTGGGCACGGCAGGGGAAGGATACTGTAAAATCTCCAGTCAGAGGAGGTATTTGTTGGTACTCCGAACTACTCAAAATTTCCGCTAGCCATGCCATGCCCACCGAGCCACGCCCACTTAACCGGTAGAAAAAAATGTTTGAATCCCACTACTATCATGGCTGCTTGCACATCCTTCCTATGCCCAAGCTTCTCTTTTTCTTTCCTGCCTGCCTGTGAGAACAATTAATCAATGGGACAGCTTGTTTCCTAGAGATGCGGGTTCTCCATCACTGGAGGTTTCCTAGAAAAGATTGGACAACCATTTGCCTGAGTTGGAATAAGGACTCCTGTCTTGGGCAGTGGACCAGGAGACCACCTCCAGCTCCATGATTCGAATACCACTATCTCAGAAAACTTGCTTTTACCTGGCCATTACTAGAGATACTGACTGTTTAGTCATTGTGGTGTCCTTGGCAGAATTGCCATTCACTTTCTGATTCTAAAGCATTTAGATGTAGGGAAATTCAGAGTTATCAAAGTTGTAATAATACTTCCAGGCAAGAGCTAGTAAGCAGAAAGATAAATACTACATTACTAGGAAGTGTATATTAGAAGTAATAATCTACTTAGAACCAGTGGTGGGATTCAAAACATTTTACTACTGGTTCTGTGGGCGTGGCATGGCTCGGTGGGCATGGCAGGGGAAGGATACTGTAAAATCTCCATTCCCTCCCCACTCCTGGGGGAAGGTTACTGCAAAATCCCATTTCCTCCTCACCCCACTAACCTGCTTTCCAGCTCTGTTCTCCTGTGCAGGGCAACAAAAGAAGACCCAGCCGATCAGCTGGGACTCAGGAGGCAGAGAATAGATGGGGGCGGGGCCAGTCAGAGGTGGTATTTGCCGGTTCTCTGAACTACTCAAAATTTTCACTACTGGTTCTCCAGAACTGGTCAGAACCTGCTGAATACCAGCTCTGCCTCGAACTAGAATGTTGTTACCAAGTAACCCAGCAATTGCAATTCACTAGTATTGTGTAAATACTTAGCTAGCCTTGGGAGGAGAGCAGGAACTTTTGCAATAAAAGTTTTTGCCCAGAATCATTCAAATACTGTAACACTGTATATAAGAATTGACCAAGACTTTTTGGTTCCTTAAATCTAATCCTTGCTTTGACTACTTGGATGACTCAGTTTCTACAGATCTCTGAACTTGCTTTGCCTGGAGGAAAACTTTTTCTTGAATCATGGACTAAATCTTGATCCCATCTCTGTCTACTCTGCTGCTTTTGATCCAGATAAGTGCGACTATGGCTCTTGGATCAAAGTGTGAAACCTGGAAAAGGACAGCTGCGGCCCATCCTTATTCTGTCTTTCCTCTCTCTTCTCTTGCTGCATGGTCAGTGCACAGAACCCTCCTTTTCTTTCTCCTATCTTTGTTACTACTTTCCCTATCCCCCTATACGTGCCTCACATAGCGTCTGCTCTAAACGGGCAGAATGGCAGAGTCTGAATTTCTGAATTATGGGAGCAGGACAGTGGCGGGATTCAAATATTTTTACCACGGGTGTGGGTGTGGCTTGGTGGGTGCAGGAGCAGAGGCATTCCGACTCACCTCCTGCAAGCCTGCACGATCCCGGTCGCTTCAGCAGCTGCCGCACAGCACTCTTCTGTGCCGCACAAAGCAGCTGCGCTTCAAATTCAGAGGATAAAGGTGAGTATGGCAGCCCAGGCGGGTGGGTGGGCCCAACAGCAGAGCAGCGGAGAGAATTGGCTTGGGCTCTGCTACTCATCGCTGCTACTGGCTCGGCAGAACTGGGCCAAACCAGTAGAATACCACCAGTGGAACAGAAGTTTAACACATCTGGAAGGGTGGGGAAAGGTTGCAGTGCTTGGGTCTTTAGGTTACTCTAACTCAGGTGTGTCAATCTCATGTCGTCATGACGGCATCACGTGATGTATCGGGGCTTTGCCTTTGCGAAACCGGGCGTGGGCGTGACACATCTAGCCCGCCGGCTGGGAGTTTGACAGCCCTGCTCTATCTGCACTCTTCATATGACCCTTGTTTTAACTTACGCAAGATGTGTTCAGTAAAGAAAACCATTCGCATTTTGTTCAATCTAGGAACTCAGTTCTTTTGAGCCTCTTATATTACATCAGCAGTTAATACAATCCAGCTTCTTCGTTCAAGAAAGTTGGACAATTTCCATTCTTTTAGCATTCTTTTGGCTCTGTTTCTGTACACAATAACAAAGGAAGATCAGGGTAACCTTCAAAAATAGCTTCTTGTGAGGAAGTTGCTTTCAGATGGATGGAACCTAGCCAATTTATATGATGTACGCAAACCAGCAGGTGCTAAAGGAACAAAAACATGTGAGCCATCAGCCTAATCACACAGCCACCAGCTAATTACATTTCGGCAAACATCCTCTTTGGAAAACACTTGAACTACAATTAGGTGTCACAGGTTTATCTTACTTACGCCATTGGTATGCTCGAAGGAGGTGTGTCTTAACATGATACTCAAACCACCCAGGGCATGTGTCATTCCACACACTTGAGCATCTGAACTTGTATGTCTTAATCCACTGTGGTTAAGAATAGCATGATATTTTAACAGCGGTGTAGCCACACTCCTGACTAAATTAACCATATAAAAGAAAATTATTCCTTTCATGCTGGTAAAGGAAGTGTGTGGTGTTCATCCCTTTTTGCATTGCATTTATTCTTTTAAATCATGCTGATTTTCTTAATCTTTCTTAAGCAGGATTCCAGCCTAGATTTGGCACTGAATGATACTGTTTACCATGATGGATGAATTTAGGAGGAAGATAGGGTGAATAAATAATTCTTCTATATCTCTCAGCAGCTTCGGAGATTACAGAACAGTGGCATCTGGCTAGACTGGCTGCCTAAAAGCTAAACTCTAAGTCCTTGTTCCTCAAATTTGGCAGCTTTCAGATGAGTAGACTCCAATTCTCACAATTCCCCAGCCAGCTTCCTGGACACACTCAGGTTGAGAAACACTGCTCTGGGTTTATGTTTTTTTTTTTAAAAAAAACAAGTTTTATTAATTTTTAAAACACACAAATCATCATTATTCATTACATGTTTAAACCTTTTTCATTGTAAATTTAACAAGTCAGATAAATTATGATTCTGTTTTAAACCATTTCCATATAACATACAAAAACCTCTTATTCAATTTCTCTTTACTTCTCTTTACTCTTATTCAATATCATTATTATTATTTCATCTATTTCTTTCTGACTTAGTTACCATTATTCTCATTCTATATTTCTGCAAGTTTTTACTAATTCTCCCCCAAAAAAACATATACACACAACACACAAAACATAAAAAAATCTTTTGGAAAGTAACTTGGACCCAGGTATCTCTCTCTTCATGGACTTCAATTATATTCATGCTCATCTTACATATCATTACTTATTTTATTTACCATTCTAAGTCTTCTATATTAACTTCTCCACATATTTCACTCTTCTTAATTCTATCTTAATTAATCATCTTAGTTTGAATCATTATATTTGTATCTTTTGTCCATTCTTTATCATCCCTTTGTCTCATTCCTTATAAAAAGAAGAAAAGAAGTTTCTCCTGAAATCATTAATCAGAGTATGATGCCTTTCTATCTCCCCCTAAATTAATCAAATTAACCTTTAAAATAACATCCAATACCCAATCCGATTTTGCTTGGTACATTCTATCTAACTAGTACATCCAGAATAATTAAATACATAATTAGACAATAAATCCAGATATTAAAAACAAATACTATAATAAAAATTTTATAATAACATCAATACCATAATCTTATTAAACTCTTTAATTAAAACAGTATTCTAAACCTCCCTTATTATTAAATTTTAAAACCAACCATTATTAAACATTTTAACATTTTAATCTCTTATCAACTCTTAAACCATTACAATACTACCATCTCATCTTATGTACCTTGCAAAATCTTTTGAAGAAATTATACTTTATCCATTATCCCTAAAAAAAATTCCTTATTTCCATTTAATTTCAAAACATTGTAGCTTTTCTCCACCTTTTCCCTTTCTTTCTTCTCCCAACAAACCTTTCTACCCCCCTTCTTCTAGCCTCTGCCTTACTGGCTTCCCTTCTCTGTCGTGTTCCTTTTCCCTTTTGTTTACTATCATCATATTGATTTTGCACCTTATTTTTCCCTTTCTTAAATGTTTTTTAGATCTTAAGTCCTTTAGTTCTCTTCTTTTCTCTCTTCCTTCTTTCTTGATCAAATTCTGAGATTCATTAAAGATGGCTTCTTCCTTTCTTTCTTGTTCCTCTGCTGTCTTCATCTGTTGTAATGTTTGTTGATAGTTAGTAAGCGCCATTTCTAAAAAAAGGAAAGCTTCTTCCACACCATCTTTACCATTTTTTTGCTTGCTCATATTCTTTTCTCAGTTCCTCAACAGAAAAAGCCATTATAAATCTTTTCTTTTCTTTTCCCCTTCTTTCTTCTTACAACAACCAGAATATTCCAAAGAAAATAAAAAAAATAAAGCAGTCCCAAAGTTATCAGTCAGTCCAAACCAAGGCAGAGTTCTCACTTTCTCCTTCTGGGGTAATATCAATCAAAGAGAAAGAAAGTCCAATTCTGTTTAAAATCTTATTACAATATATTCTAGTCTTCAAATCCTTAAGGCATCTCCTCCAACAAAGTCTTAGCATACAAATATTTTCTTTTTAATCCTCTCTCTTCCCACTCATCGCTTAAAACCACTTTTCACCTAAAAAAATAGGTTTCTTAATATCCAGTTATTTATTCCGTAGGAAAAGAGGGTAAGCTATCCTTTCAGCACCATCAAACTGCCGCTTTTTTCCTCTTCTGGCAGGTATTATTCAGAAAGTCATACTTTTCAGGAATTTTATTAAATATGTCTTAGAGTCCTAGGAGCCAAGAAAAACTTTCTCCTTTCAAGCACTTTCTCCACTTCCTCCTGCGCATTCTTACCCGGCTGCCAGCTTCTTTGTGGCGGCCATAGAAACACTGCTCTGGGTTTATGTTATTTGTGTATCTTGAAAAAGAACATACAATATCAATATTTTAAAAACCAAAAGAGTTGCATCGGACACAGATCTGGAACATGCTCTGAATTCCAGTCAGGGCCAGTTCACGAACTGGTGAAAATGATTTCACTTGATAGTTATTTATTCCTGCAAGTTGTAACATTGAGAACAGTGATCAAATGACATAGCATCCTGATGCTACTGGTGTCCTGAATATTATCTGCATTTTTTTTCTCTTTCTCACTGATTTAACCTGATAAGGAAGGGGTTTTTTTTCCCCATCCGAAGGAAGATTTAAATATAATTCTGATAGGAAGGGTATAGGTTAAGATTTCCCTAGGCCGCACATTCGTGTCATATCATTCACTATGCAAACATTTCTGCACTGCTCTGCAGTTTCTCTGATTTGTTATGATTGAGTTCCATCTCAGAGAGAAATTCTGTGTGGGAGCTCCATGGAGTCAGACTGGAAAACAGGGGCAGCCTAGAAGCTGAAGAATGATGGAGATTATATTAATACACAATGTCACACTCTGTCAGTTTGAAACAATAAAGTAAGCTCAAAAACACAGTGAAATAAATGCTAAGCATCCTGAGAGATTGTAACAGAACCCCAGTCTGGAAGAGATTTGGGGAAAACTATAGGAGCACATCCAGCTACCATTAAGAAAACATTTCAGCAGATGTCAATATAGGTAGTCCTTATTTAGTTACTACAATTAGGACTGGCAACATGGTTGTTAAGTGAAGTGGTTAAGTGAAATTCTGACTGTGTTTACTTCAACTTTCCTTTGTTTTATAGACATGTGAAGGTTGTAAAAGCAAGGATTGGTTATAAAATTATTTTTCATCACTGTCATAACTGTGAATGATAATTTGAAATAGGATGTTTTGCTAATCATTTGGATAAAGATTGGAAGCACCATGTGAGTATCATTCCCCCCAAAGAGGGCTGCCTGGTTACTGAGAGTGATGATTGCTATGCTTCATGCCCATTACTTAATGGAATTCATGGTTCTACCCCAAAACTGTTCAAACTTTATCAAAACTGATGAATTTAAAGGGCATTGGAAATGCTGTATACAATGTAAAATATTTAGGTGCAAAACCTGTTGAGGTAATTCCCGTTAGGAGAATGAGCGCATACAGGGAGACGTATTGAGAGTAGTGTTTGAACAATACACACACAGCACACAGATACACTGTACAGTAAATGTAGGTTGTTTTTTTTACTTCCAGAAAGGTTTAAGCAAAGTTCAAAATAGGCAGTCCAAAGTCATTCACAGGTAAGATCAGTCAGTTTTTAGTCCAGGGATAATCCAATAACAAAGTCCAGTGTCAAAAACAGTTCAGTATCAGACTTACATCAAATCCATGAATATCAGTCAATTAGAAGGAACTGCAATATTCTCCAACAGAAGGAAACAGAGAATCACTGAGACTTCTTCTGAGACTAAGACCAAAACAACCCAGGTTTCTGGTTCCATCTTATGGCCGTTTGAGAAACCACACCCAATTACACTTTTCTCTTAAAGAGATAATATTAAAATGTCTATTCTGGTTTATATATTTCCAACCCAAATAGCTGTTAGGTGACTTACATTCCTAACAAAACCAATGTATTTCTTCCCAGCTCTAAAAATCTGCAAAGTTGCATTTTTATGTGGTGTCATTAAAAAACAGTTAGGAACTTGGTGGTTAATCTGGAAGTTCTTTCTTTATAATTTTCTAATTTTTATAATAGTGCCTCCCTTGTATGTTTCATATGACAGCCCATCACAACTAATTCACTTGAAGGTTTTTGGATCATGTGAAGTTCAAGCTTTGCATCCTTGACTTCCAGCTTCATCTTGGCACACCAAATACCAAATATTAATTAAGGTACTCCACTGTTTTTATATACAGCAAGTCAGCATGATTTAAAATATAACATTGGATGTTACATATTCTGTATTATAGTTCTATAAAGTGAATATCTTTCTGCTCTGTGCCTCACCTATAAAACAGAAATGGTAGGAACCAGGTGCTGTTATTTTTTTAAAGATAAAATCTTGCAGGCATGTTTACTGATTGGCATAAAGCCCTGAATAACTTTACACACTGTAAAATGTAGAGTCAATATGTGACGCCTTTAAAAATGCTGCATCTCTGAATTCCACAGGGAAAAAACAAGATAAATGCCTGCCCAGGGAAGGAATCAGGAACTTAACCTAGGTTAAGAATGTTAGGCAAGGCTCTGGCATTATCCAGAACAGTTAGTTAATGGGCTATTGTTGAAATGGAGCCTGCCAGAGAATTTTCAGACTATTTACAACAGTGTTTTTCGAACTTGGCAACCTTAAGGTGTGTGGACTTCAGTGGTGGGATTCAAATTTTTTTACTACTGGTTCTGTGGGTGTTGCTTGGTGGGCATGGCAAGGCTTGGTGGGCATGGCTTGGTGGGCATAGCAGGGGAGGATACTGTAACATCTCCATTCCCTCCCCACTCCTGGGGGAAGGTTACTGCAAAATCCCATTCCCTCCCCATCCCACTAACCTGCTTTCCAGCTCTGTTCTCCTGTGCAGGGCAACAAAAGAAGACTCAGCTGATCAGAATAGATGGGGATGGAGTCAGAGATGGTATTTGCGGGTTCTCCAAACTACTCAAAATTTCCGCTACCGGTTCTCCACAACTGGTCAGAACCTGCTGAATGCCACCTCTGGTGGACTTCAATTCCCAGGATCCTCAGCATTTTTCCTATTGCCAATGCTAAGGTCAGTTTTTGTAGCCAAGGACCCAGGCTTTCCTAAAAATAAAAGACTCCCAAGAATATAAAGGGCATGTCAAAGGGGTTACACTTCCATTTTATTTCTTTGTTTTGGAAGGCTGGCTATTTGGATGCATGGTGAAAATGCATGTACACACAAAGGGCAGTTTTTCCACTGGATTACAGCAAGATGAAGGCTTGGAGGGGAGGGGCAAAGACTGTATTCTGCCTCTGGACTTCTATGTAGGACCCATGATTTGATTTATGGTTCTTGTTTTTCCACAAATGGAAGTTCCAAAGCTCTGTTCCATCTGAACTGTCTTCCCTCAAGAGAGAACCTAGGGCAGGGGTGTCAAAGTGGCAGCACACGGGCCGAGTGCGTGACACGGAGGCCACACCCATCCCAGGCTCCGCGATGGGAAAAAATGTTGCGATATGTCACGTGAACGGCAACATGACGCGGCAAGTTTGACACCTGTGTCCTAGGATGTTTTGATATAATATTTATACTATATTATTTTCATTTTCAATTACTTGAAATCCACTTTGGGAAAAATGATTATTCTGAAAAGTAGGATATAAATAATTGCCAATAAAGAAGCACCAAACTCTATATTCTTTTTATATCTTTAACTCTGTATTTATTTATTTACAGATTTTATCCTGCCTTTGTTACTTTATAAATAACTTAAGGTAGTGAAATAACCTAATACTCCTTCTCCTCCTATTTTCTCAAAACAACAACTCTGTGAGGTGGGTTGGGCTGAGAGAGAATGACTGGCCCAAAGTCTCCCAGCTGGATTTCATGCCTAAGGGGCAGTGGGGGGATTCAATTTTTTTTTACTACCGGTTCTGTGGGCGTGGCTTGGTGGGCGTGGTGTGGCTTGGTGGGTGTGGCTTAGTGGGAGTGGCTTAGTGGGCATGTCAGGGGAAGAATACTGTAACATCTCCATTCCCTCCCCACTCCTGGGGGAAGGTTACTGCAAAATCCCATTCCCTTCCCACCCCACTAACCTGCTTTCCAGCTCCGTTCTCCTGTGTAGGGCAACAAAAGAAGACCCAGCCGATCAGCTGGGACTTGGGAGGCAGAGAATAGATGGGGACGGGGCCAGTCAGAGGTGGTATTTGCTGGTTCTCCAAACTACTCAAAAGATCTGCTACCGGTTCTCCAGAACTGGTCAGAACCTGCTGAATACCACCTCTGCTAAGGGGAAATTAGAAACTTCTTATTTCTAGGCCAGGATTTTAACCACTACTGCCTACAAAGTAGTATACTTTACAGATACAATTTAACATATTAAAGTGATAGATATCAGTGTTATAAGAAATAAAAATTTAGATATAGGATTTTACATATAAAAGTATGCCTTACTTTTATGCCTGTTTATATTGTTTTAACAGCAAGCAGACCTGAGAGCTTTTTTTTTTTTTTTACATAAGAGATAACAAGAGGAACAGGGAGATAACAAGAGCCTTGAAGGATCCCGTATCTTTGCAAATATTGTATAATTTCAAGGCTGGATGTGAAAAGTGGCTTTGGAGCCTCTTAGTGCATCTGGAAGAAGAGGATAAAACAATGATGTGTCATCTAATCCTAGAAAAATGCATTCATAAATAGCAGGAATCTTTAATGGAAGAGAAGGCCATTTTAAGCAATTGCTTAAAAACAATGAACCACGTATGATCTTGGCTTTTTGCTTCTGACCACTGACAATTTCTTGCTTTGACTCATTTCCTTCTCCTATTATTTTCAAGTCTAATGAAGCCAGTTCAGCAAGCTGCAATTTAACTGTATTTACTTTCTGCTCTTGGCCTTTAATTTGACCTGTGTCTGGTTGATGGTCAATGCATGTGCCAGGAGGAAAAATATGTAGCACCAAAAGCTTCCCTAGAAGATTAGAGTTTTATTTAGTCCAGAGAGAGATGCCAAGGCATTCACTCTGCTGTATCGTGCTCAGTGCAAAAGCTGTGGCAAAAATGAAGATTTTCTCAGGTTTTTCCTCAATAGAAGTTAAGAGAAATGTACCATCTATTGTGCCAGGACTCAGTGTATGTACATGACTAAATACCGTACATTTTGTAATATGTCTAATATCCTAGATTGCCCTATTTAGAAAGGACATCACAAGAAATGTCTTCCTAACCATTCATGCTATTCTTTTGTACAAAGTGCTAGTTTTCAGTATTGAGAGGAGACTATTTTCAATCCGTTCTATTTTAGGACCATGTATAATCCCCAACCTCTATATATCACAGAAAATTTAAAAAAGTATCAGTATTTTTTAAATACTGAAAAATTGAATTCTAGACATTTCTATCATAACATTACCATCATTCCCCCTGTGGTTCCTTTCTGCCTGTCAAAAGGTTGCCAAGTTCTCTAGCTGTTTAAAGGATTACACACCTGAGAAAAAGGAAGTAACTTAGATTCCTGAACCTTTCTTCATATCAGGTTCGATCTCATTGTATAATGCTTGAAGCAATGGTGATAAAAGCAATGGATTTTTAGTGGTTGTATCAAAGCTCTACCCCATGTCCCCTCTCTAGCTCTTTTACTCTCATGATCGAACACTTTCCTATCCTGGCAGCCTTTTTCTTTGCCAAATCAGAAGGTGGTTTTGAATATTAAATTATATCTCAAGAACAGGGAACCTTTAAGTGAGTATCACTCAGAACACCCTATAGAGCAGGGGTGTCAAATTCGATTTCATTGAGGGCCGCATCAGGGTTGTATTTGACCTTGGATGGGCCTGCTTGACGTCACTCATATTGGGGGGGGGCACCTGTGGTGACCTGAACGCTCTACCAGTGGAAATGGGCTCCCGGGCTCCATTTTCGGCTGCGACAGCCTCCTGCAACCCTCTGCGAGTGAAAATGGAGTTCAGGGGGGCTGCGTGCGACCCTCGCAAACTCTGTTTTTGGTTGGGCCAGCCTACTGCAACCCTCTGATCATAAAAACAGAGCTTGGGGGTTTGTGCATGGCCCTTGCGAGCTGTTTTCGGCTGGGTTGTCTTCCTGTAACTCTCTGCCAGCAAAAATGGAGCTCAGGAGAGCTGTGCACGGCCCTCCCGAGTTCCGTTTTCTCTGGCAGAGACACCACCTTTGCTGTTTTCAGGACTGCCTGGCGGGCCATATTTAAGCACTCTGTGGGCCGTATCAGGCCCCCGGGCCTTGAGTTTGACACCCTTGCTATAGAGCATTTCCCAGGGCTATAGCATGTCTTTGTCCAGAGAGCCTCCATCACCCAAACCTCACTCCCTTTCTTAAAACGTGGTCCTTTAATGTTCCTTTTTTCCAAATCCAGAGGTCGCAGAAGATTCCTGTCAATCTTTCTGTGTTTGGGGGGGAAAAAAAGCAAGGCAGGGGGAAATTTGGGGAATTTGGACTAGAGAAGTGGGTGATGGTTGGTGAAGGGAGGAACCTGTCTGTGGAACTCATAATCAGGCAGAGATGCTCCATTCCTGTTTTAGCTGTTCAATTTCTCTATTGAAATTATTAGGTAGTGATATAAATTCTTCAAAGAGTTTTGTTTCTAAGCCTTACAGAAGAAAGACATAAGGAAATACGATCTTATTTCAGAAATAAATTTACATGTTGTTATTCAGAGATGACATTAATGAATATCTACCAATACTATATATTCTGTAAGCTGCCTTGCGTCGCCAAGTGCAAATAGGTGGCAATATAAGTTCCATGAATAAACAAACAAACAAACAAACAATCAATCAATCAATAAATAAATATGCAGAATACTTTAGGGAGAGTTTTATTTTGACTACCAACTTGGACAGTTCTCTGAGCCTTTGCCTGGCCACTAAGAGAAACTGGATGTTGAACTAGATGGTCTGATTCAGTAAAGTGTTTTTTTTTTTTTTAGGTTATCAACTTTTAACCATTTGTTTAGCAACTTTTCTAATTTAGAGCAGTACTGAAAAAAGTGACTTAAGACCTCACACTTTTGACTGTTGCACCATCCCCAGGGTTAGGTATTCAACATTTAGGCACTTGGAAATTGGCCTGTGTTTACAAGGGTTGTAGTGTCCCAGGGCCATGTGATTGTCATTTGCAACCTTCCAACTGTCAACTCTGGAGCAAACTGGCTGAAGCCATCTTTTGCTGCCTCACAGTTGCCATGAACCCTGAGCGGGGGAAGGGAAGGGGGAAGACTGTTGGCTAACAGTTTTCTTGTGGGAACCAAGGTCATCCCAACAGGTGGCAATTGGAGGAGAGGCATGACCAAGCAGCCTGCCAGCTACTTTCATTGGACAATGTGACCAATGACATCAGGGAGTGGAACTTTTGCTCTTTTAATTAGGGGAAAAACCATGGGAACTTTTAGAGTTGGTTTTCATTAGCTGTGCTGATATGATATATCCAATAAACATGTTCCTTGAGGAATCTACCTGCCTCAGAGTTCTGCTTTTGGTGGGTACATTACTCAGAATGTTGACACCAGCTAGCTTCTGACAAGCAAATTCAATGCAGGAAGCCAGATTCTCTTAATACCAATAGTACTTAAACTTATATACCACTTCACAGTGCTTTACAGCCCTTTCTGAGTGGTTTACAAAGTCAGCCTATTGCGCCCAACAATCTGGCTCCTCATTTTATTGACCTCGGAAGAATGGAAGGCTGAGTCAACCTTGAGCCGGTACGGATTAAACTTTCAAATGACTTTATGTTTCACTTAACAAGAGCAGTGATTTGGTTAAGAGTTATGGCCAAAATGTCATAAAATTTGGCATGACACATTTAACACATTTAACACATTCTGGACCTGGTTGTAGTTGTAAATTAAGAACTATCTGTATATTATAATTATTGCTGTTTTGGTCCCTTGGAATAGGACATGACTGCATCACTGTGGTTTTTTTTGCCAAGAGCATTCATATGCATGGGACATCCTTCCTTTTCTTAATTTGGCAGATATTTGCCTCATTGTGTGTTTTGAGAGGAAACTGTTTTAGGCAAGTCACACTAACTCAGCCTTCTGACAGTTTCTCTTAAGTATCAAATAGCAACTTCGGAATGAACACTTTAAAAAATATATATTTTCTCTAAGAGTATAATGTTGATCTCCATGGAATTGCTGCCATATTTTTTTATTTTATGACTTACAAAAATAGCACAATAACTCAGTGATCAACTATGCATTTTGATATGATGTGTAAGTCTGACTTTAACCAGCAGGTATGTTGGGATAATAAATATTCAAAACTCTCAACACTTTTGTGTAATTAAATATGTCCTAGAAATAGTTAACAAAGAAGAAAGATTTCTTTCTAGCTTTTGATGCTGTCTTTGTCCCCTAGCCAGTTCTAACCAGACTGATGAATGTAGCTTTCCAGCTAAATTGAATTTTTGAAGAACTATTGGAGTGGTACAGGAAAACCTGATTTGATATACTTTATGTGAGTTTAAAAACAGCATTCCCATCTATAGCTGCTAAATATATTGAATGAAAACTTTTGACTACATGAATATGCTGGCTGGAGGGACAGAAATGATAATCATTTTAACATTAAACATTTATTTTATTTGCTTTTCACCATTCATCAAAGATAATGACCTGTTAATTTAAGACTACAGTAAGTTTGGATTGAGGAGGCATGAGGAGAGAGACATTGTACTCATTCACCACACAAGCAAAATCATACAAAGTCTTCAATGCCTTTTGTAACTGGTCACCTTTCATTCCTGTTTAGCACCTAAATTATGCTTTTGTGCTGCACCTAAAAAGACCCAAGGTATAGTAGCACAGTATGCTCCTATAGATAGATGATTAGAGAGTAAGATTGACCACTACGTTGAAAGGCCTGTTCTTGTTTATAATCCAGGTTAAATTGCAATATGTAAACAAATGCTTTAACAGTATTTACCTGTGTTTTCCCAAAAATAAGACCAGGTCTTATATTAATTTTTGCTACAAAAGATGCATAAGGGCTTATTTTCCTATTAGGTCTTATTTTCGAGGAAATGTGGCACTAACTGCTTCCATCTGGCTGACAACCTTAACTGGGGCTTATTTTGGGGGAATAGGGCTTATATTATGAGCATCCTGAAAAATCATGCTAGGGATTAATTTCTGGTTGGGTCTTATTTTGAGGGAACATGGTATTTATTTATTTAAATATTCATTCATTCATTTATCCAGCCATCTCGTATCCAATGATCATGGGCAATTTATAACATAAAAACATTGAAAAACATTAAAATCATCCGTTGTGAAAAAACATATCAGATGACAAACAACAGATAAAATAATGGAGACAAGACGGCAAAGAAAGAAGCCAGTCATATAGGGTGAGGATGGGGGCGGAAGATGGGATTAGATTTTAATTACTCCACCCTCTCCAATATGATGCTTCCCTGCTGAGTCTCCAAGACATTTGGCAGAGCCAGATCTTACAGCTCAAAATGTCCAGAGGGTGGGAGGCAATCTCACCTGAGGAGATAAGATGTTCCAGAGAGCAGGCACCAACAGCAGAAAAGGCTTTTCTCCTGGACCCCATCAGCTGAAATTCCTTGGCTGATGGGATCCGCAGTATGCCCCCTCTGCCAGGGTAGGTGGGGCAGGTCAGTCCCATCCATGTGAGCTGGTTCCTCAAGTAGACTGGGCCCATAGTATGCAGGGATTTAAAGGTGATGAATTCAGTATCTGTTGTGCTTGCTTTTTTAAAATAAGGGATAATACCTGTAACAATATTGATACTTGCAAAGGGAAAAACACATTTGGGTGGCAACTGAGGGGAAGCCAAATAATTTGCCCTACTTAAAACAATTATTTGAAAACATTTCTTTCCTCAGAATAGTACAACGTTCTCTATGACTGCCTGTGAATATTGTCCCACCTTTCTCCATACCTTGCATCATTAATGGTCTGTCCATTTCTGCTGTATTTAAACTAAACCAGCTTCTTCACAGCTTTGAGCACCATTCAGCTTTGCTCATTTGTCTTTCAGTAAATACAAGTGTTTAGCTGAATGAGTTTAGATACAGTAGATGCAATTTTTATGCTAAGGGAAATAATAACCCCCAAGCCTACCCTTGTAAGATTGAGGCAAGTGTGAAATTATGCACTGGGGCAGCATATAGACTAACTGATATTTAAATCTAGCCTTCAAAAATCTTGGTTGATTCATTTTTAAAAAAATGGAATTATTATTTTAACCAAAATCATGCAACATTTGAACAGACTTTTTGCTGCATGATTTCCTAACGAAAGCTCACTTTAGAGGGACACCGTATATTATTAGTTGTCTTTTCTTACCATTGTTGTGCTGTCTCTTCCACACAGACACTCAAACATTGCACTAGCCATTGCACTAGCTATCTTTAATCTTGGTTCTTGAACTCAACCATTAAGGCTTATCCTCACATATCACTGAGCCGATCCACAATGAAACACAATTCATTGTTCCAGGTTTGCATCTAGTCATCAAACACTTTGAATAAAACTCCTAGAATGCCTCTGAAATTATAAGTAGGAAGTTACATTACAGTGGAAGCTCAATTTAATGGATTTTAGATATTTTGAACATCTTATTCCAAACCCAACTCCTTTTAATAGGCCACTGACCATTAAAACCAAGGTCGGTTTGTTCCATTGAGAGTATATCATAAATAATGTCAGGTGTGTTATTATGCTGGGAATCTGAGCATATAATATATTTATTTATTTATATTTTAAATGGCCACCCCCTCACTACAAGTCTGAGTAGCCAACAAATTTTAAATGGAAACTACAATAGATCAGAACATACAATGCTAAACATAAAATTCAAAACTAAAATGCTAAGAGTAAAAAGCAACACATTATAATAAAATACTAATCTTCACTAAACGTGATGACTACTTTGCCAGGGAAACAAAAGGACTTTCTGGAAGGCAAGCAGCATCACGATCAATCTTATCTCAGGTAATCAGGTGTACCAGAGGGCTGGCACTACTTGGGCCCTGCAGCAGAGCTGGTATTCAGCAGGTTCTGACCAGTTTTGGAGAACCGGTAGTGGAGATTTTGAGTTGTTCGGAGAACCGGCAAATACCACCTCTGACTGGCCCCACGCCCATCTATTCTCTGCCTCCCGAGTCCCAGCTGATCGGCTGGGTCTTCTTTTGTTGCCCTGCACAGGAGAATGGAGCTGGAAAGCAGGTTAGTGGGGTGGGGAAGGAATGGGATTTTTGTAGTATCCTTCCCCTGGAGTGGGGTAGGAATGGAGATTTTACAGCATCCTTCCCGTCACGCCCACCAAGCCACCCCCACCAAGCCATGCTACATCCACTAAGCCATGCCCACAGAAACGGTAGTAAAAAAATTTGAATCCCACCACTGCCCTGCAGGATTATTTTCTTTACTTGATGAGATCTGAAACCTGCCACGAAGAGTCCTGAAATTCAGATTTAGTAGAAACCTTTCTCCCTTTGAAGGTTTCAACAGAATCTTGATTTAACAGCTCTTCTGAGGGAAGTGGATTCCCTCAGCTTTCCTCCCTTTCTTTCTACAAAATATCATCTACTTGGGGAAAACCATCTACCATATTGTTATTATTATTTTGCTATGATTTTATTAGAGGTTACAAAAATTAAGATGAAATAAACTAATAGAAACTAAGAAAGGTATAAAAATGAAATATTGAAAATGGGGTAAGGCTGGGGTGGAGGCTACTAAAACAATGGCTATGAAGGATCTGTGAGGCATAGGGTGATAGACAGAAGAGTCACTCCTGATTTACTGGCAGCCTTCAATACTGCAGATCAGGTGCTGAACTTGCTAATGGTTCATGAGTGGCAGAGGCTTTGTGCTAAGGCAGGACAGGCTGCCCGTCTTCACTGGACAGATCCAATAGTTACGGAGTGATAGAGGGTACCCTATTTCTGCCACGACTCATCACATCAGTAATCTAGCCATTAAAGAAATATTTCCTGTGCCTTAGATGATGGTAACTAAAATAAAATAAAATCTTAAGTCACAGTAAATTAGCATTTGTTTTAACTTGCCTAGGAAAAGCCGTTCTGAACATCTTGAATATTTTTCATTTGGATGAGGAAGTAATGAAAAGAAACTGGCTCATAATTTGGAACTTTAGAACGGACTTGTAAAAATAGGATAACATACGATATATTAAAAAGCGGCATTACCATTTTAAAATAACAGAACTGGAAGGGACCCGGGAGGTCTTCTAGTCCAACCCCTGGCTCAAGCAGGAGACCCTATACCATTCCAGACAAGTGACTGTCCAATCTTTTCTTTAAAGCCTCTAGTGATGGAGAACCCACAGCTTCTGAAGGCAAGCTGTTCCATTAGTTAATTGTTATCACTGTTAGGGGAATTTCTCCTCAGTTGTAGGTTGCTTCTCTCCTTGATTAGTTCCCATCCATTACTCCTTGCCTTGCCTTCTGGTGTTTTGGAAAATAGGTTGCCCCACTCTTCTTTGTGGCAGCCCCTCAAATATCAGAACCCTGTTATCATGTCACCCCTAAACCTTCTTTTCACTAGACTAAACAAACCAAATTCCTGCAACCGTTCTTAATTATGAATTGGCTGGAGTAGACTGGCGTGAAGACGAAGGACATAATTGAGTCTGAATCACAACTCCCTAGAAATTATTTTAAGGCATGGATCTTACTGAACTAATTAGTAGGGAATCTCATCCTACGAACAAAGAAATGCATGTCCAACTTATCGTATTTGCATAATAATCTGTCCCCTTCTATTTGAATCATAAAGGGACGAGAGCATTTAGATCCTACTTTAATCCTTTCCTCAATAAGGGATCAGAATTAAAGCATTTCTAACAGATAAATGTCTAGTGTTCATTTTAACTCATCCAGTAAATGAAAGCCCATCATGTTCCTGGGTTACTGTTTCTAGTATCAAACTATTAGGATGTTCTTTCTAATATTTACACAGCATTTAATCAGATATTTTACTTAAAATTTAGATACTGTGATGTAATTTTACCTTATTTTATAAACTACCCTTTGAGATTACAGAAGAGATCTTGACCTTTGTGTAGTCTCTTTTTAAGTACCAGCAAAGAGCTAGAACATGCAAATCTTCTTTTCTCCAGACTAAACTTTCCCAGTTGCAACATAGGACTTTGTTTCCAGTCTCTGATCATCCTAGCCCCTGAGTATAGAACCAGTCTGGAACCCTAAATTTCCCTCACTGAAATCCTCGGTCCGAGGAACTATTGAAAACCAGTCATTCAATATGACTTTGATCTAGCTATGTATCCACTTCATTATCATTCCCTCCAGCCTTCAGTTCACTTGTGTGCTAATCAGAATATCTTAAGTACTTTGTCAAAAGCTTGGCTGAAATCAAGATATTCTGCATCTGCCGTACTTCCACAATTCATTAAGGAAGCTAACCAATTAACAACTGAGGCAAAATTATTATGGCAAGAATTGTTTTTAGTTCCCTGGTTGCCCTTTTTCTCCCTTTTCGAAGGACAATATTCACCTTCCTCCAATAATCTGAAACTTCATTCTTAAACATTATACATAAATAAACAATCTGGCCATCAGCAACTTCTTTTAGTACCAAGTATCAAGAACTGCAGCAACACTTTCCCCCCAACATTTCTCCTATTTAGTTGACTAAATAGCAACAGGTTGAGAAGCTTCGACCTTTAAAGGAGAATATTGTCAGCAAAGACAAGCTTGGAATTTCCTGAAAGGCTCATACATGGCAGAGTTTGTCTCTCAAATAATATAAAAGTAATTAAACTCTCCATCACTGCTATTATATGCTTCTTTAAAAAAGTTCTGCTACAACAGGCCAAATACACTTAGTCTAGCAATCCGTGTCATTCAGTGGCTAACCACTGTGTTCAGCAATCTGAATTTATGTCTCTTCATTGTATCTTCCAGGATACATTCTGAAAGAACTCTGTGAGCTGTTAATACACTGTTGAATACAAAAGTTTAGTTCCAGTTCTTTTGCTTGAAACTCTAAATAACTTGGACAGGATTCCACAGGAACTAACTTCTGTTACAAATCTCTTCTCTGTACACAATAGTGCCCTAAATATTATTCCCTGCAGAGGATTGATTATAGGGAACAGGTCTTTCTGTGTGGTGACACCTATCTTCTTGAATTACATCTCTAGAGCTGTTATTTGGTATCTATCTTGGTTGGCTTCTGGCATATTGAAAAATTAATATTTTTTTTTTAAAAAAGGTTTTGCATGGCTCAGCTACTATAGCAGGGATTTTTATCCTGTAATATACAACAGGATGTCATTGTTTAATATAGTTTAATATAATTATTGTATCTTTTTCAAGTTGTTTTAGTTTGGTCTTGTGTTTGTTATTGTTATTATTAATATTTTGGTGTGCAGCAGCAGCCAAAAAAGCCAACGCAATCCTAACAGAGGGATATAATCAAGATCAAGTGAGGTTCTAATACCACTCTATAAAGCCTTAGTAAGACCACACCTAGAGTACTGCATACAGTTTTGGTCATCACACTGTAAAAAAAGATGTTGACACTCTAGAAAAAGTACAGAGAAGAGCAACCAGGATGATTAGGGAACTGGAGACTAAAACATATGAAGAACGGTTACAGGAACTGGGTGTGGCTAGTCTAGTGAAGGGAAGGACCAGGGGAGACATGATAGCAGTCTTCTAATATTTGAGAGGAATATTTGCCACAGAGAGGAAGGGGTCAAGCTATTTTCTAAAGCGCCTGTAGGCCAGACAAGGAATAATGGATGGAAACTGAACAAGGAGAGGTTCAACCTGGAAATAAGGAGAAATTTTCTGACAGTGAGAACAATCAACCAATGGAACAGCTTGCCCTCGGAAGTTGTGGTAGCTTCATCAATGGAGCCTTTCAAGAAGAGATTGGACTGCCATTTGCCAGAAATGGTGTAGGGTCTCCTGCTTGGGCGGGGAGTTGGACTAGATGACCTACAAGATCCCTTCCAACTCTGTTGATCTGTAATCTGCAAGGCCATCTGAAACAAACAAAATGTTAAAAAGTTACGATATTTATGTAGTTGCTTACCAAGCATACCTAAATTATATTAAAGCCACCAAAACATCTTTACAATCCCCAAGGCATGTCACAACTTTTGAGCACCCTTATTGTTTGGAAATTGAAAGTTGAAAAAATTGGCACATCCTACAATCACATGGTCATGCCAGCCACATGACTACGGAGATGTCTTTGGACAGCACTGGCTCTACGGCTTTGTAACGGAGATGAGCACTGCCCTGTAGAGCCGGAAACAACTAGCATGTATGTCTGAGGGAAGCCTTTACTTTTACCTTACAATCACAGTAACTTCCAACAATTGCTGAACAGGAAAGTCATGAATGACTTCCCACTCTACATATCCTTGAAGATCATTTGGAAGCTGCAGCTAATCCAAAATGCAGGATTTCAGGCATTTTTCTAAATTTCTCGTTATATCACTATCCCACTACAACTTGCAGTGGTTACCAGTAGGTGCACTTGGAAGTGCTGGTTGTCATTGATACTGCAAATGGCATAGCTGGGCTACAGGATTGCTCCTCTCCCACTGTTCCTATTCGATGTAGCAAATAGTGTTCTTAGTCCCCTGTATTAAATAATGTTATCTTGTTGGATCCAGGAGTCATAGCCCTGCCTTGTGGAAGTAGATGGTAGATGGTTCCAACCTTGTTAACCTTTTGCAAGGCTCTGAAGACCTGGCTATTTCTTACAGCATTTGGACCAGGAAGCTAGGCGAGCTTTATTGTTGATATAGTTTTATGATTGCTTATCTGGGATTCTTGTTTATAATGGTTGGTTTTTAATCTTTGCACTCCTCCCAGTGTTATTGTTGTGAGATGGTCAGTTATATAAATTATTAAACTCCTAACTAATTAATCCCAAAATACAGAAATAACATTTCCAGTTGAATTTAAAAAAACCCATTCTAGTCATAAAGGCATTTTAACGGTGGAACCAATTACCTAAGGATGTTTCCTTTCTGGATGTTGAAGTAAAGGCTGGACAGTTATTTGACAAAGTTGTATAATTTGGATTTTTATAGTAAAAAAAGGGAAGCATGCAGTTTTCAAACATTTCCTTCCTTTTATTTTCTAAGTAACCCTCAGAAGAACTGATGTAGCCGACACTAGCAAATCAACAAATCATAATGAGATTAAGATTAGACCAAGATGCAAAGTTCGATTTGTGTTTTCTGATTCTTGGGTAAGAAGAAACTTTGTGTTTAGAGATCTGAAAGTGGGACAGAAAAGGCAATGGTTGGCTGTATTTTGAAATACAGTCTGAGTTCTCAGGCTGTCATAGATTTAAATATCAGCTCATGGTGAGGAATTCAAGACAAAGAAAGTTTTTATTTGAAAAACATATCAAAGGAAAAACACACAGCCAATTAAATGGAAGAGCAGCTTTGTAATTTCTGCACCTAGTCCTGAACATAGGGCTATTTTCTCAGCTTTTCCTTTCCATTTTTTTTTGACAATAACAACAATACCCTAAAGCCATATTTAAAATTCAGAAAGCCTGCTCATTGTTACCTTAGGTAACACAAAATAGTTTACATGTCAAACAACAGCTCACAAATATGGTATGTGGCAATAAAAGGCTAACTGTGGAATTAGTCGTAGAGCAGAGCTGTCAGACTCGCGGCCCACAGGCTGGATGCGTCATGCGCTGACCACGCCCATGCCCAGTTTAGCAAAGGGGGGAAAAGTCCCAATACATCAGAGGTGGTGTTCAGCAGGTTCTGACCAATTCTGGAGAACCTTAGTGGAAATTTTGAGTAGTTTGGAGAACTGGCCAACACCATCTCTGACTGAAGATTTTACAGTATCCTTCCCCTGCCACGCGCACCAAGCCACGCCCATAGAACCAGTAGAAAAAAAATGTGAATCCCACCACTGAGATACACATCATGTGATGCTGCTGTGATGCCGTGAGTTTGACATTCTTATTGTAGAGGAAAGTTAAAATTATTTGGAATCAGGCCACTTGTAGTAATTTAATTGCTAATTTAATTGTCCATTGAGCTTTTACTCATTAGTCCTGAAATCTCACCCAAATTGTTTCATTAAAAAGTACTATTCACCAGGTGCTCTCAATGTATTTCCTATGCATTGGAAGTTTTCAGGTTGGTTGGCATAAAGTTTAGGCCATTTATTAGTAAACTCTCTGGGATCTTCAAAGAGAAGTTGGATTAATCCTATCTAAGGGGTAAATGCAGGTGGGTTTTTTTTGCTACTTTAAAGCAAACAAACTGAAATCAGCTATAGAGGATATGTAAAGTTAATGGTCCATTTCACAGTAGTCTTCTCTACCCAATTTTGGGCCATGTTAATTATTCCTTAGATATGCTAAAGTTAAAATGTAGTACATTGCCTGAGTTAATTAATATATTAGACTGAGATGGAATGTGTGGTATTTAGTTTTGGTTTAGTGCATCCTATGAATCTAGCTAATTTGGATTTGTAAATCATAACTTTTCATGCACATCTTGTTCCCAAAGACCTGGATGCAGTTTTCCAGGATTTTGTAAAAGCTTCCACTAAACTGTAATTTTTAATAGGACATAGATGAAAAACATGAATTACACATGTAGTAACATCAACAGTATTTAATTAATATAATTAAAATTTAATTTAATTTTTGGAATGAACCAACTCATTTCTTTCTTCTGGCCCTACAATCCCCTATTTAAAATAATGGTCCTGTCTGCCATTTAATGGTCAATTATTTATCTATCCCCAAAGTTCTGTTGCAGGCTAGGATAATGTGTGAACCCAGCCAATGATGGTTGGCATAGGACAAGACATGAATTTAGTTACTTCTCTAAGTTTCTGAGAAATTTACGTATCCATATCATTTTTATTAATTCTCCCTCTTCCCGATTAATGAAGCGCAATCTGCTTTCACCAAATTTACTTTGATAAAACCGTTTTATTCAGAATATATGAATATGTCTGCCAATGATTTACAGATTCAATTGGAAGCTTTGAAGTAAAGAATTGCCTCAATCTATAGAAGGGCTGTCAAACTCACGGCCCGTGGGCCAGATGTGTCACATGCTGGCTACTCCCATGCCCAGTTTAGCGAAGGGGAAAAAAGTCCCAATACGTCACATGATGCTGCTGTGATGATGCGAGTTTGACACTCCTGATCCATAGTAACTAATTTTCAATACATGGCTGATTTTCAGCAGCCCATCACAGTTGTTTAAAATGAAACTTCATAGTCAAAATTTAAAATTTATTTGATAATGATTTTAGCCCTTGAATCATGGATTCCATAAGATTGGGCTAGATCATAGAGAACCTTGAAAACTAATTTTTTAAGTATAGACTTTCTATATACTGTGACTGTGACAGTTTAATGTAACATAAATAAATAACTACACAAAATTCTTGCACTAGAGTGGACAAAGACTAGAAATTAAATGAGATTAACAGAAATAGAAAAAAAGTACATAGTTTTAATATGGAGAAGACTGATGAACAAATGCAAAAGTGGTCTTTGCATAGTGAGGTAGGAAAAATTAAATAAGGTTTTTTTTTATTTGTCTTAACAAACTCTACAGAAAGAAATAAAAAACAAAGGGGGGAAAAATACAAAAAGCAGCAACAATACAGCAGACCATCTAACAAATGAACAAACAACATTCACTACAATGGATACAACCTTTTAAAAGGTTGAAAACTATCTAATATGTACCTGATATTGGACTGAGGAACAATAACCGTATTCAGATTGCTTGAGAATTCCTCAGTTTATCTTGGCAGTGTCTATGTGGCAAGGTTGCTGCTGGTGGTATTGTTATTTTCTATTCAACTTTACTTGGAGAACTTCCACATTACACATATTTCCCAAGTGAAAAAAAGATGTTTCTCCTGGGATTTCACTGAAATGTAGGAATCTAAGGACGCTGCAAATTGCTGGAATGATGATTGCATGATCTTTGGCCATAAAGCAGAGGGTCTGTTCTCCAAAGCACCTGAAGGCAGGACAAGAGACAATGGGTGGAAACTAATCAAGGAGAGAACCAATCTAGAACTAAGGAGAAATTTCCTGACAGTGAGAACAATTAATCAGTGGAACGACGTGCCTGCAGAAGTTGTGAATTCTCCAACACTGGAAGTTTTTAATAAGAAATTCGACAGCCATTTATCTGAAATGGTATAGGGTTTCCTTCCTGACCAAAGTGTTGGACTACAAGACATCCAAGGCCTCTTCCATCTCTGTTATTCTGTATTATGTATACAAAGGCAAAAGTGTCCACAGGAAGAATCAAGAAAGGAGCAGTGTTATATCATTAAACCCTGCCCTTTAAGAGCCATGGCGGTGCAGCAGTAAGCATGCAACATTGCAGGCTAATTCTGCTAACTGTAGGCAGTTTGGCAGTTCGAGTCTCAGAGGTTCAAGGTTGACTCAGCCTTCCATTCAGAGGTGGTATTCAGCAGGTTCTGACCAGTTCTGGAGAACCGGTAGCGGAAATTTTGAGTAGTTTGGAGAACCGGCAAAAAACACCTCTGACTGGCTCCGCCCCCATCTATTCTCTGCTTCCCGAGCCCCAGCTGATCGGCTGGGTCTTCTTTGGTTGCCCTGCACAGGAGAATGGAGCTGGAAAGCAGGTTAATGGGGTGGGCAGGGAATGGGATTTTGCAGTAAACTTCCCCTGCCAAGCCCACCAAGCCATACCCACCAAGCCATGCCCACAAAACCAGTAGTAAATTTTTTTTGAATCCCGCCACTGTTTCCATCCTTCCGAGGTGAATAAAATGAGGAGCCAGATCGTTGGTGGCAATATGCTAACTCTATAGAGAGGGCTGTAAAGCCCTGTGAAGTGGTACATGCATCTAAGTGCCATTGCTTTCTATCTATCTATCTATCTATCTATCTATCTATCTATCTATCTATCTATCTATCTATCTATCTATCTATCGATCTATCGATCTATCAATCTATCAATCTATCTATCTATCTATCTATCTATCTATCTATCTATCTATCTATCTATCTATCTAATCGATCTATTGATCTATCAATCTATCTATCTATCTATCTATCTATCTATCTATCTATCTATCTATCGATCATCTATCATGATGTCACATCCATTTATGAAAGTGATACGATTGGGGCATGGTAGGGCAATGTAGCAAAATTCTACAGATATGTGAAGAGAAGAGCGTTTTGATGGCTTAGTTAGACTTGTAACTACTATGTTTATGACATGTTTCAGTAGAAAAGTTGGTTCATTATATTTTAAAAATTAATGTTTGCTTCTAGCTATGTATTGTTATTTTCAGTAAATAAAGATCACTTTGCCTTTCAACCAATACAAGTCTTCTAGATTTTAGTAGCACAATGTTGAATAGGTGCCAATAGGTGCCAACTTTGCCATTAAGAGCAATAATATTTACTCACTAATCCTATCAATGAACAAACACACATCAGAACAAGGTGTTAGATAGACTTTTAAGTACAAGTATTCTAACTATCAATCATACCTTGTAACATATGTCATTGAGTGAAACTATTATTTTATTACTTATTACATTACAAGGGAATCCAGATGCTGATGTACTAATAATGTTCTAAAAGCAATCTCTTATGAGGCTATTTTTCTTAAAAGTATAATTTGTAGTTCAATCCTAATTCTAATTGAGTGAAATGAAAGGGGCTTCTAATGTTACTCAGAAGTTAAAATTATAGCGTAATGACAATTTGTAGAACTGTACAGAATAATAACCAGTCTAGGCATATTGCTTCTGAATACAAGAATTTGCTTTCATTTTGTTTTGACCTTGGAGATTTTATGTTAATTAAAGGGAATAAAAAGGCATATATAAAATAAACAATATATAATTAATTTTTGATGCAAACAGTTGAAATATTCCAGAATCGTAATACCATTTCCACCCCAATAATTAAGCTGTCTTTAAAAGTGAACTATATACAGTATTGTTAAACCAAAGCTGGGTATATGACAATTTCTATTTTTTCTTTTTTAATTACATCCTGATTCCTATGAAGCAAATATTTGAATAGTTTCTAAAGATACTTCTCTGATTTGGTATCTTCTAGATTTATAGCTTTACGATTCCTAAATTCCCTAATCAGCTTTGGTTAGCAGAAAATGATGGAATTATGATCTAATATATTGAAAGTTGGGCAAAACAGATGGAGAATTTCAGCTTAGCTTCATATATTAGTTTAAACCACAACTTACTGAATGAACAGTTAATGACTGGAATATGCTTGCTCATTTTTGAGCTAGGATGTTTGTGAACTCAATCTCAGAGGGGCAGGCTTAATATATTACAATAAGGTAAGGTGCAATGATACCCTCAAGTTAATTATTCACTCAGCAAGCAGAACTGGTAACCCAGAATGTCCACATAATGTACACATCCCATATTTGATCTCACCCCAATTCTTCTTAATTTATGTGGGTAGATAAAAATAGACAGATTTTGATTGATGCATTTCCTGAGCAGAGGAAGATTTAACCAGAGGTTTAGCAATAGAGTTTTCTTAATTCTATAATTTAGGACTTTTTGAATGCTAAAATTGCATTCTTCTCAAAGAGGAGTTGAATTTACACACATTAAGAAATGAAGATTGTAAAGAGGTCTTTTAAAAATGAAGAATTTGCTAGCAAATTTTACATTATGGATTAATAAATATTGTCCTATAAGCTTCTGAGTCATCAGTCACATAGCTGAGTTAAATTTAACACACATTTATGCAAATATACAAACAGCACACCAAGTATACAGGAAAATACACAATCATAACCATTTGTATTAAAATAATTGATAATTACATAGTTTATTATATGTGTACTGCTGATTAGATACAAACGCAAAATATCAACTCTTAGAATTTAGCCATAAACAAATCTTATCAAACTGAGTGAAATTTTTGTAATGTGTTACATTACACTACAACATTAGTTGTATTACAACTAATATAAAAATGCCAATAAAATAATAATTTAGATAAGGCTTACTTTTCTATCAGCCGTTTTGTGTTGCATTTCACTTAATACATCTTAGTAGACAAAAAGTAGTAAGATTTCTTCTAATCTTTTGAATAAATTACATTACACAATTTTCATTTGTCTTAAAATTACAGCAATCAAAATGCTTCCTTCTGAATTTAATTTTATATTTTAAAAAATGTTTGGGGGAAAAACTAGAATTTTTGGTGGAAGATATTTTGAGCTTGATTCTGGCTTAACTGGCTCAAACTAGTTTATTTCCATGCTCTAACAGAAGTCAAAACGAAACACATAATGTGTGAAGTCTACCCCCTCTTACAATACACATCACTGGCATGACAGTTTAGCAACTTGTTGAATTTCAAAATCTATTGGAGACCCCAAATAACTACTTTGTGTCCTTATTTCTACACCTATATTTTAGGTAAAAACTAATTCTACATTTTTTTCCTTGAAGCAAATGGTAAGTTTATCCATTAAACACTTAAAAGAATATTTTGTAATTGTATTTTCATGCATACAGATATTGTGCATACTGTACTTTAAAAAGGGAAGATTTAGGTCCCAATGCAATGCCATTTAAGTTTAAATTTTGAAAACTTATTCTACGATTAATTTAGTGCATTTGTTGGAATCTATCTATTTGTAGTGTATTGATTTTTAATGTTTGCTTTCATATTAGATTGCTGTATACATTTATAAATCTTTTAATAAAATAAAAACAAAAAAGAGATGACAATTTTCTATGTAATTTTAACATGTTAAATAGCTACATTTCAATTTATCTGACTACTTTGAAAACCCAGTTAATGATGGTTTAGTAAAGAAACAGATTTTTCCCCTCCTTATTTACAAAACACAGATTGTTAACAGGAAAGAAAAATGTTTGTTAATATGTTTACATACATTTTTAGCTTCACCCAAGATGCTTAAACCATATGTTATAGACAAGATAGAACCTGGAAGACTTTCAGACCAATTGCTAAATTTTTAGGAAAATATGCAAATCAGCATTAACCACAATCTAATCCTCTGAATCCCTTGTGGCTATCTGGGCAAAATTTAATGGAAAAGGGCAGAACAATCCTAGAGGCTGTATTTCTGCTCTATATCTGACCAACTATATTCCTGATATAAACACTGTTGGCAAAATTGTTCTCTGTGTACTATATTGTGCTTCAGTTAGAATGCACCAAAGCTGAGCAAAAATAAATCTGATTTGCTACTAGCCTGGAAAAGAATTGTGTGCATCCAAAAATGTTGCTGATTTTGGGGAACAAAGCGAAAGAGTTCTTTTATATCTGGAACAGGTATGCAAATGTATCACTCTGAGGCATAAAATAAAGAGATGATTAGGAGGGAGGAGTGAAAAATTTTCCAGGCTAAAATACTATCTTTGGACTGTTCATCTCAGTGAATGGTTTTTAATGTTGCTGAAGAACCTTGATGGTAACTTAATGAAGTTATGAGCTAATATATCTACCTCAGAAATGCTTCTGAGCTGCTGAATATAACCTCCCCCTCTCCAGTGAAACATGTAGGATAATTAAAACATTCGGATAACTGGGAGTGATATTGACACATGGAAAAGAAATAAAATGCAGGTATATTAGTTAATCAGTGTTGGAATAAATCTGTAGGAGGTAGACAATATTGATGTACCACATTTATTTTTTCCTTTTAGACTGATACCACCATGCAGTCAACTAAACAATGTCTAGCATTCATTAATCAGGTATTCCTTTGTCCATTGAAGAGGCTTACAAAGATGAGCTATAAGTGTAATTCCCAAGTACAGACGGCACACATTTTATTCACCAAAAGTTTATTTTCTGTCCACAGCAACTGAAAAACAGGTATTTCTCAAGAACACATAATTATTAGACTATTTTCTCAGCCATTCCTTGGTGAGAATAGACTGCGCAGCTCATATCTTTATTCACTTTTTCAGACAGCGAGAAGGCTTTGCAGGCCAGCCTTTCCCATTCTGGTTGGATTGGACTACAATTCCAATTACCCCAGGCTATACTCGTGGATTATAGTAATCTATTTTGATGGCCTATTGCAGTTCTGTCACAGTTGCATACTCCAGATGTATTGGAACGATGATTCCCAGAATGAAAAAGATTGAAATTGGTCAAACGTGCTTCCTGCAGATTTGCAAAATATTAAGGGTATCTGAATGTTCACTCCATCTGCATCATGAAATAATTAAATATTATATACCATTCTGCTAGAAACTTGGGTGCAATTCCTTTTAGTGAGTATAATAACTGAAATGCTTCAATCAATCTTTTGGAGTTTGGCATCCTTGAGATAACTGGAGAATTCATGGGAATTATCATCTCAACAAATTCAAAGAGTGCCAGCTTGGGGAAGGCTGCTGTATTATTAATTCTTTTTTTCTCAAGCTCCTTTCTTCTGATCTTTCTCTGACTGCATTCATTGAACTAACTCAACCTGCAGTGAAATGTTCTATTCATATTGTTTCCCTTTATAAAGCTTCAGCCATCAGAATGAATAGTTGCTGTTAACAAGGAAGTTGAAATGAAGCCCATCAACCATTTTTGAAGCTGCAGGACACTTCAGAGGTCAAGGCTCAGTGTATAAGGCTGCGCATCTTTCTGTACTTATCTGGAAGCCAGACAGAATAAATACGTATAGAATAATGTGTGTATATGAGGAGAGGGAAATGTGACACTTTCTTCAGTAAGCAGCCCAGCACTGGTATTTTTCCTTCTTTGGATCCACAATTATTTTTGGGATGAATTTTGAGGCAAGTAGGTAGGTTGCTTATATATTGGTGGTCTCTATGAAATATGACAGCTTACTCCTTAATTAATCCTAGAAATGTCAGTGCCAGCTGGAAATAATCAGACCTGACAGTTGAAGGGCTAATTAACTTCAACCCTCCATCTCCTAGATGGCTTCATCCATACCTTTAAGTTGCTTGTTATGCTAAGTATCCTGGTTAAGCTTCAAGATGCACACTCAAGAGTTTTCACTGAAGGACTGGCCCTGAGATTTGTTTATCAGAAGCACTGTCAGGCTGGATCATGGCATGTTGCTGGTGGAAGTCACAAGAATTCCCTGGGTAGAACCTGACTTGAAGGCAAAACAAAATCGATGGTAAACTCGGAGCTACTCCTGAGGGAACAGCTCAGCGCAGGCAGCTGTTGCTGAGTAGCTTACGAAGGCAGTTTGTTCTATACTTCAATAGATGGTGGGAGAGGGAGGGGAAGCATAAAACAGATTAATGCCTCATTATCTGTCTCAACAGGATCACTTTGTCTGAGGCAACGTTCTTCAATGTGGTGCTTCCAGATTTACTGGGATTGGAACTTCTAAAGTAATTTTGTTGGGAAAGGTTGTTCTATGGTTCAAATGTAGATTAGCATTGGCCACTTTGGGGGGCGGGGGGGTTTCAAATATGTTGGAATCACAACTTCCAGAATTCCTGACCAGCATGGATTTAGGGAACTAGGTCCCAACTACTTTGGGGAGATCTCAGGTTGAAGGTCACTGACATAATATTTTTGAACTATAAGGTTCAGCACAGTGGTTGGATTCAAATTTTTTTATTACCAATTCTGTGGGCATGGCTTGGTGGGTGTGGCAGGGGGAGGATACTGTAAAATCTCCAGTCAGAGGTGGGATTTGCCGGTTCCCAGAACTACTCAGAATTTTCGCTACCGGTTCTCCAGAATGGTCAGAACCTGCTGGTTCAGCAACATGATTTAATCCGGGGGTCTCAAACATACGGTGTCACAGCAGCATCACATGACATATTGGGACTTTTTCCCCCTTTGCTAAACTGGGCATGAGCGTGGCCAGCATGTGATGCATCCAGCCCATGGGCTGGGAATTTGACAGCCCTGGATTTAATGAGATGCTTCTAACCTTAAAGGATCCCTGTGGTTTATTGCAGGGTTTAAAACCCCCACACACTTATTATTACTTTTAATCTGTAGGCTACCATATCTGTTGCAAGGTTCCAGGTTGCAGCCACAAAAATTAGAGATTTTTCTTATCTCTTTGCTGCCCTCCGGTAAGGATATGGATTTCTACAGCCCAGATCTTTTAGCCTAGGAAACATTTAAATCAAACAACTTCAAGTCTAAGATTATATTCCTCAACCAGGTGTTCTTCCAAAGATCCCCCAAATTTATGCTGCCTAGGAATTTTGGGAGTTGTGAACATGTGATGTCAGAACTACGGGCTTGCAATTGTGAGGGACTTTGATAGCCCGGAGTAAAGTGCATTTTATCCCTGGACTGGGAAGCATGTTTTATGACTGACATGCTGTTTCAGAAATGGCAACATATTGTTATCTTGTGCTTGAAGGCACACTCTGTGCTTTCACAGGAAGGAATTTTTAGCTTGCTAACATCCTACCTCCTGGGATTCCATTATAGTAGCAGACTGCATGATTAGCAAAGGAGGTCTAAATGCAGAATTTGAAATACCACAAAGCTTTGCCACTGCACCAAATGGAGAAACATTTTATTTATCAAATTTGGAAACCTGGAGAAACTCTAGCAATTTATTTATTTTTACTGTTGTGAGGAAGGGGAGGAGTTAGGTGGTTATGTCCTGACTAAAAGAGTAGGATGAGGCACTGTGACTAGTCAAAAAGCAAAGCCTGATTGGCTGACAGTTTTATGCTATCAGCTGCTGGCCAGAACGTGCAAACGCTGATTGGCTGTTGGTTTTCTTTCATCCTAGATGCCCAAACATGAATGTACCCATGTTCACAGAAGGGACTGGACAGCCACTTGTCTGAAATAGTATAGGGTCTCCTGTTTGAACAGGGGGCTGGATGTTGTGGTTCGCCAGCAGCTTGTGCAGATGGCAGTGGAGATTGGACAGTGGGGAAGAACAGGGAGGACTCAGCACAGGACCCTTGTTTGAGTCCTCCCCAGACTCTTAGACTGATCCCTGTTCTTGACTCCCAGACAGATCCCCGTTCTTGACTCCCAGACTGATCCCCATTCTTAACTACCGGACTGGTCCCCGTCTGATGCAGAGATGGAGCCAGGACCACCTGGGAGTTATGTGCTGACTCCACAGCTCCAGAGTCTGATGCAGCAGCAAGGACAGAGGAACAAGGGGAGCCAGGAGACTGTACCCAGTGCGCATGTGCGCAGAGGCGTTAGAAGGCAAGAGGAGCTAAGACAAAAGGGGTGACTCGGGGAGTAAGGCTTGGAGGTGATTGTCCCTCCCCTAAGGTATAAAGGAAGTGCAAAGCTAGAGAAACCTTTGCAGGAAGCAAAGTCGTTCGCTCTGTTCGGACTAAACCTTGAAGCTCTGTGTGGACTTTGAACTTTGGTTGGTTTTTTACAGTTAATTTGGCACTTTAGTTGTTGGCAGCAATTCAAAGGAGATAAAGGTGGGTGCTTATCTTGAGGGACTGTTTGGGACTCATTATGGGCTGGGAATGAACCTAATTCCTAATGTTGAAATAAAACAAGAGTTGTTTGGACTAAGTGTGTGCTTAATTACGGTCTCAGAAATCAGAACACTGGACTAGAAAACCTCCAAGGTCCTTTCCAGCTCTATTCTACATTCTACAGATCATTATTTATCGAGGTTTATTTTCATTATTTTCAATAAGTTTTCTCCCACTCTGTTTCTAAACTGGATTCTGAAATGTCCAAAGAAACCGGAAGATTGATTGCTTGAAAGGCTGATTGTCTGAAAAAGCCCTAAAGCTGCCGTGATGATCATCACTGCTCCTTTGATGTTAAACTCAGTTATCTGAAAGAAGCACAATTGTGCAGTAGGAAAGCAAAAGCCAGAGGTCTGAATCTGAAGGAAAACGTGATTCAGAGGATTTATGGATATGCACATGGCATCTCTTGACACCTCTTTCAAAAAGAAGTTATATTTCTTCTGGCCTTGTGACGCTGTTGATTGAAACTCTCAGGGGGGAAATGCATTTGATTTAAGGATGTGCCATCTGGTGTTATGTATTTGCCTACCTGCATATCACCTCTTCCCCTATGAGTCTGAATCTTTGCACATCCCATATTTCATGTGGGAATCTCTATAATAACCTCTCTGACTAGAGCATATTTTAAAAATTAAGAAAGGATGCTGTAGCAACAGAAATACTCCTTGCAGTCTTTGGCATGTTCATGCAGCCCAAGTCATGACGTCAGAGTTATAGCTTCAGACCCATCTATTGTTACGTTCTGGGGCTGTTTGAGCCATATAGTTAACAGATAACAGATAATCAGAGTTGGAAGGGACCTTGTAGGTCATCTAGTCCAACTCCCCGCCCAAGCGGGAGATCCTACACCATTTCTGACAAATGGCAGTCCAATCTCTTCTTGAAGGTCTCAAGTGATGGTGCTCCCACAACTTCTGAGGGCAATTCCATTGATTGATTGTTCTCACTGTCAGAAAGTTTCTCCTTATTTCCAGGTTAAATCTCTCCTTGTTCAGTTTCCATCCATTATTCCTTGTCTGGCCTACAGGTGCTTTAGAAAATAGCTTGACCCCTTCCTCTCTGTAGCAGCCCCTCAAATATTGGAAGACTGCTATCATGTCTCTTTACTAGACTAGCCAAGCCCAGTTCCTGTAACCGTTCTTCATATGTTTTAGTCTCCAGTCCCCTAATCATCCTGGTTGCTCTTCTCTGTACTTTTTCTAGAGTCTCAACATCTTTTTTATAATGTGGTGAACAAAACTGGATGCAGTACTCTAGGTGTGGTCTTACTAAGGCTTTATAGAGTGGTATTAGTACCTCCCTTGATCTTGATTGTATCCCTCTGTTAATACAACTTAGGATTGCGTTAGCTTTTTTGGCTGCTGCTGCACACTGCTGGCTCATATTTAGCTGGTTGTCCACTAAGACTCCAACATCCCTCTCACAGTTACAGTATCCCTCTCACAGTTGTAAGGATCACAACATAAGCTTAAGGTTTGGTTTCAAGTGTTTCACCACAATGTCTGCATTAATGCTGCAATGGACTACTTGTATGTTTGTCAGTCCCTTAAACACAATGACCAAAAGCATATCTGTGGCTATCAATTCTATTGTAAGGTTACTTTAAAAGACTCTTGGAAGATTGAAAGTATCTCTTTCCTTCTCTACTTTTACTCTCTGGAAACTAAGGAGGAATCCTTCTGAAATGCTTCCCATGCCTCACCCTCTACCTCTGTGGACTGAGATATCTTTTACATGATAGTTGTCCAGTCTGTTGTTCTTCTGTCTATCTCCCAAGGCCATTCCCTCATACTATTACTGGACTGCAGATCACAAATTATTTTGAGCAGCTTTGCCTTGCTCTTCCCGAGGTCTCCATGGTTATTCTGTCAAACTTTTGCAGATAGGCCTGCATCTGTAGTTCTGTTTTCAGTATTTCTCTGTCTTGTCAGACAAAAATTGCCCCCACATTCGTCATTCTCTCATTAACATATTTTGGATATAAACTATCCATAGAGTCAGACATCATTTTTGATATTGTAGTCAGACATATTGATATTATAACCACAAATTTCTGGCTCCATTCTTCAAAGTTCTCCTTTAAAAATTTTCTAAATCCCAGTTTTAACTGACATCAAAAGCAATATTGCATTTTTCCTTCTACTTAGAATCTTTATGATATAAAAACTGAATATTAGAAGGTACTAAAGTCATTTATCTTTCTTATGACTTACAATAACCTAAGATAGCCAAAATAAAGAAACTATTTTTATAGTTCATTCCAATATAGTAAAAATCAATATTCCAAATTTAACTGGACCTTAATCTGTTTATAATTTTCTTAGATCAAAATATTACTGTATTTAGCTTTTTGCTGTCTTTTTCAAATTCTTTAAGTTCTTATCCTTATAATTACATTTTCTTTTGTTCAGAGGTGAAGGTAAACTCATTTAGTGACTTTTCAAACTTGTTCCCAAGTCCCGAGTAGATTTATTATGATTAATGGGCAATTTCTGAATGGGATTAGAAAATGAGGCTTGCAAACTTAGTGTCCTTTAAATTTTAATAAAGTTTAAAAGACTCAGCTGAAGTTATGAACAAGACGGCTAATCTCTTTGTGCTCAAACCTGTGGAAGCCTCCTATCTTGCAGCCTCCTTGTGAGGTACAGCTGACTAAAGCACATGTGAGTGATTTCCTTGTCTGGAGAGGTTCCAAAAGTCAACTAACTGGTTCTTCAATCTTTGTTGTATTCATCACTTTTGGTTCAGCTGACCCTATCTCCCCCAGAAGTCCCAAGTTTTCAGATTCTTGGTGTTGTTCTTTTTCACAGCGAACACAATCTTGAATCTCTTTAAGAGGATGACATTCCTGAAATGTGTTATTTGTCGCAACATTCAGTTAGAGGAATCTAAGATGGTGCTTATCTTGAGTGCAAATGGGTGGATAAGTCTGAAACATGGAAAGTTAAAAATGATGCTGCATATATTTCTGCTACCAGAAGTTTGACCAATTGCTAGTACAACTTAATAAGAAAAACATTTTAGACGAGTAATTAAAAAACAAAAAAATATTCAAATGGATGTCTCCCTTTGCCCTTAAAAGAATCTTAGCCTACTGCTGAAAAACCAGAAAAATTTATATTGACTGTTTCCTAATATGATTTGATTGCTGATTGTACCCTATGATTATCATTGTTGTACCCTATGATTCTTGACTCTTGATGAATGCATCTTTTCTTTTATGTACACTGAGAGCATTTGCACCAAGACAAATTCCTTGTGTGTCCAATCACACTTGGCCAATAAAAGAATTCTAATTCTAATTCTAAAAGAGATCAAGTAATTGTTCTGAGAAGAGTAAATTAAAAAAACTCCAATCCCCTATCTCCCCTGCCCACCCCACAAAGAGCTCTAGGATATATATGGTGCATTCTCAAAAATAAAAGGCTGTGCTTGTTTTGAATTGTGCTACTTCCCTATTTAAAATAAAATAGAAATCAGATGAAACATGATGCCTGCTAAGTTATAGTTTTCCCCTTTTTGCTGTCAGAATCAGAAGAGAAGGCACTATTCTGATGAAAGTCGTGCATTGCTTAAGCCCATAAACAGGAGAAGGAAGTGACATTATGTTGAAGTGTGAGGCCTTTGCAGATTAGCTGCTTCTTGATTTTCTTATTTGTCTCTTTCTTTAAAAAATGCTATTTTAATACAGTATTAATATTAAAATTTTAAATGGAAAATTACAATTCTTGCATATCCATTAGGAAGATAAAAATGTCACATGTGCATGGATTTAAAAAAAGCTACTGATTGGTCAACTTGTTATAATTTGTTTATAAAGCAGTTCTAATTTAAGAACCAATTTGATTTGTATATTGTACTCAAGGTGTGGCTTCTTTAATGAGATGGGCTTGAGAAGAAGAAGAACCACCTTGTCCTGGATGGTGGGACAGCTATTTATTTAATGGATTTATAGGGTCACCCAACACAAGCAAGAAACCAGTAAATAAAGTCATAAATTGTCTAAGCCCATAGCCAACATTAACAAAGCTATACAATATACAAAATATAAAGCAATTGAACACGATAGTTAAACAACCAAATGGGGACTTAACCAAATCTAAATACTTGGTAGGAAAACTAGGTCTTGTTTTTCTAATGGCAAGCAGAGTTAGACCTATCATATATGGGGGGGAGGGGTCATTCAGAGGATAAGGGCAGGTGAGAAGGTTAATATCAGGTGTGAAAGACAAGGTCCACGTATGAAGATTCCATTAAACTGATGTATTGCTACTCATTCCTATGCACAGGAATATTCTGAACTACTAGTTAACACCTGCTAGAGTTAGATAAGGGGCTATGGAACTCAAGGGTCTGTGTGGACTTAGGCTGCTTGTGGCCATGTACAGATCCTAGGCTGATCCCTCTTTTAACTCTGCTCCAGGTTCTACCACTCCTTTCCCTACAGTTACATATAAATGCATTTATAACCACTGCCAAAACAATTGGAATCCGCTTTTTTATTAAAAATTTTTTTTGTTTCTTCTTCTATTTTCTTTCATAAATATTCACATTTCTTCTTTCCTTTCCTTTTTAATATTTGTATTGCTTTTACCTTGCTAAAATGTCTTCAACAAGAATTACACTTATCAAACCGAGGGCAGGGGCAGTCTTTGATACAATACTAATTTTGTCTGACTTTTGTTAGTGCTTGTAAGGGGCTGGGATGAGCTCCTCAGAGCCTGGCGGAATTAAGTATCACAGAAACCATAGTAAATAAAGAAATTATTAACAGAAGGCAGAGAACTAATGTTTTTTTGTGTGTATTTCAAATCAGGTGACAAGGTTGCAGAGAGCATGGGTGAACCTCACATTCCATTATTCTTTGTGCTGACTAGGCACATTACTCTCTGAGTAAGTGAAGATTTTGGTAAAGCATATATGCAGCCAATCTCCTTCCTTGTAGCTATATGCTGACCGGTTTCATGGCTGAACAATTTTAGCATACACGTATAGCGGAAAAGTGACACATAATGAGAAAAACAGTTTGCTTTTAAGATTTATTGCCTAATTATTTAGGTGGCATAACTTGCAGGTTGTCTGACTGTATAATGGAAATTTTATCGAAGTTAATCCAGGAACAGCACATTGATCTATAATCGTGATAGAACAGACCTAATTTTAGGAATGGGAAGAGATAAGGAAACTGGTAAAGGGAGGCTTTCGGAAAAAAGAAAAACATCGTTCTGAGAAAGAAGAAAATGTAAGAAAATCAAAATATTTCCCTCTTGATTTTTGTTTGATATAAGATGGGATAGCGAGGTAGGCTTTCAAGATTCCACCATTCTACCCTACAAGGATAAAGAACTTTTCTGGAATCCCTGTCATGCTTGTTTCTTCCACTAGTGTAATTTGAAGGTCTGGCAACAATTCATTTGAATGCTTTCAAAATAGTTGATTCCTGTTCATTGTGTTATCTCCACTTGAATTTGAGAGGCCAGAGGAACAACTGACAGACCAATTAAATATCTCACATTTTTGAGTGACATAAACAGTACACGTTTAATGGTGAGTAGCAGGTAAAATAACAGTATGGGCAACTAGCAATTAATTGCATACATGATTGGTTCCCAAAAAACGTTTATTGTAGAAAACAATGGCATTACATGGTAGAGGGTAGGGCAACATTGTCAAAAACCAAGATAAAATAAACAAACTATAGTCAAACTCCTTTTCTACTAAGGAATTGAAATCCACTATGGGTATTCAGACATTTCAAGTGAACAGCAGCAAAATGTTATTCTCATTGAATTCTATGGTAATGTCAATTTTTATTAATTGTTGTTGTCCATTAAATTTAATACCTCCCATACAGAAGTGGATGAAATAACCGTAAATCATGTGACATAACTGGTGATTCATTTTACTGACCTAATTTATAAATGTTGATATTGCCAGTCATAACAAAACAGTCTTTGCATGGACCTTGCTGCATGTTTGGGCATCTTGTCCAAGTGACCTTCTTAAAAAAAGGTCAATGAGGATTGTTCTCTTGGATCAAGCCATACGTCCATCTCAGCCAGCACTGTCTCTCGCCCACTGTTCGTTGGCTGCATTTGGGAAACTCATCAGAAGGGATCCGAGGACAGTCTCTGTGTCATCTTGCTGCAACCAGTAGTCAAAGAAAGCAGCCTACAATTCAATTGGCAGAACACATCCATAAATAATAGAACCCCTGACAACTTGATCTTCCACGCTCTTGTCCTTCTTTAAAGAAAAAAAAAAGTAGCTAAATTGGTTGTCAGTAAATTCCATACAATACATTTAATCATGGAGGAAAGAATTCTTTGGTTAAATCTTGTCCTTCAGTGTAGTAGTTCAATGGTTCACCTAACACTATCAGAGAGGAAGATGATTCTTCTCTTTGCATGTATTTCTCTGTATCACTCTCCTTTGCTCTCTTTTGCTCCAAACTAAAGAGTTCAGCTGCTATAGTTTTCAACACGAGGAAATACTCCACTGCAATTTTGGTTCCCACCACCTGTTTTGGATCTTTTCTACTCTTGTAATATCCTCCTTAAGGATATTGTGCATGTGTGTACCTTCTTTAAGGCTATCCAATATTCTAAACATTGTCCTATTATATACCGTGTTTCTCATATAATAAGGCCGGGTCTTATTTTTTTTTGAGCCCCGAAAAAATGGCTAGGCCGTCTTTTCGGGGGGTGACTTAATTCCCCCCCCTTGCATCTTCGGGCGGGCGGGCAGTGATGGCTTGGATGTTGACCTCGGCGTTGGTGGGGCACTTCGTATCGGGGTTAACGCAGGCAGCACCATATCCGGGTGTGCAACAAAAGTACTTCCTAACAGCAAGCCCCCCCCACCATTCCCCCCATTTCGCATGTTTTAATATAGGCCTTAATTTGGGGGGAGGGGCTTAATTTCATTTCATGCCTATAAAACATGCTGGGACTTCCTATTGGGGGAGGCCATATTGTTGGAGAACCAGGGTATTTACGGACATTTTCACATCAGCAGTTCTGTTCTCAGTTCATGTTCCTAAAGATTCCAAAGAGGGAATGAACCTTTTTTTCTTTTTGCTGACAACAGCTGCATATTGAGCTGACACTTTTAGTTTGCTGTTCATTCTGACTCCAAGAACTTTTTCCTTATCAGTTGCTTCTGGTTCAGATCTTATCAAGTAAAAGTGACACTGATATTTTTGGGAAGTAAAATTTGTTTCTAGTGAAGTCTATTTGCCACTTTAAAGCCATTTTATCTGGTTTGGAGAGATGCATTTGGAGCTTTTTGCAATTTTTTTTAAATTTTACCAACATCAACAGTTTGGTATCATCGGCAACTATGACAATCTACTGCTCTGTCGTAACTCTAAATAATTTATATAAAGCTTACAATAAAAGAAAATATATGTAGCTCAGATTGACACACACATACATAGACAATAGACACAGAGAAATAAATCATATTTACACACCATCCAAGAGAGACAAGAAAAAGCTAAGAAGGAAACAAAAAACCAGAACACATGCCCTCCAATAGCCAATATCCAGATAAGCAGGAATTAACACCAGACAAACAATGAAGCAGAAAACAATATCCTAATTAAGGAGTTACTAAGAGGAAAGCCAACCCCACACTAACACTGGCTGGGCAAAACAGGAAGCAAACTCCACACTCACTAACTCTGATGATGCTAGTTGGGTAATGAAGCATCTATCCCAGAGATGATATTCAGAAGGTTCTGATCAGTTCTGGAGAACCGGTAGCAGACATTTTGAGTAGTTCAGAGAACCTGCAAATACCACCTCTGACTGGCCCCACCCCCATCTATTCTCTGCTTCCCGAGTCCCAGCTGATTGGCTGGGTCTTCTTTTGTTGCCCTGCACAGGAGAACGGAGCTGGAAAGCAGGTTAGTGGGTGGGGAGGGAATGGAGATTTTGCAGTATCCTTCCCCTGGAGTGGGGTAGGAATGGAGATTTTATAGTATCCTTCCCCTGCCACACCCACCAAGACACACCCACAGAACCGGTAATAAATTTTTTTGAATCCCACCACTGATCTATCCCCAAACTGATTCTTGTTCAAGACGAGCTGACTTTCTCCTACTTGTCAATATGAGTTTCCTGTTTTTAATCAGTTGTCTGAGAGTACTTGTCCTCTTATCCATGGTAATTAACTTAGAAGCCTTTAGGAGGGACTTTATCATTTTTGGGGGTCGCCATAGTCTACATGCTTATTAATGACCCCCAAAAGTCTAGACCAGAGGTGTTCAAACTTGACAGCTTTAAAACTTGTGGACTTCAATGCCCAGAATTTCTCCTCCATGTTAGTTCATGTTAGCTCAGGAATTCTGGGAGTTGAAGTCCACAAGTCTTAAACTTGCCAAGTTTGAAGACCCCTGGTTTAGACATTGAGGGAAGATTTTGTTTCTTTTCAGTGAGGCCCATTCTTCTAGATATTTTCTTATTTTCACATCATAATATTTTAACCAATTTCCACAGAACAGATGTCAAGCAAATTTGCCTATAGTTTCGTTTCTTATTCCACAGAACCCTTTATAAAAATTGGCTCTTATTATCCTCCTTGTCTATATATTAGCATGGATACATAAAATATTATCTGAGACAAAGCCCTGCTTGTCTTGGAAGTAACTTCCAAAATATGTGCATGAATTATGAAGCTAGCTGAAGTTTAGTTGCTTAATCTGAACTGTAAGAGCATTAATCTTCTTGATAAGAGGAGGAAGTTCAAGCTATAATGTAGATTCTGTTTAAATGATTGTCTAAAAACTCCAGGCAATGAAATAAACATCTGCTAATGGGTTTTTAGGAAAAGAAAAGTATCATCAATAATGCTTGAATATGGTGACCAATAAAATCTAAGCAAACGAGAAGATGGGATAAGTGTGTGTGTGTGTGTGTGTGTGTGCGTGCCTGCCTGCCTGCTGCTCTATGTGTGAGAATATTTCTTATAATCCCTCATCATAAATGTTACAATAAAACTAAAGATAACTATGAGGGGAAGAGGAAAGTTTTAAATCTGAACATCCTTTAAAGCTTTTATATTTATGGGCATTGAGTCAATTTTGTGTTATTAAGTTTTTCATGATCAGTTTAATTCTATCTATTTATTGTCAGGGTTTTCCTTGGATTGGCTTGTGTAAGGGCCTATTTTATCTGTGCCCCTTCTTTTAAACATTTGTTGTTTGGCAATACCATGATGAGACTTTAACAAATTGTGCAATAGTTGAGAAAAAGAAAGAGCTTGTGTGTCAGAGGAAGAAGGTAGGTTATTGATCCTGGGAAGGAATCTGTGGCAGTTGAACTGTAGACTTTGGGGTGCTATGGGAGGTTTTCAGAAGGCAAAAGGAGGAATAAGGAAAAGAATGAAGAACATGGCTGTTGCAAATAAAGGGGGCAGATGCTAGAGGAGGAAGAAATGTGGGTGGGAAGAAAGATGAGTTTGTTGATGAGAGTACAAATGTGGAGGGAGGATAGAAAAAAGTATCATTTATTTTACATTATGTTGTGTTGAAGTTACAAAATGAAAAGATGACGCATGTCATTGTCATTTCTTAAAATGAAGCAAATCAGAATTAACCCCTCTATCATGAGAGAAAAATAAAGTCTTGATCCATTGATGGAGGTGATAAATTCAAAATACTTACCTCCTACAATAAATAGCTTATCCAAACTTCCAGATTGTTGTTCTCAAATCCAAGCACAACATTTGAAAAGAGAGAATAAGAGCAGTTAGGTGTTAAAAACAAATATTTAGTCTGTAGTGTATTTAAACATTCACAATTTACTCTAGAAAAAGAGAAACATACCCATATGTTTAGTTGATTTTATAGATTGCTTGGTAATTGCAAATGGAAAAGCTAAAGTAAGCAGCTTTCTTTTATAGAAAAAAGAAATTACTACTAGGTACTGTACTTGTTTAAAAGCAATTTCTAGAAGAATCAAACAATAATTCATGATCTTTATCAATAGAAAAGGCATGGCCATTGTAATTCACCTTCTGAATGTAGTTTTCAGTCTGGCAGAGCAAAATTAACCCATATCTGATAAGAATACTGCTTTCTCTTTCAGAAGATGGAGGAAGGTCCAACAGGAAGTTCAAAAAATACAAGTGTAAGTAGCAAGATTGCTGGGGCGAATAACTATATAATGCTGGGATTCTGATTTTTAAGGGAAACTAAATGCAAGGACACACATTTTTAGAGTTAAAACATTTGGATTTTAATTAATGCAGAGGAAGGTTAAATAAGATCCCATGTCAGGAAAACTAATGAGGTAATGAGTTCAAAATAAATCAGAATTTCTAAAGAAGAAGCTATTAAAATCATAATTGCAAACAATTTCTAAGAGGAGAAAAAAATGGAGCAACAGAAGAAGCTAATATGGCTACCCAAAAACTTACCATAGTTCTGAAAGCAAAAGATAAACAGGAAATGGAATGAAGACCAGGTCACAAAGACAGCTAGGTAGCCCAGAAATATAAGCATGACATTAAATGAAATCTTAGAATAAGCTAATTAGTGAAGGATGCTAATAAAATAAAGGGGGCCTCTTTTAACATGTTCAAATTAAAAGGGAAGAATTAGTATATTAGTTGCTCAGTAAATACATGGTAACAGGTAGCAAAGGGAATACAAACCTATTCAATTCCTCTTCAGTTTTCTCTAACAATAAAAAATATGTGTCTCACCAGGTAATTATGAAAAGGGGCAAGGCTGAACACTGTAATAGAAACATAGTCAGAGTATACTTCTTTACTTTTAATTAAGTGAAATATCAGGCCAGCCAAAGGAAGTGAATCCTAGGGCGCTAAACTAGTTGATGGTCTGTCCAAACCCATAGGTGGTATTCAGCAGGTTCTGACCAGTTCTGGAGGACCAGTAGCAGAAATTTTGAGTAGTTCGGAGAACCGGCAAATACCACCTCTGACTGGAGATCTTACAGTATCCTTCCCCTGCCACGCCCACAGAACCAGTAGTAAAAAAAATTTGAATGCCACCACTGGTCCAAACCATTATTTCTGAGGTATTTTGGAGTACCGGTGAAATGCCAAATGACTGGAGGAAAATAACTGTTGAGAAAGACTAATGAAAGAACAAGTATTTTTTTCAATACCAGTAGTTCTCAACTTACAACAGTTCATTTAGCGGCTGTTCGAAATTACAACGGCACTGAAAAAAGTGGCTTATGACCATTTTTCACACTTAGGACCTTCGTAGCAGCCCCAGGATCAAAATTCAGATGACTGGCAACTGGTTCATACTCATGACTGCTGCTGTGTCCCAAGGTCATGTGATTCCACTTTTGCAACCTTTTGATGTGCAAAATCAACAGGGAAGCCAGATTCACCTAACAGCCATGGTACTAACGTTCACCTAACAGCCATGGTACTAACAACAATGGAAATAAATGTCGTAAAATGGGGCAAAACTCACCTAACAAATGTCTCCACTTAACAACATCAATTTTGGGCTCAGTTGTGGTCATAAGTCAAGGACTACCTGTAAAAAGATGCCCACATACAAAAAAGATCTATGCTGATACTGACATAACCTGCATGGTTTATCACGTTCAGCCACTCTAAATGTACTACATATATGAATATCCAGAGAACTGCAATTTCCCACACCTCTTCTGTTCCGGATTTCTAGGATTGCTATACCCATAACTGACATTTTTCAGCTACTACCTGTGAATTCTGGGCGTTGGGTCCTATATGAGAAAAGCACTAGATAGAAAAATATTAAAATAGGTCTATGAATTCATTAATTCATTCAATTTATACTCCAAGTTCTACTCACACTCAAGCTGTTTAAAGAAATGTATAACTGATGTTGATATTTTATACTGGTATTGAGCAGCATTGTGGCCCAGTGGTGAAGTTGCTTGCCTCCCATTCACAAAGTTGAGAGTTCAGTCCTAGGTAGTGGCAAATGTTTCTCTCCTAGGGTGCAAAGAAAAAAAATATCTGCTGCAAACTCTGCATGGCAGCAGGAAGGACATCCAGCCAGTAAACATTAAGCTCTATAAAGTTACCCCAATTCTACCCCAAATGAAGGGATTATAGGGTCATAAAAAGGGAGTATATATAAATATGTATAAAATGTTAATATAGAACTCTCATGTCTATTTGATTGTTTGTAACCTTCAATTGAGTGAAATTGGAAAGGCAACAATTATTGAACCAAGGTAACTCAAACGAGACATTGACACATTTGGATGTGAAATTTGGAAAAAGTTGTGGTTGCTTCAGTGCCCCCATAGTTTTCGATTACACTTTCCAAAAGCCTATAGGTTGTGTGGTACAAAGGAAGAAGGAAAAGTTGTTTCTCTACCCCCTTCCCCACCTGTGCAATGTCGCAAAGTATGTACAAAAGGAGCAGAACTTTCATTTTTATGGTAGGGCACTCATTTCATCATATGCCCCTTTGAGCCCTATATGGTGCGGGTGTCAAACTCGTGGCATCACGTTGCTGTCATGTTTCAGGATGTTTTCTCCATTCGCGGAGCTGGGATGGGCATGGCCTGTATGTGACGCATCCTGCCCATGAGCCGCCAGTTTGACACCCCTCCTATATGCAGATCTCACAGAAGGTATCAAAGTGTGTCTTGGCTCACACTTAATTGTATCAGTTTAGTGAATATTTGTGAACATTATAAAACTTTTACTTAGTTTGTCACTTGTAGCAGTTCTCATTTGAAAGATTTTTCTCACATTGTGTGCACTTGTGTGACAGAGCTGTACTGTTGGCAGATAGAGGTAAACAATATTGATTGAATAAATCGTATTTACTGTACATAGCTCCCCATCTCATAAAATATGACTCTGGGTGGCAATATATTGTAAATCGAAGGAACCATACATATAAGGCTGCAAACTTAAAACACATGACATGTTGCTTTCACTGAAGAAGATATGTGCAGGCTAATAATAAAAGAGAATCTAATCCAGGTGTTTGCTGTTGGGAGTGTTTTTCAAGCTTGGCAACGTTATGTGGACTTCAACTCCCAGAATTCATCAGCCAGCATGCTGTGTTTCTGCAGACAATATTTTTCTTTCAAGTTTGAATCAACATTGCCCCTAATTAAAATTTAAAAATAAATTAGACTGGCTATTATTAAAAGCTCTACTAGATTTCATAGGAAGTTAAATAGTGTAATTAAAAAACTAAAACAAACCCAGAAAGATAATTCTCTAGGAACTGCCTGCTGATTTTAAAGCTACCAGATGATGTTTCTCTTTTGTTTATTTTTATATACATGCATTAGCTTATACAATTAAAGCTATATATGCAGTTATAAAACACATACTTTATTATTTACGTCTTAAACAGTTATGTTTTCTATCTTAAACAGTAATCTACCACTATACAATATAACATTAATACTTTTCACAAATGATTATATATTTAAGTGGCTTTTCTTTATATATCATTATAGAATTTTTCTATTCTTCACTTTTGTCCCTTCTTTTTTTTAAAAAGAGCATTCAAAAAAAGTAAAGAAGGGCATATTCATTATTTCATATAGTAACATCATTCATCTTTGGGAAGTCTTTGTTATTTGTGCCTGGTATCTATCGTAATAAATGTAAAAAGAATGAAAACTCTAGTGTTCCTATTTTCCAGAGAACACTAAACAATTGTTCTGCTTCATGTAGGCTAAACAGTTGGAAAGAATCTTTCTCTGACAACAGAAAATGGAAACCATGTATCATATGATCCCTTGGGCCAATTATACAACAGGATTGTCTTCATTTAGGAAGTGCTTATGGGAAATATGGGAAATCAGCTCCAGTTATAGATAGGCAATTACCGGTAGACATCTACAGGCATATCTTGTTTTATTGTGCTTCACTTAATTGTGCTTCACAGATATTATGCTATTTTACAATAGGCTTCCATCAGCAAAAGAATATGATGCACTGAAGGTTCAGATTATTAGCATTTTTAATAATAAAGTATTTTTAATTAAGGTCTGTACATTTTTTTTAGATTTTGGCATCTATCTCTTGAAGGTTAAGGTTTCTTCAGCCATGTCATTGTTGAGTGCATATACAATATTTCACAACCAAGGCAGGAACATATACTCACAGAGGCTGTCAACAATTGTAGGGTTTTCTTGTCAAAAACTAGAATCAGACTGAATGCTTGAATCTGGTCCATCGGCAGACTTACTGAAATGTTAAATGCCCTCCAAGGTCCTTTCCCAAAATCAAACAAAGGAAGATAAGCTATCTACATTTTCATGGCTATTTACTCTCACCACATGCTTCAGGCAACTAATTGGGATTTGACAATCCACTCAACTTTCTCATAGGGCAGATTGGGTTGGGTAATCACAAATCTCTCACTTTTTTAAATATTTTTTTTATTTTTAAAACAAAAATAAATAAAACCATCTAGTGTGTTGGTTGGGTACATATATCTTGTGCACATAATGATATCATACATTTCTTATTTAATTATATTTATAACTTCTAATCAACATTTTATATAATATTATTTTATTATTATATTATCATTAACATTATACTGTAGTTGTTATCTTTCAAAAATATATTCCATCCTTACTAAGTTATATTCATTCTCTTATTCATTCAAAATCAATCAGTTATGTTATTGCTATTACTACATATTTCAGTTTCTTATTCTTCTAACCATTCATAAAATAAATTCCAAATCTTATAATACTCTTTTTCTTCCTGTTCTTTTATTGTCATTGTTAATCTACTCATTTCTGCACATTCCATTATTTTCTTAATTGTTTCCTCCTGTCGGAATTTTCTCATTTTTCCAATTTTGTGCAAATACAATTCTAGCTGCTGCTAATACATTAATAATCAAATATGTTATCTCTCTGTTATAACTTTCAGACAAGATTCCCAATAAAAATATCTCTGGTTTTAAATCTATATGTTGTTTTATCATTTTTTCCAACCACGTGTGTATTCTAGTCCAATATCTTTTAGCATCAATACATGTCTACCACATATGGTAATAAAATCCAGGCATCTGGTGACATTTCCAACACTCCACCAATTTATCTTTGCTATACTTGCTGGGGGGAAATGCCACCTGTAAAACATCTTATACAAATTCTCTTTATAGGCCGTTGACATGGTTAGTTTATACTTTCTAGTCCATAGTTTCTGCCATTTATCCAGATCTATCCCATATGCAAAATTACAAATCTCTCACTTTTATGATCTTCTACCCACAGTTTGGGAGTCCTCTCCTTTGAACGGATACTGAATTCGGGTATCAATCCCGAATGTTTTGATTTTTCCGGTTGCCTGAAACGGTTATCGCCTCGGTTTGGTAGCTTTTTGATCCTGGGCATCAATGAATTTTTTCTTTTTCTGCTTGGGGAAGGGGGGTTGGACTAGATGACCTCGTACAAAGTCCCTTTCAATTGTTAATCGGTCTAAATCTCGGTGGGTTTTGTTTTTTTTGCAAGTATGTGTCAGATAGTTTAGATTGTTGTGTTTAGTCCTATGACTGAAACCAGTCAAATCGCACCTCACCCCGTTCACATGATGCACTTTTGACTCTAGCAGGGAATTTCCAAGCCTTTAGCGACGGCTGTCGAAGGCAGAGCTGCCGCAACAGCAAACAGCGGTCAAAGCCAAAGTTGCATCACGATGAAAAGGAGGCCGAGGTTTCTTTCTTAACACTTCCGAAGCTTCAAAACTACCCTTCCTAGGATGCCGCGCGAGCGGCGTCTGCCGCTCACGTCCATAATCAGTGGGCGGGGCCGCACTTGACGCGATCACCGAATAGCGATCTGGAGGCGGAGCCAAAGCGGAGTGGGGGATGGGGGCGTCGGGTCCGTCTTTCCCCTGCTGTGTCCCCTTTTCTCCGCTCGGCGTAGACGCCATGTTGGCTGAAAGGGAAGATGACAAGAGGCGGCTGCGGGAGTAGCGGCGGCGGCAGCGGCAGCAGGCGGTGAAGGGTATATCGAGGGGCAGAAAGTGCGCCGAAGAAAGACGTGCCCCGGCTCTTCTTCGTTCAGCGGGCTCTCTGGCTGGCGAGAAGAGAAGGAGCCGCTCCTCCGCCTCGGCTGCGGGGGGCTTCCGTTAACCGTCTGCTGCTGAGGGGGGACCCCCGGAGAAGGAGGAAGAGGAGGAAGAAGAGGTGGAGAAGGGGCTGTGGAGAAACGAACCGGCGGGGGCGATGAAAGCCGAGACCTGAGGCGGAGGGGGCGGCGAGGGCTGCTGCTCCTGCTGCGAAAGGCAGAACTGCAGTTTAAATCCCCCCTTGAGCTGCTGCTGCTGCGGTTTGAGGGGGGAGGGTAACATTTCTTTGTCCCTTCCCTTCCCTCTTCCCCGGCTTATTTTAATACGTATATCTTTAACTCAGCCTCGTAAATGCTGTAGGAAGCAGCCTTTCCAAGGAAGAGAAGTGCCCCCACCCACCCACCCTACTTTCACTTACTGAGGCTCGGACGAGAGCATCCCCCCCCCGCATCCCCCCCCTTCAAGAACTTTGGCCTCAGAGAAAGAAGGACGGTCGCTGCTCTACTTCATTGAGTGCCTGTCGCTTATTATTATTTTTTTCTTTCCTTTTTAATGAGAAGGTGACTCGGATACAGAACTATCCTCTGAATCATCTTCGTCATTCATTATTGGTCTAGGCTGGAGAGAGGAAGAGGAAGAGAGGAAGAAAAAGCGCTCCTACACAATTCATGTTGTTGTTGCTGTATGTTTTTGCCTGGTCTGTCTGGCACAACTGGCGTTCGTGCTGCTGTTGACAAGACTCCGTTGCTGTCTCTGGTTTCCCTGTGATCCAGCCTTTCAATACCAATTGGATTCTTTTTGTCAGTTTCCTTGCTGCGGGTGAGCTGCTTTTCTTGAAGGAAGCAAACGCACACAACTTACCAGGAACAAAACCAAAGATTGGTCAGCTGGAAGATCTTTTACTGTACCTGTGTTGTTTTGGCTGGCTTTTAAATTTTTTTCCCCTTTGTTTCTTGAAACCGACAGTGTAGTGGTCAAGATGTCTAGCAGTGTTCCATCTGATATGGTAAGTTGGGATTTGACTTCATTTCCAGAAATTCAAAGAACTGATTTCTAGAAAAAAATCCACTGATTTGTGTTGCCGCAAGAAGTGTTTTTGTATATTGAAGGCCAGATTACTATAGTATAAGCTTTTGTGGGTAGAATCCACTGAGTATTTATTAAGTTTATTCACAGCCTTTTCTCCGGGAGTTCAAGAGTTTTTACATGGAGGTTTCCCTTCATTTTATTTTCATTTATTTTTAGAACAAATAAATGATTCTGTGATATAGATTGAGTTGTGAATGAGTAATTGGCCCAAAGTTACCCAATTTCCTTTGATGAGGGTGAACTTCAATCTGAATCTCCCCTGTACTACACTGGTTCTTCCTAACAGATCTGAAAAGAAGAAGCATCCTACTTTCAGTATTGTAGAATTAATCATCTGCTTTGTTTTATTATTTAACTTTTTATAAACATTTGAGATTTAACTTGAGCACAAGTATAAATGAAACAAAATTATATTTTCATTAAGCTTATTTTATTTTTCATTAATACAATTTTCATTTAAGCTTATTATATTTTTATTTTGGTACTTTTTTCCTGTTATAGTTTTATTTGAATCCAGTTACAGTATTTAATAACCTCAAATGGTCTAGATTCTAGAAGGCTATCATTTAATACAGTGTATTTATTGGTTCCAAGAAAACATTCTAGAAACTCTTCTCTTGAGCCATATCTTTCTGATGTAATACATTAGATATTATGCCGATAAAGTGCTGAATTAGTGATCAGAGTATATTTTAAAGTCTGGATAAAAGGAAGCAAAATTATATACTTCAGAGAGTACCATCTACAGTATTCTTATGAATAAACATGTCTGAATCTAAACTTGATTCCTTTTTGGCACTAAAGAAATATTTTTGGTTTTCATCTTTAAAACATTCAGTAATGTTTTTTACTACTTATGTGATTCTGTCAAAATAATAAATGGTAATTGCTTTGGAGCATTAGTATTCCGTATGCGGTATGTATATGCATACAAATCTCAGCTTTCAAAACTTCAGTTCATGCTTGATAGGAGATTGTTTTTGGCTTTCCATAGCAGGAAACAGTAATTTGTGACCAAGTCACTACTATAATAAAAATTGTACCACAGCTTCAAACTTTTGCTTGAAGTAACTGAGCAAAGTATTAGAGAAAAAGGACAGAAAATAATGTTGGTTTCAACTTCGAATTGTTTTAATTTGATTTTCTTTGCAACACTGTGGCAGCTTCTCTTTCATTATAGTGTACATTTTTTCTAACAATGCTTCTTGAAAGGGTGTGATGGTTTTGAAAAAATACCCCCATATTAAGATAATAATAAAATATACAGCAGTAAACTCTTAATGTTATCCATTTAGTATTTTTGACATTGTATTTTGCTGGAATTTAATTCTGAATGGATGTCAATTATGGTATGAGAAGCACCATTTAATAGGATAATTAAATCATATCTTTCTATATAATGTCTTAGGAGTGTGAATAGAATGTAAAATGTGTTCTGTTTCAAACCTAAAGCACACCCCTCATATTCTGGATATTTTGATGAACCATTATGGATGGATTGGTTGCTGTTGGTGGAAACAACTCTGAATGTTTTTATTTTGTGCTTCAGTTGAAACCAGTCCTACAGCAATCCCAGAGTGATTTTTGTAGGGTGGATAGAGCAAAGCTAGTGTCCACTTGTTTATTTCTCTCCTCCTCCAAGAAACAAGGATACCTTGTGCGTCTCTTATTTTCTCCAGATGGCCTATGCACCCACTTCCAAATGGTCTCAGTTCCCATAGGCCTGCCTGCTCACTCTTATCTTTTCTGGTATCTTTTCCACTCCTGCCCTCTCTCAGTTGCCATCACTAAATAAAATCTTCAGCTTTGGCATTTTCCTCCACACTTCTTCCACTGAAACTCTTCAGTCTGGAACAAAACGACCCTGCTTCATTCCATATCCAGACCAAAAACACATGTTTTACATTGGGTATAAGCCAGCCAAAACCAGTACATGAAATTGTACATGTCTTTCCATTAATCCTAAGTGTTATAATTGAAATTTGGAACTTAAAAGTGTTTCACTTTTAATGAACCTTCATTAAAAGATACTAGAAATTTATTCTGCTTCATTATATTTTGCTCTGTTATATCTGAGCATCTTGGATGGGCTTTATATAAAAAAAATAAGTGGCCATATATATTTGCGACTATGTAGCAGTACACATAACTGATTCTTAAAATTACCAGTATAAAGCCATGGAATGCTTAGGAATTGTCCAGACATGATTTGGAATTGCCCATTGTAATTTAAATTATTAAAAAACCTTAATATAAGTTCTTACTGAAACAATTGGTTCTTAAGCCAATTGCTTCCAATAATTGCATTTATTTGGGCCTAGTTTCTGTATTTTTTTCTGTGGGACTTATACTCAAAAATGTATATTCTTATATTAAAACATTTCTATAAAATGTTACTCTTTTTCTTATATTAATGAAGTTTGCTTACAGAATACATTTTGCAAAACCGCAGTTGTACTTTTTTAGTTTTCCAGTTCTGTATATGAGACATGAATATTAATCTTGTTAGGAGCATTGGAGTAACGTGTGGTATGTTTATGCCAACATATAATTACCATGATATGGAACTGGAAGCTATTGAAGAACTTAGAACCAGGGCAGTTAAGACTAGTAGCCCTAACCCACCTTATAGGGTTGTTGTGTGTGTGTGGTATTTTAAAAAAAACCCACCAGTTGATTCTACCTACTCCTAATGTTATTTCTTAATTAGAATAACATTTTGTCTTAACAAAATAGTGAGAGGAGGGTGTATCACTACTCACAAATGTCAATTAAATCAGCAAGTAAAGCATTTCCAGTCATTTAGTATTTAACAATGCTATTGTGTAAATGATAACATAAATTGACACATAACACATAAAAAATTTAAAAGTACAGTATTTTGTTACACTTAATTATTTTCAGATGCAGTGGATTTTTTAAAAATTGTATGTTGTAATGATGACTGAATGAAAATTGTGTCCATTGCATTCAAAGTGCAATAAATAGGGATGGGGGGGATTCCAGGTTTATGAGAGCAGTTGGGACCAGAGCTATTTGGTAGTAAAATGTGACATGTTGCATTGCTTTCTGATGACAGTTCTGGCAGTCCTGATTGCTATCATTATGCAAGGTCCTCACAACAATTTTGCTACCTCTGATTTCCTGCCAGCTTTGCTGTTGGCTATGGGAAGCCAGCAGGGAATGACTGAAATTATGATAATGTGACCATGGCTCACTGTGATGTTGTAATCATAAACCAAATATCCGGATTGTGAACACGTGGACACTATAATGGCTAGAATTCCAAGGACCAGTTGTAACTATCACTTGTTCAATGCCATTGTAAATTGTAATGATTGCTGAACAATAATTAAATGTGGACCACCAGTAAATATTTTTTTCTGTATTATGAAATTACAGTAATTGATTTTGCACTAATATGTTTAAAATACCTTCATTATGTTGAATGTTCGATGTTTTCATGTGTTTGAAAACACATGAATACTTCAACTGCATAATTTATCTGCTAAATATTTTATTTAAAAGGTATTAACAAAATTGTTCTCCATCATTTCCTGATTAATATAATCAGGTTTTCTATACATTCCAGAAATGCCATAGCTGATGAAGGAAAATTGTTAATGACTAAGGCCTAATAAGTCTGTTGGATTGTTTCAGTTTTGTGTTAAGGGATCTTCATTATAGTACATATGTGCAATTTCTTTGCCTAGATATATTTCCAGACACTAAAATAATATTGTCAACATTCCATCAAAAATAATCATTTTCTTAAAATTTAAAAATATGTGGAACTAAAGAACATGTTTTAATTTAGTGATGTATAAATTGAGAAGATTAGTAATACAATAGAATGAAATATTCTTCTCTTTCTCTATGTTGAACTCATATTCTCTGTAAAACTACTGCTGTAACATTTGGGTATTTTGTGAATAGAAATGCTGGCATCTTCATAACTGAATGAGAACATGATCAATTGCTACTGTATATGGATATATGGTATATTAAAAATTTTCTCATTGTCTGATGAATGAAACTCATGAGCATGGAATTTAGTCTCTAGAATATAAATATTTGAAAATAAACATAAATTGTATCTTAAACAATTTCAGCTAGAAATATATTACTAAAGATATGTCTAGATTTACTTTAGAGTGCACACCTTAATTTTACAGAATCATTACTGGAGAGGAAGCAGTGAGGGAAGTTTCTTTTAGTTAAGAGACACTCATATGAAATATTTGTAACAGTTGTTACTCCACTTATGGATGAGCCTGAAAAGCACTTTAACAATCCAAACTATTTTTGCTACTTTTTCACATGAATTACTCTTTTGAGATTATCTAAGGAGATAGAAATATATTAAGTAATAAAAGCTTAAGTAAAATCAAGTCTTTCTTAATTTGAATTCCATTTCGGGTGACTAAATAGATATGTTCCATGCTATTTTCTTGGTAACTGCTATTGTGCCAGAGCAAATTTATGCGTGGGATTGGTCTATTTGAGGGATCTCATCTCCGATTATGTCTACCTGTCCCATTAGGTCTGACAAAAAAAGCATACTTGTAAGGAAATGTCACCCAATGGAGCCCAGGATGAGAGTCTTTTCTGTTGTGGCACTCTCCTTTGAAACATTATCTCCCCAGAGATTAGATTGGATCAGATGCTACAGGCTTTTCATAAGATATGGTTCTGCGGATGTGTGTGGGAGTTTGTAGAGTGTTAATTCATTGCTACTGATTTCTTATATCTTGGCTGTTAATTGAAAACATATTTTGGCTATATGTTTTTAATGTGTTTTCTACAATTTTGCTTTCTGGTCCTTTATATAATTTTTAATTGTTATAAAACATATATTTGAGATGGATGGCTATATAAATTGAAATAATTAATTGGAATAGTTGAAGTGATGCTATAGCTAAAGTGTAAGGGAATTTATCTGAAAGTTAACAAAACTATGAATTCAAACCAAAAATCCATTTAATTTCACAGTACGTTTTGTGATGACCAAAGATATGCTTATTGCAGATTGGAAGCATCTGTTACACAGTGATATAACCCAGAACATGTTATTAATATTTTTAACTCCTTTTAAGCCTGTAGTTGAAACATCTAGGTTACTGTGGATAATCGTGAGAAAAACAGCTTGGCTGAATTTGATTAATTCCTGGATAAGTGATTCCACGGACTTCACCCCACAGCTATAGGCTAGGTGAGAAGTTGAAAAAACAACTTGGAAGAATCAGTAGCAAACAATTTTAGTAATAATCATAACAGTATAATAGAAGTAGTATAAATAGTAATTTATTAAATGTATATGCAGTCCAACTCCAAGACATTCTGGGCTGTTAACAATTGTTAAAACATTTAATAAAACAATACCGAAAGCATAAGGCAAAGGAACAAAATGGCAGAGGGGACCAAAAAGGAAGAAAGGGACATCAATCACTCCCTCCAGAGGACTGGAAAAGTCTTTAAGACCCTTTGAAATCCCAGTAGGTTGGAAGCTGTTCAAATTTCAGAAAGTGTGTCAATCCATAGGGCAGGTACTACTACAGATAAGGCACATTTACAGGGTCCCAGTAGGTGGAATTGCTTAATCAGTGGAACCTGTAGTATGCCAATCCTGCCTGATTGAACCAGTTGGGCGGATACTATGGAAGAGAGGTGGTCTCTCAAATAACTAGGACTTATGCCATGTAGAGGTTTAGAGGTAGTGGCCAACACTTTGAATAGCACCCAGATGCAAACTGGCAACTAGTGCAGCTTGTGAAACAGAAGTATTACATGGGCATATTGAGGCATGCCCATCTGCATTCTAGACCAGCTGAATGTCAGGAAAGTCACAAGAGATTAATTTGACCTGTGAGAGCCTTTACTTTAGTACTTTATCTAGTATCACCTTTATGACACTACATTCTGTCGACTGATATGTGAATTTCTTGTTTATCAATTTGAATTATTCCCCAATTAAGAAACTATCCTTCTGACCATTTGTGCCATACTCATTCAAGACCCGAGTCTTAATTTTCCATTTCTGTCATAATTGCTATTGCTATAAACTCTCAGATACATATTTCTGTTCCTGTTTTTGTTGTTCAGCCGCTAAATGTACACATATGCTACTGTCAAAATGTGATTAAGCCACTGTAGTTGCAGAACTGCTGTTTCCTAAGTAGAAATACCATGATTAAGAAAATAATTGGCAATGTAAGTAAATTAGAGGATTGACTTTTAAAAAAAGACAGTAATGCTTTTGATACTTTATTTATTGTATGCAGGCCTTAGTTTGAACAGTGCCAGTTGGTATTGGAAGAAGAAGAAAATATCAACAGTGACATAATCAGATATGGCCTTAGGCTCTTTGAGAATTTGCGTCAGCTACAGGGAGTTTCTGTTAACAGTGTGCTATTGAGAGATATTCTGCTAATGATTTAGCAAATGATGTCAAATATACTGCTGCATGAACATAATCTTTAAATAGACATGTTTGTGTTTTTTTGGGTTCACCAATGGGAAAAGTATAACTGTGTTCCATCTTTGCTAGTTCCTTCCTGATGTGTGTTAATAAGGAAGAAGCTACTAAATACCATTGTGACTTCTAAACTCTACTGAATTCACATTCAAATGTTATTTCTGCAAGTAATTTCACTGAGACATAGTTTTATAAAACAATGATCAACAATCAGTTCAGGATACCTTTCAAACAAATTTGAGCCTTCTGGAGTCTTGTTGCTTTGCATTTAAATTCTTCTAGGTTTTTGGTAGTAGCTATACCGAAGCTTCTAACTTTGTAAAGGCATAGCTATTCCTGATTTTTAAATGGTGGGGTTAGTGGAAAACAAGCTGAGGTCTTGGATTAAATCCAAGGAAGACAAAGTTGCTGTTCCTATTGGTTTCCCAGAATCATCAGTTTTGGTATATTAGCTCTAGATCATGAGTCCCCAACTCCCGGCCCACGTCCCACTACCCTGGCTGAAGCCTATTTGGAATTGGGCAGTTTGATTGGTGGACCGGTGCGCATACACATGTGCACAGCTTGACTTGTGCAAGTTGAGCTGCACCCACATGCAGTGCCAACCTGCTGCTAGTGCAAGTTGAGCTGCGCCATATATGCACACCAGCCTGCTGCTCGCACAATCTGGTTCCGCCCTCTCTCTCCAGCCAGGCCGCCAAGCTGCAAAGGTTGGGGACTGCTGCTCTAGGTGGTGTCATGCTCCCTCAAAAGAGCAGGCCTGTGTCATTGGAGCTTCCTGGCATTGTGATTTCTGTGTGAACAGCAAGTAGAAGCCATAAATGGGGGTGATGGGTGAGAGTATTGCTTAGCTTTGGTTGATATGTATATACAGTTCTATCTGAATATGGAGGACTTAGCAACAATCAATGATTATGCCTATATTACCACTTGGTTGCTGTGCAGTGTGTTCTACATAGTGTTGTCTTTGAAGAAGACCCTGAAACTAGAATTGGTACAGAGTAACTAGCAGACAATACCCTCTAGTGTGGAATAGTGCTAGTTTTAGGGTTGCTGTTATCAGTAGATTTCTGGGTACAAATTGCTAGCTTTCACTTATGAAGCATTACTTGAAAATGAAATGAAAAAGCACCTTTGAGACTTCACTTGGCATGGTGAGAGACATTAGACCTGACTTGTTCAGGATAAATTTGTTCATCCTCTCTAGTCACCTGCAGAGGACTTGTTCAAAGTTCCAACCCAGCAAGAAGTAAGGCACACTTAAGCCAGAGGACATTACTGCCTCGACATTCTGCTGCCTCCAAAAATATGCTTTGCCTCTTTACTCTTGGCATTCAGAGAGACACTTAAACATTCCTTTGTAAGTAGGCCTTTGAGGCATGATACCTAGCTGAGATGTTGAATGACAATCTTTTTCATGTATTATGTTAGTTGGTCGTTTATTGGTGGGATAGGACATTTGCCATGGTAGAATTTTTTAATGTTAATGTTTATGCCATCCAAACCCTGTGATGTTGGCACTCTAAAAATTGTTATATGACACTTGTCATTGAATGCAGCATAATGTTTGCTGTGTTAGAACAAAATGAAGCGCTATGGTTTAGTACATTGTAGAATGCTAGCAAGAAAATGATGCTTGAAAGGTTCTATGTATTTTATATGTAAACGTGAAGTGCTGCTACTGTTCAAGTTATATTTTTAAAGAAGTCTGGTGACTGCACATGTACCTTTGCAGCTCACTAGGAATGCAAGTAAAAAATAAAGTCAAGGAAAGGGTAGGGAAAAATGTTGTAAAACAAGTTCTACTCTGTCTGAGAAGAGTTACATTGTTGTGAGACTGGAATGTATAACTTAGTAGTTGACAGAAAACACAAACTTCTTGTGTCACCACTCTCCCTCCCTGCTTCCCAGTATGAAGAGTAATTTGGGGGGGGGGGAATAGAAAATGTAAGATATAGTTTTAGAAGAATGAGGTGGGTGAATATATCCATATTTTTGAATAAATATTACAGTACTGTGTTAAAATACTAGTATACTAGAACCATTATATATTAATTTGATTTGTATACCCATCTCACTCTTGAGTGACTCTGGCTGGTTCACAGTTAACTAAATTAAACATATAGATATAAATCCATTAATAAACCATATTATAATAACTAACCATAATCAGCAGCAAAGCCCATGACTACATCATATTTAATATTTTCATTATAAAATATAGTGAAAACTCCTCTGCCTCTAGAGGAGAGCAAAGTTATGTCTGCAGGGCCTGACTAAAGCCACTAGGGTCTTTCTTTGAGTATGATCTTTAACATGGCTTTCCTGCTACACCAGATGAGATGGGAAGATGTAATTGAAAAAAGGTAGTCCCTCAGCTTACCTGGTCCTGTGCCATGTAGTGTTTTATAGGTCGTTTCTGGGATCTTGAATTGAACCTGAAAGGATACTAGCAACCAGTGCAGATCACAGAGGGGTAACATGCAGTGATCAATGAGCACATATAATTGCCACATTTTGCATCAACTGTAATTTCTGAAAGTTCTTCAATGGCAGATCCATGTAGAGTGCATTACCTTAATACATTTGAGAGACAACCAGGGCAGGAGTAACTGAGAGCAGAGCCTTCTGGTCTAGAAATGGGTGCAACCTATGTACAACACAGTTTTGCAAAGGCCCTCCTGGCCACAGCTGCTGCCTGCTCTGTAAACAGGAGTTATAAGTCCAGGAAAATCCCAGTTTGTACACTGAAGCCTGTTGTTTCCCATCCAAACTGTTTGGGGGCAGTGCCACCCCATCATGAATGAAAGGATAAATGCCTGGAACTTGCAGGCCCCCAAATCCAGAACTACTCAGTTGTGCTAAAGTTCAGTTGAAGCCTGTTGTTTCCTATCCAAATCCCTACACCAGGTGTCGCCAACCTTTTGGACCTCAGGGACCACCAAACTCATAATTTTAAATCCCAGGGACCAATAATAAGAATTTTGACTGATGGTGGCTTGCTGACGTGGGTGGGAGAGAGAGAGAGAAAGAGATCTAACTTCTCCCTCCCTCCCTCCCTCCCTCCCTCCCTCTCTTTCTCTCTCTCTCCCTCCCTCTCTCTCTCTCTCTTTCTCTCTCTCACACAGACACATACACACACAGACACAAACACGCAGAGGCAGTGTGGGATTAAAATTTCTTAACTGGTTCTTGGGCATGGCCTAATTTGTGGGTATGGCTTGGTGGTCATGTGACTGGCTGGGCATGGCTTGTATGTAAATATTATAAATATTTATGTAAATATTGATTTTTTTATTAAAAAAAAAGAACTTTTACCCAAAATCAGGCAAAGCAGGCAGGCAGATTGAGTTGCTCACAGAATCACAGATTCACTTAGAGATCTGTGTTTCTGCCATCGGCTATCTGAGTCTGTCACATAAAATTTGCTTGCAAGCAAACTCACAAAATTAACTCACAACACACCATGTATGTAAATATTGATTTTTTTTATAAAAAAGAGCAACTTTTACCCAAAATCAGGCAAAGCAGGCAGGCAGATTGAGTTATTCACAGAATCAGAGATTCAGAGATCTATCTTTCTGCCATTGACTATCTGAGTCTGCACCGAATAACAGAACCTTCAGTCCTAAGGGAGGTTTGGCTCTGGTTAAAAGCACAGCTGAAGATCTAATGATTAGCTAGAAAGCAAGAAATCCAACAATTTCCTGCTTTCTAGCTAATCTAAATTTCCCAGCATAGCAGAACAGCTGATGGTCGGGGGGAAAAAAAGGAAAAATAGCAACTTAGCAGGCAAGTTTGCCAGGTAAAGAGTGAGTGGGTAGGGAAGGTTCCCGCAGGCCATGTGGGCGGTGCAGCCTTGTGTTCCCGCGCAGCCTGGATTAATTGCTTTGGGGGTGCTCTGGGGGTGACATTTCTCTGCAGATCACCAAAATTTTCTTGCGGACCACCGGTGAGCCACGGCCCACCAGTTGGCAACTGCTGCCCTACACCCTCCAGTTATCGGACTTCAGTTGTGTTGCTTATTTCAATATTCAATATTCAATATTCAAAAATCAATATTTACATACATGGTGTGTTGTGAGTTAATTTTGTGAGGGTGGGAGGGATGTAAAAAAACTGGTTATCATCAGCGTATCATCTCACAATGACTTCTTATTAATGTTATTGAAATAGTGTAAGCTATTTTATTATAGTCAGTATAGAAGGAATAGATCTTAAAGAAGTAGTTAAATTGTTAACTACTTCTATTACTACTTGTAATATTGAATTAAAATATTAACTATGAAAATAATCAATGGCACTATCTTTCTTGCATTTTGAGTTATTGGTAGTATTGGGAGAGTAGGTACCTTTAAAAAATTATTTTACGCAGTCTTGTTTTATTTCCTTTTTACTTACTGGAAGTAGCCTATTTTTTCATAAATGTAGAATTTGGTAGCTATTTACTATAGATAATGAACCATTTTTTTCTAACTTAAATATTCAAATTTATGTGATGCCAGAAATAAAGATGGCTTTGGTAATTCAATGAGGTAGAAATTACTTTGATCATGATGTGTAGTGAATTCAATTTAGGTACCAGTTGAAAAGAACATTGTTCATTGAAAAGATTGATGTTTAATCCACGATTGCTAAATATGGCGTTCTACCGGTATGTACCATTAAAATTCTCCTGTTTGTGTATAACCATTAACTGGGTGAAAAGATGCATTGTAGAGCAAAATGTTTTGAACCAAGGTACCTCAAATGGGCTAACTTACAGAATGCATCCAAAATCAGTCCTTGTAGAATTGAAATTTTGCAAATTGTATAAAACATTTTATGACATAAAAATTATTATAAAGACATTTATGGCATAATATAAAGTGTCATAAAACAATTCTTGTGATCAGTTGTTGATTTTTGTACCATATAATTCAACATGGTCTACTTTTAAGGCAGACATACCTCTAAATATCACCCCAAATTTTTAAGAACTGTTCCAATGAAGGCAGTTTACTAGAAACTCTGCTATTGAAAGCATTGAGAGATCTGATGAGGAAATATCTCTGAAAAGATGACCCAATGAGTGATCTTGTCTAGCATTATATTAAATATGACTTTCTAGATAGTATTGGTTTTATGAGTAGAAGGAAGATTTTTTTGTTATTTTTTTCTTGTTTTCTTCTTAGAATTATTATGTTTTTTACACCAAAGAATTTGGAAAAATACTAAAGGTCATGAATTAAAAATGCTCATGGAATGGTAATAATATACTACATATTGTTACTTTAAATAATATATGATGTAAATTTTAATAATTTACTCCTTCAAAATAATCTATGAAACTATGCAAGAGAAAGATTTTTCTTAATGAGATTGCTATGACTTCTAAACTAAAGAGAGAGTATTTTATCAGAGCAGCATTTCTTACTGCCTTAAGCATGGGGTTGGAGAGAAGGTCTTACCCATTTTCACAATACAAGGAAAGATCATTGATGCTTCCTTAGCTTGTGTCTCTCTTGTTTATTGTGATAAATAGGTAGTCTGGGCAGCATTTCATATATTGCTATAGAAACTAAATTGGAAACAGAACTGATTGATCTGCTGGCTACAAATTTTGGAGCTGCAAGAACCTTGGGTGAGAGTGACCATGTCATACTAGAATTCAACATAACACAAACACAAGGCATAATATGTAATGATACCAGAGTCTTGGATTTTAAAAGAGCTGATTTTAATAAACTAAGAGAGAACTTGGGAAAGATTCTATGGATGAAAATCCTAAAGGGGAAAATGACTTAAAAATCTTGGGAAACTCTGAAAAATATGACCATAGAAGCCCAGACCAGCACAATACCACTGAGAAAGAAAAACAAGAAATACAAGAAGAAACCAGCACGGCTGCACAAACATCTCTGTGGCAAATTGAAAGAAAAAAAGGACAAGGACAAAAAATGGAAAGAAGGACATACAACTAAGGCAGAATATCAGCAGATAGCTAAAATCTGCAAAGACGAAGTCAGGAAAGCAAAGGCTCAGAATGAACAGAGACCTGCAACAAAAGTCAAAGATAATAAAAAAAGTTTCTTCCAACATATAAATAACAAGAAAAAAATCAAGGAAACAGTCGGTCCACTAAAGACAGAAGACGGCAAGGAAGTAACAGGCAACAGAGAAAAAGCAGAACTGCTTAACTCATTCTTTGCATCGGTCTTCACGCAAAAAGAAACTATAGCTCAACCCACCAAAAACATAACTGTAAAAGACAGACCAGAAATAAAAGTTAAAATAAGCAAAAAAAATAGTAAGAGAACACCTGTCTGATCTTGATGAACACAAACCATCAGGGCCTGATGGATTACATCCCAGAGTTTTAAAGGAGCTGGCAGAGGTCATCTCAGAACCACTGCACCATATCTTTCAAAAATCCTGGAGCATTGGGGAACTACCAGAGGATTGGAAAAGAGCTGATGTGGTTCCCATCTTAAAAAAAGCGGGGGGGAAACAGACACAGGAAACTATAGACCAATCAGCCTAACATCAATACCCGGGAAGATACTGGAAAAGATAAAAAAACAGATCTGCCAACATCTAGAAACAAGTAAAGTAATAACTAGCAGTCAGCACGGGTTTGTTAAGAACAGATCATGCCAAACCAATCTTATTTCATTCTTCAACATAGTGACTAAATTAGTAGACCAGCAAAATACCGTGGACATAATATATTTAGATTTCAGCAAGGCATTCGACAAAGTAGACCACAACCTACTTCTTAGTAAACTAGAAAAAAGTGGAATAGATAGCACCACCATCAGATGGATTTGTAACTGGCTGACAAACCATACTCAACAAGTAGTCCTTAATGGGTCTAAGTCTACATGGAGGGAAGTAAGCAGTGGGGTGCCACAAGGTTCCGTCTTAGGCCCAGTACTCTTCAATATCTTCATTATGGACTTAGATGAGGGAATAGAAGGGGAACTTACCAGATTTGCAGATGATACAAAGCTGGCAGGAATAGCTAACACTCAAGAAGGTAGACTAGAACACTGGGCCATATCTAACAAAATGAAATTCATTGCAGAGAAAAGTAAGGTCCTACACTTAGGCAAGAAAAATAAAAAATACACATATAGATTGGGTGAAACCAGGCTCAATAGCAGTAACTGTGAGAGGGATCTTGGAGTCTTAGTGGACAACCAGCTAAATATGAGTCAGCAGTGTGCAGCAGCAGCCCAAAAAGCTAATGCAGTCCTAAATTGCATTAACAGAGGGATACAATCAAGATCAAGTGAGGGACTAATACCACTCTATAAAGCCTTAGTAAGACCACACCTAGAGTACTACATCCAGTTTTGGTCATCACATTATAAAAAAGATGCTGAGACTCTAGAAAAAGTACAGAGAAGAGCAACCAAGATGATTAGGGGACTGGAGACTAAAACATATGAAGAACGGTTACAGGAACTGGGCTTGGCTAGTCTAGTAAAGAGACATGATAGCAGTCTTCCAATATTTGAGGGGCTCCCACAGAGAGGAAGTGGTCAATCTATTTTCTAAAGCACCTGTCGGCCAGACAAGGAATAATGGATGGAAACTGATCAAGGAGAGATTTAACCTGGAAATAAGGAGAAACTTTCTGACAGAACAATCAACCAATGGAACAGCTTGCCCTCAGAAGCTGTGGGAGCATCATCACTTGAGACTTTCAAGAAGAGATTGGACTGCCATTTGTCAGAAATGGTGTAGGGTCTCCCGCTTGGGTGGGGAGTTGGACTTGATGATCTATAAGGTCCCTTCCAACTCTGATTATCTGTTATCTGAACCCCACTTGGTCTTGTGAGTAAAAGGCCAGAGCAGCGGAGAGTAAGCACTGTAGGCTACTTCATGGAAAATTGAGTTTTTGAATTAATGGTATTAAATCTCTATTTAACTAAGGAAACTGATTAATCTATGTAAACTATGATAGATAAGGATTCAATCTTACATTTTGTGACAGAATTATTAATTAAATCACAGTTTTAAATGTTTGAGTCAACCAAACTTTTAAATTTAATCTTCAAGTATATAATTATATACAAAAGTGTAATAAGTTATTTAAAAACATTTTGAATCTTTGCGCAAGTTACACTAAACCGTAAAACTTAATTAGCAAAAATGAAGCAGGTGTAATTGCTTTGAATGTCACCTGGGTGATACGACTAACCAAACATCCATTCAGTTTGGTTAAAGTTAAGCATTTTTGTTCCAGAGGTGGCCAAAACAAAATCTAAAATAAGCCATCGTTGCCTACTCTGGTTATATCTGAATGCTTGTAGCTTGCTTACTATGTTTGAACAACGTATTTAAATAAATAATCAAAGACTGTTTATGGATTAGCGTGATTGTAAGTTATTTTTATTTATCATGTATCTGTAAAAGATACTAAAAATATTACATTTTCCAATTTTCCTTTTACTTAAAACACTTTTTCAAAAACGAATACAAATTTAACATTCTCTCCAATTTTCCTTATTCCTTCCTGACCTTTTCCTGCTAGTGGTGAAGTCACATTGCTCTTCATGTGTAAAAAAGCAAACAGCTTACTGTCTTGAAATGTCTTTCTCTGCAATTTCTCTCTACTCTGAGGCTAGGAGAAGAAAAAAAGTAAGTGATTTCTATAGGCAATTTCTCCTTTGCCTGACCCTTTCTTGCTGTCAGTGGGAAAGAAACAGACAAAAGAAAGATTGTATATAGAACAGCTCTGCACCCAAATACAGAGTGGAGAGATTGGAGACAAAGGGATTTCAAGAGAATATGTGCACTATGTTCCTTTCCTCAACTGTTGAAAGTATATCCCCAAATACTTATTTTATTTTATATATTCAGGATTAGAGTGAATAATATGTTTGTTCTGAATTAATCATCCTATTAATGTGTCCGATTGGAAAAAGTATGCTTAGATCATAAAGGCCTCATGCCTGCATATGTCTCCAGAAAGCCTTAGTTCTGATATCAAAAGACTTCCAAAATTGCCATTGAGCTGTATTTAGAAGGAGAAATGCATTAGGAACAATCATATTAAACTCTGACCCTCCCTAACTTCTTTATTCTAATCCCAATTTATTTTTGGAGTAAGGTTCCTATTATACAACATAAAGAAAAATGTCTCTTAGTCTCAAAAACATAGTTCTTGTCTAATACATATTTCAAAGAAAACAGTTCCACAGTTTTCCTATATCTATTTAATAACGTTATTCAATATAATAATTTGTTTATTAAACTTATATGTCGCCCATCTAGTCTAGAAGTGACTCTAGGAATGCTGAACTTTGACCCTGAAAATGGTATAGGAACTTGTAATAACCTACCCTGAAGAAAAGTAATTCTTTCAGAGTGGATTAGGGTTGGGGAAGAAATAAATAAACTTGCTTTTTCAAGCTTTGCTGTGAGCTTATACAGAAAAGCATGGAGTAAGTTTTGATAGTACTCCTTTTTTGTCTTCACTTTGATAACACTTTTAGTTCTTTCTCCCTCTTCCATAAGGGGACATTAGTAACTAATTCCACAGAGTAAAAAATGTTGATTTTTCTTAGAAAAATCTTGTTCTTAAGTTTCCTCTTTTTTATTTTGGACAGTTGTTTCGAATACCGTGTTTCTCATATAATAAGGCTGGGTCTTATTTATTTTTTTTGAGTCCCGAAAAAATAGCTAGGCCACCTTTTTGGGGGTGACTTAATTCCCCCCCTTGCATCTTCGGGCGGGCGGCGACGGCTTGGATGTTGACCTCGGCGTTGGTGGGGCACTTCGTATCGGGGTCAACGCAGGCAGCACCATATCCGGGTGTGCAACAAAAGTACTTCCTAACGGCAAGCCCTCCCACCATCCCCCCCCCCATTTCTCATGTTTTAATATAGGCCTTAATTTGGGGGGAGGGGCTTAATTTCATTTTATGCCTATAAAACATGCTGGGACTTCCTATTGGGGGAGGCCATATTGTTGGAGAAACAGGGTAGCACTTTAGAGAAAATAACTTTAGCAGTGCTTGCACTTCTATCATAACAACTCTTAGTTGTCTGATCTTACTTTTATCCTTTATAAGGTGTAATTGCATTCTTAATACATGTTTATTGTCATAATTTAGTTGGCTTTGCTCAGTTATATAGTTATCTTTAAATGCTAATTTCAAAATTAGCATTCCCCAAGGATTAATTTTGTTTTTTTCTGTCCAGAAGCGCTTGTTCAGTAACTGCTTTATAATGATTGGTTCCAAATACTTCACTCCCTATTCTGTTTGAGAAAGAAACAGTTTGGTGTAGAAGATGGAACACTCAGTCTTAATATGGATGCCCAGGATGAAGGTTCCTGAATGACATTATTGGCCTAGTAACTAACTGACTAAATTATATTGTGTTCATTTAAAGCTTCAATATTTGCTAATTAGCAATAAAACAATTCTGCATGTTTGTTGTAAAACAGAGATTGATTGGCCCAGTGAATTAACTATGTTTAAAAGTGTTTGTTTTTGTGATGCAGTGGTTAATGAATCATGTACGGGAGGCAAGAAGGTTACAGTGCTTTTTTATGCACAACTGTGAAAAAGTTGTGTCAAAAATCATTATTACGGTATTGTTCCAGGGAATTGGGCAGCTCTGTCTTTTATCTTAAACATACATATGTTTGAATGTTTACAAAACTATTGAGAGAGAACTTCTTTGTTTTTTGCTTCATTCATGTCTGGGCTACTATTTCTGCTAAAGTAGAACCAGCTCCTTCAGACGTGCACAGTAGAGATAAACTGTATTTTTACTCAGATTATATTTTGTGATAACAATATTTGAAAGTAATAAAATTTTAGTAACAAATTACTGCTTGCTACAAATGCTACTCACCAATGCCTTGCATTGTGCATACATGTTCATGTGAATTCAAGCAATACCTAAGAGTGGGCCTTTAGAGATTGGAGAAGAATAGATTGATAGGGGCCTTGAGAGAAACTTCTTTGTTTTTTGCTTCATTTTCATGTCTGGGCTACTATTTCTGCTAAAGTAGAACCAGCTCCTTCAGACGTGCACAGTAGAGATAAACTGTATTTTTACTCAGATTATATTTTGTGATAACAATATTTGAAAGTAATAAAATTTTAGTAACAAATTACTGCTTGCTACAAATGCTACTCACCAATGCCTTGCATTGTGCATACATGTTCATGTGAATTCAAGCAATACCTAAGAGTGGGCCTTTAGAGATTGGAGAAGAATAGATTGATAGGGGCCTGAGAATTAGTAAGAAAAAAAATAGTCTGATGGTGACAAGCAGAGAGAGATACGACGACAGTAGAACACTGGTTGCTTTTTGGAAAATAGGGTTTAGTCTCTTACAACAAGTTCCTTGATGCTCATTCTGGTACTAAGTCACCAGTCTCAGTGGACCTGGTTTCCAATTGTTGTTTGTTGGTGTAATGGAATGTGTGGATGAATTTGGGGAATGAGGGAAAGAGATGCCTAGCAAACAATCTTCAAGAGAAACAGGAGCCCTCAGTGGTCTAACAGTCAGAGAAAAAACTTAGGAAGGACTTGCCCTAACTGATCTAGCACATTTGTACTTTCTGACTTGTTCATGTTTATTGTACTTAGAATAAAATACAATTTGTTCATCTAGTCATATTTCCTGTGTAGTTTACCTGGGAGGGCTGACCGTTGCCTATAAGAAATCCTCCTTCATGCACAACTCATGGATGAGATATCTGGGGGGTCCTGCACTCAAAGTAGTGCCCATTTGGGATACAGGTATGATTGCTTGATACTGCTATTCAGGGGTGGGATTCTACAGGTTCGCACCTATTCGCTAGAACAGGTTGTTAACATTCTAAGCAGTTTGGAGAACCTGGCCTAATCCTGTAAGGAAGGCAGGAAGGAAACATTCTGGTGTTGCTTACAGAAACTGCCTCTCCATTAACCCTTATTACATTCTTGGCAGGACTAGACTTCCTGTCTCAGGAACATCTCTGGAGTTTTTTTTCCCCTCCTTTGCTGGTACTTTGCTTGTGTGGAGTGATCGTTCAAAGTTACAATGGCACTGAAAAAAGTGACTTATGACCATTTTTCACACTTACGACTGTTGCAGCATCCCCATAGTCATGAGAGGCCAGGTGAGGAGATGCGTGCCTCAATGTGAGTGATATTGAGTTGGCCACACCCAGCCAGTCACATGCCCACCAAGCCACGCCCACCAACTAAGCCACACCCACAGAACCAGTTGTTAAAAAATTTGAATCCCACCCCTGCTGCTATTGGATTGCTCTGGAGTATCCTAGTTCTGGGAAATATCAATGCACCTTCTCTTACAGTAGGGCTGATGCAGCTTGGGAATTTATCTCATAACCACTGTAGAAAGTTAGCAGGCATCCTTTTGCTAGAAGAATGAAATATTGTAGGGAATATTAAAAAACCAGAATATTATACCTCCCTGGATGAGAAAAGGAGATACATGCTCTTGGAAAGCAGCTCGCAGCTTTGTTACTAGCCACAGAAAGACTGAGCCATCTTATCTACAAGACAAAAGGCTGGGCCAGCTTATATACCACACAAAAGACCTTCACCCTCAGGACATAATAGGATTAGCCCTCTATCCATCTCACCACATGGCACCTGGGAAGATTACATCTCAATATCATACATTTGAACTCAGTTTACATTTAACATATCTGGAGCTGGAAATGTCTGCTTTATTGTGGTAAAAAATCATCTTTTTAATCATTTGATTATTTTTGGCTACTTTTCTTACAAAAACTATTGCTATGTTTATGTTGGAGGGCGTTATGTATGTGATGTCAGTAAAAAAAATTCTATAGGAATCCAAATGGATCTTTCTATTCTATATTTTTTGTTACAATATAAGTTTACATTATTAAAAAAAAATACTACAAGCAGTAATTGGTATAAATGGCAAAACTGAAGTGTGTGAAAAAAATCTTTGGTTTTAGTTTAATGCATTGTTTGACCCTGTCATTGTAGTTTTGTTACATACTTTAGTATGTTGCTCAGACCCAGCCAATTTTGATTAGACAGTAACTTGTTAAACCTAACCTGTGATCATGTCTTTCCTGTGTTTTTCTTAATTTCATTGTTCCTCCATTAATATATTATACCTATGACAGTAATAGTCTACTTACAAAGGCTCAGCTAGTATATTTTACCAGGATGTATAGATTAAAATGAACTGGCTAAAAAATAATAATGATGCAATACAGTACATTTGTAAAAAGATATATCCTATAATTGCAGGGGGCTTTTTTAATAAAAAGAAATATGGCAATAGCAAAGGAATGGGTTAGCTAGAATAATATCCTTTTGGATGATCTGCTGGATTGCGGATTATGGTGGTTTCACTCCTTTTTAGGAATAACTTCCCTTAGCCGTAGTGAGGAAAGAGAGTTCAGTTTGTTAACCAGTCCTCTCAGTCCTCTCCCTCCTGTTTTTTAACATCTACATCAGGGGTGTCAAACTTGCGTCATCACGGCATCATCACATGATATATCAGGATTTCCCCCCCTTTGCTAAACTGGGCAGGGGTGTGGCCAGCATGTGATGCATCCAGCCCGTGGGCAACGAGCTTGACAGCCCTGATCTATATGATGAAAGTACTGGAAGAGGTAATCCGTTATTTCAAAGTTGGGCGTTGGTCTTACTTCTATACATGTTGCCAGAGAATCCAGGTCAGGGAAAGACTCCTATGTCATCGAGCTGAGTCTGCCAAGCTGCCCTTGTTGCTAGGCACCCAACTTTCAGCAAAGTAACTTTACAGATGTGGCATGTCTCTGAAAAATAGAAAAATGAGAAGAACCCTCCCCAACCATGACCAGACAGAACCAGGATGGGGCTGGACTCTCTTGCAGCATGTATAGAAGGGGCATCTCAGCTAAGATCAACACCCATTCTCCACGCTGCTGCGAGAGTCCAGGTCAGGGACATACCAAAGTTGCCGTGTCCTAGAGAGGGTCTAAGTCTGGTCCACGTTCTCTGATTTTGGAACTACTTTTTGGAGCACTCTTCTGCCAAATGCTGCCTCTGCGGTGGCAAAGGAGTCCAGTCTATAGTGCCAGATAAATGGAGAGGGTGATGCCCAGGTTTCCGCCCTATAGATTTCCTCTATGGTGGCCTAGGTAGCCCAGGCAGCTGATGTGGCCACAGTCCTGGTTGAGTGAGCCGTCAGTAGTTTGGGCACTGGAAGAGATCAAGTCTCATAGGCTGTAGTAATACAAGCCCTTATCCATCTGCCTATCATGGATGGGGAAGCCTTGGTTCCTAAAGAAGCAGGCTGGAAGGACACAAACATAGCTTCCATTTTATGAAAGATTGCAGTCCATTTAATATACATACAGAGAGCCCTCCGTACATCCAGTGTATGCCACTTCCATTCCAACTCATGGTGGGGATTAGGGCAGAAGTCTGGTAGGACAGTTCTTATGCCCTGTGGAACCATAAATTGATTTTCAGAATAAAGGTGGGATCTAAGCACAGCACCACTCTATTTTGGTGGAAGATGCATAAGTCCTGTCTTACAGAAAGGGTTGCCAACTCTGACACCCTCCTGGCTGATGTAATAACCACCAGGAAGGACATCTTGAGAGTCAAACGGAGACCCACCAATCTCAAAGGCTCAAAGGGGGTCCCATAAAAGCCTGGAGCACCTTCAAGAGGTCCCAAGTGGGATACATATGGACCACCGGGGGATGCAGATTTGAGTCCCCTTTCAAAAACCTACGTACAGCCAGATGGTGGGACAGAGAGTCATAATTATCCCAAGACTGTAGACAAGGCGGCAACTTGTCTGTGGAGTGTGTTTGGTGAGACTCCCCTATCTAGGCCTTCCTGCAGGAACTCCAACACATCTGCAACTGTGGCTGAAGCAGGGAGCCGGTTAGTCTTAGAGCACCAATTGCAAAAGGCTCTCCAGGTAGCATCATAGATGTGATTTGTGGGTGGTCTTCTTGATGCTTGAATGGTCTTTATCACCTTAGATGACAGGTTATCCTTTATCAGCAATCTCCACTCAAGCGCCAGGCGGCCAACTGGAACCACTGAAGCTCCAGATGGAGCAGAGGCTCCTGGCTGAGGGAAATCTTGTCGGGTGAGATCCTCCATGGGCGAGCGACCGACAGGCTCACCAGGTCTGCGAACTAGGGGCACCTGGGCCAATGGAGTGCCAGGAGCACTAACTCCGCCTTCTCCACCAACATTTCTGAATGACGGCTGGAATTAGAGGAAGGGGGGGAAGGTGTAGAGGAGACCTGGAGGTCATCTGCTGCAAAGTGCATTGGTCCCTTCTGCTCCCTGGGCAGCGAACCTGGTGAAGAATCTCTCCATCTGAGCATTCTGAGGAGTGGCGAATGGGTCGACTAATGGGGGGGGACAAACCTCTCTGACAACTCCCTAAACAAGGACAGATGAAAACATCATTCAGAGTGATTGATCTTGGCTCAACTGAGCCAGTCTGCTTGGATGTTGTTGACCCCCGAAATGTGGTCTGCCCTGAGGGACAGAAGGTGCCTCTCTACCCACAGCCCCAAGCGTTCGGCTTCCTGCATCAAGGCCTTGGCCTGGTCCTCCCTTGTCTGTTGACATGGGCCTTTGCAGCCACATTGTCCGTCATTATCAACATGTGAGACCCAGTCACCTTGTCCTGGAAATGTCTCAGAGACAGATATATAGCCCTGAGTTCCAGCCAATTGATGGGGCAAGAACTGTCTGCCTGGGACCATCAACCCTGAGTTATCTCGGTTTGCAGACACGTCCCCCCCCAACCATAAAGACTGGCATCTGTCATGGTTGTGAGTCTTTCTGTCTTCTTGAAAAGATGGCCCCTCCTGATGGCCTGGGACTGCCACCACTGGAAGGAACGCAAGACCGGTGGAAGAACCAGGACCCAGATGGATGAGTGGTGGTTCCAGCCCATTAGAATGGCAACAGGAACCACTGCAGAGTCCAGGCATGGAGGTGGGTCCACGGGACTATGGCTATGCAGAAAACCATCTTCCCCAGGAACTGGGATAGCAGAGACAGTGGAACTGTCTGCTGTTGCCGTATCTGGTTCACTAAGTCTTGGAGACTCTTGACAATTCGGAGAAAGGAAAACTTCACAGGAGATTGTGTCGATGACTGCCCCTAGGTGTAGAAGACGGGTAGTCGGGAGAAGATGACTCTTGCCGAAATTTATAGAAAAACCGTGCTCGTGCAGAATCCGAATTGTGGTCTGAAGGTCGTTGTTGGCGGTGAGGGCTGAAGAGGATTATATCAGTATATTGTCTAAATAACATTAAATCCTCACAGGTAGCGTGTGTAGAAATGCTGTCAATGCCGCCAGAATTTTCATAAATACCCTGGGGGCCGATGAAAGGCCAAATGGCAGATCACGGTATTGGTAATGCTTGTTGTAGCAAAATCGAAGGAACTGGTGATGATGGTGCCATATCGGGACATGGAGATACGCTTCCATAAGATCAATGGAGAGGAGGTCGCCCTCCCGGATGGTCTCCAGAATAGTCTGGAGGGACTGCATCTTGAAGTGCCTGTAGAGAATGAATCGGTTCAGGGATTTGAGGTCGAGAATTGCCCTCCACCCCCCACCTCCTGAGGTCTTTGGTGTTACGAAGAGCTGGGAATAGAATCCCAGCCCCCGTTGGTCCTCTGGAACTGTCTGGATGGCTTTGATATCCACCAGATGTTGGATGGCGCAGATTCCATGAGGCCCTGTTTGGGTTTTTCCTGCAAGATGGGACACAGACAAAGAACCTCAGAGGAGGGGAGAGGAATTCGAGATGAAGGCCCGACCTCACAGTTCAGAGAACCCAGGCATCTGAAGTTGACTCCTCCCATCATGAAGCAGAGAAGGCCAAACAACCTCCGATGGGAGGAGAAGGAAAGCAGTCCCTTGGAGTGCCAGAAAGAATGGCCTCCTCCACCTTGAAAGGGCCACTTATTTGAAAATTAATGTTGCCTGCCCGGATGGTCAGGTTGTTGCTCCTGACAAGGAGGGAACACCCTCTGTCAGTGAGGAAAATGGGTGTTGGACTCCGGCCAAAAGGAAGATGGTTCGAAGTAAGGTGTCTGTTGAAATTCTGACCTCTTCAAAGACAACGGCAGAATCTTCCTTTTGTCCCTTAATTCCACAAGAAATGGTTCTAGGGCATCTCCAAAGAGGTTTGTGCCCGAGCACAGGGAGAAGGCAAACTTCCATTTCCATCACAAGTCCGTCTGCCAATTCCGCAGCCACAGAAGGTGTTGCGCGGCCACCGAAGACGCCATCGCTTTTGAAGCAAATTTTGTGGAGTTCAAGGTCCTGTCAGCTGTGAACTCCGCTGCTGTGATGATCTTATGTCCTGATGGGACCAGGTATCACCGGTCCTGTAGCTGATGTAGTCAACGCAGAGATGCCCTTGTAAAGAATGATGCTGCAGTGGAGGCTCAGACCACCCAGGCTGCAGCCTGAAGAGTCCGTTTAAGAGTCTGTTCCAACCTCTTGTCGTCAGCTTTTAGGACGTCTTCCGGTTCTGTCGGTGTTCCTTCCCCTGAAACGCCCACCAAGCCATGGCCACAGAATCGGTAATAAAAAATTTGAATCCCACCACTGTCTTACACCAGTACTCTCAGTAGCCTGGGGGCCAAAGCCCCAGCGCAAAAGCTCTGGGGCAGGAAAGTGGCTCCCTGCTCTCTGCGATGGTTTAGCCTCTACTGAATCCCCAGGAGCCACTGCAGTGACTTTTTAGCGCTTTTTTTTTTGCTGTTCATTGCTAACTGTAGAGAGAGCTCTAAAACTGGTTGCCAACCAGTGGGCCGGGGACCACTGGTGGTCGCAAGAAAATGTTGGTGGTCCGCAGAGAAATGTTACCCCCAAAGCACATCCCAAAGCAATTAATTCAGGCTGTGCGGGAACACAAGGCTTCATGGCCCACATGGTCTGAGGGAACACAAGGCTTGCGTCACTTGCATTGCGAACTATACGAGGTAGTGAGGGGAGGGGGGAAAGGGCAGAGGGGGAGAACTTGCCCCACTCACCCCACGTGCCTGGCCTGGCCACCCGGCTGCTTCTTTCCCCTTTTTTCTTTTGCTTTTAACTGCATGCAAGGAAAGCAGCAAAAGTCTTTCTTTCCTTCCCCCAAACTCCAACAGAAATGAGTCTTTGGGACCCCGCAAGGTATCCGGCTCTAAGAGGGATGACAAGTCTCACAAAGACTCATTTTTGGCGGAGTTTGGGGAAAAGAGAGAAAGACTTTTGCTGCTTCTGCTTCTTGCATGAAGCCAAAAGTCTCCGCCCCCCCCCAAGAACGGAGCTGGAGATGGTATCCCGCAATCCTAAATAAAGAATGATTGATCAGTAGGAAAATAGGGTGGGGAATTTTCCTGCTGACTTTTTTAGGGATTTTCCCAGGGTCTCTGCTGCTTTCTGCAGACCCTGGGAAAACGTCAGCAAGCCACTGTCAGTCAAAATTCATATTAGTGGTCTGCGGGATTTAAAATTATGACTTTGGTGGTCCCTGAGGTCCAAAAGGTTGGTGACCTCTGCTCTAAAAGACATGTCTGTTCTTTGACAAGGAGCTGAGTCGAAAGCTGGGAGCCTAGCAACAAGGGCTGGCTTTATCAGCTTGGCAGACTCAGTTCAATGATGTAGGAGGAGGAGTCTTTCTCTGATCTGGACTCTCACAGCTGTGTGGAGGAGAAAGAGTATTATCTCCGTGCACATGATATTCAATTGTACATCAGCATTCCAGGCCCATTTCTTAGCTTAGCAATAATTTCATAGAAGAATATTCTGTATGTTTAATGACACAGAATCATTTTAGGAAAATAATTGATGAATGTAAAAATGTACATTTTACTGTGACAAATTCCTAATAATCCTAATAATTAAAAGTGTTCTTTTGGGTAGGAAAGATGAATCACTTGATTTTAAAAAATGTCAAATTGGCTTTGTTTCTTTCCTGATCTAGAAGAATTATTTAGTTTATCTGTTCAACATAATTTTATATGACTTGCAGTCTATTGACACTCCTAATTACATGGAATCAGGGGTGGGATTCAACCTGGTGTTACTACTGGTTCGGTGATAATGTTTTGCGCATGCATGCGTATAATAAACCTTAAGCTGAGCCGCCTGGACAGCTGATAAGCGCTGCGCGCAGGTGCGCAGCATTTGAAAAGCCACTTTTTTTACTGCTTTTTCAACCTCAGCTGTGCCGTGCAAAGCAGCTGAGTTTGAAAAAGCAGGTATGGTTGAGGTTGAAAAGGACGGGTAAGAGCCCGGGCAGGCGGGTGGGCCAAACAGCAGCAGACACAGTACCGGTTCAATGTCTGCTGCTCTTCAGAGCTACCGGTTCTATAGAGCCGGGCAGAACTGGTAGGATCCCACCCCTGCATGGAATATTGTATTAGGTGCTTTCATCATTTTTTAGATTTACAAGCTTATATATTTCAACAAAGGTACTGTGCTTCTAATGACAATTTATAACTGTTAAGTTTTCCACTTGGACAAAACCTATGAAATGCCATTTAACTGTAAAGACAAGGTAAGTTACTGAATAATTTGGATATAAACATCTGTAAATATGTTAGCTATACATTTACAGCTTTAGATTTAATCCTCAGTGCCTTCAGGACTAAGTAGCAGATTGATGGAAGGCTTCCTCAGGATCTTGGAGGAAATAGTTGTAGTTAACAAGACCAGATCAGGTGTCCTGGAACCAAGTGATTTTAAATATCATTTTTATTCACCTCAATTTGCCTGCATTTAAAAATGAAATATTTTTTCTTTGTTCATTTTTATGCCTGTTAAATTGATTAACAAAAAAAATCAATCTTCTTCTACAATGTCAGCTCTTTTGTTATGTCAAAAATTCCTTAATATCTGTGTTTTTTCAACCTTTTGCCTACAGTGCCAACTGTTTGTAGATTTTATTAAAGTCTTATTTGATTATTATAGTACTATATAACCTCCCTGGGGAAGAGTTTTGCCTTTTATAAACTACCTAAATATATTTTAAATAGATGAATATTTAAATATGCATGTATTGATATTCGACTAAAGTAATTATATTAGGAAAAAAATTGTGCTAGTTAGTTTGTCTCTGGAACTTTAGTTGTTAATTGTTATATCATTCTATTTGTTAATGCCATCAAAGACATTAATATATTTTACAATTAAGAACAAACATCTTTTGAATACATTTGTAGACAATAGTACTATTGCTTTTCCTATTACCTTTGGTGAAAAGAATTCCTTCCATATCCTATCTTATTCCCCTCAAGGTTATTTCTGGGAAGTATCCTTTTTCTTAGCTTGCCTTTCACTTCCATGTGTTTCAATGAGAAACTAGTTATTCTATTCTACCCATAAAGAAGTGTAGGTGTCCTGAATTCCAGAAGAATTGTTTCTCTGGGGAGGCATAGTCTAATGGGGCATACTCAATGTTCTGTTATTATCAAAACTTGGAGGAACCCCTATATTACTTCTTTCCCTTTTATTTTGATTCTACCGGTTTGGCCCAGTTCTATAGAACCGGTAGCTCTGTAGAGCAGCAGACACAGAACCGGTTCGCTGTGACGACCTTTTGGTCCTCTGTTTGGCCACCCGCCTGCCCGGGCTCTTGGCTGTTCTTTATTTTCTGCTTTTTCAACCTCAGCTGCTTTGCGCGGCACAGTTGAGGTTGAAAAAGCAGGAAAGAAGAGGATTTTCAAATGCTGCGCACCTGCACACAGTGCTTGACAGCTATCCAGGCCACATTTTGCAAATGCTGTACATACTCGCACAGCGTGGGCACAAAACACACTCTGACCGAACCGGTAGTAACACCAGTTGAATCCCACCCCTGTTGTGAACTACCTGTCTGTACTTCTTTTGTGAGCTGGCCCTGTATATTTTTTTGTTTCCAGATTCTCCCTAAGATTTTGGTAGAAGTATTAGCCGCTTCTGCTGTTCATTTTTTTCTCCTTACTGATTTTTTGCAGTCTTTCATAATTTATTTTGAGCTCATCTTGAGCTCATTTTCCAATAAGTTATTTTCTTGTCATGGGTCTTACTTAGCAAAGCTCTGAGTTTATTAAAATCTACAGTTTAGTCTAAAATGTAAAATGACAATCTTCAGTTTTAGTTTACCTTTATATCAAGAACTCCATCATTACAGAGTTACCCTATTGTTCCTCCTGCTTCCTCAGCTAAGTGTTCTTTATTGATTAGTATTAAGTCAAGCATAAAATAACTGATCGTCTGGTGCCTGTGAAGGAGAATACTGTCAGCAAGATAAGTCTGGAATTTCCTGGAAAGTCTATGCTTCACAGTGGTTGTTCTCCACTAGATGTCAGGGTAATTAAAGTTTTCACTCACAGCAACTTCATGCATCTTTGAAAGATGTGCAATTCTCCTCCATGCTGCATCGAGAGCCCAGGATGGGTTGACTCCTTCCTATGACATCATTTAGCTGAGTCTGTACTAAGATATAAAAGCCAGCCCCCGGAAGAGACCCCAGCTTTTGACTCGGCTCCTTTTAGTCAGTAGCTGTGTCTTTGAAAGCTTCTGTTAGATAACACTCAGCAGCGATCTTCAGTACCGTTTTTCCTCGTTTCAAGCAGTTCCCAGGATCTGGGCAGCTGCTCTTCCAGGAGAGCAGGGCTCTCTCTCTCTCTCCTGCAACGTTGGGAGCAACGTTGCCAGAGCGCTGTTCAGGCAAGTTGGGCAGCGTCTGTAGACCTCCCCCACGCCTGTGGTTTGAGCGGTCGTAAAAAGCGATCGGCAAACCAATAACAGCTTCAGACAGCTGAGGTTCTGTAGATAGCACTCACCAACGATCTTCAGTACCTTTTTTCCTCACTTCAGCAACTCCCAGGATCTGGGCAGCTGCTCTTTCAGGAGAGCAGGCTCTCTCTCCTGCAGCGTTGGGAGCAGCGTTGCCAGAGTGCTGTTCAGGCAAGTTGGGCAGTGTCTGTAGACCTCCTCCACGCCTGTGGTTTGAGCGGTCGTAAAAAGTGATTGGCAAACCGATACCAGCATCAGCCAGCTGATCGTGTGGCCAGCGGCTGCCCTTTCCTTTGCTGACTTCACTCGGGTCTCTTTATAGCCTAAGGAGAGATTCTTCGATCTCGGAGCCTGTTCCCATAGTCAGCGGCCATGTTGGATTGAAGCCTTCCACCACGAGGTGAGCGGCCATTTTGTAAGCCCAGGGGCCAATTTATACCCTAAGGCAGTGATCTCCAACCTTTTTTACGCCGCGGCCCGGTATCACCAACCTTTTTTATGGCGCGGCCCGGTACCGACATCAGCTGGGCGCCGCCATCTTGTTTTGATGAAAAAGTGCTTCGGTGAGCTTTTCCGGGTAGAAATGGCTTTCTACCCGGAAAAGCTCACGGAGCGCTAGCGCCGCCATCTTGTTTTGATGAAAAAGTGCTTCCGGTGAGCTTTCTACCCGGAAAAGCTCACCGGAAGCACTTTTTCATCAAAACAAGATGGCGGCGCCCAGCAAGCCAGCGGCCCGGTAGGACTTGTTCCACGGACCGGTACCGGTCCGTGGACCGTGGTTGGGGACCCCTGCCCTAAGGGGCTTAATACAAAAAATTTACAAACAGTTTCTTTCCATTGTAAGAGCCTTTATTCTTCAAATGGAGCAAGATAAGGGTCAGGCAGAGTCTCCCCCCCTCCCAGTGGAACAGTCTCTTAAGCCCAATAAGAGAAAAAGTCGTAGGCAACGCACCCAATCAGTCCACAGGGAGGTGGCTGCTAAAATGAGAGCTAAGGCTCTAGCCCCTAAGAAGGCAACTCAGGTTGAGTTGAGGGCAGAAAAGCGCAGACATGCAGCCCTAGAGAGGCAGTTCAACAGAATTATTCAACAAAAGGGAGTGCAACTACAGCATGTTTCAGGTGATACCCGTGGGCCCCAGCCAAGCCCTCCCAGGGGAGGAGAAGTTATCTATGAGCCTTTCCATCCTCCATCCTGGTCTCCTGAGGCCTTTGCAGTACAATATGATCCTCAGGATCTAAGCAGATCTGGGCCTTATTTCCAACAGGCTTCTGGGCCCTATGCTCCTCCCCCTCCCTCCAGGCCTCGAACCTCAATCTAGGCCTGAATCCACCTTCACTCCCACAGCAGCGGGCCTTCGGCCTTCTGCCTCTATCTTTGAGCATAGACCAGGGGATATCCAAGATGTTGTCTCTTTGGCCATTAGGCAGGGATTGGCTGATGGCTTCAAGCAAATCCTTCGACCTCTGGAAAGGGTTCAGGCCATCTCCCTTCTCAATCTATAAGTTCCATCTCCCTTCTCAATCTATAAGTTCCTTGCCTCATCACCCTGATTTACACAGGCCCCAGGACCTCAGGGTCCATTCTTCTCTAAGAATGGGAGGAGGTTGATGAGGAGGGAAGGGCTTCACCATCTGAACACAGTTACTCCTCTCATTCAGAACGTGAAGAGGGCGAGACCTTTGACCAAAATCTTTCAGGGGAAGAGGACTCTCGCCCAGAGCAGACATCCTCTGCATTGGTCTTCAATCCTTCTCTCTTCAGGCCATTCTCAGCAAGGCCTTGGTCACTGCCAAGCTGTCGCCAGAGGAAGTGGCTCCGGAGCCACAAAGAATTCCCTCTAGCCAGGGAGACTCACTCTTCTCCAAGCCTGTAGTGCATGCAGGGGTTTTGCCTTCTCCCACTTTGTTCCTGGACATGGTCAAGGAACAGTGCGCTTCCCCTTCGGCAGGTCCTCTCCCATCTTCTCTGGATAAGCGTTTCTACAATGTCAGCGCAGCCCTGGACAATACCCTGGCAGTGCCTTCTGTTGACATTCTGGTTCTGGCCTCGTTCTCATCTCCTGGCACTCTCACGTGGGCATCCATACGGTGGCTGCACCAATGCCAGATTAGATTGCCTACATCTGACCTTTGGTCTCACCGAGGCCTTAATAAGATTATCTGAGCGGCGGAATTCACTGCAGATGCCACTCTCAATTCCACCAAATTTGCATCTAGGGCCATGGCATCCTCAGTAGCAGCAAGAAGACTGTTATGGCTCAGAAATTGGCAGGCGGAGTCACACCGTAAATGGAAGCTGGCTTCAGTTCCATTCGCGGGCGATAAGCTTTTTGGCGATGCTCTGGAACCTTATCTCATCGAAACCAGAGATAAACGTAAAATTCTCTCTTCCTCTGGGAAGAGAGCCAACTATCGCCCAGCTCCTTATACTGGTAGACAGCCCTTTCAGGAGGGTGGGGGTCGTTCCTTCCATCGCTCTAAGTAATCCCTCGTTCTCCCCACCCATCGGAGGTCGCCTTGCCTTCTTTGCCTCTAAATGGGAGGAGTCATGGTGGCTGCCTGTGTGCTCAGCACTATTAGGTCAGGATTACAATTGGACTTCCTAAAGCCACCCCCCCAAATTTTTTGATCTGTCCTGTCTCTCGGGACATTTCAAGGCAAGACCTCATGAATCAGGCCATTCAACTACTTCTTGAAATCTGAGCTATTCAGACCTGTTCCCCCCTCTCAACGGGGACGTGGGCTTACTCTTGCCTTTTCATCGTTCCCAAAGCCTCAGGGGGGGGGGGGTAGCGAACCATCCTGGATCTAAATTTCTCAACCAATTTGTAAAATACAGGCAATTTAAAATGCAGACTCTGCATTCTAGAGCATTCGGGAGGGCGATCTCCTCTCTTCCATTGATCTCATGGAGGCTTCCTCCACATCCCCATTGGCCTCATCATCGCCAGTTTCTCCATTTCTGTTATCAGAATACCCGTTACCAGTATCGAGCACTTCCCTTCGGCCTCTCATTGGCTTCAAGGGTCTTCACAAAGGTTCTGGCAGCATTGATGGCATTTCTGCTTTCTGTTCCAGTGAGGATCCAATGTTACTTGGACAACATTTTGATTCTGTCCTCCTCCATCCATGCAGCCTGTCAGGATCTGCAAATTACCCTGTCATATCTCCAGAGCCATGGATTTTTCCACTCACGTCTACTTCAATGGTTCCTGCTTCCCTACCAACGGGCAGGAACCAGCCACTCATCCATCAAGGTCCCGCTCCCTCCACAAATCCGGAGATCTTTCAATTGGTGGTGTTCCCTGTTAATCTGGAAGGGACTCCTTTCAGGGTCCCAGACAGGCTAGTGATAACCACCGATGCCAGCCTCCTGGGTTGGGGTTCCCATATGCAGAGCCAGATAGCTCAGGACCTTGGTCCAGGTCAGAGCAGGCCCTTCCCATAAATTGGCTAGAACTCAGAGCCATTTTTCTAGCTCTCAAGCATTTCAGGCACTCAGTGACTGGCTCTCATGTTCTAGTCCTTATGAACAACATGGCTGCCATGGCTCATGTCAACCGGCAAGGGGGGACGAGGTCCAGAGCCCTCATGGGAGAGGCTCTACGGTTGCGGTTATGGGCAGAGAAACGCCTGTTGTCGATCTTGGCGGACCACTTCTCCGGGTTCAACAACTCCCAGGACGACTGGCTCAGCAGGAGCCTAGTCTACCAGGCAGAATGGTCCATTCTTCTGTCTTTATTCAGGGACCTTTCCCTCAGATTCGGGACGCCGGAGGTGGATCTCTTCTCCACTCCTCAAATCGCCCAGGTCACCAGATTCTTCACCAGGTTTCCTTGCCAGGGAGCGGAGGGGACCAATGCCCTTCAGTGCAGATGGCCCAAAAGTCTCCTCTATGCCTTTCCCCCGCTCCCCATCATTCCCCATCATTTTTAACCCTCAGTATAACTTTTTCCCTTTCTTTTGTTTTTGTTTCCTTTGAACAAATGTATTCTTTAATTACTATATTGTTATAACTGTCACCATGTTTCTGCTATTAAATCATAGTGGCCTCATTTTATTAATTTCCTCTACTTCAACCATTAGAATAAAGACAAAAGGTATGCATTTTATGACTCAATTTTCATTTTTCCTGATATTTCTTGAGTGGTTTCATTCTTTTTCACACACATTTTAGTTTCCACATGTCTTTGTGCTCTTACTTCAAGTTTTTCTTTTCCACCTATAGAATTTGATTTAAATTGTGCTAATTAAGATCATGATGCTTTGGTCAAACACAATGACCAATTGGGAGCTATAACCTCATGCCATTAGTCCTTTCATATGTATCTTTTTCTACATGACTAACCATGGGATTAAATTGGATTTTCTTTGCCTATAAACATCAATTCAATCAAACTGAGTATAAAGGGCGCATTTGATAGGTTAAATAACTAGTCATTTAAACCAAAATGTTTAAATATAATTGGTGTTAATTAATAATCTAACATAATATAATGGGTTTTCTGTATTGCAAAATTATATTTGATATTTTGATGTTATCTGTTCTGTGCTCAAAAATCAGTAAGTCTCAGTATTTTAGACTTTTGTTATAGTTCTTCTGATTTTGTTTTCTAAAAATAGTTAATACTTTCTAATCACCCAGATAATTTTTGTTAGACTTGCCCCCTCCTTTCAGCCAATAGTGTAAACATATTATTGCATTATGTATCAGAGACAGAAGAAAAAGAAAAAAAGTAACGACATCAATTTTATGTAGTACCTGAAATCCTGTTACATAAAACACAGGCCTGTTTTTTTCTTTTTTTCTGAATTCTTTTTTTCTGTATTCTCATGTAATTCTTTTATCTTCAATCAATGCTTTAGACACTTATAGCAAAAAATTACTTATAGAAGTTAGAACAGATCTTCCTGATTTTTTACTTTTTTCTGCAGATAAATTTGCGCCTCATTTTGGTAAGTGGAAAAACGAAAGAGTTCTTGTTCTCACCAAATGATTCAGCAGCAGACATTGCAAAACATGTATATGACAACTGGCCAATGGGTAAGTAATAGAATGTTAATGTTTATTATTTGGTCAGTATTCCAGTCTATTCCATGGAATGGGGAGAGAGAATATCCTCATCAAAAATAAAACTTTGAAATGCTAATATATTCATTTCAAAATATATGAATATATTTTGTTATCAGTTCTTTATATGCTTTGTCCAATGTGGTTTTATTTCCCCCCATCTAAAATCAATGAGTGTTAAATAACCTTGAATGCAAATACCAGTAGAGCCAAAATTGTACACTAGATAGAACACTAGAACTATATTGTTCATATTGACATTTTGAATTCTTATCTAGCAGGAAAAATGTCAAGAAGGGAAGGGCTAATGGAATGGCAAAATATTTCAAATTCAAACCACCTCATTTTAAATTGTTTCACAATCCAAATAGACAACCTTAGTTATTTTGAAAGAGTATAAAAAACAGTTTTAAATGTGATATGGCTCACATTCACAACAGCTTGCATATTATTAATAATAATTATACATCTGTAAAACCATTGTAACTTTTATGAAATTATATTCTCCACGTGCTACTTGGAAGTAGAAAAGTAGGAACCAGGCCTCCAAAGACAAGTTGTCTGCTAGGCATTATAATTTCTGAATGTAGAATCGATCCTGTGTCCCCCTATAAATATATATTGATATGCATATTTATCAACAGATAATGTTTATAATGTTAAAACTTTTAAACCTGAGTCCTCTCTTAACATGGATAAGCCTTTAAACTTGATGAAACCTAAATGCATGTAAGTAACTGACCATGTGACTGGAATCAGATTAGTATTTCTCTCTGCTGCACTTAAGTATAATTAGGAACATAGGGACACTACCATTAAATCATACTTAGCAATATATATGCTAGTAACATTATAATTAAACATTTACATAGAGGCTTGGGGAAAAAACCTTCAAACAATAATGGCAACATTTTTAAAAAAAAATCAGTAAAGTTAAAATGTCTGAGGTTGTAGAAAATGGTAAAAAGAAAAATACAGTAGCTGCAGTAGTAACAAAGAAAAGTAATGAAAATTTTAGTGTGACACCAAGTTCATCAAATTTTGGAGGAGAGTTCTACTGGCAAAGTACATCTCAGTAAAGATACTTTGCTTAATTGCTCTTATCTTTGTAATTTAATGATCGAGCAATTCTAAGATTATGCAGTCCTTAATATATCCAGACACCAAGTCATGTACGACTTAAAGCTATCATAACTTCTGCCTATTCATTTTGAAAACTAATAGAATTGCCTTTTAAGAAGATAAAATTTTAAGCAACTAATTATGGTTAGTTATTTAATTGCTATATGTTTATTAATGTTTATTAATGTCTTTCAAAAACTGCCCATGTATAGTAGGTTGTAGTGGGTTTATGTTAATATTACTAATGGGTGCTTCTAGGTTGGCAGGAGCTGGGGTGAGGACAAGAGCTCACCCATTGCATGGCGCTCAGGTTCCAAACCTAGGCTGCTGGCTGTCACAGCTGACAAGCCCAGCAATGCAGTACTGCAGGCTACTTCTGCTGCCTGCCGGCTGCCTGGCTTAAGCTGATTCAGCCTTCCATCCTTCCGAAGTTGGTAAAATAAGGACTTAGATTGCTGGGGGCAATATGCTGACTCTGTAAAAAGCTTAGAGAGGGCTGTAAAGCACTGTGAAGCAGTATATAAGTGTAAGTGCTATCGCTATCTTAACCGCTGAGCCACTGGGTCATTTTTATGGGAGATGAATCTGTTTTCTAATTGTTTTTGTACATACAGGACGTATATTTTATCTGCAGTCATTATACTTTTATTCTAATTTTATTAGTTTCTTTTATTTTCTTTCCAGTCCATTCCCATTTCTACTCTTGACTCAGCCAAATAACGATTTGGTCCTTAACTGAAACCTTTGCATCCTTAGTGAATTATCTCAGTGTTTCATCACAAAAAGTCAAGTGTGTGCTTTTAGAATCAACCCATCCATGTAAATAAATAGACTGATACTTAACCCATATAGTTGAAATAGATCTTTTTCTAAGCAGGTATTTCTAACATTACTATTCTCCCTAAATGACCTACTTTTTCTATATTCTCATCTCATTTGCACCCAGATGTTAATATGAATTACAAAATAACTTCAATATAAACAGTTATCATGTTTATCTTGAGTATTTTTAGAAATAATTTCTGGAGTTATTTTCTAGTTCAATTCCCTTTGACTTGTCTCTTTAAGGCTGAAATTAAAGACCTATCCTTATGACAAGAAAAGAAACATATTCAAAATAATATTCATAAACTGGTGTGTGATTAGCCTTGCTGGAAGTTTATAAGAAGTAATATATAATTTCAAAATTAGATAATTGAATTGTGTTATTTTTCTTGTTACTTTTCCAGATTGGGAAGAAGAACAAGTGAGCAGTCCAAATATTCTGAGACTTATTTATCAAGGAAGATTTCTTCATGGCAATGTGACTCTAGGAGGTAATGAAAGAAATTGGCTTATAAAGATCTTCTGAGTGAACTAAATTTTTTTTAAAATGATATAATTTCATTGATTTGAGAACAATCGAAAGTTAAAATACATTTTTTGGAAAGTTCAGCAAATGGTATAGTTGAAATTGAATCAGAGAATACTTTTAATATGATTTTTTTTTTAAATTGAGGCTATAGTATTATAGTTTTACTTTTTATATTGCATGGGAATGTTAGAAATCATAATCAAAATGAAACTAAGATTAAGGAAGTATCCTAGATCTTATAATTATGAGTAAAAATGTTGATGGCTGATTCAAAATAAATTTTCTCATATCTAGCATTGCTTTTCAGATATACACTACTAGTTAGTTACACAAGAATGGTTTTATCTCACTTGGAGTAGAAAAGCTGTTCAGTTGTGCCCTCTTGTGGTGTGCCTCACTGATTCTTTTTAACTGACTAACATCTACAGTATCTAGTACCTGCCAGGTTTAGATTGCTAATGACATCTCAGATGGAGTATAAATGTATCTGGATATGGACAATTTACCTCTAATTTCTACCACAGCACTTAAACATGAAGATGTTTTTATCTCACTCTTTAGCCAAAAGTACTGACCTAGAAATTAGGATATAGTAATTCTAGTCCCACCTTACGCATGAAAAACTGGGTGACTTTGGACCAACTACTCTCTCAGCCCAACTCTTCTCTCAGGGTTATTGTGGTGGAGAAAATAGGAGGAAGAACTATTGGTATATTTGTTGCTTTGAGTTGTATATAAAAAAATGAAATAAAAATCTAAAAAAAACAAGCTTCCAGAAAGTGAACAAAATTGAACTAACAGGAGAATCCTGCATTTAGGCTTATCTTGTTAGCAAGGCATAGAAGGGAAAGGGATTGGGACAGAAGATGTAATGAATAAGTCTTCTTCTTCTTGTGCCATATCTGTCATCGGATGTTGGCGATCATGTTGGCAATCCTATTTTTATCAACAGCCACATGAAAAAGTGCTGTTGAGTTTTGTCCAGACCAGTTCCTTAGATTTTGAAGCCATGATCTTCTGCCTGGACCTCATTTGCCTTCAATTTTTCCTTGGAGGATTAAATGAAGTATGCTGTATTTTTCCAGGTGTTGCATCACATTTCTAAAATATTCTAACTTTTGCTTTTTTATGGTTTTGATGATTTCCCTTGGTTTTCCCAGGCGGCTTATCACCACCTGATTTCTAATTTTATCAATTCAACTTATACGTAACAGCCACCTGTAAATCCACATTTCAAATGCTTCTGGTTTCTTCAGGTATGAATGAGTGCAGGCAAAAATTCTTATGAATATTGAATAGAACTAGTTCAAATAAGAAGCCAAAGATTTCTGCTCTGTCTTTAGATAAACTTGTTTCCTTTTACTCTACTGTGTTTTCCCAAAAATAAGACCCAGCCTCTTTTGCTCTTTGCCAAACTTTGCCCACCTTCTCCCCAACCCTAAACATGTTGCGTTGTGGCTGCCTGGGGTGTGTGTGTGTGTGTGTGTGTGTGTGTGTGTGTGTGTGAGAGAGAGAGAGAGAGAGAGAGAGAGAGAGAGCGCCGATCCAACCTCGGAGAGTTATCCATGGCTGGCAGCTCTTAGTCTCACATTCACTCTCACACACACAGAGCTCCCTAACCCCCCACCCCACCCCTCCCAAGGCAGCCACATCCCTCCACTAACCTGCTTTCCAAATCTATTATCTGCTGGACATGCAGGACAAGAAAAGTATTCTGAGGGGGGGAGGGGATTTTGCCTCTTATCCTGTTCTCAGTCTGTGCCGAGCTTCAGAACAGGTGAGAGGCAGAAAAATCCCCCTTCCCATTTTCAAGCCGTTCGCAAAAACGCCCCATTCCGAATCTTCAGCATATTCCAGGATTAAAACATTGAAGGCTCGGAATAGGGTGTTTTTGCGAATAGCTTGAAAATGGGGAGGGTGAATTTCCCTGCCCCTCACCCTGTTCTGAAGCTCAGCACAGACCGAACAAAACGAGAGGCAGGAAAATTCCCCCTCCCCATTTTCAAGCCGTTTGCAAAAACACCCCAGGAAAATCTACCCCTCCCATTTTCCTGCTGGTCCTCCTTTCCTTGGGAATGATTTCTGCCGAAACCATGGATGTGCCTGTGTGCAGGGCTGGCAGGGCTGATGAACACTGGTGGGAGGGGATCTGGTTTAGATGAGTAAGGAGGCAGAATTGGTTTGGGTGAGCTACTGTTTCGGCAGGCAGCCCTGCAGCAGGATAGATGAAGGAGGGAGGGGAGATTGCCCCTTCCTCCTTTGTGCTCCAAAAATTGCCCTGCATCACGCAGGAGCAAGTGGAGGAAGGGGTGATTTCCCTTCCCTTCTAAATCCCACTGCAGGGCTACCACTGAGCTCCTGCCTGCCGAAGCTTCCAGGTAGCCAAGAGAAGCACTGCCAGGATGGCGAAGAGCCCTTGCAAGGCCAACAACAGCAGGTACAGCCGGATAGAAGCGGGGGAGGGAGCAGGCAATCCCAACGCACCACATGGCTTTCTGCCTTGTAGCAGCAGCCTGCACAAGTGCACAGCCAGGATGAGAACTAGCCCCCACCAGGGCCAAGGCCTGAAGAGCACTGTTTCCGGCATGTTTTGGAGGGGAGATTTTAAAAAATTTGGCAGTCTCTCGCTGCCACCGTGCAAACCCCAGCATGGACAACAGCAGCTGCATCTTCTCCCTTCCAAAACATGCTGGGACAGCACCGGCAACAGGCAGAAGCAGCGATCTAATCAAATCTCTCTCTCTCTCTCTCTCTCTCTCTGTGTGTGTGTGTGTGTGTGTGTGAAAGAGAGAGAGACAGAGAGAGCATACTGCCGCCAGCAGATAACTCTCTCTGAAGTTGGATCGGATCTCTCTCTCTCTCTCTCTCTCTCTCTCTCTCTCTCTCTCTCTCTCTCTCTCTCTCTCTCTCTCACACACACACACACACACACACACACACACACACACAAAGCATGAGCAACAGCAGCTGTGTCTTCTCCCTTCCAAAACATGCTGGGACAGCACCAGCAGCAGGCAAAGGCAGCGATCCAATCAAGAGCCCTCGCAAGGTCAGCAGCAGTAGGTGCAGCCGAACAGAAGGGGTGGAGAACCAGGCAATTCCAACACGCTGCAGGCAGGGCTGGGACTGGCAACACCTCCAGGCACCCAAAGAGACAGAATGAGAGGCAGCTCCTGGCCCTCGCTGGCTCAGCTGATCAACAGACCGCAATTAAGGGACTGAGTGACCCCTTAATCGTGGCACCTGGAGGCGCTTGCAGGAAACATCTCCAGGTGCCCAGAGAGACAAAATGAGAGGCAGCTTCTGGCCTTCGCTGGCTCAGCTGATCTGCAGGCTGCGATTAAGGGGCCAAGTTGCCATGAGGTGACCAGGGAAGGGAAGAGCTGCCTCCTTTGTGGTCCACGGCCACCTGTGTTTTTCACTAGGGCTTATTTTGGGGTAGGGCTTATATTAGGCCTACCCCAAAAAGCTATCTAGGGCTTATTTTCGGGGAAACATGGTACCACTTTCTCTGTCACAATGCAATGTGCAGCATTAAGACATTTTGAAACATGAAGAAAAATATTTCTTGGAGTGTTGGAAGCATTGGGGTTCTTTTTTAAAAAACAAGTTTTATTCAGTTTTCCACATTTTAACATCTCTTTTTAGTGAACAGCATGATTACAGGTTTCACATATACATACAAATATGACCATAGTTACATATTCAATTTTTGTATGCAGTTTCTTATCTTAACCGTGCTTTTATACATTTTCTATTTTATTGTATTATTCTAAATACTCATCTCATTATTTAATTCACTTACGTTAACTTCATAATCATTATACTTTAGTACTTTTAACTGTCACATTTGTATATTTCATCTTAAATTCTAGTTTAAAAAACACTTCTATAAATTGGTTTCCCTCCTGAAATATCAATATAAGTGTGCCACCTCTAAGTTACATATTCATTAATTTTCACCCCTTTTAAATCCCATTTAACATTTAGCATTATTACCTAAAACATTAAACTTAATAATCCCTTTAAAACTACATAGCATATATAAATCAGATTCTGCATGGTTTTTCCCCTTTTTAATTTCATTAAATTTTTCAAAAAAGAAGGACATGTTCATCTACTCATTCAATCAATAAAACAATCCTAAACCCTAAGGTTAATTCCATTTCAGCTCTCCTCCTATATCATTTCATTTATTTCAGTATATTTAATACACATATTCCATTAATTACTCCATTCATATTTAAACCAAAAAGAAATCCAACATTCCAATCCTAAAAATATTTCCATATATTTAATAAGCTTATTCCATTATTTGTTACAATTATCTCTATGCATAAAGAAGAAGAGCATTAGATTCCATTATCAAAAAATAACAATTAGGTTTTCCATCTTATCAATCTATATGTCCCTATTTCATAACTATAAATTTATTTGTATTACCCCCCAATACCTTGCAGCATCCCCTTTCTAAATATTAATCACGCATTATCTCTATGTCTAATTAAGCAATTTTGTCCCATTTTTTAATAATTCCCATATTTCTTTGTTCCCAAATCCTGTTTCTTGGCCCTTCTTTCCCCGTGTCTTTTCTCCTTTATTCTTTCACTCCAGTTTTTATCCCCCTCTCTATTTATAACTTCCTTCTGCCCTTCAAATTTCTGCTGACTCTTTTTCCCTCTTTTAATTTTTCAGATATTCCCCTTTTTATTGAATTTCTTAAATCTCCTATATTTATTTCCAACTCTTTTCCTCTTTCTTTCCAGAGTTCTTTGTTCTCGATGATCACTAAAGATGGCCCCTTCTATAATTCGCTCTGCCTCCTCTTCTGCCTTTTGTCTTTGTTGTTCATATTCTGCAATCGCATTTTCAATGAATTTTGAAGCAAAACCCATCGATTCACCTCGTTCTTATAGAATAGAATAGAATAGAATAGAATAGAATAGAATAGAATAGAATAGAATAGAATACTTTATTGGCCAAGTGTGATTGGACACACAAGAAATTTGTCTTGGCGTAAATACTCTCAGTATACATAAAGAAAAGATACATTCATTAAGAATCAAGAATCATAACATACAACACTTAATGATAGTCATAGGGTACAATCAACAATCAAATCATACTAGGAAACAGTCAATATAAATCGTAAGGATACAAGCGACAAAGTTACAGTCCTACAATCACAAGTGGGAGGGGATGGGTGATAAGGAGTGATGAGAAGATTAACAGTAATAGTAGTGCAGACTTTGTAATAGTTGAACAGTGTTGAGGGAATTATTTGTTTAGCAGGCTTTTGGGAAAAACCTGTTCTTGTGTCTAGTTGTTTTGCTGTGCAGTGCTCTATAGCGTCGTTTTGAGGGACGGAGTTGAAACAGTTTATGTCCAGGATGTGAGGGGTCTGTAAATATTTTCACAGCCCCCTTTTTGACTCGTGCAGTATACGGGTCCTTGATTGAAGGCAGGTGGGTAGTAATTGTTTTTTCTGCAGTCCTAATTATCCTCTGAAATCTGTGTCTGTCCTGTTGGGTTGCAGAACCAAACCAGACAGTTATAGAGGTGCAGATGATAGACTCAATAATTCCTCTGTAGAACTGTATCAGCAGCTCCTTGGGCAGTTTGAGCTTTCTGAGTTGGCGCAGAAAGAACATTCTTTGTTGTTCTTTTTTTGATGACGTTTTTGATGTTAGATGCCCATTTTAGGTCATGTGATATAGTAGAACCTAGAAATTTGAAGGTCTCTACTGTTGATACTGTGTTGTCTAGTATTGTAAGAGGTGGTAGTATGGGAGGGTTTCTTCTAAAGTCTACCACCATTTCTACGGTTTTGAGTGTGTTCAGTTCCAGATTGTTCCAGTTACACCACGAGGCAAGTTGTATAACCTCCTGTCTGTATACAGATTCATCGTTGTCTTGAATGAGACCAATCACTGTTGTGTCATCAGCAAACTTCAGTATTTTTACAGATGGATCATTTGAGATGCAGTCATTGGTATATAGGGAGAAGTGGAGATAGCACACAGCCTCGGGGGGGGGCCTGTGCTGATTATACAGGTATAGGATGTGATTCTGCCTAGCTTCACCTGCTGCTTCCTGTCTGTTAGGAAGCTTATGATCCACCTACAAGTGTGTTCAGGTACTGCTAGTTGGTTTAATTTACTTAGAAGAGTGTCTGGAATAATGGTATTGAATGCTGAATTGAAGTCTACAAAGAGGACCCTTGTGTAGGTTTTTGAAGATTCAAGGTGTTGTAGGATATAATGCAGAGCCATGTTAACAGCGTCATCTGTCGATCTATTTACTCGGTATGCAAACTGCATGGGGTCTAACAGAGGATCCGTGATGGTTTTCAGGTGCGACAGCACAAGCCTTTCAAAGATTTTCATAACTACAGATGTTAGAGCAACTGGTCTGTAGTCATTCAGTTCCTTGATGGAGGGCTTTCGTTTTTCTAAGTTCCATTTTTAATGCCAGAAGAGATATCTCCATTTTACAATTTTCTAATTCGCAATTTAATCCAAATAATGTATTTAAAGTTTATTTCCAACAGTCAACTTTTATTTTCTTTCTCTCAAATTTTAAGCCTCCGCTAATCCAACACCAGGTCCATATCAGAATCAACAATTAATCCAAGGGCACGGTCTTCCTGTTTCTTTCTTTGTTACAATGTTTCAATTTTTCAAAGTTCTTGCTTTATTGTATCAATTTTCGACACAGTTTTAAGAAACAGAGTCTTTTAAAAGAAAAGCAAATTAAGTTTAACTTAGGTGGCACTCTTTGTTATGTTAAATCTTTACCCCCTCTTTTCTTTTTTCTTCTCTATTATTCAGAGCTTTTCAAACCACAGTTTTCCATAAAAAAGATCAAATCCAATTAATATTAAATTTCCTCTTTAACTATCTATAGTTCAGCTTTATTAGTGCCTATATAGAATCAAAATATACTTATCCAAATTGATTATATGATTCCTTCTCCAGCTTCTACCTTCACGGTTCAAAGCCCTGTTGCTGTCAAAAGTAATTCACACCTTTTTTTTTCCTCTTTCTCTTTGCAGCTTTAAATTCTTTATTAAAAATTCTCTGAAATGTTAATCCTGGGAGTATCTTCCATTTGATTATATTGTCCCGTTCCTCCTGCTGTTCGCTTCTTTCTCTCTCCTGCACAATCTTATTCCAGTCTAATCTTCCCCTTCAGGGTGGCCATTTTAGACCACCACTTCAGGCGTCTTCGGGAGGGAGTAATTGCCAAGCTGGGGAGGAGTTTTGTGACTCCCCTCTACCCAGCTGACGGTCTCCCCTTCCTCTGCCACCCCTACAAGGCGGCTTCTGCCCCAAATCCAAAGGATCGGGGCTCTCTGACACCGAAGCATGGACCAAAGCCGCGCACGATCGCGGTCAGCGGTCTGTCTTCAGGGAAGCTCAAAACTGGAAGTCGGAAGCATTGGGATTCTTTATGTAGGCTTTCCTCAGATGATAGGTTTTATCACTTATTAATTTTCTATGAATAGTTTGCATTCTTTTGGAAATTTTCTGCATTACACTGAATGCTTTTTCTTGTAGCATTGTTAATGTACTCTTGCCTCTATATTTAAATCTGGCATTTTTTCCTACTTTTAATGGCTTCTTTATAATGATGCCTCACTAAAGGCATTGTGGTTCAGGTTTGAGAAGGACTAACAGATTAAATATCTTTCAAGAAAGTCATCAGAGATGTCCATTGAAAAATTAGAATTAAAAGAGCACATGAGGATATTGGTTATTTCCTTTCTATTTATGTCACAGCAGGAAGTACAAAAAACTTGCTAGGTAGCAATATAAATCAGTCTAGCTACAGGAAGTACAACAGTTCCATTTGTTTTTCATTTCTTTTCACTTTTCTAGTTGCGTTGACTTTCCTTTTTCTCCCAGCCAGTGTAATCATGCACTGGGAAATCATGAAATCCCAATTTCTCAGTTTGTAACAATCTGAAAAATAAATATTGTGGAGTTCGGAAATGATTAACCTTGTTTCCAGAGACATCTCTGACTGGCAGATATTGAAGAAGTTAAGACAGAGCAATATAAACCTGTTTATTTACAGTACATCTGGGTTCTGCTGGTATTTGGATTCAAAGCTAGAAAGGTGGTTCAGATCCTGTGTGCACTGAATGTGTCCACACCAAACAGAAAGCGCATTTTCTTATTTGAATCCATACATCTGCATGGTAGCAGCCAGTGTCAAACTTACTTCAATTTTAAAAGTTAAATAGGGTTAGCTATGATTAGGACTTTGATGACAAAACCTCTAGGAAAGAGCAAAGCTGTAGGTTATACTTGAAAATTTAAGAGTCTCAGAAGGCCATAGCAACTCACTTTTATATTACTGACAAGAATCTTAAATGCTCAGGTCTATAAAATCAACAGGAGTCAAGCTCAATTACAAAAGAGTTTAAACACAAACACAATCATCAGTGTATTATTCAATCTATGTATATAGACTGTATTATACATTGTATTATAGTTTCTTCTATTCATAGTTAATGCAATCTTTGGCATAATAATGGGTAATACAGAGCAACTAATGTGAAGGTTCAGTGAGTATGAAGTGATATAAAACAGCTGTTCAATTCCACAGCCACCTCATGGGCATAGAAGTGTTTCATTATCTGTTGTTTTAATTGAATCAATTATGGCTACATTGAATTTATCCTTCTACATCAATAGATTTGCAGAAGTTAATACAATATTTTACCCTCTACTTTTACAACTTATATTCTGTAAGTGGCTTGAGAGATTCAGTTAAAGAAATGCTACTTTTGTGTGTGTGTGTCTGTGTGTGTGTGTGTACACAGACACATATTTATGGTATTCAGCTTTGTTCGGGTATTTTCCCACATCATTATAGTTGTGCTTTTAAAGTTGTAGCAATGTTTCGGCAGAATCTCATCTGCCATCATCAGACTTCTGTATACTATACAGAAGCCTGATGATGGCAGATGAGATTCTGCAAACATTGCTACAACTTTAAAAGCACAACTATAATGACGTGAAAATACCCAACAAAGCTGAATACCATACATATAAATACCCACGAAAACTTAAGAAAACACACACATATTTATATATATAAATATAAATAAAAGGAATACTAGCACAGTCAGGAAACAATTGTAATGCCATTGAAATTATGGAATAATATTGTGCATTATAGAGGAGCATTATAAAACAGTTTTTCTTTTCTTTTTTGCAGCATTAAAATTGCCCTTTGGCAAAACAACAGTGATGCATTTGGTGGCTAGAGAGACATTGCCAGAGCCAAACTCTCAAGGTAGGCTTAGCAAATTGCAATATATTTTGAAATTGGATATTGTAGATTAAAGTTGGGAAGAAAACAACTTTTGTTTGTAGTAAATATGATACATTTATGATCAATCTAGTGTTTTCTTGGGTTCCTTTGAACTATTAAATTTACATTCAGAATTGGACATTTAATTTGCTGGATTAATCTGTGACCAAAACCCCTGGGGTTGGGCTAGGCCATGGAGACTTGAATAATATTAGCTGTACACATTTGTTCTGTCCCTGCAGAATTTGGTTGGAATAGTGTGATGAGAAAGGGGGAGAGGTGAGAGATACAGGTTGTCTGTTAAGCATTTATTGCTGCCTATCTGATACACTATTTTTGTTTATTATTGGAAAACGAATAATAGTTTTCCAATAAGAAGAGGAAAACTAGCGTTCATAAACCTGCACTGCTTTATGTGCTCATAAACCTGCATTTTCTTTCTGAGTTTTGAAAGCAGGTTTTCAATTGTTAAAAATCCATATCTTGTATGTGCATTAGGGAGAATGCTCAACCCAACTGTTAAATTAAAGTGAAGAGAGGGACAGCTTTTTTCTTCATACAGGCTACAAGAGCACTTAACTATTGCTTATGTTTATAGAAACACACACACAGACATCCATATAATCTGTTGGCTAAATTATTAGTACATTGGATGGTAGGTAATAATCAGTTTGGTCTACCATCTAATCTACTTTTGTATTGCAAGAATAAAAAACAGGACAATGGGGAACATGTGGCTTTTCCCATTGATTATTTTGATGGCCCTTATTCCATCAGAACATAGCCAATTCAAAATATTCCAGTGAATCTTTTGAGAAAATAGGATAGCAATTGTTTTCATTCCATGTAAAACCCTGTTACTGGACTATTCAACACTATAATAATACTGTAAAGCTTTTATAATGCATATATGGTGTTTTGCATTAATTATCTTGAAAACATTTTGTTTATTTTTCTGTAGGGCAGAGAAATCGTGAAAAAACTGGAGAGAGCAATTGCTGTGTGATCCTGTAGAAGCGCCACTGTATCTGCTACTTGTGATGTAGAATAGTTTTTGTGTCTCATGCTGCAGGATTAGAGGAGACCAACATTGTTTCAAAAACCCTTTGCCTATCTGTGAATCCACTGAACTGAAATATTACATGAACCTGGTCACACTTTTTTTTCCTAGAACAATGAATACTTTTTTATTTCTACTCTTTATGTTGTTGAACAAGCTTATTAATGCATCATTTCGCCAATGAATTTTCTCTCCAAGAAAAAAATTAACTACTCTTCAGCAGAAATCATTTTGCTACCTTAAAATCATTCTTAACCGGAACTTTAACCAATCACGAATACTAGAGGCAATTTGCACTAAAACAGTTGACAATATATAGACTTCATCAACAAATGTTCTTAAATATTTCCAACACCGAGAAATGAATCAGCACTGAAAAATATCCATAGTTTTTTTCTTAAATTCAGTCATGGCCAATAGAAAGCATGGAGATAGATGGGCGGGAAAGAGTAACTACTCAGTAAATTCTACCTAAGTCACCCTTGATGACCAAGTGGCACAAAACACTAATTATTAAAATTGTCTATATATTAAAAGAATCTCACTGCAACAAACTATGTGCCTGTAATTTTAAAGCACTCTGTAGAGGGCTCTTGCAACTTTTTTTTTAATTGATGTGCACTCTTCTTTCGTACATTTGTTGAGTGCTTGTTTAGACAGCACAAATAAGTGCAGAGAGTGCATTTCCTAGCCTTAATATGGGAGGGGTAATTTCCTGTAGTTCATAGGCTTTTATTATTGTGCATAAATATTAAAGACCTCATTTACTAATCAATTTATGTCTTTGAATATCTACAATTGATGTTTTTCAGTCATCCTTATTCATCTGATCTTAGTGTCCAGTGTCATGCTTACTCAACAGTGACTTCAAAGAGATAATTAAAAGAAAAAGAGGATAAAATAGAAAAAAATGCTAAATGATTAGTTCATTTGTTATTTGCATTTGATATTAGTGCTTGCAATTGTATTGGAAATCAAAAGCTGTTTTTTAAAAGCATACATAGTTACAAAGGATGCCATTCTTTTATTTCATGTAATTTTAAAAAAAGATATGCTAAAAAATTTGCACAGCACTAAAGCATGAGGTAGTTTCATCTAAACTTGTAAAAATTATATAAAGATTTTATATTTTTTCTACTAGGGAGAAATCTTCCTAGTTGAAAGTAAAAATATGTAGAATATATTTAATTAAAAAAACTTATAAAAACATGGCTATAGAACTTAAGTATACATTGGCGGGTAAAATAATACAACAATAAACTATATAAATAGATCTAGGCTTTTAAAGATGCAGACTGACATTGTGTTCTGTATTTGAGTCCATAGCCATTACAAATGTTCCGTGTTTTGAATGATCTTCATTTAAATGTAATCAGGTTACTTTATTCAATGTTACTGCTTTGAGAAAATGCTTTATATGCAGTAGGCCTACAAAGATATTGTTCATAATGATCAAAATTAAATTTGTATAGAGCAGAGTTTTAAACAAATTGTAAATAGCACTAAACATTTTCCTTCTGCAACCTGTACTGATAGATTCTTCTGTAAACTAAATAAAAGAAGAATATTGTAGTGCACGTGGTTGTGATTTGGGGAGCTTGATCTGGCCTGCATAATTTTCAAATTAATTCTATTGTAACAGAATTCACCTAGTTCTCTCTCTTTTTAATTTTTAAATTACTAGGTTTGGAATACCAGGAGTGATGTTAGATTTACAATTTAGTTTGAATTGATTGTATTTGTTTCAGTTTTGCCAACCTTTTCTATGGAAGCTGAAGATGATGCACATTCAAGATTTCTTCTCCCTTTGGTTTCTGTAACAAGCCACTGTAACCTCAAACTGATATCTATCATCACATCATTGTGCAAATAATGTAATGACATACTTGTCCTATTATATCCGACACAAGTTGCATTGTTTGCATAATGTCATGTCATGGCCCTTGCCTCAAGGAATTCTGTGATGTCCTTTATTTTATCTTCTTACAGAGACAAAGCTGTGGTGGTGCAGTCTGAATAGTGGCACTTGGCAGTGCCGAGGCTGGTTCTAAAGTGGTGGCCTGGGTGAGCCTTTGGGAATGGCACACTTGCTCCCACAGCCCAGCACTACACAACAGCATACTCCATTCTCACATGGCATCCACAGCTTCTGAAATCCGCATGAGAGTGGGGCAGGGTTTCAAGAATAGTTGTTGTGGGGTGTTGGTGAATATCAGTGTGTCACCTAAACCAAGGCATGTCATCTTTGTCGTGTGTCATAGGTTGGCCATCACTGGATTTAGCTTAACAAAAGAAAGAAAAAATAGGGACAAAAACAAAAGTTAAGAAAAAAAGAAAGGGCTAAAAATACAAAGGGATAATGAAATATCAGTTCAGCTTCCAGCTGATACATTTACTTGTGTCATACAAACACCACCACCTCTTCTTTCATGGACCTGGAGACTTAAACCCTTATGCATGCCAAGCATATGCTTTGTAATTAAACTATGGCCATTTACTTCTAATAATTGAGAATTACTAAAAGAACATGATATTTGAAAGGCTTGGTAATGTAATGGTTCAATTTGCCGTTGGCTTAATAAATACCCTAAAATCTCAGAAAGAGAGAAACTGGTACCGAGTTCCCAGCCAAACTGGGACCAGATTGAGGGATGGGCATTTACTTGCCTGGTAAAGTGGATTAGTAATAGCTAAACTAGGATAGTCTGAATTGCATCACAAACTACTGTATAAATGGGTGCTGTACCACTTCTCCAACTTATTTGGCTGATTATTAAGAAAGGGTAAGGTAAAGCAAGAGGGGAGGCCAACACAAAGCAACAAAAGATAGGTTTGTGCTTTGTGCTTGCTTAATTTTTTCTAACACAGAGATGTTAATGATGGGGTCCATTATTATTAGCATGTGAGAGCCCATTGAGATCTTTTAAAAATAATTCCAGCATTAGATCTTTAAAAATGTCTGACAGTCTTCATGAGACTGATTTTTAATGCAAGAACAAACAATTCACAAGTGTCATGGCACCACACCTGGGCTTTATGACTAATTCTTTAATTCTTTGATACAATAATTGTATCATTGCAACCTCGGATATTGTCCTATAGAAAGTATTATGTGGTAATTTCCAGGATACACATTCCAGTGTGATGAAAGCACTCTATTAAAATGCTGCTTTAATTGAGGTTCCAAAATTAATGCTTACTATAAAAACATTATTATTTTTGCGGTTATTAATAACATCGCAGACAGGTTGTCCTGACCTAGCAAAATTTTTCAAGAACGTAAGACTAAAAATTCATATTCAAAATAAGCAGGAGGGAATATTTTATTCCAGTGGGGGAAAAATGTTCTATCAGAACCTTTGAGAGCAGTGCAGAAAGCTGCAGGCTAGGTTAAACTCTCAATACAGGTAGACCTCAACTTATAGTCACAATTGAGTCCAAAATTTAAGTTGCTAAGTTTGTTAATTTGTTAAGTGAGTTTTGTCCCATTTTACGACCTTTCTTGCCACAGTTTTTGAGTGAATCTCGCAGTTATGTTAGTGACACGGTTGTTAAGAGAATCTGGCTTCACCTTTGACTTTGCCTGTCAGAAGGTCGCAAAAGGGGATCACATGACCCCAGGACCCTGCAACCATCATAAATACGAACCAGTTGCCAAACATCTTAATTTTGATCACATGACCATGAGAACATTGCAATGGTCGTAAGTATGAAAAACGTTTATAAGTCACTTTTTTCAGTGTTGTGGTAACTTTGAACAGTCATCAAATAAACTGTTGTAAGTTAAGAACTACTTATATAAGAACTGTTGTTCTTATTTTTTTTAAAATAAATTTTATTGATTTTACAATTAAAACAGGCCAACAACACATACATAAATGTAAGAGAGAGAGAAAAGAATAAAAGAAGAAGAAAATAGAAAGAAAAAGATAGAAAACAATTAAAACATTTTCATCTTCAACAGTTTGTGAGACCTCCTTTTTATCCTTATTTTATGCCATATACACACTTAATCCTTACATATATCTGTATATCACTACTACGATTCTATCCTATCCTCTTTTGCCTTTTAGTGTAAAATCTATCTTTGGTCTATCCATTTGTACCAGCAGTTCCAGCTGTTGTAATATATTGAAGTGTCTTTATTTTTTAATGCCAAGATTAATTTGTCCATTTCTGCACAATTATTTTTGAATAATCATCTCCTCTGATGGAACATGAGGCTGTTTCCAACATTGTGCAAAAGCCAATCTGGCCGCTGTCAAAATATATATTATTATATATTTCACTTTTTTTGGTATTTGTTTATCAAAGATCCCTAATAGAAAGGACTCTGGATTGAATTTGATCTGTTCTCTTGTCATTTCCTCCAGCCAATTTCTAATTTTCTGCCAATATTTTTGAGCTAAAGTTCCACCTCTGTTCTTATGATAGCCTTGATCTTCCTGGGAGTTCGTTTCCAGTTCTTCGTTACTGCTCTGGTCTTCCGGGCCTACCAATCATTCATAAAATTCCTGGGCCTTTTCCATGGAGTCTATTTTGATTTTCCTTTCATCCCAAGAAACTAACATCCCCTCTGGGATTAGCCATTTAAATACGATTCTTTTCTGATTTAGGTAAGCTGCTAAGAATTTATAATCTCGTCTTTGTTCTCTTACTCTTCTTGGTATTTGTTTGAGAACCAAGACTTCTTTGCCTTTATACGTGATTGTTTCATCTCTTGACATCCTATATATGATATCCCAGACACTCCTTTTCGCAAATCGTATATGGACTTCTCTTGGGCATTTGTGGAGTCTCACATAATTAGTGCTAACCCTGTAAACTTCATCAAACTGCCTCAAGATGTCATCTTTATCCTTTTCCAATAGTCTAGCCAATATTCCTGCCATTAGTTGTTCCAAGTCTTCTTTGGATTCCACTACATTTTGGAATCTCAAGTATGTAGCAGCCTTATCCATCTCTAGGTAGACCAGTGAGTCCTCCATTTCTTTACTCACATTCTTTAATTCTTCATCTACCCTTTCTAATTTCCTTTCGGTTCATTCTGTCCTTTTCTCTACCTCTTTTATTGTTGCTTCATTTTTCTCCAAGGCCTGCTGTGATAATTCAACTTTGTCCTCTACTTTGGAGATATCCGCTTTCATTTCTGCTTTTAATTTCCCCATCTCCTCTTTTAGTTCATTGATATCTGCTCTCATCTCATTATGTTTTTTCATCATTGTTTCTTGCAGCTTCATCATCGATTCCTGTAAAGTCAGCATAATTGATTGGATGTTGGCATTCGAGATGTTAGCTTGTTTCTCCACTGGTAATGTTTCTTCAATGGTTTTTTTGTGCCATGGGCAAAGCTGTTGTCGACGTAGTTGTTAACGTTGGGGTGACCTTTCTTCCAGTTTTCAGAGCTGTAGTTGTTGTGGAAGTCATTTCTTTTAAGATTTGTTTCTGTTGTTGTAATATATTAATTATATTATCCCAAATTAACTCAGTAATAGAATCTCTATATTAGGATTGACCGGTATCTAATTACTTAATCTATCTATCTGCTGGATAGCTGTACTCTTAGCTAATTACTGGAGTATAAGTTCTTATAGATAAAAATATTATCACTGTATTATTTTAAATCCAAATTCTAAATCACATATATAATTTTGTAAGGCCTCAATGCTCAGCCTCTATACATAACTTCATGTAATAAAAAAAATATATAAATATTATATCTAAATCCAACTATATTTAAATATTATAAATAAATATATGTATTATCTAACCTTATTTTAAATATTCTTAAACACAAACAGTATTACATTCATCCCCAAGTGGATTAATTGTGATCGCACAATGAATTATTAATATATAAAATCCTACGGTTATTAATTAAATAATACTTTATGTTCTTACTATTTTCCCTATATATCTAATCAAAATATAACTATCATTAAATAAATCAATTAAATCAGTTAATTCAATTATTTAACAATCAATTACAACAATCAATTTTCCTTTCCCCAGTATACATATTTATAATCATTATAAAGAGAGATTGAAGAAGGAGAGATAGTTCATCATAGCGCCAGATGGTGGGGGAATAAAGAAAAAATGAGCAAATGTACACAGGAAAAAGGGAGTAAAGAAGCGGAAAAAGGAATTTTAAAGTAAGTTTTTAGCTTTCTGTCTCTAAGTTTAAGAGCTTACATTCCAAACGTACCAGAAGTGGGGAGGTAAGAAATGCTAAGTAGTGACTGTAATTACACGGTATCTCCACACATTTGGAAGCTTCCACTTTTACTTTTCGTCTTAGCATTCCTAAATTCAATTTTCCTGATTTTCTTCAGATGGAACCACCTTCTCATTTAGATCAGTATACTCCTTGAAGGGCAGTTAAGTTGTTTACATCAGTTATATTGTTACAATAACTTCAGGGTTTCTAAGTATCGCCTGTAGCACCGCATTGTCTCTGTTCCGTCAGCTCCGATCTTCTTCCCGTCTGCGATTTAATAAAGTCTTTCAGCATAAAAATTGAATGAAATAGTCCAAATCCTCTACACCTTCCAGTCACTTTCCAGCCGCTAGATTCCCTTCTATTAATATTGGTGTGGTATATCTCCTGACCTCATAAACTTCCCTTTTTACTCGTTATTGTCCTCTATCTTTCTTCTGTCTGCCAAGCCCCTTCACTTTCACTTGCCTCGCATCCGCTTTTTGGCCGCTTCCTTTTAGGGCTCCGGACAGACACTTGTAACAGCCTTATAAAAGTCTGTAGCATTCCAATCATCCTCTCTAATTTTCTCTGCCACACTCTTCACCAATGATCCCACAAACTGTCATTCACTCGCTTCTTTACATCAGTGGCAGTCCGGACTTCGGAGCCGCCATTAATAGGTGGCTGTTTCTTGCTTGTTGGGCTCTGGAGGGCTCCTCTTTGCTGCAGGGGGGTTGCCTTCCCCACACTGCAGCCCGAGTCTCCCCCACGCTGGCATGAATCTCTCTGGGACTTGTGCACCCTCACAGGATCGCACCAACCTCAAAAAGAGTTTAACTGAAACCACGGATGGGCTTCTGCACTTATGTTCATCCTTGCCTTACCACCGGAAGTCCCAGAACTGTTGTTCTAGCACCTTTCTCTGTACAAACTGGAGCATTTTGAAAGTTGAAAATCCATTCCCCCCTGCCCTTTAGGGTTATTTCTGCTTGTTGCTGAATTTGGACTTTAGTAGCATTTAAAGTCCAAAATAAAATAGGATTTTATTACTTATTTATTGAATGAATCACTGATGGGCAGCTTACATTCCAGGTTCAAATAACCATATAGTGGTAGAAATAACACAATAATAACACTACATATCCACTTGTTGGGATGTTAAGCAACACAACAGGATTGAACCCATCGAGACAGATTACTAGAGAACAAATCATTACACTCTGTCCCAGAATCTGCTTGGAAGAGCCAAGTTTTCATTGCTTTAGAAAACCAACAGTGTTGGGATCTTTCAATCCTCAGGAGAGATAATGTTGCAAAGGGCAGACAAAGCTACAAAGAACGTATGTCTTCTAGATCCTACAAGATGACAGCTTTACAGCTGGCCCTGGACTGGGCCAACTCTACTAGATCTTTTGAGCAGATGGAAATGATAGGAGAAAGAGGGTTTTGCAGATAATTAGATCCTAAGTCTTTGTAGAGATTTTCAGATGATAGCCAACACCATAAATTGTACTCAGAATCCCACTGGCATCTCACAGAGCAGAAATGTTTCTTGGGTAAGTCAAGGAACACTTGTAATTGCTCATATAGCCATATTCTGGATTGGTTGTAGTTTCTGGATGGTCTTCACTGAGACATAGAGTGCTTTAAAGCAGGATGAGACCAAGACATGAATGACTGGGAAACAGGCCTCTCAGCCCAAGAAAAGATGAAATTGGATTTGCGCAAAGGTCCTCTTACCCATGACTATAACCTCCTCATTAAGAAACCCAAATTACGTATAAGTTCTATCCAGAAAGTGCAATCCTTTCCAGAAGTAAAAATGATAAATCCATGTGATTGGAAGGTCCTTACAATCCCTCATGTCTTGCCAGAGTTGACCATGAGCCTCTTCCTCAAGTCCTGATCTTTAAATTTGCCAGGCACTGGAACAGGATCCCCATAACATCGTATATCTGACTTAGGGTCTAGATATAGAAGTAGTTTTATCTATGTACTGATGATACATTGGGTGCTATCTAACAAAATGAAATTTAATGGTGAAAATGGGCGTTGGTTCTTACCTGATACGCCTCTTCTCGTGGAACTGCGTAGAGCATCCAGAGAGTGGGAGGTGCTTCAGTCCTTCCTTCTCACAGGCTGAGTTATAATTGAAGAACGCTCCTCCTTCCTCCACGTGGCTCCTCCATGCGTTCTCCCAGTTTCACGAAGACGAGAGGACAACCACAATCCTCTAACTGAACTAGTAAACAACTCAAGTATATACAATAACGATCATTGGCCGAAAAACAGAATTCCCTACCAGACGGACCAAGAAGGGTGGGGCTGGATGCTCTACGCAGTTCCACGAGAAGAGGCGTATCAGGTAAGAACCAACGCCCATTCTCCGTAGAACTGCTGCGAGCATCCAGAGAGTGGGACATACCAAAGCATGTTTGTCCTACGGGCGGGACTCCGTCTGGATCGGAATCTCCTTAGGATCCCCAACCACTTGCTGTAGGACTCGCCTGCCAAAGGACGCTTCAGCCGAGCGAAAGTGTCAATCTTATAGTGGCGTATGAAAGGTGACAGAGAGGCCCAAGTGGCCGCCCGGCAAATGTCAAGAAGCGAGGCTTGAGTAGCCCAAGCTATTGATGTAGCTGCGCTCCTGGTGGAATGAGCCGTTATCCCACTGGGGATTGGAAGAGCTTGAACTGAATAGGCCTTGGAAATGGTCGCCCTAATCCACCGGCCTACCGTGGATGGTGGTACCTTTTGACCCAGCGTTTTAGGCTGAAATGACAAAAACAGGGACTCCGATCTCCTGATGGATTGCATGCAACATATGTAAATACGCAACGCCCTTCGAACATCGAGGTGTGCCATTGCCTCTCCCTATCATGCAGAGGCTTTGGACAAAAATTAGGTAGGACCAACTCCTGCGCCCTGTGAAAAGCAGAATTGATTTTTGGTAAAAGGAGGGGTCTGGTCTCAAGACAACTCGATCAGAATGAAAAATGCACAAGTCCTTCCTCACGGATAGAGCTGCAATTTCAGATATCCTTCTAGCTGAGGTGATCGCTACAAGAAAGACCACCTTAAAGGTGAGAAACTGGAGTGGTACCTCCCTGAGAGGTTCAAAGGGAGGCCTAGTCAAGGCCAGGAGAACTTTGTTAAGGTCCCATGTTGGATATCTATGCACTACCGGCGGCGCAAATTAGAAGCCCCTTTTAAAAGCCTTAATGCGAGGGTGGTGGGAAAGAGAGCTGAAGGAGCCGCCAGCCACCACCGTTGAGAGGGCCGCGACCTGTCTTCTCAACGTGTTGGGAGAGAGACCTTCATTTAGGCCATCCTGTAAAAAGGCTAGAATTTGTGCTATAGAAGGAGAGCGAGGATTGACAGAGGATTTTCGGCACCACTTACAGAAGCTGTTCCAAGTTGAATCATAAATTCGAGTAGTGGAAGGCCTCCTGGCAGCCAGAATGGTATCTATGACCTGGGTAGACAAGCCTTCTTCAATCATCGTTTCCGCTCAACCTCCAGACGGCTAGCTGCAGCCACTGTGGTTCTGGGATGAAGCAGAGGTCCCTGTGACAGGGAGATCTGGTCCAGCGGGATCCTCCACGGCGGAACCACCGATAGACCGTGAAGATCCGCAAACCACGGCCTCCTGGGCCAATATGGGGCCACTAGTAGGATCTCCGCCCTCTCGAACAGCAACTTCCGAATTACCCTGGGGATCAGCGGAAGCGGAGGGAAGGCGTACAGGAGGCCGGGAGGCCACGGGCAACGCAGGGCGTCGTGGTTCTCTGCCCCGTGGGAAGGGAACCGAGAGAAGAACCTTGGTGTCTGCGTGTTGAGCGGCGAGGCAAAGAGGTCTACCAGAGGAGACCCGAACCTGTCTGCTGCTTCCCTGAACAACCGCGGATGCAGGCGCCACTCTGCTGGGTCCAACGTGGCCCTGCTCAGCCAGTCTGCCTGGACGTTGGAGACCCCGGAAATGTGCTCTGCCCTGATGGAGGAAAGATGCGTCTCTGCCCACCGACATAGTCGTTCGGCTTCTCTCATGAGGATGATGGAGTGGGTGCCTCCTGACGGTTGATATGGGCTTTGGTGGTGGTGTTGTCCGTAAGGACCAGAATGTGGTGCCTTCTCACCTGAGGAGCGAAAGCTCGCAGGGCTAGGTATACCGCATGAAGCTCCAACCAGTTGATGTTGTGTCGTCGTTCGAAGGAGACCAAACTCCTGGGCTGACAGAGACTGCAGATGGGCCCCCATCCGGAAAGGCTTGCGTCTGTCGTAAGAGTGACCCTTTGGGGCTCCTTGAATAGATGACCTCTGTTGGTAGAAGGTCGAGTCCACCAAAGAAGGGATGAGAGAACCCTTGGAGGTATCCTTACCACTCGACTTGATGTGCTCCTTCCCAGCGCTGGTACGGCAGAAGGAACCACTGCAAGGATCTGGAATGCAAACGAGCCCATGGGATAATAGAAATGCAGGAAACAAGTTTCCCAGAAGCTTGGATAAACTGAGCAAGGACGCTTTACCAGTTCGCCTGATAGTCCGGATAGCAGTATGAATACTATGAAGCCTCTCCTGGGAGAGGAAGACCTTACTCTTAACAGAGTCAATTACAGCTCCTAGGTGAGCTATGCGGGTGGAAGGGCTAAGTTGGCTCTTCTCCCGATTCACTAAAAACCCGTGATCTTGTAGCACTGAAAGGGTAACACTAGTATCCCTCTCGGCCTGCTGTCGGGAAGGGGATACGATAAGGATATCGTCGAGGTAACAATGGATGCGGATGGGAACCTGTCTAAGATGGGCCGCCAGAGCTGCCAGCACCTTTGTGAAAGACCTCGGGGCTGAAACAAGGCCGAAAGGGAGGGCCACATACTGGAAATGTTGGTTATTATAACAGAATCTCAAATACTTTGAGTATGAGGGATGAATGGGAATATGGAGGTATGCCTCCGACAGGTCAACTGACGTGAGCCAGTCCCCTTCCCTGATACCCTGTAAAATAGACTGTAGAGTCTGCATCTTGAACTTCTGGCGCCTGACAAAGCGATTAAGTCGCTTGAGATCTAAAATAGGTCTCCAACCCCCTGAATGTTTAGGCACCAAGAACAAGAGAGAATAAAAACCTCTTCCTCGTTGAGAGGATGGGACAGATTGGATGGCCCTAATGTCAGCCAGATGTTTAATGGCGGAATCCATAAGAGCCCGCTTTGTAGGATCCCTAGAGACAGGTGAAATCCTGAAATGTTCAGGGGGAGAGGAATTGTAGAACGAGTCCAAAACGCACGGAACTCCTCACCCAGGCATCCAAAGTGGACCTCTCCCAGAGGTCTGCAAAATGCCTGAGACGACCGCCTATGGGGAGAAGGTCTGAGGCCCTATCTGGGCCGGCGGGAGGCCCTGTGACCGGAGCCTCTAAAGGGTCTCCTAAAGCTGCCTCCTCTTCGGCTCCTGTCTCCTGTATCACTTCGGTCGTGGTAGGATGACCCAAACGATGGGGAACCCTGGAATCTAGGGGAGAATGACGACTGGTATGGGGGCGAAAGGAGCCCCTCCGAAAGGGCTGGGACCCTCTAGACTCCTGCCTGCGAAAAGCGAAGGAAGAAACTTCTTCTTACTTCGAGTTTCCAAAAGCAAGGGTTCAAGGGCAGGCCCGAACAGCTTCCCTTCTGCCAAGGGGGCTGAAGCCAACTTGGATTTATTTTTAACATCGGCCTGCCAATGCCGAAGCCAAAGTAATCTCCTAGCTGTAACATGGGAGGAGATGGCCGGAAGCGAACTTAACCGAATGAAAGGTGGCATCAGCCGCGAACTCCGCCGCTGCTGTGATTTTTGCAATATCCTGATGGGCCCTGGTATTAGTCGGGGAATATGCTGCTTGAGCTGCCTGAGCCACTTGATGGAGGAACGGGTGAAAAGGAGGCGGCCGTGGCCGACCTGATGGCCCAGGCATCGGACTGGTGAGCTCGCCCGAAGAGCCATCTCCGCCCGCTTGTCCTCTGGCTTCAGCGCCTCCAACGCATCCGTAGGGTTGGAAGAGGAGGTCAGCCTCACAATTGGATCGTCTACCTCTGGGGTGTCTAACATAGAAGAGAATGCTGGGTCCAGATTAAACATCCTCTTATCCTGACTAGAGGGGCGGGTGTAGGACCCACCGAGGCCAACTGCCTCGCAACCAAGTCTGAGAAGATTGGGGGCCGGAATAACTTCTGCTTCCACAATCGGTTGCCTGAACATGAGGTCATCTGGATCCTCCGAAGTCGATGGCGGTGGATCAGAAGGAGATTGAGAGGCCAGGCCTGAGCTATTCTTAGCCTTAAATAATAAGGACTTAAATAACTGGGGTTTAAAGAGGCCCACAACCGTCAGTTGTTCGGGAGAAATGCCCTCGTCCTCTGACATTTCCCCTCCATAGGGTCCCCGAGAAGGAAATCAGAATACTGCGAGGACCCCCTCTCAGAGCCTTCCTCCTCCCGAAGGGGCTCAAAGCCCATTTCCTCCTGTTCCTGCGAGACCTCCTGAGGCTCCTCCCCTCCTGGGGATGGGGCATCCGTATGAGAAGGTACCTGACCCTGCTGGGGCGCCTGCCTGGAGAGAGATCGACCAGATAAAGATTCAACGTCGGAAGTCCTCCCTCGAGAACCAGGTCTGGATAGCTGCTGCATTCCATCAGCTATACCCTGACGGATAGCAAATTGCATCCATTCCCTGATACTATCAGGGATGATGGTTGACGGCGGCTCCTCAGGGCGAAGACCTGCAGCGGTTGGCGTGAAGGTCGCCTCTGGAGCGGGATGGCTGGCGGCTCCGGGTGGATGTACTGCACCTGGAGGGGGAAGAACGACTCGGCAGGGGAGGGGATGGGCAGAGGTAGAAGGTGGGGTAGTTATAGTGTGCAGTTCTTTAGATCGTTTGCTGAACTCCTTTTCCAGAGCTTTGTGATGCCTTAAGGCGTCCTTTTGAGAAGCACTGAGGAGTCCTTGTCCCTCTTACGAAGATAGTGCGTCTTCGATTTGGACTTCAGGGAAGAGCCAGTTGGATTGTTCTCTGCCATGGTATCAAGGAAAAAAACCTTACAACAAATATGGCGGTTGGCACGCCTAGGAGTTCGCTTACAAACGCAAACCGGTTTTCCCAAAATCAGATCACGTCCCCCTTTGAATAAAATTTTTATTTATTTATTTATTTATTTATTTATTTATTTTTTGAATTTGTTTTTAAAACACCAAGTACTAAAAACACAAGGAGAAAACTATCCAAAAATATCTACACAAAAGCTTGCTGGAATATATTATAAAATAACTAATAATAATAATTTCTTTTTTTTTTTTTTTTTTAAGGGCGGGCCCAAGGACAGGGCCAAATAGGCACAAGGAGAAAATAATAATAAAAATTATTAAATACAAATCCAAATGAGCCGAATGAACGCAGAGGCCAAAAATAAGGGAAGCAAAATAAGTATAATAGGTAGGCCTCTCTAGGCAGCCTCCCAACACAATGGGAAGTACGTGCCCGCGCCTCTGAACAAGCTGATATGATACAGACAGAAAAAGCCAACAAGAAAAACCTCTAAAGGAAAGACAGCAGGGCCGGAACCACAGTGTCCTCCAATAAAAAAACGGGCTCCACGCGCCTGACGGTCCCGCTTAGGGCCTCAATCCACACAGCTTAAATCCAAAAACAAAAATTACACACAGCCAGGAAAAAAAATTATTTAAAATAAAACAAAATGGCGCCGGCCACAGGCGGTTCCAAAATGGCCGCCCGGCACGACGCGAGGCAATCAGAGGCGCACCAGCCCTATTAAACTACCAGGCAATCAGGAACAACGAAAAGCCAGGGCTGGGAGAGGAAGCGTTGCTTCCTCTAAAGCGTTCTAGGGGGAATGATGATAGTGCAATAAATCAAGGCACGGAGACAAGCGGCTGGATAAAGGCACGCTCGGAAATGCAGAGAAAGGGAGGAGGGGGGGGGGGGGCGAAGTAAAGCTCCGAGCCCTTAAACCCCTTCCTACAGGCAAAAACGCCTCACCAATTAAATTTAAGAGCACACTATCAACGCAGGGACAAGGAGGAAAGGAATAAAGGCAAACCTGAACACTTAGAAGCAAAAACTCTGAAAAACGGCCAAGGAACAAGAGATCGCTGCCTGCTTTCTCGAAGGCTGAGTGAAAACTGGGAGAACGCATGGAGGAGCCACGTGGAGGAAGGAGGAGCGTTCTTCAATTATAACTCAGCCTGTGAGAAGGAAGGACTGAAGCACCTCCCACTCTCTGGATGCTCGCAGCAGTTCTACGGAGAAAGTAAGGTTCTACATTTAGGCAAGAAAAACAAAATGCACAGGTACGATATATGTGATACCTTGATCAATAGTAGTAACTATGAGAGGGATCTTGGAGTCTTAGTGGACAATCATTTAAATATGAGCCAGCAGCTGCCAAAAAAGCTAACACAGTTCTAGGCTGCATAAACAGAGGGATAGAATCAAGATCATGTGAAGTGTTAATACCCCTTTATAATGCCTTGGTAAGACCACACTTGGAATACTGCATCCAGTTTTGGTTACCACTATGTAAAAAAGATGTTGAGACTCTGGAAAGAGTGCAGAGAAGAGCAACAAAGATGATTAGGGGACTGGAGGCTAAAACATATAAAGAACGGTTGCTGGAACTTGGTATGTCTAGTTTGATGAAAAGAAGGGCTAGCGGTGACATTATAGCAGTGTTCCAATATCTCAGGGTTTGCCACAAAGAAGAAGGAGTCAAGCTATTCTCCAAAGCACCTGAGGGCAGGACAAGAAGCAATGGGTGGAAACTAATCAAGGAGAGAAGCAACTTAGAACTAAGGAGAAATTTCTTGACAGAACAATTAATCAGTTGAACAATTTGCCTCTAGAGGTTGTGAATGCTCCAACACTGGAAGTGTTTAAGAAGAGATTGGACAACCATTTGTCTGAAGTGGTGTAGGGTTTCCTGCCTAAGCAGGGGGTTGGACTAGAAGACCTCCAAGGACCCTTCCAACTCTGTTATTCTATACTATAACTGACTTTGTAATGGATGACCTCATCCAATGGCTCCATGTAAACAGAAGTGGGAAGAGTGTCAAGCCATGTGGGACCCTGCATAGGCGGTAGTTCAGGCTAAAATTTCCCTGCCTTCTTACATCAACTGAAACTGACCCCTGAGAAAGGAAGAAAATCATTACAGTACAATGCCCCCCACCCAAACCTCAAAGGTTGTTCAAAATGATATCCTAATCGATGATATCAAATGCTGATGAAAGAGCAACCAGAACCAGGAGGATCGTACCATCCCACTCCCAGCCACAGCAGAAGTCATCTGCAAGGGTAGTCAGTGCTTCCTCATTGTTGTACCCAGACCTAAATCTGTCTGAAAAAGGTTCAGATCAGAGGTGGTATTCAGCAGGTTGTGACCAGTTCTGGAGAACCGGTCAGAAATTTTGAGTAGTTCAGAGAACCGGAGAATACCACCTCTGACTGGAGATTTTACAGTATCCTTCCCCTGCCATGCCCACCAAGTCACGCCCACAGAACTGGTAGTAAAAAAATTTGAGTCCCACCACTGGTTCAGATAATCTGCTTCCTCCAGTATCCACTCCAACAGCTAACTCTGATCTCAGTGACTTTATTTGTCAGAAAATCAGCAAATTCCTAAGCACACTCCTGCAGATAAATCCCTGAGTCTACCTTTCCCAGAAAGACCTGGGTCACCCTGAAAAAGGCCGCTGAGCAATTATCGGCAAATGCAATTTATGCAGAGGAATATTACAGCTTTGCCACATGAATAGCCACAAGGTAGGATTAATCACTGTTTGAACGAACCATTATACCTCGTCAAGCCTTGATGAGCACGAGAGATAAGGATATACATCCAGGTGGCAGCACTAACTTCTTGCAAAATCCTCTCCACTTTCTTGAGATTCACAGGCTCAAACTCTTCCCAGACAATGGAGCAAGTACCTTCCCCAATCAGCTCCATAGGACCTGCCAAGCCAGAGTCTGACTCCAAAAAAATTCAAACAACTTGCCAGATGTTTGAAATATTCCAGATTGAAGCCCTCAAAATATTTCACTTTTTATTGACCCCCATAAGGGTTGCTTTAAAAAGGGCTGTAGGGTGGCATTCTACACATGCAATAAGGGCAGAAAACTCATGTTTTGCTAACCTTATTATCATTAAAATATAGGCCTTAATTCCTGATAGAGGTTCATACAAATATTTGATGGGACTCATCATTCATCTTTCCATAATAACATTCTAGGCATTTTTTCTGATGCTACATTTCTTGGAGTTTTGTCAGAAAACCAAATAGCCCACTAAGGTCAATGTGAAGAGACAAGATACCCAGGTGTAATCTTATCCAAGACCAGCAACACTGTCTTGTTTCAGGAAATGATGAAGACTTTTAAAGAACAGCTCAGTAAAGACTCAGAAAACACCCCAAGTGCACTTTCTTGAAACCAAGTTTCAGGCATTTAGGGTAGGATCAATCTAACAGGACCCACTTCCCTGGAGGCGGGGGAGGGATAGTATTGGTGGAAAGCTACACACTAACCACTAAGTGATCTGACCATGACAAGAGTCATGTGATAATCTTCCTCCGATCTAAAGCCTGTGTCTGGGAAACTGTAGAAAATATGGAAAGTTTACGGAAGAGGTGGGAAGCCACTGAAGATGTGATGAAATTTTCCTCCTAATTGTGGTAATCTGTGGTTCATCACATGCTGAGTCTGCATTGTGGGTAAATTGTGAACCATACAAGGGATGAATAAATTCTTGTATATTTCATATTGATGGCTATCAATTTTCCCATCCTGGAGAAGAACTTCTGGTGAAGTGTTATCATGTATTATCAAGAGCTGCGGTGGCGCAGTGGTTAGAATACAGTATTGCAGGCTACTTCTGCAATTTGGCAATTCAAATCTCACCAAGCTCAAGGTTGACTCAGCCTTCCATCCTTCCGAGGTGGGTAAAATGAAGACCCAGATTGTTGGGGGAAATATGCAGATTCTGTAAATCACTTAGACAGGGCTGTAAAAGCACTGTGAAGCGATGTATAATTCTAAGTGCTATTGCTATCACAGAGGGAAGAACAAGCATATTTTATTGACTGTTGCTCCAGTGGTGGGATTCAAAAATTTTTTACTACTGGTTCTGTGGGCATGGCTTGGTGGGTGTGGCAGGGGAAGGATACTGCAAAATCTCCATTCCCTCCCCACTCCTGGGGGAAGGTTACATTTGCCGGTTCTCCAAACTACTCAAAATTTCCGCTACGGGTTCTCCAGAACTGGTCAGAACCTGCTGAATACCACCTCTGTGTTGCTCTATTTGTGTAAAGTTTGCTTGATTTGGGAATTGCAAGAATGGTAGTGGAAACCTTTAGCTTCATAACAGTCTAGTACTCCCACTGTTAAACTTTTGGAACTCCCCCCCCCCCCAAATTAAGGGAAACATTTTTGCCACTAATCCATTCCCTATGCACCTCCCAAGTCCCCTATGGGGACTACAGAGCCATTGCACTTCCATTTCCTCTCCTAAATATCTAATATGAAGCAAACATTATGCTGCACAAAATCTGCTATTTGCTATCACACTCTGGGGGTATGATTCTGGAGGATGCAAGTGTGTATCGGGGAGAGCAGTGGATTTTGTTTCCTCTCAGCTATGCAGTCTGAAATTGAAGATACACATCACAAAAGTAAGAATAAAAAAATCCGAAGTGTGAATTTGAATTTGAGAAGCCACTGAAGATGTGGACCTTAGATGGACCTTTCTGCTTCCCTCCTGAGATCCAGAATTTCAGTGTTGCAGGGAATGTTTAAAACAGCCCCCACCTTCTCCTTAATGGGACAACATGACCCTTCAAAAGTGGGGAAACTCCATGGATCACAGAAGGAACAGCCACTTTTGGAGCAGACTCCAAACACCAAGACATGCTGAAGCACAAAGATGGTCAAAGTATGGAAAATATCTCATCTAGCATCTGTAAAGAAGTAAGCGGAGCAAGACCACAGGAAGCAACAACGCAGATGCAGAGTTTGATAAACCAAGAGGATTGGGTAGTAGGAGGAAGAGAGGAAACAGCCCCAACACCACAAGTCCTTAGAGAAGGATTAAAAGGGACGTTCATATGTACAAGGACAATTTGGCGACAACAGCTGACAACACAGGAAATAAGAAAGACTCGAAGACCTAGGAAATAGTCAAGATGAGAAAAATATAGAGATAAGAAATGTGAAAAATGCAGATATAAAGCTAAAAGAGAGAAGATTAGAGATTAAACATAGAGATTAAATAAGAAAAAGGTTTTATGAAGCTACTGGCAATAGAAAAATCATATATAGTAAGAAAGTGAGATAAACATAAGAACAAGGATTATTAAACAACAGGGCATTAAGATAATACAAAGTCATTTCATCAATTTTATTTTTTGTATAACAAACAACCTAAAATTGTATTTTATATAATAAAACAGTTATATTTGTATAATAAAACAACAAGTGTATAATAAAACATGGTATTCAGCAGGTTCTGACCAGTTCTGGAGAATTGGTAGCGGAAATTTTGAGTAGTTCAGAGAACCGGCAAATACCACCTCTGACTGGAGATTTTACAGTATCCTTCCCCTGCCACGCCCACCAGGCCATGTCCACAGAACCAGAAGTAAAAATATTTGAATCCCACCATTGAAGTGTATGTCTGTAATCTGCACCACCTCAACAAACGTCTACCACAATTGCGTGGTCATTAGTGAAACAAGTTACACTGACCACCAGGAGACATGCTGGCTGAGGGAATTCTGGGATTGAAGTCCACCCATCTTAAACTCACAAAGATTGAGAAACACTGAGTTACACTATGGGATCTAAACCCACTACCAAGAATTGAATTTGTATATCATTGGACTTAGTAAAAAAATGTATTTCTTCAAATGTTCCTAAAGCAGTGGAGGGAAATGGAATTCTGGAATCTTCAATAAAATGCTCTTCGTGATCTTCTCAGTCACTCGGCACACAAAATGTCAAGCCAGATGGTCCAAACTGAGCAGAACTTGGTTCTTTGAAAATTGGCGTGTGGTTCATTAATGTCGAAACATTATTTTTCTACAATAGAAAACTGTAATTCATAACATTTCCTGGGAACAAGAACAAAGCTGCCATTAATACAGCTTAGTAACCTCACAGCCAGGCTGGTGTATCACTTTTCTTGGCTTGGGCTTTGAAATTCCTTCTTCAATGAGGAAGCCAAATGCCTGAGATAAATTTGAGGCAACAGTTTTCTTTGTATTTGAAAATTACCTGCAGGCTTGAAAATTCCAATTTCTTTCTTATTTTGTGGCCAGCAACTACACTTAATCCTCCAAACCCACCTAAATAGAATTTCAACTTCCATGCAAAGTTAAATCTCCTTCACCTAAATACTCTCATAGCTCTGAATATACTTGTCAAGACAAATTTCATTCTTTTTACAGCTTGGAAAAAATAGTAGTGGCATTTGCACAGCTCAAATAAAAAGAAGTTCCTATGTTGATTGCCTATAGCACTATCTTTGGTCTATTTACTCAGAAGTAAGTTCCATTGTGATCATTTGGGATTTCCACCTTAGCACTGCAACTCAAATTTAGTTGGCAATTTATGTTATATCAAACTAATTTTCCAGGGAATGAAGAAATGGGACTATGGACTTAATTGTTTTAAAGCTTCTAACTTTTGTCCCATATATGACCCCAAGCTTTTCACTTAGATTTTAACCTCAGCACTAGAACCCAGGCAGAGAAGGGAGCATTAAACAAAGACAAAAGGGCAGACATGGTATAGTAATCAAAGTCCTACCTTTATATACATTTATTGTGACCACTACCTTGTTTTTAGATGCTGGTGGACTTCTATAACTATATAACTGTAATTTCTCAGAGCTGATACAAAAGCAAACATGAGTAAGACTCAGCTAGTTAAGGGCAGGCAACCATTTTGGCAAACTACAGAGTGACAATCCAGATAACAAGTGATGTTTGAAATCTCAAATTTGAACTGGATTTGCAGGAGCTGTTTTCATCTAGGAGCATAAATTACAGGAAAGGAATTGTGTTTTTATATGTCATAAAATAATTGCATAAAGTTAACTTCTGCCATCAATTTTCTGCAGTCAATAAAATAATTGCATCATAATGTTAACTTCCACAGCCAGAGCTATTAACAATATGAGGGGATAATCCTGCTTTGTCCTAATGATAATTCTGTAATGTAGGTCAGCAACAGGCAGATCTGAACATAACTGAGGAGTAGTTTTATCAGATGAGCAGCATGGTTTTGAAAAGGTTTGCTTGGGTGTAAGAACCTATGGTTTCAATAGGATTGTTTCAATTGGATGAGGGGATTGTAAATGCATATGGAATATAGCTTTTGGTGTTTTCTCAGAAAAACAGGCTCAAGGCAAAACATCATCAGTTCTAAGTCCAAAGTAATTGTGCAGGACGCTGTATATAAAATGGGCCTACATTGGGTATCTATTCCAAGCCATGATTTTACAGGGGTGGGATCCTTAAATAGTAAGGATCCTGCCACCCCTTGAGCACACCACCATCAATCAGTCTTGATGCAAGAAATAGACCACTGGGGTTGCAGTCTACTTCCAAAACAGCCTATGTCATGCAACTGCACCCTCCTCTATTTTTTTGTTTCCCGTCAGGAGGGTGGGAGTGGTAAAGAGCTGGGGTTGTCAAGGAAAGATCCCTCAAAGGCAATGGAGGATAATTCTGACTCACCACTGGAGCTGGACCTTTCTTTGCTTTATCAGAGAATTCCTCAACATTTCCGGTTTTGTGGATCAGAGGGGGTGAGGGGGAAAGAGGGGATGGTTCTGTGTGAGCGGCAGGCAAGAGCACATGCATGTGCAGTTGCATTTGCGTGCAAATGGAGCATACACACACTTTTGTCCACTGCTCACACAAGTGGGGATGTACTTGTGTATCTGCTCGCCCATCACTTCTGAGGGCCACTTCCGAATGGCTGAAGGCCCGGTAGTAGCTGTGGCCCTGGGGTTGGGACCTCTGCTTTACCAAATGTTCCCCCTTTTTGTCCTCATGCGGGATGATTTATGAACTCCCATTTTATATAACTGTCCAAGAAAGAAGAGTAGAATTTGTTTTGGTTTGCATTTGAGCTCCCAGCTGGATCAACAGCAGAATTCTTTTAATCACCATCCTGGTACTTATACCACAGTAAATAACAGAATGAAAAAAGTGTCACCTGATTTAGGCAAGGGAGGTATAAAATGGGTAATGTTCCATTTTGTTATCCCCCAAATAGCTGTGTCCCATCTCATAATTGCGTTGTTTGTCACAGGAAATGCTACATTCATTTATTTCTGGTCTGTTCAAAATGGTGAAGCTTTTTGAACAGACCAGAAATACTGTATATCACACATATACAATAGGTGGGCCTGGCTTTGGGAAAAGAGTTGGAAGGGAGGGCATCTTTATTTTTATTTTTAATGTGATATACCTATTTTCATCCTCAAACTGATGGGAAACTATTTTCAGCTGCCAACATTCATAGTTAAATGCAGAAAGGGAATGCTAAACATTGTGAGCCATACTTTATGGAATTACTCTCTGCTGGAAATTTATCTGTTTACAGTTATAGCAATCTGGAATGCACTGTGAAATTAAGTTAGACTGATGCCAGTGAAGAAATCCAGTCAGATTTCTTCCGAAACACATATTGCATCTTTTTTTAACCATATGCTATTTGCACATAATGCCACACCTTAGTAATGATTTTAGATTAAGGAGTGGAAGGTTGCTATGTCTTCTCAGGGCATCACACCCTCAAAAACTTCCACTAGCAATTAAAGAAATACTCTAAATAACTTCTATTATCTCTTGTATCATCCTTGCCTTTGGTTACAATTACCTGTGATGCATTTAACTGATCAAAGAGAAAAAAAAGGGCATTTAACTATGCTTATGGCATCAAAAACATTGCTTTGCCAGTTCATTTCCCAACTTGCCAAATCGGAAAACAGGCTAAGTTTTGGAAACATGTTTCTATGCTTCATCGTAGAGCACTTTTTTTTTCAGATACAAGAATTCCTTTGAGCTACAGTTATAAATTCTGGAGATGTTACATATGCTATTTTGGCCACAAAAATACAGACAGCTACAAGATGGCAGCAAAATGTTAGATTTTTCTGTAACTCTTTGCTAATAGATGTTCAGTTAAAAAACTGGGAATTATGGAACACAGCTGTTGACTATCAGACTTCTCCTTAGACTTTCCATCTGGATGCATCTTGGATGCAGTTATTTCTGTCCATTAGGTTTACCTCAATATTCCTGACTTGTGACCTTTCAAATATGTAATGTTTAGAATTATTGTTGGCCAGGCAGCCTGGAAATCATGGAATTTTCAACTACCTATCTAGTGTTAAAGCTAGCATCATGCAAATATATGAATGCTAACTCATGTGCTTCCTCTGCAATGACTGAGAACAACTAGATACAATTAGCAGTCAACAATCATGCACTTTATAGAGTTGACTCTCCCTCCACTACATTCCCCACCCACCCAACCATGATATTACAGATGGGCCTTAGACTGTTGACTATTCTGGAGAGAAAATATGGGGAATTCCCATTTTTTGAGCCGTCACTATATTATGGCTCTCAACATCCTTGAATTGGGCTACCCTTGCTCAGACAGTTAGAAGTTGTGGTTCAACAACATCTTATTTGGGGACCATCCCTTTCAGATAGGACCTTCCTACAATCTAACAGATGCTCTATTTTAGCATTCAGACAAACATTCTCAGCAGCAGCTTCCTCTCTCTGCAACGTGTCCCAAGTTCACATTTGCCTCCATCCTTATGATTTTTAGAACAATGGAAAAGATATTCTGATATTCTGAAGGGCACTGAGGCTGTTGTAATGACGAGGCAGTCGAGGTGTTTGATCATGATCAAATGAATCATGATGAACTTTATTGGAGTCTAGTCTTGCATTTATACACATTTTTAGTAATCCTCTAACATTGGTTAACTTTGGTTTCTGCTTAACTTTCGTTACTGTTTAGCATAGTAATTAACACAATTAATTGTTATGTCTCACCTGTGCCAACGAAGTGAGAAGTCCAAGTTTCCAAAGGAATATACACAAGCAGACAAGACCAGTAATGACAGGGTTAAATTCCTTTGGCCAGGCAAGTCCTTGGCAGTTTCACGCAAGCTGTCTGCCAAGTCCGATAATAAAGCAAGAACATAAATCACGGCTATCGCCACACACACACAGAATCCGTCGGAGCTGCTCTCACAAATTAACACGTTGTCCCGAACAAGAATCCAGAACTAACACACCCACTTTTATTCTCTGTGGGGCATGTCAGACCCTCCTCTCAGTCTCTAATTCATCCTTTCCTGTTACGTTGCAACTTACACTTTTGCCTGCGCCGTTGCCTCGCATCAAGCCAGCATTCCTCGGCTTGATCCTCAGTCAGAGGCTCTGATACGTTCTCCTGATTATCTGCCGACACCTGAGGCACAATCAGGGGGGAAGATCCTGCCGAGGAGGAAAGTCCTGGGGAGGAAGGCAATTCCAAATCCTCTAACAAAGCAGGCTCAAACCTCAGAGCCAAATCCTCCCCTTCCTCACCGTCCAAGTCTGTGTCCTCTAGCAAAGCAGGCTCAAACCTCAGAGCCAAATCCTCCTCTTCCTCATTTACCAAGTCCTCGACCTCTGACAAAGCAGGCTCAAACCTCCGAGCCACAACAATTAATTATCTCTAGTTAAAGTCTAACATATGTTTACTTCCTCTCTCTAATCCTCCTTTACATTAGTGACTTTGTTTGCCTGAATTGTAATTACTTGTAAACATTCTTAATCTGAGGTTTGCCATCCAAGATAAGAACATTCCTGCAATTACAACTCTACATGAGGCTATGAAGATCTCACCTTTTATTTACTGTGACTTGTTTTATTGTGATTTTGTGGATTTTTAAATTTTGTACATATAGCAATAGCACTTAGACTTATATACCACTTCATAGTGCTTTTACAGCCCTCTCCAGCGATGTTATTCAGCAGATTCTGACCACTTCTGGAGAACCAATAGCGGAAATTTTGAATAGTTTGGAGAACCAGCAAATACCACCTCTGACTGGAGATTTTACAGTATCCTTCCCCTGCCACGCCCACCAAGCCACACCCACAGAACCGGTAGTAAAAAAAATTGAATCCCACCACTGGCCCTCTCTAAGTGGTTTACAGAGTCAGCATATTTCCCCCAATAATCTGGGCCCTCATTTTACCCACCATGGAGGCATGGAAGGCTGAGTCAACCTTGAGCCGCTCAGAATCAAACTCCTGGAGTAAGCAGTGAGTTAGCCTACAATACTGCATTCTAACCACTGCGTCACCAAGGCTCTATTACATAAGTTACGTCAAGGTGTATGCACAGGTAGCATACAAACAGAGAAACAAATAAATAAACTGGAATTTTCTGCTTCTGCACAGGATTCACTGTTTTCCTTCATTTTAAAAATGATACAAGGAACCCTGATTTTTATTCCATGAAACCTGTTATTCATTTCCAACTTTGTATCTGAAAGAGCCAAGACTCAAACAATTGCCGAAAAGTTATGGGGCACAAAGAACCTGTCACAAAAATTACACAGATTCATCCTGGGGAAGGAATTCATCTAATTGACACTTTGTCTTTGTATGACAGCCACCGCAGATAAACTCATTTATTTTGTTCCATTATTATTTCTGGTTAAATTTTGCCATTTTTGAAATTCTTTCAAAACTTCAGAAATATAGAAACTTGGGATAAAAAATATTTATATTGCAGTTAGTGACTCACTACTGCAAGCTGTGGAAGGAAAACAATGGCAACACTCATTTGTTCCTGAGTGTCAGGCAGCATATATATTTATTTAGATCAGTGGTTCCCAAAGTGGGCGGTACCGTCCCTGGGGGTGGTGGGATGCCTTAGGGGGGCGCTAAGAGGCAAGGGGCTGGCAGGGGGCGCTAAGAGGCGGCAGGGGGCGTTCGAGGCACTGGCCCTGCAGGATCACTTATTGACTGTAGCACCGCTCCAGAGCCGGCGCCTCCAATGCAGAAGTGGTGACACGTTACGTGCCACCACAGCCACGTTCGATGCACCACCCCCTGCCGCCTCTTAGTGCCCCTCTGCCGCCCCTTGGGGATACTAAGAGGCATCGGGGGCATTCAAGGCGCCAGTCCTGCAGGTTCACCCATTGACTGTAGCACCGCTCCGGAGCCGGCGCCCAATGCAGAAGCAGTGGCACATTATGTGCCGCCACGGTAGCATTCAATACACCATCCCCCTGCCACCTCTTAGTGTCCCCAAGGGGGCCGGCAGAGGGGTGCTAAGAGGTGGCAGGGGGGCATTCGAGGCACCAGCCGGCTTTGTAGTTTCACCCATTGAGGCGGCGGCTCCGGAGCGGTGCTACAGTCAATGGGTGAACCTGCAGGGCCGGCCGGCGCCTCGAACGTCCCCCTGCCGCCTCTTAGCTCCCCTCTGCTGGCCCCCTTGGGGACGCTAAGAGGCAGCAGGGGGGCGTTCGAGGCACTGGCCCTGCAGGTTTACCCATTGACTGTAGTAATGCTCCAGAACCGGTGCCTCGAATGCAGCAGAACATTGGGAAAAGCCGTTGCCACCGCTTTCCCAAAGTGCTGCTGCTGTCGCATTCTGTCTGTCTGTCCATCCGTCCGTCCATCCATCCATCCATCCATCCATCCATCCATCCATCCATCCAAAAGGTCTGTTTGCCTGCCTGCCTTCCTGCCTACCTGCCTGCCTGCCTGCCTGCCTGCCTGTCTGTCTGTCTCTCTCTCTCTCTCTCCATCCATCCATCCATCCATTCATCCATCCATCCATCCATCCATGTTCGAAGCTCCGGCCCTGCAGGCACATCGGGAAAGTAGAGCAAAGCCAATCTGAGAGGGAATGAGGGAAGGAGGGAGGGAGGGAGGGAGGGAGGGAGGGAGGGAGAGAGAGAGAGAGAGAGAGAGAGACCCGATGCATCAGATTGAATGAGGCCTAGTTTAGACTGAGGCCCTTTTCCACATTGAAACCTCTTTGGCTTCTATTAAAGGTTTTGTGGACGGAACCTGGTCAAAATAAAAAAACAAATCCCCCCTCCCCTTCCCACTTTTTCTTTTTTTTTTTTTTTTTATTAAAAAATAATAAAAATAAAAAAAAAATAAATAAAAAAAGACTATCAGGAAGCTCTCACATTTTGTTGAGGCTTTAAACAGGATCCATTGGACCAGATCTCTACCCTAAAAATTACTTTTCCCCAATGTATTACAGTGCCAATTCTGAAGAAGGCAAAACCAAAATGTAAATTACAAGGAGAACACACACATACACACACTCCCTTCTAACCCTGCTGGAGCAGGTGATTGGACTAGAATAGATATCTCATTATGTTTCTCCTCCCTCCCTCCTTCTTTGTTTCTTTTTCTTTCTGTCCCTTCCTTCCATCCCCCCCTCTTTCTTTGTCCCTTTTTCTTTCTTTCCCTTTTCTCTTTATTTTCTCTCTCTCTTTCTCTCTTTCTTTTTTCTCTCTCTTTCCCTCTCTCAGACTCATCCCTTTGGATCAGGGACCACCAAACTCATAATTTTAAATCCCGGAGACCACTAATATGAATTTTGACTGACGGTGGCTTTCTGGCGTTGGTGAGAGAGAGAGAGAGAGAGAGAGAGAGAGAGAGAGAGAGAGATCTGATCCAACCTCTCTCTCTCCCTCTCTCACACACACAGAGGCAGGGGTGGGATTTAGATCCCTGATCTAAAGCTGTCCAAACTCCAAAAACTGGTCAAGTAGCTCTGGGAAGGCCAGTCATAAATTAGAACACTTGCTAAACAACTGGTCATTAAGTGAGGACCACTTGTATTTGGTTTGTCAGTCATCTGGCCACGCCCACCCAGTCACATGACCAGCAAGCCACGCCCACCCAGTCATGTGACCAGCAAACCACACCCTCAAATTAGGCCACACACACAGAAATTTGAATCCTGCCCCTGGGTGGAGGATGAGTTTGTAGCACCAAGGGGGCAGTGGACCGAAAAAGTTTGGGAACCACTGATTTAGATGTTTGCCACCCAGAGTTGCGTTGCAGTGAGATGGTCGGTAAACACATTTAATAAAATAAATAAAATATAAATTTATTAAAGTAGTATTATTTGCACTGCACAAAACTTACTCCCTGTCTTTGGTCTTTTGGTATGAAACAAGAGAATCGTTATCTTGGACTGAAGTTGAGTAAGTATATGTGTGCACGTCAGGTGGTGTCCATTCCTTCTTTTTCCCCAGAGATGTGACATTGGTTTTAAAAGAGAATTTCATTTTTCTTATGTTTACCTCTGGAAATCAGACATTATATAAATATGCACCATTTCAAAAATCTTTGTTGTTAAGCGAGACATTTGTTAAGTGAGTTTTGCCCCATTTTACGACCACAGTTGTTAAGTGAATCACTGCAGTTGATAGGCTACTAACCTGGTTGCAAAGTGAATCTGGCTTCCCTATTGACTTTGCTTATCAGAAGGCTGGAAAAAGCAATCACATGATTTTGGGACAAAGCAAGGGTCATAAATATGAACCAGTTGCCAAGCATTTGAATTTTGATCACACGATCTTGGGGGGTATTGCAAAGGTCATAATTATGAAAAACAGTCATAGGTCCCGTTTTTCAGTGCTGTTGTAACTCCAAACAGTCACTAAATGATGACTCATTGTGAATGAAACTTTCTGTGTTTCCTAAAGGCTTACTCAGAAATAATAGCCTCCTTAAATGTGCAGTACATTTTAGCATTCACTGCACTTATTCCCACACATCAGCTCTTCCTCTTCTCTTGCCAAATGCCCAGGTCACACAGCATTGTCTCAAGCGGCAGCTTTTCTCTGCCCTCCCTCTCTGTTCCTGCATCTTGATCCTTCTCGGGTCTCCTCCTTCGTAATCCCTCTGAATCCCATCTGCTCCTCCTCCTCTTTGGCTCAGCCAAATCCACATCGTAATCCCCTCATGGGTAAAATTTTCAGATTCTTTATCCATGTTGCCAAGTATGCCAACTGATTTGAATCACTGGCTGAGTGCCTCATGCCAAAGAAAGAAGCCTCCCACACGCACTTTTTACCTCTTATTCATGAGAAGTCTTTCTCTCTTATTTTGATTTATTTCTTCTTTCATCTCTCGAGGTCATTTCTCCACTCTCTCTTTTCTGGAATTCCCAATTCTAATTCTGCCTGCTGCCTTAATTTCCCCCTCAGTTTTCTAATTCTACTTGCCCTTATTTACTTTAGCATTTCTGAGGATCATGTTTTAACATTTCTGATTCCTTCAAATGACAGTACACACCTGTATGCCTCTAGATTCTTATCTAACTATACACACCTGTATGCCTCTAGATTCTTATCTAACTATTTCTCATGGCAAATCTTCTGCCAGTTTGTGATCAATTCATTTACTTCCCAACCCTCCTGCATCTTTCTGGATTGCAATAAAATCCAGTCCCCCTCTCCAATTTGTATTTCATTATGAGATCAGTACGGACAGTTAGTAATAGCAACTGTGCAAGGACAACCTCAGATACCTTGATCCTATATTGTCAAGACTGACAGTAGCACATTGTGGTGCAAGAGTCATAACCTTGCCCTGAACATCAAAAAGACCAAAGAATTGATTATAGACTTCAGACAATGCAAAGCGGAGCCTCTTCCACTATATATCAATGGAGATTGTGTGAAAAGAGTTCATAGTTTTAAATTTCTAGGAACTCATATTTCCGACAACCTTACTTGGTCGGTCCACACTATGGCCACTGCAAAGAAGGCCCAACAGCGCCTAAACTTTCTGAGGCTGCTGAAAAAGAGTGGTCTGGGTGAGAAGTTGCTGGTTACTTTTTACCGTTCTATCATTGAGCCCATTTTGGCATACTGTGTAACGGTGTGGTATGCTAGATGCTCTGTAGGGATAAAAAGATGCTCCAGAGAGTTATAAACACAGCACAAAAAATCATTGGTTGCTCTTTCTTCTTTGAAAGAGATTGCGAAGACCAGACTCCTCTCTAGAGCACTAAAAATCTCCACAGACCGTTCTCATCCTGGTCATTCATATTTTGAACTGTTACCATCAGGGAGACGTTATAGATGTCTTAAAATGAGGACTAATAGACTGAGAAACAGTTTCTTTTCCAAGGCAATAATTGTCTTGAATCAAACAGTGCGTTTGTGATTTAGTCCTATGTAGATAGTGGCATTTTTAAACCATCTAACTTAATATATGTTTTAGATAGGTTTTAGACTAGGTTTTTTATTATTATTATTATTTTAATTAATTTAATTTTTAAATACTCTGTAGTGTGATTGTGATGTGGTGTTTGGGACACTGTGCTGGAGTAGCTTTCAAATTTCATTGTATTTGTAGAATGCAATGACAATAAAGGTATTCTATTCTATTCTATTCTATTCTATTCTATTCTATTCTATTCTATTCTATTCTATTCTATTCTTCTATTCTATTCTATTCGACGGAAAATGAGTTTGTAGCAGTTAGATCCAGAGAAGTGGCTGTCTTCACATAGGAACTGTCAGAAACAGAGTCAAGACCAAGACCAACCTCCAAGATTTAGTTAGTCTTACCCAAGAAAAACCACAACTACCAACACAAAGCTCTTTAAGAACAGTACCTCTGATTTCCAGAGGTACAGTAATTGGAAAGAAATAGAATAACAAACTTGGAAGGGACCTTGGAGGTCTTCCAGTCCAACCCTCCGCTTAGGCAGCAAACCTTACACCACTTCAGGCAAATGGTTATCCAATTTCTTCTTAAAAACTTCCAGTGTTGGAGAATTCACAACCTCTGGAGGCAAGTTGTTCCACTGATTAATTGTTCTGTCAAGAAATTTCTCCTTAGTTCTAAGTTGCTTCTCTCCTTCATTAGTTTCCATCCATTTCTTCTTGTCCTGCCTTCAGATGCTTTGGAGAATAGCTTGACTCCTTCTTCTTTGTGGCAGCCCCTGAGATATTGGAACACTGCTATAATGTCTCCTCTAGTCTTTCTTTTCATCAAACTAGACATACCCAATTCCAGAAAATGTTCTTTATATAATTTAGGCTCCAGTCCCCTAATCATCTTTGTTGCTCTTCTCTGCACTCTTTCCAGAGTCTCAACATCTTTTTTACACCGTGGTGACCCAAAACTGGATGCAGTATTCCAAGTGTGGCCTTACCAAGGCATTATAAAGGGGTATTAACACTACAAATGATTTTGATTCTATCCCTCTGTTTATGCAGCCTAGAACTGTCTTCGCTTTTTTGGCAGCTGCTGGCTCATATTTAAATGATTGTCCACTAGGACTCAAAGATCCCTCTCACAGTTACTACTATTGAGCAAGGTACCACATACCTGAGCATTTTGTTTTTCTTACCTAAATGTAGAACCTTACTTTTTTCACCATTGAATTTCATTTTGTTAGATAGCACCCAATGCTCAAGTCTGGCAAGATCCTTCTGTATCTTAAGCCTATCTTCTGGAGTGTTGGTTATTCCTCCTAGCTTGGTATCGTCTGCAAATTTGATGAGTTTCCCATCTCTCCCTTTGTCCAAATCATTGATGAAGTTGTTGAAGAGTAGTAGGACCAAAACAGAGCTGTGGGGTACCCCTCTCCATAAAGTATGGAGGGAAGCCTGCGCATAACAGAAGTTTATTAGGGGTGGGGCACTGGACAGAATTACACAGAGGGTAGAATAAGTTAAATTAAAATGTTAGTGATGCTTATGGGTATTGTGAATTACAAACACACGATCATTCCAAGAATGGGAAATGCCATGACATGGCTTCTAAACAGTGAAAACAGCATATTTAATACCTTACATAACAAAAGCTTAGGAAGAACAGAAGCAGGAACTAACTACTGTATGTAATTAGGGCTCCACCAGAGAAAGGACATTGAAGGACTGTAAGCAGTTTTTTCCACAGCTATTGTGAATAAATTAAGTTATTAATAAATAAAAAAAAATCTGACTAGTTTATAAAGAACAAAGAAGAAATCTTGACTCTGTAAACAAGGTTACTTATAATCTGAACACGGAAGAAAGAAGGGATACATGTCACTAATCAGTGTTCCCAGGTGACTTGCTGGTCTGAACTAGGAAGTCATCTGGACCAGTTTCCACTACCCAATAGGTCATGGGTGTCAAACTGGTAGCCCACCGGCCGAATATGTCACATGCAGGCCATGCCGCCCCCACCCCCCACTCCACAAAGGCAAAAAATGTAACGATATGTCACATGACACGATCGAGTTTGACACCTGTGCAATAGGCCTTCAAACATTTCAACCGAAGCATGTCATTTACAATATTTGGTATAGTCATTATTTCCTGTGTTGACATCAATGTGTAGATGCAGGTAAGAACAAAGGATGGAATGTTGTGAGTAAGAAGCCCAGGAGGCAAGTAGGGGAGGCTTGATGTGCTGGTTGTTATCAAGTGATAATTTCTGTGTCTGTATATGTTACCTTTGTCAGTAAAATACTCCAGACAAAGAGGCATCATTAGTTTTCAACAAAAACTAAATCACATGACCAAGTCATTGTTCTTATTATTATGTCTTTTCACTTTTCCTAAGAAGGGTGGAGATCCAGAGAAAATAATTGAAGGTATTTCAAACAGGACTTTTATTTAAAAACAAATCCATACATGTTTTAAATTATGTGAAATTGAGTGTAGGTGGAAGCATTTTAGGTCCTCCTGCATCAAGAATAGAAACATAGAAATTGTTGCACACGAGAACATGATTTGTGATGTACATTCATAACTTCCCTCCTTCCCCCTCCTGCAGACACCCATGAGAAAGGGCCTCATGTTTGCTGAGGGCCTGAAACAGAGGTGGATTTCAGCAGGTTCTGACCAGTTCTGGAGAACCGGTAGAGGAAATTTTGAGTAGTTCAGAATACCACCTCTGACTGGCCCTACCCCCATCTATTCTCCACCTCCCGAGTCCCAGCTGATCAGCTGGGTCTTCTTTAGTTGCCCTGTACAAGAGAACGGAGCTGGAAAGCAGGTTAGTGGGGTGGGGAGGGAATGGGGATTTTACAGTATCTTTCCCCTGCCATGCCCACCAAGCCATGTCCACCTAGCCACATCCACATAACCGGTAGTAAAAAAAATTGAATCCCACCACTGGCCTGAAGGGCAGCAAATAGGAAAAGAGTGATGAAAGTCACATGGGCATAGAAGGCCACCTCTCTGGAATCTCAAGATGGTGACTACAATCCAAGTCCTGTTTCTTTTGTGTTTGTGGATAGCAATGACATAGGTACAAAAGGGATGGGCTTTGATAACATGGTGCAAGTGGCATCTTGGTTTTTCTAATCCCTCCCAGGAGCACCACTGTCACTACCTATAACTCAATTTGTGTATATTACAAATACTCCAAATGTTCCAAAGGTATATTAAAACCACAGGCAACCCACCTTATATAGGTCATCCTCAACTTACAACAGTTCCTTTAGTGACCGTTCAAACTTACAACATCACTGAAAAAAGTGACTTATGACTGTTTTTCACACTTACAACTGTTGTAGTATTCCCACGGTCAAATGATTTACATTTACAGGTGAAACTCAAAAAATTAGAATATCGTACAAAAGTTCATTTATTTCAGGAATGCAATGTAAAAGGTGAACCTAATATATGAGATAGACTCATTACATACAAAGCAAGATAGTTCAAGCCGTGATTTGTCATAATTGTGATGATTATGTCTTACAGCTCATGAAAACCCCAAATCCACAATCTCAGAAAATTAGAATATTACATGCAATCAATAAAACAAGGATAAGCATGCATATGTACTCAGTACTTGGTTTGGGCCCCTTTTGCAGCAATTACTGCCTCAATGCGGTGTGGCATGGAAGCTATCAGCCTGTGGCACTGCTGAGGTGTTATGGAAGACCAGGATGCTTCAATAGTGGCCTTCAGCTCTTTTGCATTGTTCAGTCTCATGTCTCTCATCTTTCTCTTGGCAATGCCCCATAGAGAATCTATGGGGTTCAGGTCAGGCGAGTTTGCTGGCCAATCAGGCACAGTAATCCCCAGTCATTGAACCAGGTTTTGGTGCTTTTGGCAGTGTGGGCAGGTGCCAAGTCCTGCTGGAAAATGAAGTCAGCATCCCCATAAAGCTTGTCTGCAGAAGGAAGCATGAAGTGCTCCAAAATCTCCTGGTAGATGATTGCATTGACCCTGGACTTAATGAAGCATAGTGGACCAACACCAGCAGATCACATGGCTCCCCAAATCAACACAGATTGTGGAAACTTCACACTGGAATTCAAGCATCTTGCAGTGTGTGCCTCTCCATTCTTCCTCCAGACTCTGGGTCCTTGGTTTCCAAATGAGATGCAAAAGTTGCTCTCATCAGAAAAGAGGACTTTGGCACTGAGCAACAGACCAGTTGTTTTTCTTTAGCCCAGGTAAGACATTTCTGACATTGTTTGTTGTTCATTGAAGCCCATGTCCAGGATCCGTCTGTGTGTGGTGGCTCTTGATGCACTGACTCCAGCCTCAGTCCACTCCCTGTGAAAGTCCCCAACACTTTTAAATGGCCTTTTTCTGACAATCCTTTCCAGGCTGTGGTCATCCCTGCTGCTTGTGCACCTTTTTCTTCCACCTTTTTCCCTTCCACATAACTTTCTGTTAATGCGCTTTGATACAGCACTTTGGGAACATCCAACTTCTTTTGCAATTACCTTTTGAGGCTTTCCCTCCTTATGGAGAGTGTCAATGATGGTTTTCTGCACAACTGTCAGGTCAGCAGTCCTTCCCATGATTGTGATTCCTACTGAACCAGACTGAGAGACCATTTAAAGGCTCAGGAACCCTTTGCGGGTGTTATGGCTTAATTAGCTGATTAGAGTGGGACACTTTGAGCCTAGAATATTGAACCTTTTCACAATCTTCTAATTTTTTGAGATTGTGGATTTGGGGGTTTCATGAGCTGTAAGCCATACTCATCTCAATTATGACACATCACGGCTTGAACTATCTTGCTTTGCATGTAATGAGTCTATCTCATATATTAGTTTCACCTTTTACGTTGCATTCCTGAAATAAATGAACTTTTGCACGATATTCTAATTTTTTGAGTTTCACCTGTAGATGCTTGACAACTGACTCACATTTATGATAATCGCAGGAGTCATGTCATCGCCTTTTGTGACCTTCTGACAAGCAGAATCAGTGGGGAAACCAGATTCACTTAATGTGTTATTAATTTAACAACTGCAGTGATTCACTTAACAAATGTGGCAAGAAAAGTCTTGTAAAATGGGGCAAAACTAACTTAACAAGTTTCTCACTTAACAACATGTTGTGCTCACTTGTGATCGTAAGTTGAGGACTATTGCAATGGTGGCATTCAATTTTTTTTACTACCGGTTCTGTGGGTGTGGCTTGGGGGACGTGGCAGGGGAAGGATACTGTAAAATCTCCAGTCAGAGGTGGTATTTGTCGGTTCTCGGAACTACTCAAAATTTCCACTACCGGTTCTCCAGAACTGGTCAGAACCTGCTGAATACCATCTCTGACTACCTGTATTGATAGAAATGTAATTGTGACTTTTAAAATCCAGTCCATCGTGGCAGACTTGACAGCCACAATTCTAGTATACTGTGTTGAAAAACTCTTTCATACAACAAAGCATTTGTTTTACAATTTCCATTAACCTCTGATTTCACAGTAATAGGAAAAAACAAGGCAATAGAAATGGAAGACAGTAGAAAACCACTCTGTCAAATTCCATGTGTGAAGCAAGGTAAATAAATAAGAAAAGCCTGAAATTTTCCAGTTCTGATAAACTGACTTTGGTAGCCTGTTAGATGGTACCTTTAGAAACTTTGAAACAAAACTACAAGCTTTAGAGGGGAGGGAAAAAAACCAAAGGCCTATCAGCTTTGCAGATCACAATGTTATGTATACATTTGTGCTACAGGTTAAAAAGATAGCTAGGATGCATTAACTAATTAAATTCTTACAGTTCCTATTGGAGAAAAATGTGTACATGAGGGGATTTTGATTATTATTTTTTGAGACATGCAAGATAACCTTTCTCTGAAAGTGATAAAAGATGCAAATAAAAATAAACCGATTACACCGATTAATTGTACAAATTACACCGACTTAAGGTTAATAACTCAGTAGAAGTGTTACCAGATACCAATTAATTATTCTTTGTTGCCGTACAATGTATGTTTATGCATTACTGCCTCTCAGCAAATTGTTTCTCTCAAGTAGCGGATCTTTCTACCGGTACCAGGCAGTCATTCTGATTTCCAATCTGTCTTAAATAACAGCAAACAGAGCCAAGATATTAGGGTGTTTCTACCGGAACATTTCAGCTTTACTTAGAATTTATTTCACTATGGATTTAATTCTGAAGTGCAGAGGTTTATTTATTTATTTATTCGATTTATGTAGCGGCCCTTCTCACTTTTGCATGATTCTAGGCAGCTTTCGATAAAATAAATACATGTACAGAAAACGTGGAATATAAAAATCAAAAGACATAGCAGCCAGGCATTGTCCACACAACTATCAGCACAGCGAGGAAAATGGGTTGATTGCATACCGAGTGCCCTGAGCTCAGGTGTTAAATTAAGTTTTCAAGACTTTGTAAAAGACTAGCAGGGACAGGACCAATCTAATCTTAGGGAAAGGCGGGTGCCATGGCAAAAAAGGCTCTTCTTTTGGAGTCCACCAGGTGACACTCTTTTGTAACACAGGTCTTCAATGAGTATCTTGTCCAAGGAAGAACTGGAGCTGCCTTATATGTGGTAGCAAATATGCTTGCCAGTGACAGTCCTTTCAGAACTTCCCAAGCTAAGCATATCAGCATCCAGTGGCACCCCAGATGTTGGCAATGCTGCTGGGGTTTCAGAATAAGCTCCTCTGCCTTGTGCCTTCTCTTGCCCTGGCTTCTGAGCCCAGTGCAATAAGACCACTATATCAAGATTGGGGGGAAAATGATGGTCACAAGATGATAGTTAAATAAACAGGATTTTCCCCCTTTTTGGTAGCCTTCAACTGCACCTCCTTGTACTTTGCATGGTTGAGCAATAACTGCTTGATAAATCAGCTTCTTTCTGGATGTTGGATAACTTGCTTAGCAACCATGGCACTTTGAGTGAATTTGAGATCTTCTGACTTTCTTTACCTTATGCATGTTATATGAATCAGCCAACCATGCCTTATGCAAGAAATCATGGATAAGCAAACCATGGTTTAGAGTGTGTCAATCCATACATCTAGAAGCATGGTTTAGAGAAGCTTAGGGATTTCTTCTAAGTAGTAGAGTTTTTTTCATATGGTGCCTAAGAATGGATTGAGGCCATGGTCATAACAAAGTTAAGTGCTTACATGACACAGTAGTAGTGCAAACACAAGGACAGATAAGTCTGGATGGTTTTATTTGTTCATGAGGGCCAAAAGATCACACAGCAGATTCTAGCTAGGATTTCTGTGTTTAAAAAAAATTGTATGCAAAATATGAATTATTAGGGCTTATTCTCAAACAACAGCTAAAAGTATGTGCCAGGTGTATATGTTCACTCAGTTAATCATGCAAAGAACATGGGGTTTAGGGAACAGCAAAAAAAATTGTGTTTGCATAATATACTAGTCTAAAATGTGGTTGGTTAATTTTGTAGGTCAATATGTCAAGTATCCTCATTTAACATATGATTCACTATGCTGTGGAAGCCCAAATCATTCAATTAATTTCCATGGCTGTGTATTATGTAAGACCACAATAAAAGAGAAAGTTTACAGAACTGGAGTGGATACATGAACTTTCTTTTAATGCTAAGTTGAAGGTCACCCAGGAATCTCTCTCAACAACTAGGTAAGTAATAGAAGGAAGCAGTCTCTACAATATTAGGAAATACTATAGATCTGGCTGAGCACTTTTAAGAGTTGATTTAACCTTGTGTATAAAACAGCCTGCTTCAACCAGATTCCTTCCAAATATGCTGTATAACAACTTCTGTCACCTCCAGCTAATATGGTCAACATCATGATGGCACTGTGATATTCTTATTGCAGAAATAGAGATGCTGGGATCTCAGGTCAACATACGTATTGTGGATTTGGGTGGTGCATGCAACACATTTTCTCCCCAGAGAGTTTTCTTGAAGACTTCTTTGTTTTGATTTTATAGCTCGGACAAATAATTGTTCCTTATTTTTTGTAACTAAGTCTGAACTTGCTTTCCCTAATTCTTTTAATTAGATATACTGAATTAACATGCACTGTCAGGACCCTATCCATTTGACATTCTGCCCTTGAACCTGGTTTGTGTGAATGACTAAGAGAAGAAACTGACAGATTAATCTGTTTTCTTTCAATTTGTAGGATTTGGATGATGCCACTTGTTGCTACTGGCCCTGCTTAATGTTGGTATTGCTCACAGAACATACTCAACCTGTTTCAGGACTACTTTACTTGCTCCTGAACCATTGACCCAACTGAAATGACAACTAGATGCTAAAACACTGACCCTTGGAAGACTTACTTCTGATACTAACCTCTTGGAGACATTTCTATAATAGACAATATATAGGATATTATTTAGAGATGAGGATATTCTAGTGCTATAGCATCTATTCCAGATTTGTGAACAGTTGAAACAACACTCCTAAACACTGAACACACATCTATTTCACCCAAAATAAATTGCTTATTTTAGCACTAATTTTGTTAGTCCTGTGATATTTCACTTTTGTCTACACAGCTTACATTTTTATGTCCCTCTGAGTTGCTAATATAGTATGCATAATTCAGAAATGATAATCTCTTCATATCAATACTTTTTTATAGTGCATGAGTATTATTTGAAATATATATGAATGAACTCTGACCACAGAAGACTAGGTTCATGAAGCTTTATTTTATTTAATTACATGTTTTGTTTCTACCTTTATTATTATTTTTAAATAAGTCAAGGCAATGTACTTAATTCTTCCTCCTACTTTTGCCACAACAACAAGCCAGTGAGGTGGATTGCACTGAATCACCAGCACAGTCACCAGCTGGCTCTCATGCCTAAGGTGGGACAAGAACTCAGAATCTCCTGGTTTTAGGCCAGCATCTTAACCACTATCCCTGACTGGCTAATCTATGATTTTCCAGTTTACTGGCCAGAAAGTTCTGAAAGTTTAAGCCCACATATCTTAAAATGTCAAAGGTTGAGAAACATTGGCTTAGAGTATGGTATTAAGGATGAAATATTTCATATAACGGTAATAATCAGAAGCAATTTCAATGTTTATAAATAATTTTTAATAATCACCATTTGGTTATGGTGGAAGAGAATTTTAGAATTTAATATTGCTTTCACTTATTGTTTTTAGTATTTTTTGTTTTCTTCTTTTCAAAAGATTATGTGCATTTAAGCATGAAATTGTTATGAATATTACAGCTTAGAGTTCTGTAGTGGTACTGTTTTTCAAGACAATACAAGGGTTTTAATTTTTATATATTAAATTATCAATGAAATAATAAATGCTAAATTTTACAACAATTTAAAATTCTCTGTGTATTTGCTGATGTTTTATTTTCTATCCACAATGTCCTTTCTCATTTCCTTTTTTTCTTAGTCATTTATTTCATTCCTTAACTGTTTTAAATACTTGGTGTTTTGGTAAAGCCAGGGTCAAGGTTGTTACTGACGCATGAAAGAGCATGTTGAGAAAGGAAAACTGAAGTTTAGCTGCACTGTGGGACAGCTGTATCAGTTAGAAATAAGTATTTTGTACATCAAAGAGGCTGTATCTGCAGGAGTGAAGATAAACAATATTTGATAAAATATTTGTCACTGCTTCTTTTTAATGCAGATGTTCAGGTAATTGTTATTGTAGCTGTTCTGCCCCCCCTCCAAACATATCCAACAATCTTTTTATAATCTCTGTCTGACGTAGGTATAAACAACAGTGAAAACAATGCTCAAATTGTAGCCATTAAGTTTGAAGTTACAATAGAAGAGAATATACATAGCTCAGGATTGAACTGTGGTGTCCTTGGGGCGTTAAGGACTACAAAGTTTGAACTTAGCTTGAAGTTATTGTTTAATGAAGTGTGGAAGTTCTATACTGTTTGGGGAAACACAGATTCAAATTTTCCAAGGGTGATAGGTGCCAATCTCTTATTTTTCTTTACTTCTCAAAGAAAAATGACTGTAATAACCTGGTTCTAATTTTATTGGTTAGGAATTTTTTTTTTATATGATGATGTCAATCTTTTATTTTATCTCTGCTGCATAATTTTGATGTCTCTCTGCCTACTGGCTGTCCAGAGTGGTTGAGAGTTGGGCGCCACACACATTTATAGTGGAGGAAATAAAACTAGAATGGAGATGGCACTCCTTCCTCCTCTCCTCCCATCTTTTCGACATGACCATGCTAAAATCTTTGATCTCAAGCTCAAATCTTCATATATTTGCCCAATCCTATTAGACCCAAATTGACCCTCTTGCTTTTCACCAAGAAAGCCCCTCTAAATCTCATCTAAGACAAAGAGTAGAAGCCTCCTCACCAGTAAATAGTAAAATCCAAGGACAGCTCTTACAAAAGAATGGCAACCTAGAAAAACTCCACATTCCAACCTCAATCAGCCTGATGACTTCACCATTCCATCTCCTTTAATAAGAAACTTCTCCACTTTGATATTCTCAGGAAAGGCCCATGTTGCCTAACAATAGGCATATCTGTTATTTACACACACACACACACCAATATACCATCAAGGACCTACCCAGTTTCCCCCAAATTTGTCAGCCAATAAGATCCCTAAGAATGTAGGGCAGCCCCCAGCTTCTTGCCTTTTATACAAGAAGTTGCTTTATAGAGAGAAGACTGCCGACTAGAAAGGTTCTTCTCTAGAAGCACTCAGTCTTTTGACTATGTTTCTACAAAAACATGAATCTATAATTAATTTCAACACACAAACACACACACACACACACAAACACCAGACTATATGTTTTGTAGTTTTAGCACCTAAAAATATAAACATGTCATTCAAAAATTCAGTGGAATTGAAATATACAAACCACAGGAAGATGACATCTTTTAAAATTTCAGAGTAATTTTATTCTGACAACAAAAAATATTTTAATATGGGTATCTCATAGAACTACCCAAAAATAATTTTCCATGCCTGAGGATCTGGATATTACGGTACTAAGCAAACCAACTTTCCCTCTTGTTATTGTCCACATTTCTGATGTGGAAAATGTGGAAAAGATGACCAAAAGTATTCTTAGTAGCTCATTATCCAGGATTCTTTTGAAGGATAAATTATATTAAATTTATAAATGATAAATTTGAAATTGGTATAATAGGTGAGACTGAAGCTCTGTGACGCTCTTCTTTTTCAAAGCTCTTCTAGCCAAGCTTAAGCTGAATAGCAAATTCATACAGAAACAGCTTTATAAGAACAAAATACTCTCCTTGAATCGTAAACAAAACAGGCGTGTATGTGGATCACCTGAGGTCTACAGACCTGCAAATTTATTTTGCTATGTTTATATAGCTGCTTGTCTCACCAAGAAATTGTTCCTCTCTGATCAGTTAATAATTGATGGCATGATTTTCTACCAATAAGAAACACCCCAAAATGGGACATGCCATTAAATAGGCTTGATGTGGCTAAAAATAAATTCTGCCATCAAAACCCAGAAAACATTTTATCTGTTTAACCTTATCCATTTTGCACTATTTCACCAACTGCGTTTCTTATTTTCCCAAAATACATGGAATAGAAGGTTGCCTTTGCTAAAAAGCTTCTGCTGAATGTTAACTCAATATTTCAGCACAAAAATCTTATCTTCCAAACATCTTCATACTTCCTTCAATTAATGTTTTTAAAATTCTTCAACATCTTCCCCCTCAAAAAAAATTCCATTGGGGTTGGGTGACTAATAAACTTATAATTATAGAATTGTGATGATGATTCCAAATTAAATAATATTCTTTGTAGATAGTGGTACATATGGGATTATTCTGCACAGGCAGTTATAATGCATGCCATCTACATTAACAGAGTTGGTGCTAAATGACCATACCCTAACTGTGAAAGCCCTCACTGCATTCAGGAAACACTGCTCAGTAAATGATGCAATCCAGGCAGAAGATTACCATGCATTTCCTTGCTGGCCTGGCTGAAATGAAGCAATATGTCAGGTTTAAAAAGGAAAGGAAAAAAAGAAAAAGAAAATGGCATTTAAAAGAAGCTAAGAAACTTATTCCAATTTACACAGTCTGTAATTTAACCATGTTTACATTCTGAATGCAAAACTGTTCCAGTTTGAAATAACTCTTTGGACTGAAGCTTTGTCTCTGTGTATTCTAATTACCAGGAAAAACACAACAGAATACAGAGAAAAACACAAAAACATGCAGCACCCAAAACATTCGTTATATCTTTTAAGTGCCACCTGAACCTTTGTTGTCAGATTCAGACATTGATAGAAATGTTTTGTGCTTTACAGAGCACCTTCCAAAAGTTGAAATTCAACTTTTACATTAAAAAGAGTTTTGTTCCTGTTTTAACATGTTCTTGTTTCTGCTTTACCTGTGCATCTGGAAATATGTCCCAATGAACTTAAAAGGGGTTTCCCCCGAAAAGTGATTATTATAGATTATGGCATTCACGTGTTGCCCTTTATTAATTTGCCATTTTTCCTCGATTTTTAATTTTATGATGACTTGCATACTTGTGTCTTACCCCTTGTCCGGATTCGCAAAAAGAAGATGGGGGGGGGGGGGCGGACCCTACGCAATTTGCTGGGTACGTGATCCCAGGTAACTGTCATTTAGTAAACCCTAATTCAGTTAGACATAGGTCCTTGAAATACGCACTCATAGCCGTGCAAAAGATTCATTAAAATAAATAAATAAATTAGGAGTGACCTCCCGTTTGGGGACATTAAACAGAGCACATCGGAATTTATTTTAAAGAATTTTCCCTTGCACAAACGAATGGACAAAGCATGCAAGGTTTGGGTGACAGAAGATTCACGGAATCCTGCCTTTTCCTCGGCGGGGATCATGGGAGTTGAAGTCCAAAACAAACTGGAGAACTCCAGGCTGGGAAAGCTGCGCCCTCCAGCTGTTCTTTCTCACCCCCGGAGAAAGCCGGCCTCATCGGAAGCTCTCTCCAAATTACGACGCTCGAGAATAAGAAAAAAAGCGCTCGGCTTTGAAGCGGCTTCCGCCGCGCCTAAGAGGAACAAAATTGCTAGCGCGTGTGAGCGAAGGAGGCCCAAGGACAGCTGGGCGGTCTCCTGGCCTCGCCCACAGCCACACCTTTAGGCGGGAATGGTGGCGGAGAGCCCGTCGCGCGTGGCGGCGCCCCACTCGGGGTTGGTAGCCGCGTGGACGCGCTCACAGGGCCACCAATCGGCCGTTGGGGTTCCCCGGCACGCGCGCCTCCTTCTGTTTTTTCCACTACCGCTCGACGCTTTTGTCTTTTTCCCCGTGACGAGCCAGCTGGAGGTGGAGAAAGAGGGAGGACGGAACTGAAGTGGTTGTTACGAGCAACCGCTCCCTCTGTGCCTCCCCCCCCTCCCGCCCGCCTTCCTCAACCCCTAGGCGGCTTTTTTGTGTGTGTATGTGTGTCATTACACTTTCCCTCCCCTTCTTTCATTCACGGCAGTCGAGAGGGAGGAGTCACTATAAGTAGCGGCGGGAGCGGTTGTAAGAGAGCGCAACGCGAGGTCGCCCGCTGTGAGCCTTTTTTTTTCTTCCCCCGGCGCTGCCATCCTCGCGGCAGGTCCCGCTTCGCTTCCCAACTCCGGGTCTTCTTCGGCGTCCCTTTTTTTGCTTTCCCCTCTCTTCTTAATCTAAACCGGCTGTAGTAGAAATATCCCCGGCAGACGAGCTAGGTGAGTAGCCGATGGCGCTCCGGCAAGGTCCCTTTCCTTGCTCTGCCCTTCCTTTCTCTCCTCTACCATCCTCCCGAGTCGGGTGGCTTTTCCAGCCTTTGCCGAGATGCCCTGAATGAGACATTGCGGGTGGCGGAGAAGAGCCACACCGCGCGGCCAACGGTGGGGACCGCCCCGCTTTCTCCGTGAGCCGGGGTCGTAAGACGGGATACTCTTCAAGCCGTGGCTCCGGACGATTTCCCCACCCCGAGCGGTTGGGACCCGATCGACGTGTACTTCGGCCGCCCAGCAACGTGCCAAGCTGGAATCCATTTTGCGAGTAGCGTGGTGCATGATGCAATGTTTATAGCGATGGGCGATGTGGAGGAGGGCGGAAGCATGCGCCCTGCCTAGGTGGATCGAGCACGCGGGCTGGCGAAGCGGGGCTGGATCGGCTTTTCCGTTTTTCTCTCCTGCCGACCTTCCCAGGGCGCTTTTCCAGGCGATCCCTTCCAGCCTCGGATCCTAGGCGCTGAGCGGCTTAAGCTGACAGGGTTTATTAAGGGATGACAGAAGTCCTTCCTTAAATGGTCCTTTCTTCGGATCGTGCAGTGGCCGAGTTGGGGGGGGGGCGGGCGACGGTTCTTTATAGTGACTCATCACTTAAAAGTCCAACAACTGCACCCTTTCATCCTTAATTTGACTCGTGTTGGTTTCGATTCGGGATATTATTTCCTTCTGATGCAGCTGTAACCTACGAATTAAATAAGATGTTCTGCGTTTATTTCTGTGAAGAAACTCGTGTTTGCCTTACTATTTAATGGAAAGAGTATAAGGGAGGTTGATCAGTGTATCGTTAATGGTTGATTTTATGAATCTTTTTTTTTTTTTTTTTGGTGATCTATGAAGGGGACACAAACAATTGCTCTAAACAATATATATTTCCTAGGCAAATTACACACAAAGTTCCAAAACTGGTTTCCTTCTCTGGTGTCCTTCCTCCTGCAGTGGAAATTTTGACTTTGAAAGGAATTATGACTCCTTTGCTTAAGTTTGCCCAGGAGTTACATTATTATATTATTATAGTATCAAGAGATTGACTTCCTGCTACCCATCATAGCAGCTGTCACCATGAAATATACTATCCTGTCTCTTTCTTAATATAAGGGTGAACAGCCTATGGCCCCATCTTTTCTGTTCCCTGACCATACTGCTGAGTTGAGTTTAAATTTTATTAAAGGATGAGAATCAAATACAAATACAGTAATAAAGCCATGCAGATTTAAAGAAAACATAAATAAAAATACAGAACAAATGAATAAACAGAAAAAGTAAATAAAGAAAAAGAGAAAACATATAAAGAATCTGTTTCTGATTTTTACAGCAGTTACTAATAAGATTCATCTATCCTCCCTCTTTTAAGATTACATTACAATTCCCTTCCAATATTCTATCCTTTTGACTCATCAAATCTATAAGCCACCAGTTCATTTTTTCCGCATTTTCAACATAAAAGTCCATAAAGGATTTGCCAATCACTAATAAATGTACTTGTTATCTTCTCGATCAAGAAGTTAATTTTGAGTTTTGGCAAATACTATCATCTTCATTAATTGTTCCTTCATGGTGGATATTTCAGAATATTTCCATCTTTCTGCATATAGCAGTGTTGCTACAGCTACCATGTACAAAAACAATCGACCATGAGACTTTCCATACTGCTGTGTTTTAATATGGTGGTTACTTGCCATTTTGTGGCATGCAATAGATTGAAACTCTCAGGTAATTCCTAAAGTAAACTTCATCCAGTTTTGAAAAAAAAACAAAACAGAAGGCCATTGTCACTAAAGATGTTAGGTGCCTGCAACCAAAAATTTCAACAGTGATCATCGTGCTGGTGACCCTCCACTGATTTTGGCTACATGAACCACTTGTGAGTACTTAGGTTTCAAATGACTCAGCTTGCTGTAGACTGTCCAGTCTTTCTAGATTTTGTCATGGCTGGATGGCTGGCTAATAATTCATTTTTTTTTGTAATGAGAGGAAATTAAAATTTTCTGAAGGCTGGAGCTATTAAAGTTATAGGAGATGAAAGATTTTGTTTCACTCACTTTCTGTTCCCTTGGGTGGGGTGTAGTGGAAATTAAAAAAAGGAGAAGAGGTATGCCAGAGGAGTCCTGACTCTTGTATTTTTGAAGATTGGCAGAGAGTATTAATTTCTAAGTGATCCTCTTCCTTGGTTGTAGATGACCCAAGGAACTAGAATTAACCCGAGTTATGGTGAGGGAACTATATCATTCAATGTCAGTTTATGATTGGAACAATCTGTAAGCTATGTAAAATCAGATCATGTAGGTTACTCAACAGCAAACTGGTTGCAAGCTTTTCTGGTTTGCCATGAACCATTTATTTTGCACAGATCCAAACATTACACATAATGCTAGTTCAAAGTAGTTTGGTTTGCTGTTATGGCTCCTTAAGAAGTCATCATTTGTCTGAGTTGCACATTACAGCCTGCAATCTATTGTTAGGACTTTAAAATATTTTTAATGTATGATAGGAAGATAGAAATGTGCAACTCAAACAGATAAACAACAGGTTATGCATACTACCTTACTATGTTTGAACCCTGCCAGTGAAATGAACCGACATTAAAGTTTTGTCATTCTTTGATTGACTATTTAATTCTGAAACTTAAGGGAAGAAAAAGATTACTAAGGTTAAATAAATAAAGAGTGAAACTTACACATGTGTGAACTGGTACAAATGAATGGGGACTTTGATGCTTTTATTATTTCTGCAATTATGATTTTATAATTATAGTGTAATTATCTCAAAACAAGCTCTCAGCTTTGTTTATGCTTGCCTTTTGAAGCATTTTGTCTATTGTTAGGACTAAGTCATGTTTTTTTGTCATTTATGGAATTAATGTACAGAACTACAGCTGCAGTTTCATTGATCTCCAAGGTTCATATATAGAGCATAGACTATGATGCAAAATTGCTGCAACTGTCACCTACTTACATTAAGTTATATTGAGCTTCCTGTTATTATTGAGAAATATATGGTCTCAACAGAGGAATAATCAGACTTTCATTTATTTGGTGTTAGTAAGGATCTGCTCCCAGGTAGAAGGTGTCAGAGAATAAAAGTCAAATAAAAGAGAAAATGGAGTGATACATTGGCAGTATGCACACACAAGCATGCAGCTCCATTCGAATTCTTAGAATGATTTGGTAGGAGAAACAGCATTGCTGCTTCCTAAGCTTCGATGCCCTCACCTAGGCCAGGCACATTCAGCCTTTGTCTAAAGCTGGTTCTGAACAACTGTTATGGCATACAGTCACACTTTTAATATTCCAGCATAATATTTCCCCCTTCTGTTTGGACAGAATGAACTGTGAGAAGATAAACTGAAAATTTAATTTTCATTTTCTTTGTAATTAGCTTCCTAGTATTTTTTGGGGTGGGGTGGGGGTGACTTTTTCAATACATAATTAGCGACCCGCAATGGCTCTTGCTGTATAAATCTGCATGAATGCATCCTATTGCAATTTGCTATCCTATTCTACTTATCTATTTTTCATTATGCCTTAATTCCCTTGACAACTGCTTTCTTCCTTTCTTTATGGAAATCACTTGCATGCCTTCTCAATTAAGTACAAAATTAAAATAGAAGAGATCTATCTTCTTATCACTTGCTATAATTTGTAGCATTAATGTTCCTTTTACAGCATATGGAATTGTAGTTACAAATTTGTATCCTTATGCTCATGTGTGGAAATGATCCCAGCCACGTGATTTCCTGGCTATATAGTGACTTCGTGCCCTTTATTAGCTTTAGTACGGATATCAATTGTGACATTCTTTGGTTTAGACTATTACATTACAACAGGGGTCCCCAACCGCCGGTCCGCGGACCGGTACCGGGCGATGGAACAACCCTTACCGGGCCGCTGGTTGCTGGGCGCCGCCATCTTTTTGGTAAAAAAGCTCACCGGAAGCGCTGTTTCGTCATAAAAGATGGCGGCGAGCCTTAGCGTCGTGAGCTTTTCGGGTAGAAAGCCATTTCTACCCGAAAAAGCTCACCAGAAGCTGGCGCCGCCATCTTTTATGCGAGCAAGCGCTCCGTGACCTGGCATCCGAAGCGCCTTTTCGTCATAAAAGATGGCGGCGCCCAGTTGACGCCTTGATACCGGGCATGCGCGCCAGCTGATGTCGGAACCGGGCCGCAGGCGTCGAAAAGGTTGGGGATCCCTGCATTACAAGACATATGGACCAAAATAGGTTATTTAGATTACCAACTGAACTGAGCAGTTTCTACTATATCAGATCTATATGTCATCAACTGTAGTAGCTTCCAGTCCATTTCCACACCCATTTTTAAGTGCAAGTTTTAACCTATAATGGTATGCAAAGTACAGCATATTAAAAATGGGTGCCAAGCTCATGCTTGGTCTGTCTTTTTGAGCAGCTTTAAGATACCCATATCTTTTATCTTTTATATATGCCAGTTTGAAGATATCCTTTCACATTAACTGATGATGTGATGAGTTGTCAGGTAGGTATTTATAGTAATCAACTATAAATAATGTTTAATTTAACCAACAAACACCAGTTTCACGGAAGAAAACTGATATTTCCCTTTTATTAAATTCTGTGGGTTTTTTGATTGTAGACCAGATTTGGAAGTTTAACAGCTTGTCTTGGGCATTCTCTCAAAATGACTAGCATGGATAATGTGCTCAAGCACAAAATATTAAAACAGATCTTAACACCTTCTTGTTTCCTTAACTGAAACTGTTTTACCAGCTCGGTTTGCTTTTGTCTTTTTACTAGGTAGATGGGCATACTTTCAAACAAAGCTGCAGTCCTCAGCCATTGGCCTTTAGAAAATTATTTTCCAATAGGAATATAAAGAATTCCCAATACCCTCTAAAACATGCTACCTCTCCATTAAAAAAAATCTAGAAAAAGTACCAGGTAAGGCATGAAGCCTGGTTAGCATCAAAGAAGGTGTCATATCGGAACCATACTCATTAGTGAATAGACCACCTAAAGTTTATGCGGGGTTGACCAAGCAAAATAGTTTACACATTTTAGCCTTGTCTAATTTGACCCTAATCAAGCTTGTACTCTGATGCTCTATTCCGGGACAATAAACTTTGATTTGAACTCTCGGTGTTTGTAGCTGCAGAGAGAAACAGTAGTCGGCAGTCTTCTCTAATGTCATGTCTTCCAGATATGCTTGGAGCTTCCAGAACTCCTGAGAATTCTGTAATGTATTTCAAGAAGCAATAATAGTAGAGATGGTGTCATGTTAATGCTTTAAAATCTATAAAGGGGTGGTAACTTAACATTTGTAGACTTACTAATTATCTCAAAGCATCAGGAAAATTATTCAAGTATGATGGTTATTGATTTGTACTTAGAATAGATATCAAGACTAAGGATATGGAAGATGTTTGGGCCCATGAATTGTAGCAATTCTGATAGTATTCCGTTTCAGGGGAGATACATGTCACCCCGTGGCTTTTCAGCATCAACAACTGATGTGCCAACATCAATAGTTGTGTTCAGGCTATACAGTTTTCAGTATAAGGGAGTAAGCTAGCCTAAGCTGTTTTTGTTTAGTTGTGCCAAAGAACAGTTTTATCTCAGGAAGAGTGGAATAAAAGAAATAATGACTAATGGGTAAATTCTGAGAATATAATAATGGCAAGTAATTGAGCCTTGCAGAGTTCATATAAAGGTTACAGTTCAATATGGAGACAAGAAGATTAAGGGAAGATATGGTATCAGTGCTCAGATGCATAAAAAGATGATCAGGAACTAATGCCATCAAATCTAGGACCAGAAAAAAGTACAAATCACAACTATCTGAATCTTGTCAAATGCAAGGAAAAACTGCATTATTGTAAGAGCTGTTGAACTATCTATAGATTGCTCATTACAATTGTTTTCCATCTCTGAAGGCTTTTATGAAAACGTTAGGCGACTACATCTCAAGGATAATTTAATTGGTTCCCTTTTCATTATAGATGGTTGCACTATAATTATTAAATTTGTTCGATTCCACACTTCATTAAAGTTTTCATTTGCATGCAAAAAGATTTCAGATTTCATCCTAGTCATTTTCTAGAATGATTAAAATCCCAGAGAGCCGTCATCAATTGGGGCAAACACTCTTGAGCTGAATGAATGACTGCACAGCTTCCTGTGTTCTCGTAAGCCAGTGTCCTCTAACTTGGATGCCTGCCTGATATTCGGACATTAATTCCAAAAGTTCTCTAGCCAGCAAAGTTTTCCATCAATTCTGAGAGTTGGTCTGCATATTTGGACACTACAATTGCGAAGCCTGTCATCAGTAATAAAAACCCTTAACCCTTTAGGTTTATACTGTATACTTTTCCTGTTTTTTTCATTCAAATTTCAGCAGTAGCTTTGCTTGTCACTGTAATCAATAAGTTGTTAACTAACCATAGTTTCAAAATAGAATTTTTCTTTGTCTGTGGTATAATACAGTCCATTGATTTAAAGCTATTATTGTTCAGCTAAGTGCAGCTGGGATAGCTAAAATAAAATTATAAAAAAATAGGAGTTTTTCTTAGAATAAAGAAATAGTTTTTCTTGGTATATTGGCATATAGTTTTTCTATAGTATATATGTTCATGCTGGCACATTGTGTATGAGTTTGCAATGTACGTTTCTGGCTTTATATCCTTCAGTTCTGGCTTGCTACTAATCTCAGTATCTCTCAGTAAAGAATTTGGGTGTGTTGGCAATGCTTCCTTCCTAAACCTTGCAAAGATACAGCACGTCTATAGTTATAGCATGATACCATGTGGTGTGAGGAAGACAGAAACTCTGAAAAGTTACAGGGTTGGTTCCCCCCCCCCCAAAAAAATGCATTAATATTAATGTTCAAGTCTGGCAGAAAAGAGTCCCTCACAGTTACTATTTTTGGATGTTTGCTGCATAAAAAAAAAGCTTGTCAAATGCTAGAACAGTTTTTGCCAACATTTAAGTACTTCTGCCATTTAGTATAAAGAAAGCTAAACAAAATATCCATTGCAAAACAAAACAAAACAAAAAAATGAAATCATCCTCAGACGATATACTCCTTTTGCTTGTTATAAAAGCTGTTGATGTGAGATCGGTGAATATATGTTTGTGTACATTTCATCATATGATTTGCAAACTTTCTAATCTTTTTAACACAAGTGATTGCATACTTTTTTTCAAAATTGGTAACATTTCAAGTGCATTTGGGATGTGTAAAACTGTTTCACTTAGATAACGCAATGAATGTCCCCTGTCCCCAAGAAAGGCTTTTACAACTCTTCATTCACAGACTATACCTTCAGATTTCAGATTTTGCAAGGAGATTTTTAAGTGTCTCAGTCCTTGTGCTGTTGGACATTATTCAATATATTTTCTACTGGCCTTTTATAATGAGATTGGGGCAAATTATTAATATATAAATTCAAGTGTTTGGACTTGAAAATATAAATTCAAGTGTTTGGACTTGAATGATTGAATTCTCTTCTTGCAGATGTGTTTCCAATTGTTAGCAGTCAGGTTATTTTTTTTCTTTGTTGTCATTTAAACTTAGAAATAGATATTTAAGTTCTTAATCGTATGCCTGGCTTTACTGTATTTGGACCTCTTTAAAATTACACTCGTTTTATTAGTTTATTTTATTGCCACTTGTTTTATTGTATTTTAAGTTATGCTACATTGTTCTAACCTGTGGTTACATCTCATCACTTTATTTTTAGAATATATATGATATCTTATTCATTGAAGGCAAATGCAGAAGAAAAGACGGGGTGGTGATTTGTATCCATTAATGAGTCCCAGGCAGGTGCTGTGTTTATGTTATTGGAACTCTCTTCCAATCAAATCCAAAGCATTGCATTGCTGTAGAAGACATGTTTAGTTTTAATGCTGCTTCTGTACTGATTAGTTGAATGTCTTCCCTCTCTTCTTCTAACATGAAATTATATGGGCAGATGATTCTTAATTCCAGGGTAATTTAGAATTGCATAGTAGAATATGCTGATGTGATACTTGCATTAAAAAAAACGGAGCAATATGTGGAATGAATAGACATCTTACTCTTATAATCACAATTTCCAATTTTAGTGATTGGAGTTCCTACACTAATTCTGTGCATAATGGGCATTAAATCTCAGTAAACATGCAAAGGGGTGCAGAGATAATGTTTGATTTTGCTAAGGGATCTCTCTGCAGCATGTGTATCTGTGTACGTGTGTACATGTAGTCCTCGACTTATGGCCGCAGTTCAACCCAAAATTTCTGTTGCTAAGCGAGACAGTTGTTTAGTGAGTTTTGTCCCATTTTACAACCGTTCTTGCCAGAGTTAAGTGAACCACTGCCAGAGTTGTTAAGTCAATAACATGTTTAAAAAGTGAATCTGGCTTCCCTATTAACTCTGTTTGCCAAAAAGTTACAAAAGGTGCTCAACTGACCCTGGGATACTACCACCTTTATAAATATGAGTCAGTTGCCAAGAGTCCAGATTTTGATCACATGACTGTGAAGATGCTGCAATCATCCTAACCATGAAAAACGGGCATAAATCACTTTTTTCAGTGCCGTTGTAACTTCATACTGTCACTAATTAGTTGTAAATCAAGGACTACCTGTATATGCATGTAAATAACCCCTCTCTCAAATTACAGTCTATTAAAATACAAAGAAAACAATATGTGCTGGCTGGATTTTGCTATGGAGAATTTGGTGCTAGAGTTCCAAAGACTGGACCAGCATATCTCTATAGCTACGGGACTGTTTGGTATGCTATGGGCATGCATTACTGGCTGAAACCTAATTCTTATGTCATTGGTGGGTATTTCTCTGTATCATTGGTCCAACAATATGGACAAAAAAAACCTTGTACAAGTAGTCCTCAACTTAAGTGAAACCACTTCATCCCTAAGTGATGTGATCATTAAGTGTGGCATCATGCAGCTTTGCCCAATTTTATGACCTCTTTTCTTTGCAGTCATTAAGTGACTTACACATTTGATAAGCGAATCCTACTTCCACCATTGACTTTGCTTGTTGTTAATTGGCTGGGAAGGTTGCAGATAGTGATCACATGACTCTGTGACACTGCAGCCATCAGAAATATATGCCAATTGTCAAGACCCTAATCATGTGATTATGAGAACTGCAATAGTTGTGTGGAGACTGGTCATAAGACACTTTTTTTTCCAATAGTGTCACAATTTCAAACAGTTGCCCAGTGAATGATTATAAGTTGAGGACTACTTGTACTCTGAAGCATTACAAGGCTTATGAAAGATTACAATGAACAAATTGATGAACAAGGATGACACTGTAATATACTTACTTTAGAGTATTTACCCAACAATATAACTTGGAACCCAGGAAGTCAAGTCTATTCACTAGCTGTATCTTTTCATGCCTGGGCAATTGGTAATTAAGAGATTTCAGCGGGTGGAACAGCATCTTGCCAAATGTCTCACAACTTCTCCTCTATCCACTCTGCTCCATTCCTTCTGATCTGGGTACAAACTTAATTGAGCCAGCCATTTGTTCTCCTAAGTATATGTTATTTAGAAAATGTGCCCATGCAGTTCTGAGTCACTGTTAGTAATAAATAGATTTTTACTTGAATTTTGGATTATTCAAATAAAGTGGATGTTTAATAACTCATGTAGATAAATTAAATTGGATTGTCTTGAGGATTTGCTTAAGATTCTTCCGACCGTAAGGATTTTGTAAACTTTAACTAGAGCAAGGGTCTCCAACCTTGGCAACTTGAAAGCTGGTGGACTTCAACTCCCAGAATTCTGAGCTAGAGGGTACGAGAAATAAGTGAAGAGATATCATTGATTTGAATATGCAAAACTTACCAGATACAATAATTGTCCTGGTATGTTTATTTTTGCAGGGTGGTTGGTAAGGACTTTCATACAACTTTTTAACATAGATGCCATCAGGTTTCTCACCTGGTCCTTTCCTGTAAGGATATGTATCTGTTGTTGCAAATGTGGATATGAGGAAAATTCTCTATTGGTGAATAGACATAAGTTTGACATTGTAAGGGTACCCCAAGAGTTCAGAGTTGAGGGAGGGGAGCACAGGAAAGTTTGTGTTGCTTCTAAGCGCATTTTTCCCCTCAGTGTCCCTCAACACATCATATGTTGAAATTACAGCATTTCTGTGTCATCCCACTCTGAAGCAGACTCTTTTTCTGTGCCCTGTATTTCTTCACAAGTAAGTAGTTAAAAAGCAGAGGCAAAATCACATTCTTTACTTCCTTAGAACTCAATCCAGTGGGAGCCCCAAAGCTCAGAGAATCCTCTGATTAATGTGTCTAATTAATTATTGAGAAAAATCCACCACAGTCTAAAAAGTGAAAATTGAGGCACCTGGATTCCTTTCAAGCTATGGATCCACATCTCCAAATCTCAGACGTACTCTGTAAAGAATCAGAAATGACTTTTTGAACTTGATAGTCCCATTTTGGAGTTGCTAGGAAGGCTGGACTTACGTCAGCAATTACAGTATATTTTCTGAGAACATCTGTGCAGATTATAGACGGAATAGAAACAGTTCCCCGCTGTCCTGCCCCCGTGTTCTTACTTGAGAGCTGGAATTTCCCTGCATATTGAAGTTCTGCTGCAGATTTAAGTAGTAGGGCTGTGCTTTTGTTTTTTTTCTTCCCGAGAGTGAAAGAGGAATGGGGTCCAAGCAGCTACTGTCTCTATTTTGTTTCAACCAACCAAAAACAGTTGCCTTCTGTTGAGTAATTTCCTTTAACTGACAGAACTGATGGATTTTATTCTGCAGCTAATATTTCTATCCTTTCCAAGTTACCTTTTAGTAATTTATGTTGCATAGGAACTGCAGTAGGAGGTCCTCAACTTACAACCCAGAAAAGGGAGTAGAAAAATTGTTAAAGAATGCAATTGTTAAGCTAGGCATTATGTGATCAAGCCCAATTTCACAATCCTTTTTTTGTTGAACGAATCACCTGCAGTCATTAAGGGAGACATCACATGTCTTTGACCCCTGACTTCTGCCAGCTTCCCCATTGACTATGCTCCTTGAAAGCCATTGGGAAAGTTGCAAATGGCACAGGACTGCAGGATGCTACATCTGTGGTAAGTGCAGTTACCAAACACTCTGATTGCAATCACATGACTGTTGGACACTCTGGCAGTCATAAGTATGAAGACCAGTCATAAATCACTTTATTCAGCACTTTTGTAACTTAAAGGTTGCTAAATAAATAATTGTTAAGGAAGGATTTACATATAACTCACGCTATAACTTTCTCTCTTGCATTTGTTGTTTTTGCATTGTTGAACTTACAGTATGAAGCTTTCTTGGCACAAATGTCTTTTGCAAAGAAAGATTATGGAAATTGTTAGGTATAGGAGACTCCATGGATTTAGTTCATTGTTCTCTAGCATGTTAGTATACTCAGAAACATATAATATTATAGAGGAAACTTATCTGCTAAAAAGAAATCTAAAAAGTTCCATTTCAATCTTTCTACTTCTTCAGAGTTTTTAACTCACAGTCCACAAATTATGCCTTACTACCCTGCATTCCACACAGAAAGTGAAACCATCTCTTCTTTAGAAACAACAGCCTTATTCAGCCCCCCTCCCTTTTGGCTTATTTACTTTATGTATGCTGCTCTGGACACTGAATGTGGTAAGGGTGTTATTAAAAGTACACTTTGTTCAGAAGGTGTCAGCTGAAAGACCAGGGACTGTGAAAGGATCACACAGAAGTTATTAATTCCGTTTACTCTCAGAGCTCTGGATTCTTGTTTGGGGTTTCAACCATAATCTTTTTGCTTCTTTTAAGTCAGTGGCTGTTTTAATGGTTTTAGATTATTATTACTTTATAGTCATTCTCTGCCTCAGAATATAGAGTAGGAAAAAAAAAGAAAAATTATTTTAAAGTGCAAAATTATGTAAGTTAAAGACAGTAGTCCCATTAATATAAGGAACAGGATATTGAAAATTGAAAGACCTAACTAGGTTAGTTAAATAATTCATCCAAAATAGATTGAAATGAACGAAGAACTAAGAATGTTCACCCCAAAGTAAGCTTACCTTCTAGCCTATATTCCCATCTCCAGGAAATGAAATTTATGAAATGGGATAGAATTGTGTCTAGTCAGTGTTGGTGGTGCTAGCCAAATTTATCTTCTGGGAAGCATGTACTCCTGTTCTTTATGAATTCATACTCATAATTGCTATTGTGGCACATCGATTCTGTGCTTGATTGTTTTGGTCAGCTGCTGGGTAGGATACCTCATTCATCTGAAGTATCCCCTACAGTGCTTGAGCAATAGAGCAGCATAGGCAGTTGAGAGGGTTGGTTTTTGAATTGTAGCATTGATAGCAGTTCTACTTCATTTGAATTAACTAACTCAAAGATAAGCATATATTAATTCTGTACTAATGGGAGCTTTCAATAAACATTTTATTTGTTTACTTGTACACAGATTAATTTTGCTTTTTATTTTTGTTTGTTTTTGGCTAAAAATAGTGATCCTTTCAAAGATCACCTTTTAAAAATTCGTGACCTTCACTGGACAAACATTTTTTATTTAAAGGGTATAAGATGATAATGTAGAAACTTTCAATCTTTTCAAAGTTATACTCTATTTTATCTAAATTTGTAAATATTACAGTATGCATACTACTTTTACAGAATGTAAATATGCTTGTTAATGTACATGGAAGTATTATTTAACATTTTGTGAAAAAATATTTCTTGCTTCTTGTTTTATTTTTTTTAATTAAAGTTATGATCAGGTGCAAGTTGCTTTTCATTTTTCTTAGACATGAAACATATTGTTGAACTTTTGTTAAAATGGGTGGAACCAAAGGTGTGTTTAACAATGACAAAAGAAATGCCTTTCTTGCATTTATTAAGTAACTGCAGATTCAAGGTAAATCTGTATATAGGTGACATTACCATAGTAAATGTGTTTGATTAACAAACTTGAATTCTTATATTGTAGCTTGCAGTAGTTGTATTAAAATACATGGTACTAAATTGTTTCTGATAGTATTGCAGAAGGAAGCTACTATGTTTAAGCAATGATGCAATATGAGTGGTTTGTTGCATGTTCTGCAGTAATAAAAGAGCTTTGGAAGAAAATATGTTATCTCAAAACTGAAAGCTTGTTAAAACTAAAAGCTTGTTGCGAGGTAGGTGAAGGGAGAAACCTGGTTAGAGAAAGGAAAACAAAAGTTGCCACAGGTTTCTTGATAGTGTTATGTTCTGGATAGTTTTAGATGCACTCCAGAAGATCTGAAAATAAGAACAGTGGAAGAATGATGTCTGTAGTCTACGGTTAATTAATATTCAGGTGACTTTAACCAAACAACATATGGGAGAGGGTCCTAATTCCTGTTACAGCATTCATGCATCATGCAGATACTAAATTTTTGAAACCATCTATGTAAAAACAGCAATAACAGCAAGGAAGATTACAAAATAACCTTAAGCTATAAAATAATGTATCATTTTGATTATGGTTTATTTGTAAATGTTACTGATACAATTCTATTCAAATTTGCCTGCAGTAATTTCCTTGCTAGAGAATAGTTCTGGCTATTCCCTAATCATTATGATTGTTCTTTTCTAGTTTCTGTAATAATAATATGCAAATCATTCCATGCACATTCACATTACAATTTTACTTTTGTCAATTTTTGCTTCTGTTTTCTTCCAAATAATTCCCAAGATAGAATTTCCCATATTTTATAGCCAGTGCACACTAGACTGGCAGATTGCTTTCCTGACCAGTGATTCCAACTCTGCTAAAGAATACATGAGCTTGCACTTCAAGCCAAAGCTTACCCTGGATTGCCTTTGCTATTTTAAGGCCCATTCAACCATTTCATTTTGGATCTCTCCACAATCCCTTTTTTGATCTAATCAACTGGAGCAATTTGAAATAATCAGCAAACTTGCCATCTCGTTGCTCATCTCTCATTCCAGAGGTGTTTATAAATGAGCTTAAAAGACTGATCCATGTGATACCCCTTTTATGCAACCCTCCTTTGTGAAAACTGTATTCCTAATCTCTGCTTCCTATTCTTTGATGATCACAAAACCATGAGATGACTTGTCCTCTTATGACATTGCTTCTATATTGAATAAGGAGTTTGTTGGATACATTCAGCTACTAGCACATATCAAATCATGCTTGTTTTCATGCTTGTTTACATACATACTGTACATATAGTTTTCTGTTTTTCTTCCCTCCATTTTATTCAGATTGGATTTGAAACTGTGTTATAATTTCCTGAATCTACCCTCTCTCTTTTTAAAATTTAGAATTATATTCTGATTACATAATAAGATATTTGGCTAAGGGCCGTACTTTTAATAATCATTTTCTGCTTCAAGTGCTATAAGAGCCATGGCGAATGATAACCGTGATTCATTGAGTGGAACAGTTGTTTTAATCAGGTTTATCCCCACCTTTTCTGGCTATAAAATGAATGCTGCTGTCCAGTTCTAATGGTAACCTTTTCAGCAGATCTAGGACTTTCAGAAACGTATGGGGAAAAACTATGCTACATGCTAAGTCTAGGGCTGAGTCTTAGTATTGGGAGGAAGTGAAGGAGCCTACAGGAAGTGCTTTGGGCTTTAATAAATGGGCATGCAATGTATGCTTTGAATAATGAAAAAAAACCTGCTCTACTATTTCCTATGTTTCCTAACATCGGAACAGCTTATTTAAATAAGCATTTCAAAAGAACTAATTTCTTAGAGAAACTTCAAAGGATTTTACTTTTCCTCATCTACTTCCTTCTTAAAATTCTGAGAATTTGGGGAACTCAGAATAAGAAGGGGGTTTTCTTTTATGAATTGTGGAATTCTTATCACACAAACATTGGCCTTTGCAGAAGGACAAATTTCCCCCTTCTCCTTTGTCTGCTGTTGCTAGAATAAAAGCTGAAAAGTTGCTGTTTATTTTTATTGCTCCAGATGTAGCAATATTGAGCTCATAAACCACAAATTGTACTTCCTAAAGGAAGTACTGACACTCAAAATTGGAAGTCTAGTCTGATCCTTCCCGATATTACTATTTATGTCTATTTTTAAGGCTACTGGGAGAAGTTCTGAATTATTAATTAAACACACAGATGCTTCCATATTAAGCACTTTTTGTTCAGTTTGTGGATCAAAAGGCTAGGCAGATAATGGAATCACCATATTAATAGTGCCATTGCTCTTTCGTGCCATTGGTCTCTGTAAGCAAGGAAACATTAGAACGTGAATATTGTGAATTATGTGAATAGGATGTAATATGCTGACAGGTAAAATTCCCATTTGTTCTTTCCACTCAGTCTTTCAAAATTCTTTTGATTGATTATATGTTTGCACTTTTAAAAGTGGAAGATCAGGTGTTGTTTATCCCAAACCAGGGACTATACTTGAAGACAAAAGACTGAGAATGAAGTACATTACATTGGTGGTGAAATACTCAGATTTCAGGCTGGCAACTGCTTGGAAAAAGAACCACTTTCTCTATGTAATGGAAAATAAATATTACTGCTGATAGAGATATTCATGAAAATAAATATATAACAAATTGTTTCATATTTATAATGAAGAAGTGAAATGTTTCAGTCTCTTTCATTTCAGTTTTTTACTTTGTAAAATAGGCTTCCACCACGAACTCTTACTTGGGATAAATTAGCTAAAGTCAAGTGAACTGAGTTCTAAGTAGAAACTCATAGGTTTGTACTCCTAAATTCAGAAACTGGCAGGAAATAATTGACTATTTTCTTATCCCTTAAAATAATGGTGATCCATCATACCAACAGGTTTGGAGGGTTTTATGCTAGGGGAATTCCTACCATGTAACAGAACTATTTGCAGAAGTAGCTTAGCTTTGCCTGTCCAATGATACTGATTCAGATATATTTTCTTATTTTACAGGTTCAGTTGAGAAGATGTCTTGCCAGAAAGTTATCCATTTTGGGCAGCAGTTATTTCGTCGGAAAGTGGTAGACTGTACAAGCAACGACAGCCGGTTCTCGCGGTGCCTCAACACATTTGACTTGGTTGCCCTTGGAGTAGGCAGCACTCTTGGGGCAGGGGTTTATGTTCTGGCTGGAGCAGTGGCACAAGAAAATGCAGGACCTGCCATTGTCATTTCCTTTCTGATTGCAGCTCTGGCTTCTGTGTTGGCTGGACTTTGCTATGGAGAATTTGGTGCTAGAGTTCCAAAGACTGGATCAGCGTATCTCTATAGTTATGTGACTGTTGGTGAGCTGTTGGCATTCATTACTGGATGGAATCTAATTCTTTCTTATGTCATTGGTGGGTATTCCTTTGTATTTAGATCTGTGAAATATTGCATTGTGCTCTGTCATAATAACTTCCCTTTAAACTTTAGAGTAGTTTAATATGATCATCCCAAAAGCATATTATTTGAGTAGAGAATACTGGTTAACAAGAGCAGTACTTTGAAAGGAATGGTTCTTTTAAAGTTCCAGCCTCTGAAGGTGAGAATAGAGTGATATAACTAAAAAAATGGAGGCAAAATGTGTGGGCTTTCTGAAGGGGTGAGTTGCGGAGATTAATATATGTTCGTTATTATTATAATAATCTTATTTTGAGTATTATTGTAGAAATATCTTAAAAAATGTGTTGATTTGCCATATTTTAATGGAACAATTTTAGGGAGAGGTCTGTGCAATGAGGTGAGCTCCCATTACTTGCCTCAGCTCCTGCCCACCTAGCAATTCAAAAGCATGCAAATGCGAATAGATTAATAAGTACCACTTCAGTGGGAAGATAACGGTGTTCCATATGCTGTTAGGTATAGCCATGTTGGCCACATGAGGGCTTTTAATTTTCTAATTACTGAAATTTCATGAGACTATTGGCAGTCTTATGTAAACTCTTATAAGATCTAAAAATGTTAAACTTTTTTTTCCAGATCTGTGCCTGAGCCTCTGATTAAAATTTGGGATAAATATAAGTTTCGTGGGCTCTGAATTGGAAGATGATTTAATAATGACTTTTGCAAAAGTGATATAGTACATAATCAAGCAAAAGGCACATACATTTCTTGAATAATGAGACAGGATTGTTTCAGCCAGATGATAGAGTTACATAGCAATAGCAACAGCACTTAGACTTATATACCGCTTTATAGTGCTTTACAGCCCTCTCTAACCAGTTTTATAGAGTTGACATATTGCCCCCAACAATCTGAGTCCTCATTTTACCTACCTCGGAAGGATGGAAGGCTGAGTGAACCTTGAGCCTGGTGAGATTTGAACTGCCAAATTGCAGGCCGGTTTTCAGCAGAGGTGGCCTGCAGTACTGCACTCTAATTACTGCACCACTGAGACTCATACATCATAATATTTTTAAGTGCAAAAATTGGTGAAGGGATAATGAAATTAATTAAAATGTAGAATTATTTAAATTAATTGGGTATGAAGAGCTCTTATATACAAGAAGAATGAAAGATAAATATATTGAGAAACATCTTGTTGAAAGTTGGCAAATAGTTTTGTTTTGTTTTTTTTTAAAAAAAAATTAGTGCCCTTTAGGAAATGTACTGTATGTTTTATGTGTTTTTCTTAGTTTATAACTTTTTAAAAAATGAAACACATTAATAATACATTAATCATTTTAGCAACTAACTGCAGATGAAAACTGCTAAAAACAATTTTTATTGGCTGTCAGTGAAATAATAGCTGGACAATATTTATCTTTGGTGGAATTCACATTTTGTAGAATAATTTTTCAACAGGCAGTTCCTGTAGCAAATATTTAATTTTTTTTTTGTAGAAGTGTAAAGAAATAGTGATTCATGTTTTTCTGTGATAAAAGAAAATACTTGGGAGAATCACAGCATGAATTTGTTTAAAGATGGAATTTGTTCCAAAATAAGTAGGAGTGGTTGAATAGGAAGGGTTTGGAAGGGAATGTAGGTTGAACTTCAAAAGCTCTGTATTTATTTACAACGACTTGGTGTTCGCATAAAGAATTTCCTTGCTTTGTATGCATTTATAGAATTAGCACCCCCTGATCTTGTTGATCAGAACATGGCCTCCGTGAATCTTTTTATATTGTTTTCCAGAAAAAAAACCACCCCACTCTGTTAGGCAGCTGTTCCAGGTACAAAATCAATTGTGGAGAATTCCTCTTGAGGTCCAATGCCTTCAAAGAGCATCAGCTAGAGAAGATGATTTTTACACTGTATAAGTATACAAAGAGTCCCTCCCCAGTCTTGTACCCTTCAGATATAGACTAAACTTTAGCTCCAGTTGTCACCAGTTACCATTGCCTCTCTAGGCTTGGCTTGTAAATGACCTCTCTTATCCTTTATTCAAAGTGCAATTGAAATAACTTATTTTCACTTTGACTAAAATTCCGAGTTTTACCCATCACACAATAAATGAGTGGGATTTGAATGATTTTGTAATGATTTGACTAAAGTTTGAGAATGGAGTTTAGTCACCTCTGGGTGAGATGGGAGCCAAAAAAATTATTAAATAATAATAATTAAGAGTAATATATTGAAGATCAAGGTCGTCCAATCTGACAGAGGAGATAGAATGAACAAATTACATGTTATACATAAATGATAAAAACTAGAAGTAGTAGATGCATTTATATTGGTAGATATTCAGTAAAAATGGGAAAACAATAAAAAAAATAGATACCTAAATGCTTGTAAAAAAGAAATGGGTAGTATAGGGTAATACAGAATTGATCATCTTGTTTTGGAAAGAGCATTATGACTTGCCAAGTTTTGTACTCTGACGTAGATAAATGGATTTTGGTGATTTAAATGTTCAGTTGCAAAAATTTGCAGAACCACCGGCCTCTAAAATTCCCACAGGGAACAACCTCCTCATGGTCACTTCTGAACTCTTGGATACAACAGTCCTGTGAATTTGTGTGAATAACTCCTGTTCTTATGACACAGGCCAGGAAGCTGGGGAGTAGTAGGAAACAAACAACACACATTTTAGAGGAAGATAGTTGAATTGTCTTCCATTCTTGTTCAGCCTGATTTTAAAACCTCTAGAACGGATGTCCAACTCAAGGCCCGGGGGCTGGATTTGGCCCTCGGTGTGACCAGATCTGGCCTGCGGGGCTGCCCTGAAAACTTCAAGGGGCCAGCCCACGTTGCTTCAGCCCACCCCATCCCATCACACAGGCAAATGGCAAGGTCAGTGCAGCTTCTGGTGTTTCGGGGGAAGGGGGGCTGGGTCACACCAGTGAGCAGTAAGGCTGCCACAGCTTCTGTAAATGCAGGGGTACAGGGGGGAGGATACACAGGTGTCAGGCTGGAGTGGTAATGGGACTCCCCCAAGCCGCACACCATCTCCATTTGCCTGCCTGTGTAGCCACCCCAGGCACCCTGCCTACAATGCCAGAAGCTGCGCTGGCCTTGCCACTCGCCTACATGACTCCCTCATCACCAGACGGCGAGGCTTCTCTGATTGATGAGGTTTTGGTGCTTGCCCTGCCTACCCACCCTTGCCCACCTGGCCCTTTGAGGGAAATCATAATGCTGATCTGGCCCTCAATGAAATTGAGTTTGACACCCTTGCTCTAGAAGATAAAGTGAATTTGTTGTTCACAAAACTCTTCAACAGCAGTTGCGCAATTCTGCTTGGGCATGTCAGAAGCCAAAGCATGTATTGTTCATTGGGTTGTAGAACAAAAACATAGCACCTTCAAAATAAAAAATAAAAAGAAATGTGGCCAAAATTGTATTAGTCTGTTTGGGATATCTACCCCTTTATGATGAGATTCCAATTTCAAACTGGTCACCTCTTCGATATATTTTACATGCTTTATAAATTCCTTAGCAATTTTTTTTGCTTTGCATAACCTTGTTCACTCCAGATGAAATAGTGCCATGTGTATGTTAATGGATATAATGTTATAAAAAGGTAGCTTTCATTTTTATTCTCATGCAGGAACATCAAGTGTAGCCAGAGCTTGGAGTGCAACATTTGATGAGCTTATAGGCGAGCATATTGAGAAATTCTTTGGTCGCTACATGTCTATGAATGTTCCTGGTGTGCTAGCAAAATACCCAGATGTCTTTTCTGTTTTCATTATCCTAATCTTAACAGGTGAGAGAAATAAATAAATACTATTTGGAATGAGCATTTTGTAGTGCTTTTGAAATCTTATTTTGCAGAGAAAATGAACATTCTTATTTATTTTGCCATTTTTAAAAAGCTTTTTATTTGCTGGTTCAAGTTGCCCTTCTGAGTGGTTGCAGAAATAGGATTACTTTTTGCTACTGTTTGTTTAAAATCATTTATGTGTGCATGTAGGTACAGGCTGGAAATCGTTGAACATTGTAGCTGTACTTTTTTCTTGTAATAAAAACAGTGATTAAAGATTACCTTTAATGAGCTTTAGAAAAGGCTTTGAAACTTCCCATTTTTCCCCACTTGTGGCCTAAGAAGCAACTGTATATGTTATTCACAATGTTAAAGGGAATTAGATTTAAAATCCAGATTTACTTTTGATGTTTACCTCAAAGGCTCCTACATAAATGCTCGGTACACGTTCTCTAATGTGCTTCTCAGATGTCAGGCAAGATACTCTCCAGTTGCTTGGCAACTCTGGCACAAGTCTCTGTTTTCTGAAAACCAATGAGAAAGTTGTGCAGTCTTATTTCTGCAGTTGCCAAATCTTCTTTCAGATCTGAAAGGTTTTTCCTAATTCTTTCTCCCCATATCTGTTACATTCCTTTGTAAAAAACTTGAAAGCTTGCTGAGTCTCATTCCTGCCTGAGACATCACTCAACAGCTAGCAATGGAGATTTCCATGACTGACCAGAACATGTCTAGGCACCTTCTTAAAAATTATGTTTGCTTCTTAAAAATATTCCTGAATATAATTTCATAGACTGATATCTTGGATCAGGACCATGTATTGGTATTCTGATCATGTAAGAGGTGCACTTTATAAATACTTAAATCAAGTGACTGAAATAATTGGCAACTGGAAATTTTTGAGTCATTACAAAGTTCATCAAAGTGGCTAGATTCACAACACAGCCAAACAAGCCTTGTTGTTATAAAAATACTTTGGATATGCATAATCTAAAACATAAAATTAGTAGGAAAGGGGCCATATTTGAGGCACTTACTATGTATTACTGTGTGGAATCTGAATGAAAGTTTTGGATAATTTCCTTTCTTTGCCTCTGTTTCAAAATATATATATAAGAAACTAGCAGCTGAGAAATATGTTGGTAAAAGTCTTTCCAAAAATAAATTGGGAAATGTTGAAGCAATTCTTTCCAAGAATATGTTTTTTCTTGTTGGTGTTGATTAAACAGTTATAATACAATTATCCACTGTAATTTTTTTAAGGGCTTCTGACTTTTGGTGTGAAAGAATCTGCAATGGTTAACAAAGTGTTCACTTGTATCAACGTCCTTGTCTTGGGCTTTGTGATGGTGTCAGGTTTCGTGAAAGGGTCAATAAAAAACTGGCAGATCCCAGAAAATATTTCACTTCCGGAGAAGTATGTTGGCTCTTATTTTTTATATATACATATCTGAAATAATATGTACATTCATGGCTTTTGTTTAGCACACACTGACTGTATATCAGGTATGAAAATAAGAAAAGTGGGCAGTTTGTAACACATCAGGTGGTTGATGGAGACTGAAATTCAATACTATACAAATAGTTTAATTAACAAAAATCAGTCTCATGGCTGGTGCCAGGCTGCCTATGGTTTGTTCATATGCGGTTCTTTGAATCATAAGTGGTTCAAAGCTCAGATAGTTGCAGTAAGCTTTCACTATGATCTGTTGCTATAGATAGAAATTAATTGTAAACTTGAAAGCATCCTTTTATTTACATGAGTAGTGCTTCTGTTGCAAATAAGATAAGAAATAGCAGCTGGTCCAGAGTGGATAACCTTACCCAACTTACTACAGCCAGATATTTGGGATTATAACTTTCACCATTCCATCTAAAATTAATGCTGCTGTAGATGCAGCCTCGTGTGTGAATTAGTAAAATTGTGGTTATTCACAGACTTCATGTGTATGTTCAAATTACACTTAAAATAAAAGACTACAGTGGGGGCTGCCCATTTGTTTCACTTAATGTTCATCTTGCAAAAATTTCCCCCATTGAAAGAAGTTTCTGTACTAAGAAGAATAAAATATTTGAAATGTCACTGCTGCTTTGCAACATTGAGTTCCTCCCTTATTACCTCCTAAGCAACACAGTGAGAGTTTTTCACCACACAGAGGGCCTTTTGTTAGTCCTGGTTTAATATTCTGAAGTTTTGACAGCCAGGAAGGCTGCCTTCTTTTGCAGTTGATCTAAGAGAAAAGCTATAATTCTCTGTGCCATGGGTACATTGCCTCTTTCCCGGACTTTTTAGATCTCAGTCCTTAGGCTATTGCCAATATTTAGCAAGCAAATCATAATTGGCAGATTTAAGACCTGTTAAGGAAAAAAGGCAATGGGAGGAGTCAAGTTAGGAGAAAAAAAAGTACACATAACTTGAGAAATGCATTTGAGTTATGCCTATTTTCTTCTTTGACAATACCCATTTTCCTCCTTGCCTTCTCCTCTTGTTCCTAAGAATTGGAATATGTTGTTTGACTCCAGAAAAGGGAGAATGTCTAGAAGGCAGCAAGTCTTTTTTGCCCTTTTAATCAACCTAATCTTGAAAGTGCTTCAAGACCTTGTTGTTTTTGCAGGATAGAACAATTTGCATGGACCTAAGACACTTTATATATCGTATTTACCGGACTATAGAGCACATCGGAATATAAGCCGCACCCACTAAATTTTAAAAGAAAAAAATATTTGCACATATATTAGCCGCACCAGACTATAAGCCACAGATATATACGTTGTGAAATTAGATATTTACACAGAAAGAGAAGAATGCTCTTCACACGTGGCCAGACGTCTCCAACGTCTCACCATTGATTCATTAATGCCAAGCTTACGTGCAGCAGCTCTATTTCCTTCCTGGATAAACAGATCGATTGCTTTCAACTTAAAAGCTGCATCATATGCTTTTCTTCGTGTACTTTTCATGATGAGTGTGTGAAAAATATTTTGTGTTCGTGCGTGTCGTGCTGCTTGCGTCGAGTGCGCCAAAAACTACCGGTAGCGTCGTCTTCTTTATATTGACCTCTTGCGTCTGTCACGTTTTTGCGCCCCCTGATGGCAGTTAACGAAGAAAAATCTATAGATAAGCCTGCATTGTTATACAAGCCGCAGGGTTCAAAGCGTGGGGAAAAAGTAGCGGTTTATAGTCCGGTAAATACGGTAATACAAGACATATTATATAATAAAATCTAGACTCTACTTGGAAACAATAAAGAAATTTAAAAAGAGAAGTAATAAAACCTTGGAACCAAATGGGCCAGCAAGTTTATAATGTTTATAATGTGGGCACAGCCATAGAAGAATTGCCTGGCTAAACTTTTTAGTACCTTTTATACAAATTAAAAACACAAGCTAAAACAATAAAGATTTTAGTGAATCTCTGTATGAATTTTAAATTGAACTAAATAACTCTGCATCTAAACAGAGGCCTGGATTTCTGAAAATGCAGATAGTGAGTACAGCTTCTTTGATTGACAAAGCTGAACCTCCCCTCCCCTGTCTACCTAGAAGCTAATGATAGCATACACAGGGCTTCTTATTGTTATTTAATTCAAATAATTAATTTTTTAAAATGATCATTCAACTTGTTCCAAAATTTAAAAATAGTTTTGAAACCAAACTTTAAAAATGAAAAAAAAAAAAAAAGACTCATCCTGCCCGGTCCTGTTCATATTTGCAGTGCACAAAAATAGATCCTGTTGATTGTGATGAGTGTTTTTATATATTCTTGGATTATTACAGATTGATATTAATATGCTCAAAACTAGAGGTCCATTTATTGGTGCAGTTGTTTAATAGAGCTGCAAAGAGCTCCTGGGAGCGGTACATAAATTAATAATATAGTATCCATTTAATACTGGTAAGTCTTGATGAGTCAGCCGTATTGTGTATCTTGGTAAAGTGAATTTGCCCTGTTGAATTTTCATAGTTGCAAGATACCCTTGGAATTGGGTAATCAGAATCACTTCTGATTTCTTGCTGCTTCTTCTAGTTCCACACAGGATCTGCCGCATGGTGTTGGTGGGTTTATGCCATATGGTTTTTCTGGAGTTCTTTCAGGGGCAGCTACGTGCTTTTATGCATTTGTGGGATTCGACTGTATTGCCACCACAGGTAAGATAACAAAAAAAAAAATACTTTTTAAAAATAATAATTTCTACTCTTAGCTAGGCCTTCGCTGTGTACCACTCATTTAGAGACTCAGCCATTTTTTCCATTCTGCTGCAGATTCCTCTCTGAAAATAGTTCCTGCTGCTCTGCATGGATGGTGCTTCTTCTTTTCAGCATGAAATATATTATATTTACATACAGATCAGAATCTAATTAGATTCTTGGAGAAGGGATTATGTGTTTTAAAACATAAACAGTAGAAGGTACTTCCGGAACCTGAACGTGCATCAGAATATTAATTTCAGCTGTATTTGATTGAATGATTAATTATACCATGCAATGTGACGCGATGGATTTCTACTCAGAAATAAATCAACGTTGCAAAATTTAAACAGTAGCACACTTCTTTATGCCAGTTTTGGATGTAATTTTGTGTATCACTACTTTTTACTATTAGTTTTCATTATCTCATAGGTAAGCTTGAAAATGAAGCTATAGTAATATATTCTTAGTATTTGGACAACAGCAAGAAGGAACACTGAAGTTTTATGTTGCATTGCATAATTTTAAATTATGGTGTTGAATCAAATTGTATAGTTTGATTTTCAAAGATGTAAGTTATTTATCTAGGCAAATATCTTACCTCTTAGCATAATATGCAAATGTAATGAACTGTTACACATTTCATAAATAGCTTTAGGTTTTCCTTATTGGAAACAATGAGGCAATTCAGAGAAATAACTCCTAATAATTTTAAAAGGATTTGTAAAATGCATGCTTTACAATATATTTAATATGCTACTGACAAGTTTTAATTTGGGGAAGGATTTTTGCTTTCACTAGAGGAAAATATGTCAAATGCAGTTTCTTCACTGAAAGGAAATAATTAAATTCATCTTTTGTAATCTTTGGGTTGTATCTCTGTTTTAGGTGAAGAAGTAAAAAATCCCCAGAAAGCTATTCCAATAGGCATAGTGGCCTCACTTCTGATCTGCTTTGTTGCATATTTTGGGGTGTCGGCTGCTCTTACTCTCATGATGCCTTACTATCTGCTCGATAAAAATAGCCCACTGCCAGTTGCTTTTAAGTATGTGAAATGGGACGGAGCAAACTATGCGGTTGCTGTTGGGTCCTTATGTGCTCTCTCTACAAGGTAAGGGCTACAACCTTTTTTTTTGCATACGTGCGGTAAGAGTGTACTCACTGATGAGTGTATTAATCTTTAAATAAAAATGTTCATAGTTGATTTAGGAGTTGGCTTTTTTTAACTTGACAGATTTTTAAGAGCCGTAGTGGCGCAGTGGTTAACATGCAGTACTGCAGACAAACTCACTGCTCACTCTAGGAATTTGATTCTGAGCGGTTCAATGTTGACTCAGCCTTCCATCCTTCCGAAGTCGGTAAAATGAGGACCCAGATTGTTGGGGAAAATGTGCTGACTCTCTAAACCACTTAGAACTGTAAAGCACTCTGAAGTAGTATGTAAGTCTAAGTGCTATTGCTATGCTCCACAGTTCAGGTTTGATATATTTGGAAAGGTGGGTTATTTAGATGGTAACCGTTTACAGTTTTCCCCTCATATTAGTTAAAGGTCTGTGATAAAGCTTGCAGAAGAGGTCACTGACACCTCTAGTAAATCTAAAACCCTAGAGGAAGGGGAGTTAACTACCAGTCACTGGAGACAAAGCCTTCCAATCTGCTGCTGATACATAGAATTTAAGATTTTCAGAGTTCCTAGTCCATGTCTCCAGAAACCATGCTGTGTAGGAATTCTGGAAATTTTTAATCACACATATGAGGTGGGGGGAGGGAAGACTGATAGGGTTAATTGTTCCATAATTGGAACAATGTAATTGGACTTGATAGAAACTACCTGTGTCTCTTTTGAGGTAAAATTCTTTGGCTATATCCTCCCAGGAAACTTTCGTTATTCAGAGTCCTTACAGCAGTTATCACTAATTTGTCATTTTTAATGTGAAAAAGAAGAAATAAATATAATCATTTATTTAAAGGAAATGTAATCAGATTTAGCTTTTAATCCAGCCTCACTCATTCCTTTATGTTGCCATATCTACTTTTAGGAATTTAAATCCGAGCTCTCACTCATAGGCCAGAAAAGATTCTAAACATTTTTTTTTTAAAAAAACAAAACACCATGCATATCCACTTCAGATATTGCATGCAATGCTATTGTTCAGGATTCATCGTTAAAATGAGTACAGATTTTTTTTAAGCCCACTTTTATGTACAGGTAGTTCTCAACTGGTAACCATTTATTAGTGATTGTTCAAAATTATAACTGTGCTGACAAAAGTGACCTACAACTAAACCTCACACTTATAACTGTTGCAGCGTCCCCATGGTCACATGATCAAAATTTGGGCAGTTGGCATGTATTTATAATGATTGCATGTCCCAGCATTATGTGATCATCATTTATGACTTTCCCAGCTGGCTTACAACAAGCAAAGTTAATGGGGGAATCCAGATTCACTTAACAACAGTGATTCACTTAATGACCATGCTGATCCACTTAACAACTGCAGTAAAACTGGGCATGACTCACTTAACAACTGCTTTGCTTAGTATGGAAGTTCTTGTCCTAATTGTGGTGGTAAGTTGAGGATTACCTGTCTCTCAGTAATTATTTTGGGAATAAACCTTATTAAAAGGTTTTAAGAGAGCATTAAAACTAACATAAACTATTACAACATGGGAGAACCAAGGAAAAAAGTGCAGTGAGAAAATATAAAAAGAAATAGAAGTTTTCAGTTTCTTCTGCAGCAAATATAAGTATCTGACTAATTTTTTAAAATCCCATTTTCATTACAGTGAAGATCTAGGATTCACTGCTGCAAAAGAGCAACATTTTCCTATTATCTGTTATAATTACTCTCCCAATTTGGGGGAAAAGACACTCCTTAAAAAATGAATTTCTTGCATTAGGGACAGCGTTGTTGGAATACGTTAAACAATTTTTATTTCTGTACACAAGAAATAAATCAACATTAATGTCTCTTGTCCTTTTCTAGCCTGCTTGGATCCATGTTTCCAATGCCTCGGGTTATTTATGCGATGGCAGAAGATGGATTACTATTCAGATTTTTGTCTCGTATCAATGAGCGGACAAAAACCCCAATGTTAGCTACAATAACCTCAGGAGCTGTTGCAGGTAAAAAAGATTCCTTAAGAATGACTCAAGTAATTCCTAGGTGTCCCCCATTACTCTATGCGTATGGGTGTGCATATTGTAAACATATGCATTTCATAACTCCATAAGGAGAACACTTTGCATCTATAAAGCAGTTCAAAACTAACATCACATATTTTACTGCACATTAAGATGCAAATATTTTTAAGGTTGCAAGACTTGCTCATTCAGAAGTAATATTGCTACTCTTACTCACGATGTTGCGTAAGTCACACACAACTTGATATACAGTTTGCCTTTTTTTGAACTCTGGTTTTCTTGCTTCTTTCTCATGAATTTTACATCATCTCCTGGGAAATAGAAGAGCTTGTTGGCCCAGAAGTATGGATAAGGATTAAATTGTCATGATTCATCAGGCTTGTAAATGAAATAAAAAATATCCTGCCACTTAATTTGTGTCTTCTCTCTCTCTGCCTGTGCCTCTCCCTCCTCTTCCCTGCACCATTAGCTGTCATGGCCTTTCTCTTAGACCTCAAGGATCTTGTAGACCTGATGTCTATTGGGACACTTCTAGCTTACTCCTTGGTGGCTGCCTGTGTCTTGGTACTAAGGTAAGAAACCATAGCATTGCTGACAAATTAGCCTGAAAGATAGCCCAAATTTGGTTTCTTGAAAGGTATTTAATTTTAGATTTCATTACCTACTAAGTTCAAAATGTGAACTGAACTCTTCCTCAACGGCAGCAGATCCTAGGCAACATTGGGAAGAATCCGATATGCTAGTCGGGGCAAATGATTCCCTACAGTGAAAATTGGTTTCAGGAGCATCATTCGTCTGCACTCCCAAGATCCCGTCTGCTTCATTATTGGTGCAGATGGCTTTGTGTCCCATCTGCTCTGCTGCCTTTGGGACAGGTCGTCTTGCCCTTTCCATGGAAATGCAAAACAGATGTTTGGACTTTTATCTTTGTTTATTTTGGCAAACTGCTTCACATAAGATTTTCCCTGCAATACTGTTTTTCCCTTCCGCTTTCATTTTCAAGAGTTAGGACTTTTTGCAGCTCCATTTACTAAAGTAGAGAAGCAATTGGATAGTATGAGAAAGGACCTCATGTTTATATGAAGATGAAAAGCGCAATATTAAGTGTAGAAAGTTTGCTCTTCCATTGCATAAAAACAACAGCAGAATTAAGTAGACGAACAGCAATGGATCCCGTTCACCTGCTGTCCACCTGTTTAAAATAGCAGTTGATCCAGGAGGTATGGTGGTACAGTGGCTTAAGGATGCTGGATCTGCCAACCAAAAATGGTCAGCACGCCACCAGTTCAAGCCCTGTAGCACCGCAGGACAGTGTGAGCTCCCATCACTCGCCTCTAACTCCTGCCCTGCCCACCTAGCAGTTCGAAAGCACTATTGCGAATAGATGAATGGGTACCTTTCTGGTGGGAAAGGCTAGCTGCAAAGGAGAAAGCGAGTCAGCACTGGACCTGCCCAGACACGAGGCAGGATCGACTGAGGAGCCCCAAAATTTGTCATCAACCCAAATACCACTAGCCAGATGGTGCAAGCTACTTAATTCGTGGTGCACCGTGAATAAGTGTGCAAGCACAAAACGGAACCCACTAGCAATTAATCTGTTAGAACTACTCTGTAAAGTGTAGGTCTCCCTGACATGCATGTCAGATGAAATAAATAAATAAATAAATAAATAAGCAGTTGATCCTCAATTTTTTAAATCATAGAAGTTACTTGAGCCTCTATTTTTTCTCTGTGATTTTTGTTGTTCCCTTGATAGTTGAACATTAAGTGCAAACTGCAGATTGCAATAAAACATAACACATTCTTTTCAAGAGTATTTTCTCCTTGAGGATAAATATAGTAGTATATAATACCTCAGTAACACCCTAATCAAGATATCAGACTCAGATTAGCTAAAGAAGACAGCAGTTTTAGCCTTATTCCTGGAAATACAGTTTTGAGACTGGTGGGGCATTTACCAGAGCAATAAAGCTCCAAGAAGAACATAACATCTTCAATCTTAACATTTCTGTCTATAGTTAGCCTTGGCAGCTCTGTAATTTGCATTTCATTTTATGGATTTCATAGGAGTACGTGAACCTAATACTTGTAGTTTCAGTTGATTTTATTCCACTATTCTACTCGTGATATGTTCTTCTAATACTCAAATAAAACCTTCCAATGGCACCTTTATAATTTCCAGTACTATTCTGCTAATGTGTATGTTATGTTTGTTTGTTTTCCTTATAGATACCAACCTGAGCAACCTAACTTGGCATATCAAATGGCTAGTACTACAGAGGAGACAGACACAAATGAGTCTGTAAGCACAAGTGAATCTCAAACTGCGTTTCTGCCGGAAGAGGGAGAGAAATTATCCTTAAAAGTTATCGTCCTCCCCCAAAATACAGTCCCTTCCAAACTTTCTGGGTTTATAGTGAATGTCTCTACTTGTGTCATAGGTAAGCAGCTGATTCCAAAAACCAGTATTATTCTCAATCATTGTGGCTCTGACTGTGGAGTTTCGTCTCTGAAAAGTTGGCTAGTGAGTTTGCTGACGAACTGAGAATGTCCTCCTTGCAGTTTGTGTTTTGATTTAGCTGTCTTTAGAATAAAACCATAGAAGAATGCGATAATGATGAGAAAACCCCTGAAAAAAACAGGCAGCGAATTGGCAAGTGAGAAGTTGAAGGAAGTCCATCAAAGAAGCATAGAATACATAACAATCCTAATTCAAGCAGTCCCACTTAACAGCTCTAATTGGGAGTGGAATTTCCGTGGCTCGGCAAAATGGTTGTTAGGTGAAACATATGACTGTACCACTTAGTGATGGCAATTCCAGTAGTAGCCCCAGTTGTGGTTGTTAAGCCAGGGCCACCCTGTCCTTGAGTAAGGATTCATGCTTCTGCTGTCCTCCTGGACCTTCAGGTACAGGTACCTCCTGTACTACTTCACCTGCCTTGTCAGCATTGGGAGAAAGAAGGCAAAGGTTGGGAAGGAGGTGGTGGGGGTAGGGAGCAGAGTGTTGATCAGCCAAAAGGGCAGAGATTGGGGGGGGGGGGTAGGTGGGTGAGGGGAATTGAAGCCCAGCCTGTGGTTGTAAATGAGAGTGGGCTGCCAAGCATCCAGTTTTTAATCACGTGACTAGGGGAGGGTGTTTCAATAGCTGTTCTTTTCATAAGCAAACCATATTTGTTCAGTGCCCTCATAACTTCAAAGGGGTTGCTGAACAAATGGTTGTCAAGCAAAAATTACCTGTCGCTGAGATTTTTGCCACAGGGGTCCCCAACCCTTGGGCCACGACCCTCTAGTGGGCCGTGGCTGGCTCAGAATTGAACTAGCGAGCTGCTGGCCAGTGCACATGTGTGCGCCTAGATCGACTCACACAAGCTATGGGGCAACATGAACGCAGCTCTACTCACATGAGTGGCGGACTGGCGCATGCACATACATACACATATGCCAGCCCACCATTTGCATGGGTCATTTCCCCCCAGGCTCCCAAGCCATAATGGTTGAGAATCGCTGCTCTACAGGATTCAGTTCAGAATAATGGATGTTGGAAGCTATGGATCCTGGGCTGTCTATCCGCATATGTCACAGATCGTATTATTCTTCACTTAGCTAACTACAGCTGTTTTTTGTATTCCTCCCCACCATGTTTAACAATGCATCCAACATCTGAATGTTTCTTGTTCTCAGGTTTTCTTATTGTCAGCTTCTGTAGCTTGGCTGTCCTTGCCAAGGAGGTTCTGATCAAAGGAGCACCGTGGGCCATTAGCATGCTTGTTGTCATCTTCCTCATCTGCTTTGTTTTCGTGGTCATCATTTGGAGGCAACCTGAAAGCAAAACCAAACTCTCATTTAAGGCAAGTGATGTGTAAAGCATACATGCATAAAAGAAGAACTGGAGCCCTTGCTGGCTTTCTGATTGGAAAGAGAGATTAGTGGAGATCAACCTGCTTCTGCCAAAAAAACAGCAGTGAGGGGAGATAGCAAAAGACACTTTCCCACGCAGATTGAACATATGACCTTCAGCATTCTGGATGCTATTTTTGTAGGAAGGGTTCTCGTCTGTACTATTTGAATGTACTGGGAGATAATTGGTGGCACGCAAGGCTACTGTTTTTGTTTTGGTATTCCTAATAGAATCTTCCTAATAAATCAACTCATTACATTATGGGGTGGCTGCTAGAAATGAAGTCTTAAGTCTTCACAGAACGAGTAAGTGAGTGAGTGAGTAAATATATACATACATAAAATAGAGGAAGGAAGACATGCCAATTGTTAAAATTGGGGAAGCAGTTGGTGGCGTTTCAGATGTTGCAACTTTCAGCATTCAGTATGAAAATCTGAGAACTAGGTTTGCTGGGAGTTGTAGTTATGCAATAACTCGTGGGTGCACATTCCCCACCTGGCATAGTAGAAATTGTGTGTATCCCCAAATGTTTACATTGTATGCACAAACTTAAGTTAAAAAGGGGGGTTGAATTTATCATGCCTATATGATATGCAAGCCTTAATTATGTATTATAACACCTGAATTGGAGCAGAGGCATTATATAGTTTCTGTGTGTCAACTCATTCTAATAAATTGAGAATTGTGAATATAAATTAAGGTAGCCCTCATTTAGTGACCACTGTCATTAAGGGAACTGATTGCTAAGTGGGAAATCATATGAGCGTGACTGTGCTTTTATTTTTCTCACTCCCCCACTCTTTCAAATACTCATTCCAATCCTAGGATAATTAGCAAGAAAGGAATTAGTGTTTGTATTTACATTCTTTGGAGAGAAAGGGATTACAAGAGTGTAAGCAGGCTTACAATGGTGAATACAGTACACATTGAAAGGAATGTGGTAGGACCAGCTTCTGTAGAATTATTACTACAACATAAATATCAGAAAATGTACACACAACAGGATAACATTCAGTAACAATATTTAAAGTTGACCTTATCATGGAAACTCTTTATCATATTACCCTAATAGATTTTCAATCCTAACAAAATATGTTTTCATGCTAAATCTCCTGAGGAAGATCCTTACTCACTTCATTGTATGATAACAAAGGAAAGTTTCTGTTGTTTTCATACAATTTGTCTAAGTACCTTCCTGTTTGCCACATTGAACCACTGTCAAGAATATCCCCTAAAACACCATCTCTGAAATGTGATTATAGTGTGTAGAATATAAAGGATTTAATTCTTTAAAAAACATGTGTCTAAAATGTTGCAGTGGCAAAACTTGTGTATATATACAAATCTACACTTGGATAATTGCATCTCCAATGTTTATTTGACTCTATAATTTTAAACACCTAAATCAGGACTGTTAAACTCGCAGCCCATGGGCCAGATGCATCATGCACTGGCCACACCCATGCCCGATTTTGCAAAGGGGGAAAAAAGTTGCAATACATTACGTGAAGCCGTCGTGACAACGCGTGTTTGACACTCCTGACCTAGATGAAAGCCAGTAAGCATGACATCTTTTAAAATGTATCGTCAATAATCATTGCAGAGAATCCTTGACTTACCCAATTAGAGCTATACTCAGAAGAACCTGCAAGAATTTGCTGCCTTGCATACATTCACAACATTATGTGCTTGCTAATATTGATGTGAGAAAACAATTCCTTACAAATAGAATCAAATTATTGATCTCAGGAGAAGGTAGATATGTGAACTGGTGTATCCCATACTCCTTAATGTAATCCAAGAAGCACAATTTTGCCTTTGTTTTACAGGTCCCTTTTCTCCCTGTCCTTCCAATCCTGAGCATCTTTGTCAATGTTTATCTCATGATGCAGCTGGATTGCGGCACCTGGATAAGATTTGCCATCTGGATGGTCATAGGTAAATTTCAACTATGTGATATGATGACATTCTCTTCATTCAGATAGGCAGATTAGTGAATATGAGACAGTTTTGAAGGTTGAAGAGGAGTTCAGATTCTTTACTCTTGTGGTCAGAAGCCATAAAATGACAATTGAGTTATCTTTAATATACAGACATGATATTTTTCCGATTAAAATCGGAATTCCGATTTTTTTGGGAATCGCGGGCGGGTGATGCGAGCGGCGGGTGGGCGGGTGATGCGAGCGGCGGGCGGGCGAGCGATGCGAGCGGCGGGCAGTGCGAGCGGCGGGCGGGCGGTGCGAGCGGCGGGTGGTGCGAGCGGTGGGCGGGCGATTTTTTGGCCGGCCCCGATTTTTTTTCAGAAGGGAATATCATGCCTGAATATAGTATGAGAGTCGCAGGCATTGAAAAAAACATTAAAACCAAACATTTTAATAAGCATGTCAACCCAGGCAGCTGTTATGAAACCGTTGACAGTGTTTTAGGTTTTGTGTAAAACAAAACAAATACAGGTTCACACACATTAAGAGTTGGGAGCAGCCTTTAATTACTTTGATTAAATCTTTTAAAAAATCTCCAGGAATAGGCCCATGCAGGGTATGTTACGACAATTAAGCTCGTAAATTTTGAAAACAGGTGAGAAACATGGCAAGAACTGATCTATGCAGAATTAAAACAGAGTTCCCTATTTTTGGGTAGAAAGCACTCTGCAGAATATCTGACTTGTTTCTCAACTCAGAGATAGACTACTCACTAGAAAAATGTGTCAGTTCCCTTCAGCCGTACCGCACTGCACTTTAGAAGTATATATTTCTTGGACGTTCCACAAGAGCATCATCTCATGTTGTATTGTATTCCTTACAACAGAAACTGATATCCTGCGTGCTGCCTCACATGTTACCTAATGCTACTCCACTTTTCACTTTTCCCCAGGCCTGGTGATATATTTTGGCTATGGCATATGGCACAGCGTAGAGGCATCTTATTCAGCATCAACAGATCAAGAAAGAAGTATGGATAACAATATGGATACTTGTAAATGACAGCCTTCTTGCTCAGGAGGTTATTGAGATCACTACTACTGCACAGCAGGATACTTTTCTCACCCAAATTCTGAATATATATTTTTTTTTGGTAGAATATCTGGCAGGCTCTCATGTCCCCTTTTAACATGGGGATGCAGCTGGGAGAGATCACAAGGAAAAAAAATACTTAGCCTCTGATGTACTCCCAACAACACTGTTACTTCTTGACAACAGCTATTTCTCTTCTTGACTCTTCGAATAGAAATTGCCTTTCAGGGTGCCAGTTTACTTCCAATGTTCCTGTGAGAATAAGATTCTCTAGCTTGCGAATTAATTCCTGGCTACTGGAATGGAGCACACTTTATACTGTTTCTCCAAAATCACCTATATTGCAGCACCAGAACTAAACTAAAGCAAACCCAAACCAAACCATACATACACTCTCATTACATGTTTATAAACTGTACCCACTTCCCAAGACTGGAATGAAAAAAAAAAAAGGAGTGGTGCTATTTAAGCATTGTGCTTTACATATTTAAAGAGGAGTGATGCCTGAGTTTTAGCATCCAGTGTTACAACAATCTCCTTTAGCAAAGGTGGACAAACCAGGCTTCCTGCAGCCCTCGGAGGCTTCTGTGCAACCTGCTAGCTGAATTCCTCTCGTGTGCTTCAAACAACTGTGTAGATATGAAGCAGAGTCTGTTGCTTATGATAGAACTGCTGTGTAGAAAGTATGACTTTCAGCTTTGCAGATTTGCCAAATCAAGGGCAATTGCTTGCTTGGGATGCTGTTCACATTTCAGCTCAAGACAGTCCTGGTCAAAGGCAGCCTTGCCCATGCTTGTATTTCAACACAATATTGTGCAGTAACTCATTGATACGCCCTGTGGCTGAGAAAAGGCAACAGTTTCCTGTAATAAAGATGGAATTAATAAAGGAAAATATTTGTAGCTCAGGGTTGACACGAGGGGTCCTTGGTGGTCTTTGACCTTGCTTGTTTTCTTTCATTACCCAAACTAGGTAACATTACTAATGCTAATCTAGTCTATGTTACTTAGTTTGGGCAATGAAACTTCCTCAAGGAAACAAGCTCAGAGAGCACCAAGGACCCCTCTAAGATGAAATTGAACACAGGGTTCTTGGGTCAAACTCCAGCATTGTCTTTACTGTTATGTTTGAAATAATATATTTAAAGTTAATATTTTATTGAAGGAGGGTTGTGACAAAGGCAGCTTTTCTGGTACAGAGTAGGAGCCACCCTTATATTTTGCTTGGAGAATATTTGGGACTAGAATATAAATTTCTCCTCTTATCCTGTTAGCGCTGATGTTTCCAAATAGGCCACCGGGTTTAAAATTCAAATTTGGATTATTTCATCTGTTAGGCATGGATGGGACAGGGGAGACCATAAAAGTATCTATCAAAGGGAGAATCACCTCCTTCTAAAAATGTGGTTTTTCCAAAGGGAGGGTAAAATGTCTATACAGCCATCAAATAATATTGATGCTTACTGTTTTGATATTCTAGTAAATAGTGTAGATTGTTATTGTACTTTTTTCTTTTACACTGTTAATCTCAGAGGCTTGAATTTATTATTACTTGTTCGTGGTATTTATGTCTAGCTCCTTGATGTGTTGTATTTGAGCAAGCTATATGGAAAAGAATAGCACTTAGAAGAAAGGGAAATCATTTTGCTTCTTTTTGTGTGAGGAAATTTAGAAGGAGGGTTATTTATTTATGGCGCTCCCTATGTTTTGTCCAAGTTGTATCCTAGTGATAAAGTTATTAGATATGAATTTTGACTCAAGGTTTTCTCATCACCTTGGTGATTTCTGAAATTTTAGTGGTGACATCTACCTGTCCAGAAGGTTAGACAGCTTCTGCAGACAGTGTTCACCCAGCTGGACCAATAACTCGATACAGAGCAGTTTATTGTATTTGATACTTCTGCAACTTCCTTTTGCCATCACAAAAGTCTGTGAAGGCTACAATTATAATGATGAGGGTGTTCATTTTAAAGGGCTTCAGCGTTGAACAGTTGAGAAATGCACAACTTAGTTTGAATCAACTAGACCTTCCCTAAGTAAACTGGCCAAGCTGCTCAAGGTGATTTGGGAAGCTCTCAGGGCTGGCTAGAAAATGTTCCTTTCATATGAAAATGTATATGTGACTTGAAAATATCTAAAACTTTGTTTTTGGGTTTTTCTGGATGGAATCCCACCAGGTCACATGAATCCTTGTTTTAGAGTCTGTGAGGAGTGAGATGGAGCTTGCTTTGAACTCTTCATTCTTTGCTGAATCAACCTTTGTGGATTGTTTCATTCATGACAAAAGTCCTTTGCATAAATATCTTCTGCATGGTCACATTTCATATCATCCATGCTAATTTTAATCTTTTACTTATTATAAAAAAAAACCTTATTACATGGACGTCCAACTTTTTGGCTTGCCAGGGCCGCATTGAGTGAAGATGATTTGCCTTGGGCTGCATATAAAATATATAATATAGTTAGAATATACAAATCCCATAATAATGTTAAAAGTTTATGATCTTGTGGGGTCGCATTACTAGCTGCCCAGGGCCACATACAGGCTGCCGGCCCAGGTTGAACATGCCTGCCCTAATACATCATTGTCTTTGAAAATGGCCTAGAAGGATGCTGTCAGATTTTCTATAAAAGTCAAATTACTCAGTCATTAAAATTCAATTTGAGAAGGGTCCCTAGATAATTTTTGGAAGTGACTTATTTCCCTTGCACTTTTGTTCTTCTTAAGTAGATAAATCCATACTGTGTGTGTGGGCAGTTGATGAAACTGAAAGCAGCCCGAAGAATGTGATTTTCAATTTGGCAATTGCATTTCCAAAGGGACAGTAAATCCATACATTATAATTTAGTATGGTTGAATTGCAGTGTTTAGTCCAATTCATTTTTAAACTTATAGGTAGACCTTGACTTAATGACCACAATTGGGACTTAAATGTGATCATTTAAAAAGTCAGCATGTGACCAGATCTGATTTTATAACCATTTTTACCTGGTTGTTAAATGAATTATGCAGTTATTAAGCAAATTTGTCTTCTATTGATTTCACTTGTCGGAAGCTGGTTGGGAAGGTTGAATTGTGATCATGTGACCACAGAATGCTGCAACTGTCTTCAGTCATGATCACATGACTGGGCAACAGTTGTAACTTCAAGGACAAGTCATAAATTACCTTGTTCAGTGCCATGAATTTGAACAGTCATTAAATGAATGGTTGCAAGTTAAGGGCTACCTGTACTAGGAAAAATAGTATTAGAAAAAGCCTTCAACACTGGGCATCATGTTTGGTTCTGTATGGTAGATACATGCATGCAGTAAAAAGATGTTCCTTTTCAGATGTGGCATTTAAGGAAATGATTTTGGAAGGAAATCCTGTCATGTGCAAAGGAACCTTTAAAAAAGTTTTTCACACACACATCACTAGTGGAAAAGATCACAGATTAACAATCATGGTTCTCAAGTCTCATCTTCAACTGTCATAATTTTGGAAGCTGAAGTCCACTACATCCAAATGACACCAGGATGAGAGACATGGTTCTAAGTAAGGTTGATAACATATCCAAGACTTGAATGGGTTTTGCTTTTCCTCTCACTTGAGATTCAACAACAGGAGATGTTAGGCCTGGGAAAAAGTTTTCTTGGAGAAAGACTTGCCGAGAACTTCTTGTGGGATATTCTCATTATGACTAGCTGCTTTTTTCTCCATGGAGATGTTTATAGTTCCTAGTGGTATTCAGAGACTAAGGCAGGGAGCAGGGAGCAACTCTGGACCAGTAAATATAAAACCCCCAAACAGGGAGCCCTTTTGCTTCTAGTATTGAAACCTCAATGGAGAAACATGCAAAAGATTGAGGTCTAATGGTGAAAACCTAAAAGCTGCTGCTGTAAGTTTGCTAGAGTGAAGAATAAGACTACCATTTATTTGAGCTCATCTTTGTAATTATGTGAATAACTATTATTATTTTAATATTAGGATTGTTTTGTATAGCTGCTGTATAAAATCCTATTCTATAGTGTTTCTCAAAACACGGCTTCCTCAAAGAAAATGTGCAGTTTTTCTTAGTAGAGGAAGGGCTTATCAATAATTGTGGTTTTGAATCTAAAGAAGTCGCTAGTACTTTCAGGAATTGCTTACTTTAAAATCTTACTAAGTTTTTATTAGCCTAAAGCCAAATTTGCAAACTCGGTGTGTGCAGAAGTTTTTTTTTTAAAAGTGACTTTCGATAACTTGATATTCTTCACATGTATTTGAATTACATGTTTCAAAACTGCAGGGGTGGGATTCTACCGGTTCTGTCCACTTCTGTAGAACCGGTTGCTATGAAAAGTAGCAAACAGAGAGCATACATAGAACCAGTTCTATGTCTGCTGCTGTTTTGGCCCATCCACCCGCCGGGGCTCTTACCTGACCTTTATTTCCTGTGTTTTCAACCGCAGCTGCTTTGCACGACACAGCTGTGGTTGAAAAAGCAGGTAAAAAGTACTTTTTCAACCGCTGCACACTTGCAGCGCTGTTCAGCTGTCCGGGCAGCTCAGCAGGTTGTAAATTGCACTTGTGTGACTCGCACGACGCAGAGTGACAGAAACGGTAGTTATACCGGTCGGATCCCATCCCTGCAAAACTGGCATAATATTCAGCAATTTTTAATTCTCCATACCTGGAGGATATCTAATTGGGAATTAAGTGTTGCTTTCTTAATGCATGGAGTGAGGGGAGAAACAAAGTTGACCTACTTGATCAAACCATTACCATAAAAGTCATTTTTTGTAAGTCAGGTTTATGCAAATTAATCCCCAAATTAATTCCAGTTACAACTCCAGCTTTTCAAGAGCAACACATTTCTTGCTCATCAGTTCCTTCCAAGACCAATGGCAATTATCAGTAATCTGGTAGTACCTTTTTCAATTAACACATTTTGTTACAAGGTAGAAGCTTTCAAATGTGTTAGAAAAAGTGCTGCCAGACCCTTTTTTTTCTTTTTCTTTTGCTGCTATAGACTCGCATGGCTATTCTCATACAATGCTATTTATATAAATACTCTGTTTTTGTGCATTTGAAAGCCTTGTATTGTGAACTAAAATGCAATCTATTTTGTTAATATTTTCAATTGTTAAAATGTTAAAATTGTCTTCAAAATATTTTATTTAAATGTTTATATTTTGTACATTTTTTCTGCCCTTTATGTTTGATTGCCACTTTTTCATCTCCATGTCTACTTTTACTCAGTGCGTTGATAAATGAGAGATGTCTCACCAGTGTTCAGCAAGCAGTAAAAAATTTAACCTAGTCAGTAAAAACTTGCAACAACAATTTTCAGGTTTCTATTTTGATGTTCATCAATTCTGTTAATCCTCATCTATTTAATGGAATCATGCTACAAACACTGGATCATAGAATATTCTGATAAAAGGTGAGGATTTTTAATTCCTTTTCTTTAAGCCATTTTTTTAAAAAAATACTTTATTAAATATGTTTTTATCGGTTAGTGAATAGATAGTTATCAACAGGAGGAAGCCAACTGCAAGTGGCTTACCTTAAATGTAGAATCAATATACTTTCAAGGGTGATTAAGTAGAAGGCATATTCAGACATAAGCATTAACAGAATCTGTATTATCACTCACTTCAGTAGGACCAGTTTCCATATTACCTTCATTGCTTTAACTGTACTGCAGGCTGGTTGAACATCCTTTATATGCCACAGCTTGAATGCATATGTGAAACTTTGTAAGCCCATTATTTTATTGTGAGTAGAGGAGAGAAAAGATTATGTGTCTGACTTCCCTGTTAAACAGCTCATCATCACTTTTTGTCACTTTCTGATCCTTCACATGTATCTGCACACACACACATACAGAGCTTGTGAGCAAGTGGTTGTGGAAGGAACTGTTTGTTCTCTGTGTCCACATGTACTAGATTTCTAATAAGGGATGTGTGTATTAAAGCCTGCTTTCCTGGATGAATGCCATATTTGGCAAGGTGAAAGTGCTTTGTATATATGATGCTGTCTCATTTAATTGCTGATTGCAATCTTGTTGCCTTTCAGTGTGTATCTCATATTTTACTATGTGGTGTATTTACAGGGTAACAAAATGAAACAATCTTATTTAAGTTGTACAAAAGGAGTTTTCAACCTATGTGACGGACCTCTTCTGCATTTACCAAAATTTAAACGTGTTGTACAGATGCTACGTTTGGGTTCTAAATTTGAATTCTAAGTTTGAATTCTAAATTCATGCATGTAGCTTGGATTGTTGTAGAGTTGCATGTGGTAGAGGATTTTTTTTTCCAGAGAGGAAGGGACTATAGTAAAGTTCCATTGATGTTTATCTTCACTGTAATTAGAACTTTTTAGTTGGTTGACACTAAAAACACCCTCTTAAGAAAGAATGTTGAATGCACTATTGAAATCAGTAAGCTTTGCTTCTGAGAAATTGTACATAGGATAGTGCTGCACATTTAAATTTTGTATACTACTGAAATTATATCATTGGTGCCTTCTTGTGATACTGAAGGAAGTGTGAGAGCTTTAGAAAAACTTAACATGGAAATATAATGAGTAGGCTTCCCCACAACCTCTTATTGCAGTGTTCCACAGTCTGCTGCCCATTATATATATTGGACTACATAATATGGCCTGTGGGCACCAGGTTGAGGAAGATGTTTTAAATCTGATAATAAATTCATGGTAGATAGTTCCTCATTGCAAAAATGGTTAACATTTGGTAATACATTTGTGCAAGGCATTTGTGGGAGGTGATTTGCCGACAACCTTTCTTTAAAGTATTAACACAGCCATAGCCTTCATAAGGTTTGTGTGAGTGTTTTGAAGGCTCATCTGCATTTATGTGTAGAGATGACGCAGAGGGACCATCTGAAAGCTGTGAATTTATATCCATGTGCAGATAACCAGCTGGTAGCCTTGAAGAGGGCTCTGTCTCTCTCTCTCCCCCCACCCCCAGTAGTAATGTACTTTGTAAATTACCTCTTCCAAATGTTTCACACAATTCTGATTGTTACAGAGACTCACGATAAGGAATAATTACATCCTGTAAGCTCATTTCTGAAGCAGAGGCCAAACCTTATTAAAACCGTGCCTGTTTTTTTGTTTTTTGTTTAAATTCAAACCTCAGGGTATATTTTCTCATTCTTCTTGGCGCATATCCTAAAAAAAAATCCTGTCAACTTCATTAAGTTTCTAGATGGTGAGGGATCTTAACCAGATCACCCTCATGCTTTGTTTTGCAAATGCTGGAAGGGTGGTGAGTGATAAAATGACTGGGTTCCTCTCTTTCTGTTGTGCCTTTCAATGTACCTCTGCTCCCAGGGGTACAAAGAATCAGTGTGGCACTCTTTGGAGTTGTATGTTACAATCTGTCGGAGAATATGGTGGTTTCTTTGGGAATACCCACCTTTTGATAACCAAGAAGCCATGAAATAATTTGTCCATATTTTTACTGAGTAAAATGTATATAAATTTTTCTTCTATTTTTCTAATGATTTCCTCAGAATATATAATGGGTTCAAGATATAGTTACTTAAACCTTGATCCTGTCAGATGCTTCTGCCTCTTCACGGGAGCTTCTGGGTTTGTTCGGATTTTGGCTTCTCCCTTCAAATACAAAGCTTTGCTTTTTATTTTATATGTGGAACTTCATTTTAGAGCAAGGCCTCTGCTTCAATAACAAACCTCTGTTGAGGAATGCTGTAAATGTCTCCCTTTGGAGAGTGAGGGTTTTTTTTTTTTTAACTTTAGAGATCAATTTGTAAATAGGTGAACAACATTAATTTGTACTTTAAAATTTAAATAAATTATGTTAATTTTATCTTGCCTGTTCTAATAAATGTTTCTTTTTAAACAAATAAGTTGCGTGTAATTGCTGTTCTGTGTAGGAATCCAGCTTCTGGATTTTGCCTTTTTGTTTTCAATTTCTTAGTAATCCTAAATAGCTCTCCTGCTCAAGACTGCTGTAGTCTTAATTTTTAAACCATTTAATTATGTAAGTTTCTTAGCATGGGATGTGCCCTCTACCTCATTTTTCTATTCCTCCCCCTACTCCCCAATTTGCTTTTGTGGAGAAAGACCAGACTACATTTCAAATGTTATCTCCAACAGATTTATCTAGAGAAAGTAAGTGGTTCTCCTGCAGCAACTCAGAGAAGATAGGAAGATGGGGAGAGAATGGGTGCCAGAGAATAGCGCTTCTTACCATTTGCTTTTGCCCCAACTAAAGAAAAAAATTGCACACCTCCCTAGGAAAGAGGGACTTCCTCCACTGAATTTAATGTACAATGTCATGTCCTTCGGAACACAATGTCTAAATCCCAAAATAGCAGTGGTCAATGATAAGAGCACTGTAAAATGTAGAACACCATTGAGGTAATGCAGCAAATGTCAATGTCAAATGTGAAAGAAGAAAGAAAATACATATGCATTACCCTTGTTGGCAATCATTGCATAGCATATTGCAAAATTTCTATATTTTTAGTTGCATTTGTAATCTGCATTATATTAAACTACAAAGCAAATACATAGCATTTCTGATCCGTGAGGAATGAAGAAGTACTGGGAAGGGCATTGCAGGCTAAATATTTCTCCTTAGGCCAGTTTATGATATATATTGATTTTATACGTAGGGCTCTCATGTGCTAATGTCTTCGAAAAGACAGCAAGCATGTGAGTTTTCAACCCAGTTAGCTTTAATAAAAAAAATAAAAGTTGCGATGCTGAAATCGCCTTGGGGTCTTCTTTATTCATTAACATTTAGATGATGGATTTTTTATAAAGTAAATGCACAATTTTGGTAGATGTTGTGAAGCTATAGAAAGAAATGCAGAAGGACACCATAGCATAATGCTGGAGCATGTTATTTATTACCATGAATATATTACACACACTTTACACAGTAACTGAAATAATACAAACTTTTTCTTCTAATTCAAAGAGCCATCTATTATTATCAGACCATAAACCCCTGCAACAATGATGGGGTGGTGGGTGGGCAGGAGACACTTTACATGAAGGTCTACCATATGTCCATGGGACATAAGTGCAATTAGTGCAGAACCCTAAAATACCTGATTTGGGTTCTTTAATCCAAAATATATCTTTGGGTTCATTTCTGGCTGATTTATTGATGATAAATATGACATAGCTATCTCTCCAAAGCTCTTTCTAAGGTCATCATTTCACTCTACTTTTCTACCTGCTTATTTCCTTCATGAATTACTTTGAAGAACCTTTAGGCAACCTACAGAAGATTTTTCTGGGATTATTTGGTGGCCAGAATGAATTTTGATGACTTCCAGGAAAGACAAATACTGGATACAGGGAAACACAACTCATAATTTTTGTAACTGCCACATCTTGTTTGAAGCTCAGAGATATGTACTGTAGTACTGCTTTGCCACACTTGTCACTAAAAGAAGGATTACAGTGGAAATGAGAGTGCCTTCTTGGTTTTGAGGTAAGACAGAACAGGTTGGTAAAAAGAATGGCAAGTGTGTTATGCTTCCAGCATTGCATTGCTCCCTAAACTATCTCTTGGCAAGTCATGTCAAAGGCCATCTGTTACGCACTTTTCAGGGCAACTGTTTTACTCTAACGTGTTAAATGTAGTAGGAGGGCATGAGCACACAATTGGTTGTTCCTGACCAATTTCTACTTGAATCTTCGAATAGTATATTTACCAAACCTACAAGTTTTTAATTTTGAAACTATCTCCAATGTTTTTCGAAAGCTTCCATTCAGGGGTGGGATTCAAATTTTTTAACAACCAGTTCTGTGGGTGTGGCTAGGTGGGTGTGGCTAGGTAGGCGTGGAAGCCAGTCGGGTGGGCATGGCTTCTTTTTTTTTTCAGCACCCCTCTGCACTCTGTTTTTTGGCCCCCTGGGCCTCAGGAAAGCCTCCTTGGGGGGGTGCCCAGGAAGGCAAAAATGGAGCATGGGGGGCCTCTGCAGCACCACCACTCCATTTTTGGCCTCCTGGGTGTCAGAGAAGCCTCCTTGGGGGGTGCCCAGGAAGGCAAAAAATGGAGCATGGGGGGGCCTCTGCAGCACCGCCACTCCATTTTTGGCCCCCTGGGCCTCAGGGAAGCCTCCTTGGGGGTGCCCAGGAAGGCAAAAATGGAGCATGGGGGGCCTCTGCAGCACCGCCACTCCATTTTTGGCCCCTGGGCCTCAGGAAGCCTCCTTGGGGGTGCCCAGGAAGGCAAAAATGGAGCATGGGGGGCCTCTGCAGCACCGCCACTCCATTTTTGGCCTCCTGGGTGTCAGAGAAGCCTCCTTGGGGGGTGCCCAGGAAGGCAAAAAATGGAGCATGGGGGGCTCTGCAGCACCGCCACTCCATTTTTTGGCCTCCTGGGTGTCAGAGAAGCCTCCTTGGGGGGTGCCCAGGAAGGCAAAAATGGAGCATGGGGGGGCTCTGCAGCACCGCCACTCCATTTTTGGCCTCCTGGGTGTCAGAGAAGCCTCCTTGGGGGGTGCCCAGGAAGGCAAAAAATGGAGCATGGGGGGCTCTGCAGCACCGCCACTCCATTTTTGGCCTCCTGGGTGTCAGAGAAGCCTCCTTGGGGGGTGCCCAGGAAGGCAAAAAATGGAGCATGGGGGGCCTCTGCAGCACCGCCACTCCATTTTTTGGCCCCCTGGGCCTCAGGGAAGCCTCCTTGGGGGGTGCCCAGGAAGGCAAAAATGGAGCATGGGGGGCCTCTGCAGCACCGCCACTCCATTTTTGGCCTCCTGGGTGTCAGAGAAGCCTCCTGGGGGGCATTTTGTTCCCAGGAGGCTTCCCTGAGGCCCAGGAAAGGCAAAAAAATGGAGCACCCCTTTTGTCTCCTGGGCCTCAGGGAAACCTCCTGGGAGAAGCAGTAAGACAGTGAGGGGGATCCCGGCCCAGCTAATTATTGGAACAGCTGATCATCGGAAGGAAAAAAAAAAGAAATACCGTAAGGAGTGATTGGGTGGGGGAGAACCAGTCAGCAATGTCATGCATGCGCAATAAGGACTGACTAGACGGGGAGGGGAAAGGCAGGTGGAGAGGGGCCAGCCAGGGGCACGATTTGCCAGTTCTCCGAACTGCAGAATCGTAACAAGCGGTTCTATAGAACTGGTCTGAATTGGTAGAATCCCACCCCTGCTTACATTAAAATACTATTAATCTAGGGCAAGGTTTCTGGTTTAAAGATAAATTATTGGGGGTAGGGGGGGCAGAGAGGGAGAGCTACCTAATATATCAGTATAATATAGCTATTCTTTAGAGAGTTATGTCAAGACTGATTTCTTACTTCCTAAATCTTTCCAGGAGCACCACTTATTCATTGGGCAATGTTCTCTCATTTTTCTTCCCAGTACTGCAATTACTAGAATATAAGATTCAAACAAATACTTTGCAGCTCCCTTTGCCCCATACATTTTGGAGCAATTGTCTCTAACCTTGAGTTTGAAATGATAGAAGCAGGAGTGAAAGTTAGAAATCCCTTTTCCAAGCTAGTTCTTGAACTTCCTTCCATACATGTTGATTGTGGTTTAAATTTAATTAGAACTCTTGTTATACACATAACTAGTATTGTTGGGCTGTTGGACTATCTTCATTGTGTAACTTTATTAGTTTTATAAGTTGCAGGGAAGCTGGTCACGTAGAAAGTCTTCAAGCATGTTACATTAGGCAGGCCAAAGCAATTTGGCAGTTCCGTTTCAATCTTTTGTGCCATCTCAAAAATGAGTTTAACATGTTTCACAAGTGGTTTGCAGGGGTGAGTTGGGCCTTCTGTGTTTTGGCATTGCTTAGCAATGTAACATCATGCAAATGATAATTTTCTGCTTGAGATTAAAAACAGTGAATTATGATGCAGAAGGAAAAAGTTGCCCTGCTGTTAAAAATGCAGAAAACAGTCAGTATAGCATACATGGGTGATGATTATCTTCTGGTATGACTTTTCATAGAAATAAATGGTTAGAGTTGAACTTTTGTAGGCTGGCTCTGACCACCATCAGCTAAAATCCTCATCATAACTGGAAGCATTATTGTGTATGGGAGAGGGGGAATGAAACAACTTTAACAGAGGTGCCAATGGACAAATCACTCATCGGTCAATGGCTAGCTCCATAGCCTGTAAGCAAAGAGTGATGCATAACTTATAGGGAAATAGAAGAACAAATAGATCATCATCATGGTAACATGGATTAGATGAGCCAACACTGTTCACAATGATAACATAACAAGTAGACAAGTGTACTGTGGCATTCTCTGTCTTCAGGCATTAAAATATAAAAAGTGGATAAAATTGCATTAGTGACTTCATTGTCTCTACTTTCCTGTTCTCAATTCATTTTGCCCTTATATAAAATCTAATTCTGCAGTCAGTGTTACTTACAAACATGACATGAGCTAATCTAAAGATGTTCTTAATATCATAATATCATGCAAGGCAGCTACTAAAATAAATTCCTAAGGGGGGAAAAGCAATCTTGTTACTTTGTACACAATGGAATTAGGCCCCAAATCTGTGTTGGTCAGACAATGCTGACTAGCTCTTGAGCTGCAGTTTAGTGTTAGTGTTTTTCACTATACTTCTTCTTACTTTCTCACATAAAGTGGCCCTTTGAACAGTCCTTAATTTGATGGACTCAGCCACGGCTGTGCAAAATATACACAAAGCCACAGCCACTACTTGAGAATCAAAGTGCCACACGGATATCAAATAACAAGAACCTACATTTGCTTAAGTCAGCCTTGCCCAACACAGCATTAGCAAGATTTCTGAGCTACAAATCCCTTAATTCCCAAAAAGTAGGATAAGAGCCATGTGAGCTTGCAGTCCAATATATTTGGAGGAATTTAACTGAGGAAGGCTGACTTAGACAATTTATGCTCCACAAGCATTCAAGTGCTAGGATCAATGCTTTCACAGTCTAGTCTAACATATTTGACAACATGCTAGAACTCACCTTCTAACATCAAAGACAATAAAGGGAATCGGCTGCATACTTTTCATACTTTCATTGAGATCAAGAATTATCTCAAAATATATTACTATCCTGTCTTCCACAATACACTTTCGGAAGCCAGTCTACATTTGAGCAACCAGGAGACCCTATTCAATGCTACTGCTAACTACATATTTGGGTACCAGTGTTCAGATGGAAATTAAGAAAAGCAGAAACACTTGGACCCAGTGGGTTGGCCATAAATGGAGACAAAATTCTGTGAACATGGAGTAAGTGGAAGTGCACAATGTCAAGTTTAGGCCCCTGCTTGTAGAGCCGTACCTGGTATCCCTGACAAAGTTGCTCAATATGCCAATACTGCATACAACCACAACACAATTGACTAATCAGTGATCAAAGGCAACCTTCTCAGCTTGCCAATCGTTTCACTGGTATTAAATAATGTGCTACAAGCAGCTGCCTGGGATGACTATGTCTTTAGGCCATTTCTGTGAATGAGAAAGTTTCTGTCAGTAGAGTTGGGGTTTTTATATGCAAAAGAGCAAAATACATCAAAGAACATACAAACTACTTCATGTCTTCAACCAAATGTTTTAGTCTGTTGACTTTAAGTTAGGATTTTAGCCTAAATTTGATGGTCACTATACAAAGAAAGGTTTTATGGATTTTTGGGGCGGCGGATATTTATGTTCATGTTTTTATATATATTAATTGCTAACAATTTAGAAACTTTAAAAAAAGTCAGTCACTCTAATGAGCTAAAGAAAAAAAGTAACTGACTGATTACAGTTGCAAGATCTAATACTGAGCCTGGAAGATGAGTGACCATGGTAGGCATTGAGTAGAAAACCAATTATCATTTTTGAAGTCAGTAACTACTTAAGAATTCAAAAGTCACTGGTGTTCTGCTTTAGAAAATGTACCACTCGGTGGTCATTTAGAAGATGCTTCTCCTTTTTCTAACTTTTTCTAGTCTGGGTAGAAATGTTTCTGGGAAGCTTTGATCCCAGCCGCCCCTCCCCCCCCCCCCCAAAAGCAATTCCTTTCAGAATAAATTTTAGGCACATTTTAGAAAATTGCTGTCTTGAAAATATCAGCACTTTTTGCAGAATTAGTTCATGAAAAATTGCAATTCAGAACAGCTTCGGTTATACATGCAGAGCTGTATATGTAGGGCTTTGGGGTATTGAGTACATTTTGTGCCTGGATTTCAATACAATCCATACCTCACCAAAGCCATAGATGTAAGCAGAGCTATTTGCAACTAACCTGAAATATTATTGTGGAAAAAGAAATCATTCGGAGTGAATGATAAGTAAGTTTTCCAGTGTTTTTGCCTCTAATCCCAGAAGGTGTTCCCATGCTTCAGACTACATTGCTATTTTTTGATCTCATATGCTAGTTTTGAGTTGCTGATGCTGAAATGACAAAAGTACATTGCCTAATCACAAGGAACTAGAGCATATGTGGGAACAGCAACAAATCTTTCACTGCAGTTCCTAACAACTTGCTTGGACTGCAATTTTCCATATTCTGGGCCAAGTCTATTTAAGTAGCTGCATTGGTCTGTCATCTTGGTACTGTGCTGACTTTAGCTGGAGTTGGTGGTCCCGATGAAGAGCGATAAATGCACGTCGGAGAAGTTGGAGATAGTTTAACAGGACTCATGGGTTCTGAGGTCTGCAGTTTCCACATCAACTCTTCGTTTGTCCTGCTCAGCCTCTTTTTTTCCTTGCTTTCCTTCTCAACATATTCTTGGAGGTTAGCATTTTCTTCAGATAACTGTCTGGAGAAGGTGACAAGTCAACATCAAACTTTACTTTCATAATGATCAGATGCTCACCTTACATGTTTGTGTTCTAATCAGCCTATCCTCTTTCTAACTGCCTTCCTGCCATTGCTTTCATCCAAGAAAAATAACCACAGACCATTTCAAATTGACAACAGTTCATATTACAGTGCTTTCATGGTTTGATATAAAGTAGATCAATCCCTCATCCTACACTTCACATTTGGTTGACTTATGCATCCTGGATTCTTGATTACTGTCCCACTCAGTGACTTCCAGGTATGAACAAGTCATCACAAACAGGTCAGGAAGAACACTGTTGTCATCCACCCGCCCTTCAACAAATACAATATTTTTCCTAAAGAGTTTTTTTCCTCCAATGATAAAAAAAAATCATCATAATCATTTTCAAGTGTAGAGAAGTCCAGCAACAGGCCTATATATAAATTAGACCTGAACAATTTTATACTATGCATTTAGAAACAACTGCTGGGATATTTATAAGAGACACACTATAGTCAGTTCCAAAGTATGTGACTTTGAATGTAAAAAGTATCTGGATAAGGCCCCTAGTTATAAAGACCTTAGGTGGTAGATTAGTCTGAGACAATCAGTGCCAACTGAATGTATATTGCTATGATAGATGACTAAGTGATTTGACTCAGCAGAACATAGCATCATCATTTCATAATGCCGAACAGCCAGAAAAATTAATGCCACCTCAACTTACAGATGTTGATTTATGCTGGCTATTGCCAGATCTACACAGAAAATTGTACAGAATATATAGAAAATTGGGAAACAGCTTTTAAAGCAGCTGTGTGGCTGACATCTACAAATATGCATCTACATTAAACAGATGAAGAGAGGAGCTTAGATGTATACAGGTTTTGAAACACCTCTTTCAAGTAGCATAGCTATAGTTTTGTAGCTCAGTGGTCGCCAACTGGTGGGCTGCGGCCCACTGGTGATCCATGAGAAAATTTTGGTGGGCCGCAGAGAAATGTCCCCCCCAAAGCAATTAATCCAGGTTGTGCGGGAACACGAGGCTGCACTGCCCACCCATTGGCCCCCACCCTTCAGTCGAGCGCAAACTGCTGGCCAGGACGAGGTAATGGTGCTGTTGCAGGCAAGAGGGGGCTGGCAGCAAAGGCGGGCTGAAGTGGTGATGGAGATGGCTGGAAGGTGCAGGAGCACCACGCTACTTGCATTTGCATGGCACTCCCACACCTTCCAGCTCACCTCTTCTGGCCTGGGCTCTTCCTCGATGTCCGTAGGCTGTAGGGATGGCCCGGGGCAGGAAAAATACTGGATGCTGGTGGTGGGAGGGGGCAGAGTGGACAAGTCTGTGCTCACCATCCAGTTCAGAGGTCCGGAATGGGGCACTGGCATCGACGTCAGTTTTCTCATCCCTCTCGGCGCTCTGCTCTGCTGCCCCCCATCACTGCCCGGAGAAGGCACAGGAAAAGTGAGCAGAAACATAGCTCTCGCCGGGGTGAAAGAGCTGCGATTGAGGAAGGCACAGGCAAGAGAAGACGGAAGCTGCTGCCTTGGAAAAGCGCCGCTTTCTGTTGTCTGCGCCTTCCCCAATCTTCGCTCTTTCGCCCTAGCAAGAGCTATTTTTCTGCTCACTTTCTTTCCCCAGGGAGCAATGGCTGGGAGTGTGGGGAGAGGGCAGCAGAGACATCAGGGCTGCTCTCCCCCCTCAGGAAGCCAGGCCTGGAGGAACGCAAAGAATTGCGGGCGAGCGCCAGAAAAATGCATGTTGGAAATGCCAACACATATTTCCAGCGCTCTCTCCTCTGTCCTGAAGTAGGATTGAGTGCGGAGAAGGGAGCAGGGGGAAGGGTAGGAGGGAAGGAGGGAAGGAGAAGCCCGGCTGGCTTTCCTTTGGCATGGGGTGGGGTGGGGAAGACCAAATGCCCAGACCAAAAGAGCGCCGAGGAAGACAGGTTCCTACTATCCAGCCTGTTTGTGCAGGTGAGAGCTTGAGCTTTTCTGGGCTCGACACCCCCCTCCTTCAGCCTCCACATAGGGAAGGGACCCTTCTCTGCTTGGAAGTGGTGGGAGAAACCTGGAGCTTAGCCTCGGGGAGTCCTCTTCTGGTGTGGAGGCCGAAGAGGGGGGGGGGGTTGCCTGGTTATTAGGAGCCCGTCTTCCTCTGCGCTTCCAGTCCAGCCCTCCTTTCCTCCCCCAATTCCAGGCAGCCACACCTGGCAAAGGAGGGAGAGGTTTCCTCTGACTTGGGGGAGATATGAAATGACAGGAGACCAGATTGGGGGAGGCCTCTGTTTTTCTTCCATTTGAGGGGAGCTGGTTCCTCCCCGTCCAGATCTTTCCAGCTGGATGAGAGAGGCCCCTCCTTTCCCTTCGTTCTGCCCCACAGTTATGATTAGCATTTACGATTTTGTTATAATCAAATAAGCATTTTTATATTTTGATATATATATGTATATGTATATATGTTTTCTTAAGTTTTCATGAGTGTATGGTATGGTATTCAGCTTTGTTCGGGTATTTTCCCATATCATTATAGTTGTGCTTTTAAAGTTGTAGCAATGTTGCAGCAGAATCTCATCTGCCATCATCTGGCTTGTGTATTGGGTTCGTCTGTGTGTCAGGCTTTCACAGAACAGAAACGGTTGCGAAAGCCTGACACACAGACAAACCCAATACACAAGCCAGATGATGGCAGATGAGATTCTGCCGAGATGTCGCTTCATACATACATACATATATACATACATACATACATACATAGATATACATATAAAATTAATTTTATATTAAATTTATATTTAATATATTTTTATATTAAATATATTATCTTTTTTTAAAGAAAATGTATTAGTTGTCCTCAGGATTTAAAGTATGAGTTTGGTGGTCCCTGAGGTCCAAAAGGTTGGCGACCCCTGAGATAGCTGATAAATAAGGAAGTTTGTGACCCAATAAATGTATACATGATTCTTGAAAATGTTTGTTTCTTACAACAAACTGCTCACCTGCATTTTGTTTCATAACAAAATGAGAGTTATTCATTATTTTTTTAAAGTCTTGCTTATTTTGCTTCTACTCCTTCAAAGGAAAGAGTTGATGAAATTTTCTGCCAAGGACTCAAGGAACAATGTGGTTAGACAAGCATCCTTAACATTGGTGCAACAATGGACAATGATGTTTTAAATCATATGGATACATAAAGAAAAGCAAAGGTCAACAACCTCACTTCAGCAAGGCATTTCTGACTCATGTATTATCACTCACTATTGGGAAGTGAATTTATGAAATGTCACTAGGGTCAAATAAGCATTCAAAGAATTCATGGATGTTGTAATTTGAATCAAGCAATCTTTGATTCACAGTTCAGTCTTGTAGAGTACAATCCTGTAAATATTTACTTGGGAAGCTGGAGAATTTTATTTTGTCTTCATTTTTTTTTAAAATGAATGTTTTCCATTCCCATTTCTTGCACCCTTCCATGGATCAGAATACTGTATACTTCAAGCAAGACACATACATAGAAAATAGCAATAGCACTTAGACTTATATACCGCTTTATAGTGCTTTTACAGCTCTAAGTACTTTACAGAGTCAGCATATTGCCCCCAACAATTTGGCTCCTCATTTTACCACCTCGGAAGGATGGAAGGCTGAGTCAACCTTGAGCCTAGTGAGATTCAATCTGCCAAATTACAGACAGCTGGCTGCAGCAGAAGTAGCTTGCAGTACTGCACTCTAACCACCGAGGCTCTTACATTTTATAAATTGTAAACCATGGAGGTACGCCAAATGCACATTTTACAGAAAAAATGCAAGCTAAGTTCTAATTTTCAGTGCATTTATCAACGGGAAAAAACTATGACCAAACACATGTGAGATTGATACCTTCATACCGATTTGTAAATAATTCCTGCTGAATCCATATACAATAGCAGCCCTAACCAGCATGGCATGAACTCTCAATCTATAGAATAATGTTCATATTCTTCCAATACTCTGATTCTCTTGAGCAATAGCAGAAAAGTGAACATAAAAAAGACATAATTAAATCCACTGATAGTTGCCTTTATCCTCTTACTCTATAGAAAATATTTCAACTGACCTTGTCATCACAGTGTTGTGATCAATCCTGACTTTGAAGTCTTCATTTTGTTGTTGTAGTACTTGAATTTTTTCTTCTAGAATTAAGTTCTTTTCTGCCTAAAGAGATAGGCAGACTGTTATATTTACCACAAGCATGGGTGTCTGTGAGGGGTGGGACTGGAGGAATGATGAAAGTATTTTGACAATATGATGCAACTCTGAGCTTTTCTACAATAATATTGTAACAAAGCACACATCCATAAGGGGGAAATCCTGCATAGAGTTTTGTTATTCTGAGAAATTCTATGGATTCCTCTGAATCCAAGCAACTTGTACTGGAGACTTTCTCCAAAAGATTATGATATAAAAATTATCCCACAGGTCATTTCCACCCAGATCTGAATTAAACCCCACATACATTCACCTCTGGAATCCAATAATTTGAAAATTAGGATCACTGCAACCACATGTAATATGCAGCCAAGACAGACAAAAATTTCTAAGAACTTGTCACAAGCAATTCTATGTTAGTTGCTGATCAAACGTTGTCATTGGACACAATTTTGAGCCAGCCAAAGAGAATGTGAGTGAAGTTATAAAAAATGCAGAACACACTGATTGGAAATGGTGAGAGCTATACGCCACTGCATATGCGGGTATCTAATTGAGCAAGATTGTTCTGATAGATAAGCAACAACATACTAATCTGTGCTTTTTAATCACTCTTCAAGTTTTTCATAAACAGTCAGAAATAGCAGCAAATGAGACCTCACCAGCTTTTCTAGCTCCATGATCCTCTTTTCTTGTTGATGAATGAGTACATTCTTCATTTCCAGAATCTGCTTTAGGCTCTTCATATCTTTTTCTAAGTGCTGATATGGAGCCAGGGCAATCTAAAAGAATGAAGAACAATATGAGAAGCAGCACTGCTAGATCACCCAGGACAGGGGCTTTTTTGCTCAGTACTATAAAAATAATACAAATTGAACTAGTACGATTCGGTCCTGATTTAATTAAATTGGCAATTTGAATACAAATTGATTAAAGTAAACAGCAAAATGTTGTTTGATGCAGCTGAACTGACTGAAGCTTCTCTGAGGTTTAATCAGGGGAAAAATCATTTAGAAGATATGAAGGGAAGATTCAGAATGCTTGCACCTGCTTCATATTTTGGCAAGATGGAATGAAAACAGCAGGGACAGTAGACTTATTTGTAGACGTTAAACCAGAAAGTTGCAGTCTTACAGCTTCAAAGATTTCAGCATAATAATTTTCTGAAATATTTTCCCTTTTAAAGTGGAATTGGGGGTGAGGACAGGACAGCACAGCAGTCTTCAATTTGTATAGCAAAAAACATTTAAAGAAGTTTGTTGAACTAATACAAAAATGTCCTGGTTTCCGGTTTGTCGGCTTCGCGGCGGTAGGGATTCGCGGCTGCGCGATCCCTGCCGCGCTAGCCGTTTTGGGGCTTCGACCGGACGGGTGCGGAGCAAGGCTGCCCTGCAGGGGTAGCTGAAGGTAAGGGGATCCGGAGGAAGGGTTTGGGGTGTTGCAGACCCCCTCCCTGGCCGGCAGAACCCCTGTTACCAGGGCAGTGCAGCGGCGGTCCGTAATGGCCGCCACAAAGAAGTTGACAGCCGGGCAAGTATGCGCAGGAGGAAGAAGAGAAAGTTATTGAAAGTAAAAGTTCTTCTTGGTCGACCCAGGGCTTTGAGATTTATTTAATTTAATTCCTGGAAAAGATGGTTTTCTGATGATTTCTTCCACAAGAGAAAAAAAAGCGGCTGTTTTGAGGTGCTGAAGGGAAAGTTTACTCTCCTCCCGACGGAATTAAGCCGGAAGGGAGAGGATAAAGAAAATATATAAATTTGGATCTTGTTGGAGGAGATGCCTTGAAGACTTGAGGACAGAAATACAATCTTAATAAGGCTTTAAAATATAGACTTGGATTCTTTTTTTTTTTTGTTTGATACCACCCTGGAAGAGGAAGGGGGAATTTTGGCTTGCTTGGATTTATTGAGGATTGTGGATTTTGGGATTGTTTTGCCTTTCTCTCGGAATATTTGGTTGGTGTAAGAAGAAAGAGGAATAAAGAAAAGAAAAGACTTATTTATAATGGCTTTCCTTTTGAAGACCTGAGGGATGAATATGAGCAAACAAAAGCAATCTGCAAAGATGGCATGGAAAAAGCTTTTCTATTTCTAGAAATGGCGCTGGTCAATTACCAACAGACAATGGAACAGATGGAAATGGAAGAAGAACAACAAGGAAGAGACGAAGACGCCATCTTCATTGAATTCCAAAACTTATCTAAGGAAGAAGGAAGGAAGAGAGCAAGGAAAATGAAGGACTTAAGATCTAAAAAACATTTGAGAAAGAGAAAAATATGATGCAAAGTAAATATAATGATAACAAACAAGAGAAAAAGGAATGCAACAGAGAAGGGATCCCAGCAAGGCAGAGGTTAGAAGAAGAAGGGGGGTAGGAAGATTTGGTGGGGAAGAAAAGAAAGGGGAAAAGGCGGAGAAAAGCCTCAAAGGTGTCCTATGTCAACTTCAAAATATTGAAACGCTGTTTAAAAACTAAGTCTTTATTTTTCAACTTGCCTCTCAGGTGGTCTAGGTTTGGCATGACAATTAAGAATGCCCACGGATGTGTCTCTGAACCTTATCTGCATAGGGTTATGCAGATTTGCTGCTTTTTATTACTGGGATATGTGGGGTGTCATAACTAGTTGGCAGGCTTGGCTTTACCCATAATTTCAGTGAGGTGCCAGCTAGGTAGAAGACATTTGTAAAGCCTGGATAATTCTGGACAGACTTAATTATGTCAAGACTATGTCTTGTTGGCAATACTATATATTCATTATTTACTTAGCAGAAATACCATGAGATACAGTGCCATAGTGATTTGCAGACCATATAAAAATAACCTCCATAGTTATTTAAAACTAGAAAATATTTGGGCCAGCATTCATCTGGCCACCAGCTACTCACTATTGATAGACTTAAATCTGACTCTTTCATGCAGAATTTATAAAATGTATGTTACTGCTCAGCTTTAAACCCAGACTTAGTGCTAGGAGATGAGTGCAACTGCCATTCGTGTTGACGGAACCAGCAAAGAAGCGTAGGTTTCCACCAGCATAAGACAGAAGAAAGTGAACGTTTTGCGTCTGCGCATCAGAAAGAAGTGGAAAGCCGAGAAAGTGATTGAAGGACAAAGCAATCTAAGCCTTGTTACCCAATCGCAAAAATGATCTAAAAGCCAAATTGAAATGATACAATTATTTAGCCAGTTTATGTCAATATCAGACAGCCCACTGGACCAACAACATCTCACCACATGCTCCACCACAACACTAAAGAAAGTCATTGAAGGGCCACTGACTCCGAAAGTACTCTAATTTTATTTGCAGCTTCCTAGTCTGTTGTGGTTAGCCGGCTGTAGGTGTAGATGGCTGAGGAGAGCGAGGACTCTGATGAGGGGCCAGGACCATCAGGGAGTGGACTGCTGCCTTCAGAGATTGTGGGGGCTGGCAGCAGTGATGAGGAGATTCCCGAGGAGCCTGTGCCAAGTGCATGTGCACGAAGGATTACTTGGAGGAAAGAACAATTACAGCAGCACAGGCGACTCGGGAGTAAGCCAGGTTTGAAAAAGCGTTCTTTGCAGACAGCAAAGAAGCTCTGAAACTCAACTGGTGGACATCTTAGTTCGTGTTTGGAGAATTTTATAAATTAGTTCTTATCTCTGGGTTTTTGGCAGCCTTGACAAAAAAACTTGGCAAGGCTCTTTCCTGTCGGAGCTAATTAGTGGAAAGCAGCCTTCAGAACAGAATTCATTATTAAACTTTAAAAGGTGGGGGCTGCTGCCTTTGTCTGTGTTTGCTCTTTGGGAACCTGGCCGGGTCAGAACATAGCCCCTCTGAACTCTCTCTCAGAGAAGGAGGTCACACCTTTACCCTTTGGGGGTTTTCTATTTTATAGGGAAAGAGGATCAATTGTTACCTCTTTTAATAGCTTCTTTCCCCCAATATTTGGCTTAAGAGGCAAATTAATGCCTAAAACATCTGCAAGTCCTTCAGGTTTAAGACAAAACCCAAGAACTTGAGTGAGCATTTATTTCCACTCTAACCACACAAATGATGTTATACCACCCTCCGTATTCTATGAGGAACAGAAGCAAAGCACAAAGATAAAGTCTTACTAATGGGTTACCTACCTCCTTGATAGCTGCACTAAATTAAAGTAAGTGACTTAGGCACTGAAAGAGAGATTTATTTTTTTAAGGAAGGAAAGTAAAGGCAAGTAGAAGTGAAATGTCCTTGGTGATTTCTGAGCTTGGTTGTTTTCTTGTAGATCAGGGGTGTCAAACTCGCAACGTCACCGTGTCATCACAGGATGTATCACAACTTTTCCCCCCTTTGCTAAACCAGGCATGGACATGGCCAGCGCGTGACGCATCCAACCCACAGGCTGTGAGTTTGACACACCTGTGGCAGATGTTTCTTACAGACTTGCTGATGATGTCAATGATGATACCTTGTTTGGGTAATGAAACATCTGCAAGAAAAACAACTGAGCTCAGAGAGCAGCAAGGACATCTCATGTCAGTCCTGAGCTACAAATATTTTCATTTGAAAGTGGAAGGTGTCATGCCCCTGGTGGAGACTGACTCTGAGGGAGAGGAGGAACAGCCAACAGGGAGTGGAGGGGTGGCTCTGGAGGTTGTGGAGGAGGCTGGGAAAGGGCAGAGGGTGGCTGAGCAGTCAGAGGAGGACCCAGGCCCATCCCATATCCATCCTAAGGCACACAGGGAGGAGAGGATAAGGGAGAGACATGGTCTCCTCAGGAGGAAAGGGCCTTGATCCTCTTCATGGGCTGCAGATGTGAGAACTGCATAAGAGTTTGGACCTGCGTTCTGGCAAGTGCTGGAGACAAAGTGTGTTTTATTTTGGTTTGAGGTTATCTTGGTTGGCGTCCTGCCAACAGACTGTGCCTTGTTATCTCCTTGAATTTGGCAAATACTTCTCCTGTTCCGTTGTGGAAATTTCATCATTGTAGTTTGTTTGGCCTTTATTTTCACCCCTATCTGCACATTAAATTTGGACTGTATTGCTTTCTTTTGAAGACTATTTTTGAGTACGTTTTATCTCCAACTGAGAATTATTGAAGAGTGGGGCAAAGTTGGAGGCATTAAAGGACATTTATTTACATTTTGGATTTTGCTACCTTTGTGTTACACTCTGGGTCATCACAGAAGGTTTTTTTTGGTCTTGCATGTAGATGCTATGGCTAAAGGCATTTTGAAGAGGAAAACAGCATTTCTTTGTTTAGAGATGGGCTTGCTAAGTGATCTAGTGTAGGCTGCAAGGAAGATGCTTTAAAACATATTGAGTTGTTACAACAGAGTATTCAAAACTTCTTCAAAACATAGATTTCTATAACTTTATTCATTGACATTGAGGCTAGATTTCCATCAGTAGGCCCTTTAGTCTGGATCACTATTCCTCTTGTCATGTCACTGAATAAGAAGAGCACCTGTATTTTTCAGTTAGACTGAATAATGTACAAACACATATTGATTACCTCTAGTTGTTCTTCAGTGTTTTTCTTCAATGCCTCTTCAAATCGTTTTGCCTTGTCCTTTAGAGACTGGCTTTGAAAAGTAAGTGTATCTACCTGGTCCTGTAAATGATATTAAACACAATCACTTCTCAATGATGATCTAATTCACTTCTGGGCAAGCATTTTAGACAATTATTCTGGGGAAGAAAAAGTAATTGTTTTAAGTAAAACCCAAGATTGGTAGCATAGAGCCTCAAGGCAAACCTGTCAGACATGAGCTACTAATTAATGTTGAGAAAGTGCCCTACTGGCTCCTGCAATTAAGGGGAGAAGAGAAGAGGAGAAAAGGAGAGTCTTCTCCCCTGCAGGGATGAGCCTGAGCTTTATGGCCATTTTCCCTCACTGTTTTGATTACATAAAATATCCCTTCCTTAAGTGAAAGGAGAGTTGGTGGTTGACATGGAGGGGCCAACTGAAGAAGGATGGGACTGAGCTGTAGAAACAGCACAGGCACTTCCTCCCTCATTTCTACATTCTTCTGTCTGTAAATCTTACTCCTCTGGTATAACTCTTCTTTTATTTATTTATTTTATTTATTTGTCAATTGCTTACAAGATAATAGGTATAAGTAAAAACATAGTTATGAATACATGGATACATATAAGAAAAATAAAAAATATATATAAAAGAAACAATAGGACAGGGACGGTAGGCAGGTTGGTGCGCTTAGGAAAGGGGTGAGGTCAATAGTAGACAGTCTAAGGTTAAAGTTTTTGGGGTTTGGGGAAGAAAGCAGAGTCAGGTAGAGTATTCCAGACATTGACCACTCTGTTGCTGAAGTCGTATTTCCTGCAATCAAGTTTGGTGCGGTTAACCTTGAGTTTGTATTTATTGTTTGCTCTAGTGTTCTTACGGTTGAAGCTGAAGTATTCATTGACAGGTAGGACATTGCAATGTATGATTTTATAGACTATACTTAGATCGGACCGAAGGCGGCATAGTTCTAGGTTTTCTAGGTCTAGAATTTTGAGTCTGGTGGCATAAGATATTCTGCAACGAGTAGAGGAGTGGCGAACTCTTCTTGTGAAATATTTCTGGACTTTCTCAACTGTGTTAATATCAGATACGTAATGTGGTTTCTTGTGGCCTGCATGATCAACTTCCATCTTAGATAGAAGGTATGGGTACGGGATAATGGCTTTCATGCTTTCCCTCTTTGTAGGCCCTTGCACACTTCCAAACATGGTCTCTACGCCAGCTTTGAATCTCTGTGAACTTAAACTGTTATCTGTGTTAGTAACTAAGTCAACTTATTTTGAGCTCAGGGGCAGGGCATTTGGAGCTGTAGTAAAACTACCCTTGTCTTTGAAATGTTGCAGCTTGCTGGAGCTGGCAGTTGTCCATTTCCAAGCTTGCAAGAATCTGGGATGCATTCTGCTTCCTGTCTCAGAGTTTTTAGATGTTCTAGCCCAGCCTGTCTTTTAAGGAGAAAGTATTTAAGTCTGATAGTGTTTAAGATACCAAACACAGAAACGGCTCTTATATTTTTTTATACAGCTAGATGAATACACGGCAAACAAGATATGATGTGTGCATGTATGTGTGTGGGAATGTCATATGCATAAGCCTTAAGCAAGTGTCTTATTTTCCTCCTGTCCATTGAAGAGTTAAAAGATTTTTTGCTTTGCTTTTGAGGATTTATAGCAGTTGAGCCCACCAATGACTCTTTGTCCTTGTCATGAAGTTGGCAGTTTTAATCTTTCTGCAAGTCTGGGATGTATTAGTTTAAGATAGGGGTCTGCAACTTTAAACAATCAAAGAGCCACTTGGACCCATTTCCCACAGAAAACACTGGGAGGCAATAATTTAACAACAGGTGTGATTAGGTGGGCGTGGTCAACTCAATATCACTCACTCACTCCTGCTCTGAAATATGAAACGAGTCTCCATCCCCCGCCATCACCCTTACCTTCTCAGGCCAGGCGAGGAGTGATGGGGAGGGGAGAGGCCCGCCAGTGGTGGGATCAGTCAACAGGGAGCTGCAGCAGAGAGCCGAAAGAGCCGCATGTGGCTCCAGAGCTGCAGGTTGCAAACCGCTGGTTTAAGAAATGCCAATTGTCTATGCTGCCACATTATTCTAAGCCAGAGTTGCAACAAGTGTCAAGGTATCAATTTCACCCTTCAAAAACACAGAAAATGCTTCCCATCCAGCCTAGTGTACCCCTTTGGTTACTTTTAAGGCAAATCATAATGTTTAGGGTTTACCAATAAAGGAGAATAGGTTTCAGTATGTTAATGTAGTTTCTTGAATAAACCATAGAGAAAATAGTCCATAGGGGCTTGTGAATATAGCCAAGCATCATCTTCATTTCTTTTACACTGAATACAGTATTTGAAAACGCTGGTTCATTAGTAGTGATAGCCATGCCTCTGTTCCTAACTGTGATACAGTAATGCCAAAATGTATATTGTGACATAATGTTGCAAGCATCTTATTTGTTTTGCAACAGCAAGCAATATGTAAGGTTTTAAAATTTTGTCACAACATAGGTTTAGTCATTTGTCCTTTCCTTTACCTCTTTTATATTATGGTATTTATGATGATTTCAATTTGGTTTTAATGCAACCTTTTGAAATCTGACTTTGTAACCCATTGAGCAAAGGTAATGCATAAATCAATAATCTATAATTTACATATATGTGTTTGGTATATGTACTTGAGGAAGCATGATGACTCAGTGGATAAAAACTCTGAGCTTGTCAGTTGGAAAGGTTTGAGCCCTGAGCACGGCATGAAGGGGTGAGCTCCCGTTACTCACCTCAGCTCCTGCCCATCTAGCAGCTCAATAGTATGAAAATACGAGTAGATAAATAGGTACCATTTCGGTAAGAAAATAACAGCATTCAGTGCACCTCAATATATAGTCATGCTGGCCACGTGACCATGGAAATGTTTTTGGACAACACTGGCTCCCTTGGTTAAGAAATGGAGGTAAGCACTGTTCCTTAGAGTCGGACAAGATTGGACAGGTGACACCTTTACCTTTAGATGTGCTTGATTCCAATATTAATTGGAAACTCAGAAAGCCTGACTAGATCAGGCTAGTGGAGGATTCCTATAATCTTTGCTTGCAAGGAAGCTGCTCCAGCCCTCTGACCATTTTGCCAGCCCTTTTCTAGCTCTGCAGATATCCTTTTTCAGTCTTGATAACAAAAACGGTACACAATACTCCAAGGACATTTCCTCACTAGTAATTTATAGTGTCTTCCAGCATCACTACAGCCAAAGTCTGCCTTTGTTACAGTTTTATCATCCCAGTCATAGCTGGAAGCCACTATAAATCATTACTGAGCAAATAGCACAAGTGTGGTCTTATCACAGAATTGTATAAGGGCAGTATTATATTAGCAGTTCCTTTTTCAATTTCATTTTTACTGCCTCCAAGCATGAAATTGGCCTGTTTCACAAAGGGACTGACATTTTCATCAAGCTGCTCATTATGGCTCCAAGCTAGTCATTGGCAGCTCGGATATCATGAATATATAGACAAAGCACCCTTAACAGGTTCTGCCAAAGTCACAGAGTTGGAAATTACCTCAGAGGTCATCTAATCCTACCTCTTTCACCAAAGCATTCTGGACAGATGGTTACCTAACCTCTTCTCTGAAGATCTACATACCATTTCCTGAGATACCTATTGGTTGACCTGAAACCCCTTCTCTATAATTTCAAACTGTTGATTCTGACAGAGAACAAGTCCAGTTCTTCCTTTACAATGATAACTCTTTAGAGATCTGAAGACTTTACTTCTGCAGGTTTAACATTCCAAGTCCCTTTAATTATATATACTGCATAGAGTTTGGCGTCCACTCTTTCTGTGATCTTGCTAGCCTTTCTCTGAACTTGCTCCAATTAAGTCTGTTTTAGACTGTAGTGCCCAGACCTGGGCGCTGTAGTCCAAACTGGGATTGATGAAGCAGAATAGAGCAGGATTGTATCCTGTGAATTCATCCGAGAATGACATTGTTTCTTTAGCAGGACTTTCTATTTCTTCCTGCTAAAGTTTCTTTCTGTTCAAACAGTCTAGATCTTTTTTGGATCCCCCTTTTCTCTTCTAAAAACTTTAGCCAGACCTGGTTTTATGCAAATGTGATTTCCTCAACTTCTTAATCCAGGTTATTAATAAAAATGAATCAGGATAGAGATACAATGCTTTCATGTTTCCAGCATATTCCTCACTTGCTGCCTTTACACATTATGTTGTTTGAACTTCAAACATAATTTGAAGCAGGGGAATAAACAAACAACAAAAATATTACCTCAGAAATCTTAATCCTTGGGAGAGGAGGAACTCTTAAGTATCACCTGTGTGCAATCTCATAGCGCTATTCAGGGAAATAGTAGACAAAGTACAGCTGGTGGAAAGGAAAACTAGCAGGTATCATAATAGACGCAATACTCCTTAGAGTCTTCCTCAAGATACTTTAGAGTCTGTTTCATTGCTGCTGCTTTTGAACTGCTGGAATAATTTTGCTCTTCCAGGAGACTCACATAATATAACAAGCAACATTTTTTTTACCAGAATATAAATAAAATACTAACCTGGAGTGACAAGCGCAACTTTTCAAAATTTTCTTCAAGTTCTCTTTTTTCTTGCTCGTGAGCAGACTTCATTTCTAGATGGGATTTTTTTTTAAAAAAAAGAAATCACACATAGTTCATGAGCATGCCCAATTTTTGCATTTTAATATGATTTCAATGAAAACTGCAATTGTTAATTTTAAAAAAAAATTGGAACAGTTGAATGAATAGTTGATGATCCAGTTACTGTGATCTAGTGAATTTAAAAGTTTCCTGCTGTGAATTCAGCTGACAGCCTATACAGTGTGGAAAGAAAGAAAGAAAGAAAGAAAGATACCCCTCCTCTTAAATATTGATGACATTTTGTTGACCCTCAGTAATTTGTGGTTTAATAACCCATGTGTTAAAATTTAATAGCCCAACTAATTGCTATAAGTCTGTGACTTCATAAATAATAAAACCTGTTTCAATCCTAAATTCACTCACAAGAGGGCAATCTTACTGCATAAACTGTACATGATTGGAAAGAAGCAACATCTGTGTTAATTCTTACAATTATTTCAAAAAAGCCCAACAGTTTAGACAAGAAGTGGGATTTTATTTATTAAAGAATGGTGAGAAATACGTTCATAACAGAGATGTAAAATACATTTACTATACACCAAAATATTTTGAAAAATATTAATAATGATGGTTAGAAGATGGCATAATTGAGAAGCAGTATTGATATTTAATGATCAGGATTCTATTATTTATGAAAGTCATTAGTGCTTTTAATAATATCCTATCTTAAACTGTTGCTAAATATTTATTTCTAAAGCAGAGCCCCTCTTGGGTAGACAAAGCTTCTCCAATTTTTGTGGGCCATTTGCATTGCTTTTAACTTTATCCTGCCCAACTTTGATAGATTATAAGTCCCCAGGTAGAAACTGTTGCTAGGGAAACTATGTCACAATAAAACTGCTAGTCAAAAAGATACCACAGCAATTTTTATGATTCCCTTAGTAAGCTTTGCTGAGACAATAGCTCCGTACTAATATGTACAAAAAAGGAATTTGACTGTGAGTTGTATAATATGGATTTATGATGGTAGGAAGAGACAGTTTAGTACTCTTCATACATTTTGGATGAATAAAACCCTATCAGCATGATCAATGATCAAGATTTTTGGGAATTATAGGTAAAATATTTAGAGGGACAAGGTAAGAAATGAGTGTAATATAATGATATAATATAAAATAATATAGTATCACCATCTAAAATAGTAGAATAAGTGCTTGCTGAGATTACAGAATTACCTTGAATTTTGTGCTCATATTCTTCTTGAAGTTCTGCAATGGCAATCGCGTGACTATTTTCCATCTCTAATACTGCCACTTCCTGAGTTGCTGCAATGTCATCCACCTTTTCAAATAACAATGCACAAGGAGAAGAAGAAGTAAACTAGGTATGGTGGCTTTAAAGGACTTTAAAGAAAATGAACAGTTAGATCTTATGAAAACAAGGGATTACACTTGATAGAGCTAATCCAATAGAGTTTTTACATCTGAAACACATTTTTTTTTCAGCAAGTTCCTCTTAACAGTGAGAAAAGTAACGGCTTGAGGAGCCAAAACCTAACTAATAGATTTTCTTCCAACCCGCCTTTCAACTAGCCTGTTCATGGATGACATCTATGAATCTTTTGATGGATTGTATTTGTAAATCTTTTGTTGCATAGCAGGCTGCCTTGAACTATGGCATGCGTTCCTACAGTTGACTTGCAAAGATGATTTGCATTTTTGATTTTTATGGATGCACTGCATATACTCTATCTCTTTGGTTTCCCAGTTAGGGGTTTCTCTAGGGACCCCAGAGATTTAACCTGATATATTTTGTATACCTATCAGCTATGGTGCTTCATGTCCAAAACTCTGTTATATACTGTACTTTATATAATTTCTTGCACCAGGTTGAAATCGTTCTGAAGCCATGGTTGGACAGAACAATGTAATATATTTTTGCAATCTACTGGAACTTTCCCCATAAAAGCATTTCTTATGTACAAGTAGTCCTTGTTTATCAGACAATTGTAACATTGACTACTACATGATAGCATTAAACTTTATGACCTGTTTTATGGTGATTGTTAAGTGAATACCATAAAGCGAATATTGTGGTTAAGTGAACCCATTGTTCACTATGCGGTGTTTTTCTCTGGAAACTGGAAACTGGTTTCTGGCAAAAATATCATAAATCATGGTCATATGACCGTGGGGCTCTGCTACCATCCAGTTTAAAACAGTAAACTCCCATCATCCACAACACACTAAAATCCTCCAACCAACAGTACCTACTTCAAACACATATATGTTTTTTTGAAAAAGGTGTTTTAGCTGCAATGTACAGAAATGAAGATTGCCTGTCAACTCATGGAGCATAGTCACTCTCATGTGAGCTTACACTGAGTGAACCTGACCAACCTGTTCCTGATGCTGACTCTTTATTCTCTCAAGCTTGACCTGATGGTTCTCCCGCAAATGTTCTAGTTCAGCACTGTACTGTAACTGCAAACGTTCTTCAAGTACCAGGAGCTCCTCCTGATGCTGCCAAGTGAGTTTCTGCACAGTTCCTTCAAATTTCTTTTCCATCTCCTCCTTCTCTTTTTGCAGTGTCTCGTATTTCCCTGTATTGAGGGCTGAGGACAGAAGAACCACACATTAAGGATCTGCAGAAAAGTCGGGATTAAACGGACTCCTTTGAACAATAGGAAGAGGAAGAGGCAGGAAATCCCATTCAGCAAAATACTGAAGATGTGCTGAAATGGATCACGCTCATTATCACAAATGGAATGCATTGGTCCTGCTTCAAGGAAAAGCCTCAGGTGACATAGTCAACTGATGGGTGGGAGGTTCACTTTGCTTTCTAAATGGTTGCAAAGGACATCTATTCATATATTTATAGAGAGTGATTTGTAAATCACATCAATTCCTTCAGGTGAAGTTGCTTTTGGACACTTCTACATACTGAACATTGCCAAAACCACCAACCCTGCCTCTACCTATGGACACAATATCTTTAAAATCTTATTTTCACTTCAGGTACTGAATATCAAACACTTTTTCTAATATTGAGTGAATATTTGACCTGCAGCAATTCTAGATATTGCTGTGACAAATTCATTAACGTTGCAACTGTAACCCTTTTAGTGAGTAGCATAATTTAGAGCTATCATTTTTTTCAACAATATTCTCAATATTACTTCATGCATAATTGGATATTTAAGATGCAATTATCAGACTTACTAACCTATCAACTAGCAAGGCAGAATTTCACCTGCAGTGAAAATGCGGGAGATTTACCTTTTCTGCTTATTCACTTGTTCTGTTTTTTTATTTTTATTTTCTTTAAATCTGAATATTTGCTTTTCTTATTCTATAAAATTCTTTATTAAACTTTTTTTTTAAAAAAGTGGAGATAGTGGGAAATTGTTGAGCTGTGAAAACAGACATCCAGCAAGTTAATTCAGGTTTTACTTGATGACCATTTTCCTTAATGACCAATTTGTGGTTGCTAAATGAGGACCACCAGGGGTGGGATTCTACCAGTTCGCACCTATTCGGTAGAACTGGCTGTTAACATTCTAAGCAGTTCGGAGAACCGGTTGTTAGAAGAAATTACTGGCCTAATCCTGTAAGGAAGGCAGGAAGGAAACATTCCGGTGTTGCTTACAGAAACTGCCTCTCCGTTAACCCTTATTACATTTTTGGCAGGACTAGACTTCCTGTCTCAGGAACGTCTCTGGAGTATTTTCCCCTCCTTTGCTGGTACTTTGCTTGTGTGGAGTGACCATTCAAAGTTACAATGACACTGAAAAAAGTGACTTATGACCCTTTTTCATACTTACGACTGTTGCAGCATCCTCACAGTCATGAAAGGCCAGGCGAGGAGATGCATACCTCGATGTGAGTGATAATGAGTTGGCCATGCCCAGCCAAAAACATGACCACCAAGCCACGTCCACCCAGTCACATGACTATTCAAGCCAGGCCCACCACCTAAGCCACACCCACAGAATTGGTTGTTAAAAAATTTGAATCCCACCCCTGAGGACCACTTATAGATGCAAGCTATGTCTCGGTGTAGAAGAAATCAGATGGCAACAGCAAAGAACTTTCAAACAGAAGATCTCTTCAGGAAATAATTATTATCATGAATATTCAATATTGATTGAAGACCATCATCCAGTGAAGTATCTCAGATAGAAGCTGGTATTATTCCACATGTGTTAAAAGAAGACAGACTTTCCAAGGCAACTACAGGATGGCTTTGGAATCAATAGAGTGAGTCTGGTGGTAGATTCAATGATTCAAAATTCAATGATATACACTTTGTCAGTAATGGAAAATATGCAGGTCAATAGAAAGAGTGGATCAGATAACTTGGATTATGTCACTAACAAAACAACAAAAACAGATAGGCAGATAGAAAAGACATCATGAAGAATCTTTCCCTGGTTCTTTTGTGTAAAGCAGGGGTGTCCAACCTTGGCAACTTTAAGACTTGTGGACTTCAACTCCCAGAATTCCTCAGCACAGGGTGTCCAACCTTGCAACTTTAAGACTTGTGGACTTCAACTCCCAGAATTCTGGGAGTTGAAGTCCACAAGTCTTAAAGTTGCCAAGGTGACACACCTGGTGTAAAGCAAGAAAAAGCCTTTCAGAAGTTCCTAGATAAAGGTCAGTATGAGCATAGATAGGAAAGTAAACTGAAAACATTTTTTGTATGAGAAATGAAATGTTTTCAAAGGAAAAAAAACCCGAAGGAAGTCCAGTTGTCTTCTGGAGAAAGCACCTTTGGGGCAACTAAATCTGATAGATTTGGAAGTGAAAATGGTGGCATATATTTGTGGTATATGTATTTTCTTTGGGTGTTTAAATAACCAAACCTTCCTATTAAATCCAGAGTTAGGAAATTCTGACTTGTTTTAGGAAGATTAGGCTCAAATCATGGTTTATTCGCCTGACTTGTTTACAGGTAACAATGACCATGCTAGGGAAGAAAAAGGGAGCACTTCCAGCTTGCTTGCATCTAATTCACATGATGCTGAACTTAATGATATATTTTAATCAGCCCAGGAAATAGTCCAAGATCTCCCAATATATTTTAGAATTGAGCTGGAATTTTAACTTAAGGCTTCTCAATCTTAGCACAACACTATAACCACGAGAGCACACAATGTTTCATCTAACAATTTGTTTGCTTGTTTATTTCTTCCCTAGTTTTCTTAACTGCTTTAAAGAATTCCGTCATTGTGTTCAGTGACCTTTTAGTGGTTGTTGTTTTTTTGAACCTGTCATTGTGGCATAAAAACTATCAAGAATCAAACAAAAATACATTTAAAGTCAGAACTGGGAATCCAGTATAATTGAAACCATTCAAGCTTTAAATTGAAACTTGCCATTCAAACATCTGTTTAATGAGACTGGCATAGTATAGGTTGCACCAATAGAAGAATACCTGCCAAATCATGCAATGGGTATATTAACCTAAAACCAAATAAGAAGCAGGCAGAAAAATATAGATTTTGAGACACTGTTTTATAAAATACAACATTTATGATAGGGATGAAGCCATATAGTGAGATTATATACACACTACTAACTTGGTGTTAGTTCTCTGCAACAGCATTTGCCATAACAAACCCTGTCAGTTTATACACCATTACACATATGCACTTTATTTTCAAACTGAGAAAAATGTTAAAAGAGCCAAGATTCGATTTCTTTATGACTTTTCTGTAATAAAAAAGTTTAATAAAACAGGCACAAGCAGAGCATAAAATTTGGGTTCACATCATTAGCAATATAACAAAGTTGTGCTCTATATCAGATTTCCAAAGAAAACTTTAATGATGTAAAGAAAGACATGTCCTTCCTTCCTTCCTTCCTTCCTTCCTTCCTTCCTTCCTTCCTTCCTTCCTTCCTTCCTTCCTTCCTTACTATATACTTTATTCCCTTCCTCTTGATAACCCATCAACTTCCAGCTTCCAGCACTAAAATCAGAGATGGTATTCAGCAGGTTCTGACCAGTTCTGGAGAATCGGTAGCGGAAATTTTGAGTAGTTCAGAGAACCGACAAATACCACCTCTGACTGGAGATTTTACAGTATCCTTCCCCTGCCACGCCCACCAAGCCACACCCACAGAACCGGTAGTAAAAAAATTTGAATCCCATCACTGACTAAAATATAACCATGGCCAGCAACTATTGCTCTGTCAAATCTTAGCATAACTCAAGGCACTCAAGTGGATAGCTTCATTTACAGAAATCTTATATTCGAAAATCAGAGTCAACAGTAACTATTGGGACATCTTAGCTAGTCCTTGAACTCGTAAAAGTATTAATAGGTATCGAATTCTTCCAACAACTCAACCAGACCAAAATTTCCATCCATCCACAGCAATGATGGGATTCAAATTTTTTTACTACTGGTTCTGTGGGCATGGTGTGGCTTGGCGGGCAGGGGAAGAATACTGTAAAATCTCCATTCCCATCCCACTCCAGGGGAAGGATACTGTAAAATCCTCATTCTCTCCCCACCCCACTAACCTGCTTTCCAGCTCTGTTCTCCTATGCAGGCAACAAAAGAAGACCCAGCCAATCAGCTGGGACTCGAGAGGCAGAGAACAGATGGGGGTGGGGCCAGTCAGAGGTGGTATCCCAAACTACTCCAAATTTCCGCTACCGGTTCTCCGAACTACTCCAAATTTCTGCTACCGGTTCTCCGAACTACTCCAAATTTCCACTACCAGTTCTCCAGAACTGGTCAGAACCTGCTGAATACCACCTCTGATCCACAGGAAGGAGACTTCAGGAACTTGGTGTATAAAAAGAAAACAACTTGGAAAAACAGAAAGTTGCTGTGGCAGTAGTTAGGAACCAGAACTTTGCTTAGAAGACTTTGGCACTACAAAATTCAGGTTGCAGTTAAAAAAATATGGAGGAATGAGCAGGATAAGTGTCTGCAAAAAACTTTTAGAGATTTCTGCTATATTATATATCTGGTATGTTGATATTGGGCTTTTAGGGATGGCAGCAAAAAGTTTTGAGATACTTGCAGGTTCTAAGACACATCTGTACTGATCAGAGCTTTTTTGCAGTATCCCTTTGATGTTTTTGTTGCAAAGAAAAATTAAGCTTTTAAACTTGTTTGAATTTTATGTGTATGATCATATATACGGACATACACATATGTTGGCCAATGCCACAATAAAGCTTTACCTAATCATTACTCAAAGGATTATGTAACAGGGTGGGTTAAAATCTCAGCCAAGAAAAACTTTACAACTTTTAAATCACATATCTAGTTTTCATGCCAAAACGGCTACAGGAAACCCCACCTATGACTAGGTACAGCTATCACCATAAGAAAACACAGAGTACATCCTACTAAGGGGAATGCCAAGATATAATTTTGTTTCTTTGGCCAATTCCTCTGTGACCTAAAGGCTACATGTAAGTTCCATGGAAAATGATATTTACTGGTCTGACAGATGGTTGAAAGTTAAATCACAGCACTTGCCCTCAAATGTTTTCTTAGCATTGAGCTGATATGATTTCCCTGAGCATCTGACCTTCTGGCAAAGATCAATCCAAATGCAGTATTGTTTATAATGGGAAGAAAAGTGAAATGTCAAAAGAATTATATCACTCATGTCTGTACTAGATAGGACAGGGCAATAGTTAAGACCAATAATGTAATGCATTTCTGGGTTACAAGGCTTCTAACATTGTAAGTTGAAGTATTAGCTGAATGGCAATGGTGCAACCATTTCTTTCATGGATTTTGGCCAAAACAAAACCTCAGAAATTACTGATTTATGTATTTTATATTCTGCATTCAAGAGGAAACAAGAACATATGTGCATGCATGATAATATTTTGTTTTAGCATTCACATCTCTAGATCCCCAAAGTTTTCTCATTGACAAATCCTTGAAAACAGTTATCAAGGGTGATGTTGAATGTATCTCCACTGTGTTTGTTCCAGTGGTGGGATTCAATTTTTTTTTACTAACGGTTCTGTGGGCATGCCTTGGTGGACGTGGCAGGGGAAGGATACTGTAAAATCTCCATTCAGAGGTGGTATTTGCTGTTCTCTGAACTACTCAAAATTTCTGCTACCGGTTCTCCAGAACTGGTCAGAACCTGCTGAATACCACACCTCTGGTTTGTTCAGTCAGAAGCTAAATAAGCATTTGTCAAAGATGCTTTGTTTGGGTTTCTGCACTTGGTAGAGAGTGATCTAAACACTTTGTCTAGTTCTTGTATTCTATCTCATAGAATACAAAAGCCCTTTTTGCTGCAAAAATCAACTCCTTATGCTTACACAGTCTGTAAGTCCCCAAATTGATCACCAGTTCTACAATTAAAAGAGGAGAATCAATTCAAAGTGGCTGCTCCAACATATATGACTTCTGTGAAACACTATGTTGCATACTGTAAATTCAGTCTGAGGACTGAAATAAGTATCTGACAAACATATTTTGAGTAAGAAAAGTGAACAAGTATTGATTTCCCAAACTGAAAAAAATACTGATCGCATTGCCAAATTGTCCTTACCATATATGTTTTTTTTAAAATAGTCACTTTTCCCAACATTCTACCAGAAGCTGCCTCCGTGTACCTTATTATTTCCTGCCTGTACTCTGGGACAATAGTTTGTTGTATTCAGGAGCTGAAGATGGCATACATAGGGCTTCTTCCTTGCACTGTTATCTATAACAACTCTGTGAGATAGGTTGGGCTAAGAGAAAGAGACTGGCCCAAAGTTACTCAGAAAGCTTCTTTGACTGAGAATAAATTAGAATTTGCTACCAGTCAAGCTCCATAACCAATATACTCTGTATTTCATAGTTCTGATAACTCCCCTTGATTACGTTGTCATCAAGACATTTTCAACTCCAAATGACTCCACAGATAAATTTTCTCCATGATGATGTATCCCTAATCTGATCTTTCAGGTCTTTCAATGATGCTTTCATTACCATAGTGGATGGGTCCATCCACTTTACTGCTGGTCATTCTCTTCTTCTTTTTCCTTCCAGCTTTCCCAGCATTAGAGCCTTTTCCAGGGAACTGGATTTTTGCATAATATGTCCAAAGAGGGATTAATTGAGCCTAGTTTAGTGCTATCAATAGCCATTTCTCTTGGCCAACATATCCTAGTCATTTTCACACGAACAGGTTTCCAGTCTCTTGATGACTGTCCTTTTCTTAAATCTTCTTTGCATTTGTTCCCAACTGTATGAATCTTTTTTAGATTGGTGCACAGGACTGGGTTCTACACTTCTCTTTTTGCATCATAATTGCAAATCAGGAACAAAGGCAGCTACAAAAATATTACATTCAGCAAAGACTGTAATGCTTTACATATGGGTATTTTTCTCCTACATTTTATATCTCAGTGAAAATTATTAAGTCCTGAAGCTTGATTTGAAATTATTTCCTCCTTCTAGCCTCACAATGACAGTTGTCTTACCCAGAAAATTAAAATAGTGGTGCTATTTCTCTGCTAACATGTTGCCCATAATACTTCTGCTGCTTTCTGTCTCTTATTTGTAAGCTTATGAAGCAGACTCAGCAATGTAGCTCTATCATCAACCATTTTTACTTCAGGATTCCCCTTGACTCCTAAATATGTTAAATTCAATGGTAGTAAAGATGTCAACAACTACTTCAAATCAGAGTATCTATTGTTGTTACTGTTATTTAAAAAAGTGAGGGTGGGGTAATCATATTAGCTACAGCTCCCACTGCATTACTGATGCAGATTGATTTTAGTTATTGATTGCTGACTAATTATGTCAATATGCTACAGAACTGGTGAATGCTTTAGTCTGGATTTTTATATTTATTTAAATATTATGTATGCAGTATGTGGTTGAAAAGCAAGGTAAAAAGCCAGGTAATCATCTGAGAACACTAAAGATAATGCATGATAAGTTCTGCTGTGCATGGTTATGAACCTGTCTTTGCAACCACTAAGAATTAATTATTGTCCCCTGACAACTATAAAAACCTGCCTTGATATATTCAGATCATCTCATCTCACAGAACAAGAAATAAGAACCCTGTTGCTTTAAAAAAAAACTGTAACCAGCAAAGAATATATTTAACTTGCTTGTTTAGCATCTACTTACCAACTTCATCCTTGACATTTGCAAGCTCAGCTGAGATCTCCTTTTCTTTCACAAAGGCACTTTCATTCTGTTAAAAAACAACCAAAAACAGTCAATCAGTTCATTTATTTCCACAAAGTACTTCCACTAATTTGCTGTCTACATTCAGTTGAATAAACTGATATTAAGTCTTAATAGCTATATTATATTCACAAAGATGTGTAGTTTGTTTATAGTTTATTACATCACCTGTTTCAACCAAAGGCTCTTGCATCAAGGTTTGCCAAATCAAAGTTTCACTGTATAATTAACTAAAACAGTTGATATGTCTCAGTGCACATCACTTCTCCAAAATACTGTGTTCAATTATGTTTTTGGGGATGGTAATCAGAATTTTATATCTTTCTAGATTCTCTGGAGGAACATATGCATTTATGAATTCTCACCTTTGGTTGATATTTTGTTTGAGAGGGATAAATGCTAAAAGACTTGGATTATTGCTTAAATGGCAATGCTTAGATAAACCTTTGCATTTAGCTTTTTTGTAAATATGACTTAACTGGATTTGAAATAGCCTTTAAATTCACTTTCATCAATGGAAATACCAGTTAGGATACATCTCTAAGTAACCCAATACTTTCCTTCTTCCAACTTTAAACCACAAAAAAATTATCCCAGTGGCAAAATAAAAGATAATATAAGAAAAGACAAATAACAGAAGATTTGGATGGATTTTTTTACTCATTTTCCCAAATAAATAAAGTATTTATACTATACTATACAAATATTGAAATAGAATGAGTTACATCTCTTAGTAAAGATCAAAAGAGGGATAAAAAAAATAACTCCATTGTTTTAATGTTTGAAAGACACCTGTATCGGAACGTAACTGATATACAGAAAAACAGTGAATATTCTAACTACATGAATCTTTATTTTAAATTTTCAGATCATGAAAAGAAATGGGATAAAAGTGAGTTAACTGTAAATTTTAAAAAGCCAAATATTGAAAGAACGCTCAAACAAAATATAAGACTAAAGCAATCCTAGTAAGCGTCCTAATGATCCTTTGAGGGATCATAATAGCAATAGCACTTAACAGACTTAGATACCACTTTACAGTGCTTTACAGCCCTCTCTAAGCGGTTTACAGAGTCAGCCTATTGCCCCCAACAATTTGGGTCCTCATTTTACCCACCTCGAAAGGATGGAAGGCTGAGTCAACCTTGAGCCTGGTGAGATTCGATCTGCCAATTTGCAGTCATCAGAAGTAGTCTGCAGTGCTGCATTCTAACCACTGCGCCACCACAGCTCTCATAATGATACTACTGAGGTTTTTTTTACTGAATCAGTGTGATGTATTTGCTCATAGTGGTAAATAAATGAGGTGCTGCCACTGACTTTAAAGCCCAAATGGCTTTAAGACCTGACTAATGGAATTCCTCTCTCATTATGGACATGTCCAGCTTCTCAGACCTACAGGAAAAACATTTTTGAAGGTGCTCCACTGTCAGAAACCCATCTCTCAGGAATGGTCAAAAGGACTTGTTCCCAGGTTTGTGGAATGCACTCCTCTGAAAGGGCATCTCCCCCATTTTTCAACATTTAGACAACCTGTGAAGAATCATTTCAATATCAGCCACCTCAGCTATCTGCCAATGGTATATTTGATACAGGGGATCTTGTTTTGCCATGGCACTTCTTCTGCTTGATCTTCTGCCTATGTCTGCTGCTGCCTGAGGCATTCTTTCCGTAGCTCATTCTTGGATGTCATCTTATTGATACATTCCTGGATGCTTTAGATTTTGTTCAGGACAGTGGCTTTGATGCACACCAGACCCCACCACCTGCTCTGTTTTTGATGGGTGTACAGTCTCTGGGTGTTGGACTTGAGCTGAAAATGTTTGTACACTGTGATCACATCACAGATCTTCACATTGGCAACTTCCATGTTCTTCTTTGGCCAATTCACTATACCGGCAGGGTTTCTGATGACTGGTAGGAATATGTTTATGGTGTGGAACTTGTTCTTCCCCTTGAGCTGGCTTTTCAAGGCCTGCATTACCCTTTGGTAGTACTTGGTTGTTACTGTTTACTTGCCTCCTCTTCATGGTTCTCATGTGACTGTGTAATACCAAAGTACTTGTAACTGGTCGATATGTCTGCTGTATGGCCCACTCGTGGTTCCACCCCTTCAATTTTAATTACTTTCCCTCTCTTGATTACCATCCAGTCCAAATATCATCTCAATGTCCTTACTTTTTTAAAAAATTAATTTTTTTAAGTTTCTAAATTTTAAAAAACATAAAACAAAATTTTATACATTGTTATCAACATCAAGACATCTTTTGCATTTCCTCACATTTTTCAGTATATGTATTTACTTATTCCTTTACCATTGCATCTTACTCTTACTATAAATCAATATCTTTTATCCTTACATCTCAATCTTCTCCATGGTATATTTACATATTTACATATTCCCTCATTCTTTTCCTAATTGCCATTTTATTTTATTTTTATTTCTAAACCACTCATCCCAGGCATCCCAGGCCCTATAATAAATTGAATCTTCTCTGTCTTTTATTTTCATCGTTAGCCTGTCCATCTCTATACAATCTATTATTTTTTTTAACAACCATGCCTTCCAGTGGAACCCTTTTTTCATTCCAGAGTTGTGCGTACGCAATCCTTGCAGCTGTTAATATATGTAACATAATATATCTATCTGTTTTATTGCATTTTTGTGTTATTATACCTAATAAAAAAGTTTCCAGATTAAATTCAATTTTCTGATTCGTGATTTCTTCTATCCATTGTCTAATTGTATTCCAATATTTTTTCACTTCCTGGCATGTCCACCAGGTATGAAAATAAGCGCCTTTTTCTTTTCCACATTTCCAACAATTTGGGTCTGAATTAAACATTTTTGCCAATCTAGCGGGAGGAAGGTGCCATCTGTAGAACATTTTGTATTGATTTTCCTTGTATGCTGTGGATGTAATTAGTTTGTAATTTGATCCCCACATTCTCTCCCAATTTTCCAGGTCTATATTATGGCCAACATTTTTCGCCCATACCACCATCATCTCTTTGACTACCTCCTCTTCCATTTTAAAATCTAGTAGAAAGTTATATATTCTTTAAATCATTTTCTTTTCCATTTCTTGTAGAATTTTATCTAACTGATGCTTTTCCATACAGAAACCAAATTGTTCTTTGTCCTTCTGATATCTCGCCTGGATTTGCAGGTATGGCCACCAATCTATCTTTATATTTTGTTGCTGTAATTCTTGTCTCGTTTTTAATCTTCCTTGTGGGTCTAATAGATCTTTGTAATTCCTCTTTTTTCCCAGATCCATTGCATTTGGGTATATTTGTACTTCCATAGTTGACCACCAGTTCAGTATTTTAGTATAATGATTCTTTTTAATCTTGTTCCATGTCCAAATTAATGAATCTCTAATCATGTGTCTCTGAAAATATGCATACTGTTCACATTTCCCATCCCATAGGAAACTATGCCACCCTCTCTGCAAGTCATGACCCTCTATCGAAATACTCTTCTATTTTCCAGGTTGATCCAATCTTTAAACCATACCATAGCTGCAGCCTGATAATACATTTCCCAGTCAGGGAGTCCAAAGCCACCCCTTTCTCTTTTGTCCTGTAACAATTTCATTTTTATCCTAGCTTTTTTCCCATCCCAAACAAATTTACTTATTATTCGATCTAATTCTCTAAAAAAGGTTTTATTCAATCTTATTGGTACAGTTTGAAAAAGATATATCATTTTTGGTAGGGTAGACATTTTAATTGCCGCAATTTTCCCCAGTAGTGATAGCTGTAATTTCCCCCACGTTTCCAATTCTTTTTTGATTTGTATTATTAATTTGTCATAGTTATCTTTTTTAATTGAAGAGCATCTTGCTGTTAACCAAATGCCTAAATATTTTACCTTTTTCACACTTTGCATTCCCAATTTTCCTTCTAATTCTTTTTTTTTTTTTGCTTTTCTTTTAAATTTTTAGTCAATATTTTTTTTTTGTTTTTATTAATCTTAAGGCCTGCGACCTCGCCAAATTCCTCTATTTCCTTTATTAATTTTACTCCCATATCCTCTGGATCTTCCAGAAAAAATACTATATCATTGGCAAATGTCTTTACTGTAGGTCCAAATACTATATCATCGGCAACTGTCCTTACTGTAGGTCCATGTCAGGTGTATCAGCAATGTGAAGTCTTGTTCACTCTTAGTATACAACTTAATGTCATCCATGTAGAGAAGGTGACTGATGACAGTTCTGTCACTAAGCTTGTATCCAGATCCAGTCATTGTGATTATCTGGCTGAAGGAGTTCTAGTCAGAGTTTTGCAGCATTAATTCAGTGCCAGAAAAATAAACACAGATGACTGATGCTTCATTTAACATCTTTATAAACACAATAAGTAGATTTTACAAACCAGTTGTAGATTTCTCCAACATGGAGCAAACTCAGACAGAAACATGATGCAAGTAACTTCCGTAGCAAGCATTATACCCAGCAGAGGAGAGAAGTAGTTTCATTTTCAATAGACAACTTAATATAGCTGCAGAATTGCAGAGCTTATCATAGAGCTACGCCTAAGCTACTTCTAGTTTCAGTTTCCAAAACAGTCCTCATTGGCTGACTTAGTTGCTATGCCTATTCATTGGCTCACCTTGTTACCATGCTCTATTCCAGTTCATGAAAATACTCTGACAAGTTCAAGCAGCAGTGGAAATAGTGATTCAGCTGATATATGCCATATTTTATATGCCACTTGTGTGAGCTGTCTTGAGTTGACTTCCAGTATTCTACAGTCCTATTGAGTTCTTGAAGAAGTTCCTTAATGTCCTTAACTCTGCATAGTGCCAGGCATTATATATATTCTATGTTTGAGTTAGGGTATGATTGGACATGTTTGAAAAAATAAGACCCATTATAAGTAGGTTCTAAGAGTAGAAGTATGTAGAAAATCACTTGAATGGAAACCTATTCAAGACTCAACAAAAGGTAGCTGTCCAAAGAAGAAAATAGGATTCAGTATATTAGATACCATTAACTTTACAACAGAACAGGAATAACTGATTGGTGCACTAATATTGTATGCCTTGTAGAGCTTAAGAAAAGGACACACATGGGCAGGAACATCATGGTTTAAAAAAATAGATCAGGAAATGTTAAATACGAACTTAACAGCAGTACAAAAATGTCTTTTCGAGATATTTCCAGAAGAAGCACAATTTTTAAAAAGGGGAAATCACAGTTACTGTACTGATCAGTAATAAAGTTTTGCCTGTATCTCTGAAAATTGAAATGTCACTTCTGCTCCAGTCACTACTCATATCATGATGTAATTTTGGCTGCCCAACTAGAAATACAATGTATGAAGCTGACATCAGGAACCTGATTGTGGCCTGTGGCCAAGAATGATTCCGCATCCATTTAATCAAAGAGATGCAATGTTGTACCAATTTTGATCCAGAAATGGATGTAATTGCTTTAGGAAAAAAAGAAAACATTTAGAGGTGGGTGAAGTTTGAGGCTTATTGAATTGGCTGTATCCATTTTAGATGATCCAAAGTTTCCATAATAAGATTTGTTTTGTAAACGAATACTACAAAGATCCAAATGGCACAAGTAGTTCATCCCTCCCTAATTTGATACCATACAGTTGTCCTTGACTACAATTTCATCTTTCTTGGCAACATTACTAAGCAGTAAACATAAAAGACAACAGTCTTATGGAAATTTTAGACTAACCAGGTTATTTTCATAGTTTTGTGGATCAAAAACTAAGCAAAATAAATGCATGAAGCTTTAAGCTTTTTGTTGTTTTTGCTGCAGAAGGTGAATACACCTCTGATACAAATAAAAGAAGACAAAGGATACATTTGTTCTGTCTCTCTTCCACCCTGGTGCATTCTAGATCTGTTGGACTATATCTACCATAATTCTCAATCACTAATCATGATCATTTTTTAAATAGAGTTTTACCCAACTCAGAGATGAAGGTTGAAGTGTATTAGCTCAGCCAAAAGATTATCATAGTTCATCCTATGAGTCACATGGTCGAGCTACATATTGCTTACCTAGGATTTCTGGTTCAATGATATTATCCTGTATTAGAGCCAAAGACGCTTAGACTCTTTTAGCATTCCTTATAATATTAGCTTCTTTTACCAGATCACCACACAAAGCAAATATGAGTTATGCTTAACTGTGCAGGTCAGGAGCTATTATAGCTACTATTGTTGAATAGGGTCATGAAAAAGAATGTTTAAACTCAAACTCTCTAATTATATCAGGACTGGATCAACATCTCTGATTTTTTAAAAATATATTCCTCCTTTCCAAAGCTGATTCTTACAACAATGTGGTGATGCTGCCAAATTCTTAGGCCACATTCAAAATTGTTGCAAGTGCCCTAGATATTTCAGCAATAACATTTTAAAGGAGAAACAGAGAGAAACAATGTCCTTATTTTCATTTGGAGTTCAAAGAAATGGATAGCTCAAGTAGACTGACTGCTAAATTAAAACACTGGTTCATTATGAAGGCAAATAAAACTATGCAGGCTATAACAAAATACTAGGGAAACATTTTCCTCCCTTTGTCATAATATTAGATCCATTCAATTATGTTAAATGGTGGAAAATTACAAACCATGTAAAATATTGAATTAAATGTTGGAAAACATTATCAAAATATTTGACACTTTAATTCTATAGGGGTATTTTAAATACTCTTCACAGTCATTGGTAGGCCTGTTTTTATTTTTTTATTTTTTTGCCACAGCTCATGTTCTCCTATTATTATAATGCATTTTGACAAATCACATTTGATGATGAATGAGATGAGAAATTTGACCTTGGCCCTTTTCCCCTCCTGACAAAGTAGATAGGCATGTATTCTAAGCATACTTAGGATATGTTGGAATAAAAATCTTTACAAATGACATATTTCATTATCTTGCAAACATGGACTGCAAAGATAGCTGGTGACATAATAAACTATTATGCTGATATGAAATAAAACAAACTCTACCTCAGCTTCATTCTCAAAAGCATCCCAGTTAACGACATCAGCACCTTGGAGATTTGATTGCTAATTAAAAATAGAGAAATGATGTCTGCTCCTGTTAATCTAATCCTGACAGATGTTAGAAAATTTGCAAAGGCCTGAAATAGTTAAAGCAACTATGTCCCAACCCCCCTGCCCCCTTGGTAAAAGCTAACCTCCATTTACATTTTATTAATTCCATGGGAAATATTTTTGTTCTAAGACTTGGAACTGCAAAGTCTCTTGCATTTATGGATTTATTATGATGGTGTGGTCTCAGACTTTTGATGCAAATGAATTAGTTTTAAAATATACATTTTAACACTCAGGGTCAGGCTGATAAAGACATGATAAAATGAACCTTATCTTACAATTTCAATGTATCAATCTGTCAAAACAAAAGTGGTTATAAATATTTTTCAGCAAACCGCCCATTACGTCCCTTCCTACAGCGCTACCTTTGTTTTCTTACTGTTAATAAAGAATGTCAGCATTACAGGAAGTTACAAGAATCCAACAGTTAGGTACTAACAATAAGTGAAATGCGTAGTTGCTCAGCTTTAGGGCAGATTTGATAAATGGCCCTGATATGGTACTAATGTTAGCCCTGTATTCAACCAGATTTCTATTTCTGCTGCTGGACTCAGTTTGTTGGAAATTTCAAGTTGTAGCAACTAATTTAAAGCCTTCATAAAAAGATCAGATAAATCATGGAAAAGATGCCCATTGATATCACCAAGGACAGTAGCACTATGTTGGGGACAAGTTACTGAAGCTGACAGTCTTTGTTATGATTTATTTGTCCACTTGGTTGCATCTGATTGGACACATCCAAAACAGACAGTGAGCTATCTGGAACAAATGTATTTCCTATTCATAAAGATCTTAATAAAAATTAATTCAGTTTACCAATGCAGAAGGCCCCTCAACTTTTCTCTAGAATCTTCAAAAAATTTCAAACCACATTAGAATTCCTTAAGATGGTAGATACTACAGTCTCAGAAGTGGCTCCCAATTTTTGGCCCTCATTCTGCAAATAGTGTAATTATCCTTTCAATAATAACAATGTCGGCACCCCTGAAGTTATATTTGTTCTTTGTTCTATAAAGTTCTTTGTTATGGAGTTCTATCTTTGTTCTATGCCATATATCTGTAGCTGTTTCTGTTTGTTGTAGTATCTTGTAAGAGGCCTTGTGAGACAGTGTGCTCTATATAGTGAGTGGGATTGTTTTATGTAAATGAATTTATTTAAATTACATTTTCATTCATCTGAATACAGCTGGATGCATCCTTAACTCTGTTGTCCTGTGCTTAAATGAGAAGTTTACCTGGAATATATCTCAAAGTACTTCTTCCTCCTGCAATTTTAAATTCTCTATATTTATCAATATTAATTTGCAGGCATTTAGCAGTACTTCACAATAATTACTCCTCCTTTCATCACAACATCTCTATTGTCATTAACATGCACATGTAACAGCTGATGGTTTCTCCCACAGAATACATGGCTGAACTTAGGTCTTCCTAACACAAATGCAACCTTCTTTGTTATGGCACCAAGATTATTTTTCTGCCTTTCTCACTATCTTGGACAAAGCCTAGTCACATTTGGTGGGTGTGGACATCATGCTTAGTCACTGTTGCTCTTACTCCAAATATAAGAGTTCAGCTTGGGAGGGGAAGACATATTCTTCTTATTCTTCTTTCAATAAATATTTCATCTGACTTTTCTGGGACACAATCAACAGCTTTTAATGTTATTGAGTTTCAAAATTATCTGCCATTTATCTTTCCAATAAAGCATTTGAAACACTCTCACTTCAATAGAAGGAAGACAGGCACCACCCTTCTCATAATACCTTCAATTAAACTTTACAAGCCCAGATTATCACCAGACTTTCCCCCTAACATCCATAGTTTGATGAGTTCTATGTGAAATAATGTTCTTAACATAAATCACAATATATCTCAAGCTATACTTTAATATCAAGACCACTAAGAAGATGCTCCAATATGCACTTTAATATGTATCAAGATGATTCCAATTGGTAATATAATTTATTGACCATTACTGCCAAGATATTTTATGATAAGCAAATTAAAAGTTGATGCCTAAGTTCCAGAGGCAAATAATCACACATTGTGCATTAGAAACAAGCATTTTTTTGGCCAATACCTTATTTTACAGCTACCGGCAAATACTGTTACAAACTCTAAACTGACATTTAAAATACATTTCACTTTGACATGTACAGTTCCACCCCATCCATATTCCTTTTACCCAATCATAATGAAGCTTCAGAATCTTTGTTAAAAATTAGGCGACAAGCAAATACAATGGGAAAACACAGATTGCCAAGGAGAAAGGATGTAATTCTCATGCAAGTCAAATAAAGAGAAACAGAGAGACAGAGAAGTAAAAGGACACAGAAACCTACATGTGGAGCGACACGGCAGCAGCATCTTTAAATCTGCATTCCACAGGTAGCCTCCACTGATGCAAATTAAAACAACAAATCAAGTCAGTTCTCTGTTCATTGTGTCACTGGTTTGCTATGATTCTCCCCCAAAAATCCACAACCACAAAATTTCAGACTGCAGAGTACAACTGATGCAGGGAAGACACTGCAGTGTGGAGAGTGAATTGGACGGTTTTGTTTGCTTCGCAGCAAATGAGAAGTCAGCACATTAAGGCAGGGATTAACACCCCCATTCCCGACCCTTCCCACTGCCTCCACCTCCCTTCTAGACAATCAGAGCTCGCAAGGCAACCTTACCTACCGTAGCTAGAGGAAGAATCAGAGATAACAGGCTAGCAGTCTGTTGTTTGAATTAAGTCAGGAAAAGAAGATGTAAAAGATGGAAAGTACCGTTTTGTCCAGGCACTGGAGGCAGTAATAAAGCTTGCAGCAGCACTGGCCCATTCTGGCAGGCTGGCTGAAAAAACAACCAGCTTCATTCAGATTGTTTAATTCCTAAACCCCAGGAATGCCTTTAAAACAAAAAAAAAAATGAAAAACCCAGAAAGGAAAAGATGGACTGCTGGCCACTGACACCAACTTGTTTCTGTGATTCCTCTGTAGCTCCCGGGTTCTCTGCTCATTTAACTTCAGGCATGCCAGAGGATGAAAAGGAGGTGGGGCAAAGCAAAGCAGATCTAGATTCTGTCAGAGGAAAGGCAGAGCGGAGGAGGGACAATGTGCTACTGGATGCCTTCCCACAGAACAAGGCAGATCAATAGAGAGAAACCAACGTAATATATGAGCAGTCAGTCTCTGAAATCACCCAGATGCTCCTCCCCGAAAAGCCAAATAGTCAACACAGAATGCCCAACCCAGCATCTTTGGCATCACTGTGCACTTTATTGTATTCACAGTTGCCTGCAAAGGTAGAATGTATCTCTATATCTATCTATCTATCTATCTATCTATCTATCTATCTATCTATCTATCTATCTATCTATCTATCTATCTATCTATCTATCTATCTATCTATCTATCTCTATCTATCGATCTATGTATCTATGTATCTATGTATCTATCTATCTATCTATCTATCTATCTATCTATCTATCTATCTATCTATCTATCTATCTATCTATCTATCTTATCTATCTCTGTCTGTTATCTATGTATCTATGAATCTATCTATCTATCTATCTATCTATCTATCTATCTATCTATCTATCTATCTATCTATCTATCTATCTATCTATCATCTATCTATCTATTTATCTATCTCTGTCTATCTGTTATCTATGTATCTATGTATCTATGTATCTATCTATCTATCATCTATCTATCTATCTATCTATCTATCATCTATCTATCTATCTATCTATCTATCTATCTATCTATCTATCTATCTATCTATCTATCTATCTATCTATCTATCTCTATATCTCTGTCTATCTGTTATCTATGTATCTATGTATCTATGAATCTATCTATCTATCTATCTATCTATCTATCTATCTATCTATCTATCTATCTATCTATCTATCATCTATCTATCTGCATGATGGATGTGAATGCAATACAAAATATTAAAAGAGAATATATAAGCAGTGAAGAAAGCATGCGCATACAGCAGATTGTCTAAGTTATGAGTGCATATACTTCAAGCGACAGAATCCCCAAGTTGAACTGCTATTAACAGAACAGAATAACAGAGTTGGAAGGGATCTTGGATGTATTCTAGTGCAACTTTCGGCTCAGGCAGAAACCCCTAAATCATTTCAGACAAACTCCCGGGGAAGATCCCTGCTGGAGTACCAGAAGGGACCCTACACAGTAAAACACAATAGCAATTGCTTGCATAAAGTGGCCTCAGATGGATTAATTTTCTGAACCATTCAAGAATGTCAAACAAGTTATCTTTCTACCACAACCAAACAAATGCATATGCCTTCTTCATTGGAAACATCTTGCATTATCATCATCTCAAACTAATTATATATCCTATGGTATAGTTGATAGGCAAGGAGAGATTTCTCATTAGCATAGGGGAAGGGTAGCAATGACAACGATGCTGAGAGAGTGAACAGGCATTCTCATGTCTATATAAATCCATGTTTATGTTTTAGCTTTAGGTTCTCCAAGTCATATCTCATTGGCGTAACTATTCTCTTTAGTTTGATTTTAATCCACATATTTGGCACAATAATTCATCATCAGTTCCACAGTTTTTATTTGGAAATGCCTTAAACGAGTCAACTGTAATTCCCCATCTTCTGTTTCCTATTTTATAATTTATTTGATTCAAATAGTAATCCTTGGCCAATGGCCGATCATTTCAATAGACTGCTCTTTCTGGAAAAATGTATTTAATTACCTCCCCCATCATCTATATATCAGTTTTCTCAGCCTTATCAACTTTAAGATGTAGGAACTTCAACCCCTAGAAGTCCCTAGTCAGTGGGTTGACTGGGCAATTCCAGAAGTTCACAGATCTTAAAGTGGCCAACGTTGGGAAACATTGTTCTTTATGCTTCAGTTTTGGTGGCAAGAAGGACTACCACTTTGACAAAGTAGAATGGCTCAGTAGCTCCAAATTGGGTGTGGCATTGTTATGAGCATGATGTCTTGGCAGAATCATCCTTGCTGGTAAGATCAAAAGGGAAGTGGTGAAACTAAAAGCAATCTGCAATAAGAATGACATTAGGTGAAGCTTTGCAGGCATAAGAGAAGCCACCCTACTTAGGAGAAGGACCTCTAAAATATAAAGAAAAGAAGGCAGTGGCAAACCACTTTGGTATTATCATACAAAAACTATGTATTAAAATCAGTGATAATTAATTAATTAAGATAGTCAATCAAAGTCCAAATAAAGGAATGGAGTGGCAGCTGTTGCATGAATAAATAATGAATGTATCTATTGACATTAGTAGTTATCCATTGAAAATCGGTGTTAGACAAATGTTTATAACATGTATATAACCTGGAGGAATAATTCAATGGCACATTGTAAGAGATCCTAAAAGCAAAAGCAAAACAGGATTTAACAGTACTAACAAGTGACTAAAATGTAAAAGTTGGAGAAATTAGAGAATCTCATTCAGAAATTTGGACTCGATAAATACAATAATATAAAAGAGAAAATAATTCAGTCTTGTAAAGAGAAATATTTAGCTATTGCCAACATGTGGCTCAAGCAAGATTATAGATTCTATACAAGGGCATCAAGGATGGATTGGATACTATTTGAATCAAATGGATTATAAAATAGGAAACAGAAGATGTGAAATTACAGCTGAATCATTCAAGATATTTCCAAATAAAGATTGTGGAATTGACAATGAATTATTGTGTCATATATGTGGATTAAAATTAAAATCAAATTAAAGAAAAAGTTATGCCAGTGAGATATGAGTTTGAGACCCTACAACGTAAGAGTCATGAAAGGATCAGGAAATAAAGCATAGTGAAAAAACTTGAGGAACTAGAAGGAGTTGAGAGAAATTGTAAAAACAAGCAGAAAAAAAATATCAAAATTTTCTAAAGGACAAGTTTAAATGGCTACAGCACAAACTATTATGATACCCAAAGATTGTTGGATTCTTTGGTTAAAAAGGAGGCATGGAGGCTTTCAATATTAAGCAAGAAATAATAAGGATTATAAGAATCTCAATCAGAATGTTAACAAATAGAGAAAATTAACAAAACAAAGAAAAGGAGATGTTAAGATGACCAGAGACATCACAGGGAAATTTGCAGGTAATATTTGTAGATCAAGAAATATGGAACAAGACAATTTGACTGGTGTATATACTTATATTAATGGAAAGGAATGCATGTAAACATTCAGGACGAACTAGTCTATAAATTTCTCATGCAAGCAAAATGTCTACAGAGATGCTCAAGTAGCTAGGTCATGCTTGTCCAAAAGGTGTCTTATTCAAAAGCAACTGGACTTTGAAGATTCAGTTACCTTTTGAAAAGGTAACTTTGGTTTTTGCAAGCAAAGTCTAGCTCAGAGGTCGTATTCAGCAGGTTCTGACCAGTTCTGGAGAACCAGTAGTGGAAATTTTGAGTAGTTTGGAGAACCAGAAGTAACCTTCCCCTTGGAGTGGGGAGGGAATGGATATTTTACAGTATCCTTCCCCTACCATGCTTACCAAGCCTCACCACGCCCACCAAGCCATGCCTACAGAACCAGTGGTAAAAAAAATTGAATCCCACCACTGGTCTAGCTAGCAATATTTTTCATAGAGGAGAATCGACCTACACATGGAAAGAAAACTGTCGTATTAATAGGCAGGTTTCAGGAAAGGCAGGGGAACACAACATCAGATAACACACATTAAATATACAATGTATACCAAAAAGAGATTTATTATTGATTCACTAATTATAAGATCTTTAACTATGTAAATCACTCCAGAATGTGGACTTTATTAAGGATTATCCTTTTGAATATAAAGCTACCATAAAAGCTATATTAGAAGAAATAGAGTAGTTCTGTAGATGGAAAGAAATGACTCAAAGAATCAATGTCCCCATATCTATTTAGTTTATATAGCATTTATTTTATTATAATGGTAAGGTTCAGTGACAGTTGCCATCAAAATCAGAGGCTGAAACATTAATGATTTGAGAGGCAGAGATGTCTGACAGATGAAAATAAGGAAGATGTAGAAGAGATTATCATTATGAAAGTAAAAAAATTGAAATCCAGATCAATATTAAATTTAGTCAACTTCCAGTAAAAGACAAAGAAAGATGGCAGATACAGTATTTTTGCTTTTTTGCCCTAGATAAGCAGTAAAGAGACAAAGAAATCATAAAGACAACCAAGATAATGAAGGATAAGGACATTTCAGCCACAAAAGATCAGAATAACATTCTGAAGATGGTTTCTCATCAATTCACCAGACAGCAATTTATGCTGGCAGCAGCTTGTTTTTAACTGCTTCTCATCCTCAGGAGGTAAAAGAGAAAGATTAGGTCTAACAGCAAATCTAGAGATTTAGCCATTTCAAAGACTGGTAAGTAATGGTCTTTCTGGCAATAACAGTAAAGTTAGATGCTGAGAAGGAGTAAAGGAAAAAAGATAGATGCCTTTAAATTATGGATTGGTAACAAATTAAGACTTCCATGAATTTCAAGAAGAATTAATCTACTAGCCTTGCACTAATTAGATGGCAACCACTCCGTTGAAACAATTAGCAACTCACATACTTTGAACATCTAACTGTAAGAAAATAGCCTGATCTGACACAAAGCAATTTCTATATTCTCAAACTCTGATTTAATTATAATTTTACTGACTCTTCTGTCCAATTATGTGCTTCTCTTCAAAGAGAAGTAGCACTATAGATCAATAATTAGAATTACAATTCTATTTAAGGTATATCATCATTCCCAAGAGATGTTCCATCCTAAATGATTATGGATGTTGGTAGGCTATGAAATGATGGCAAAACTCATTTGTTACGTCTGTCAATTATTCCTTATTCATGTAAGAACAAGGAAGTCCATTTGGTCTTACCCAAAGAAAATATAGCTGAATGTTGATCTCTTAGCTTTGGTAATTTCCCCTGTCATGGGATCATTGGATACATACTTTCACTATGGGAAGGAGGGATTAATACTGTATATACTCGAGTATAAGCCTAGTTTTTCAGCCCATTTTTTGTGTTGAAAAAATCCCCCTCGGCTTATACTCGAGTCAGATTCCCTCTGAAAAAAAATGGCGTGGAGTCGCGGCCTCCGGCGGCAGCGACTCCCAACAGCCCAGCCGGGAAGGGAAAGGCAAAAAGCGCTTTGCCTTTCCCTTCCCGAGGCGGCGGGACTGGGGCGCGCCGGCGGTAGTGACTCCTGACTCAGGGGGCCTCCGAGGGAGGGGAAGAGAGTGACTCCTGCCTCCCGCTGTCATCATCATCTTCTTCTTTTGGGTTAGTGAATCAATTAAACCTTTCATGATAGTGAGATCGTTTCCCAAATTAATTATTTTTATTTTTGAAATTTACCAGTAGCTGCTGCATTTCCCACCCTCGGCTTATACTCGAGTCAATAAGTTTTCCCAGTTTTTTGTGTAAAATTAGGTGCCTCGGCTTATATTCGGGTCGACTTATACTCGAGTATATACGGTAATCTCATCATCCCATCATAATCACCATCATGGTGCCTGGAAATGAACTATAAAGATAACACTATAACAGATTCACCCCTCCCTAATCCAAACTTCAGTTAGAGTGGGTATAAGAAATGATCAAATGATTGTGGGAACAACTCTCTTGCTTTGGATCGCCAGATTTACACTTCCATAACAAGGTTATTGAAAGCAGCAGGGATAGTTTCAGGCCACAAATCCAGTCATTAAGCTATGTGGTAAGGAGGAGTATTACTAAAATAGTGAGATACCCAAATAATTAAAAAAAAAAAAGGAATTGACCATCCTCTGAATTGAGGAAAATGGCAGGCTGATGCTGAAGCAGAGAAATGTGACAGGAAGGCTTGCCCAGACCATCACAGTTTCTTCAGATAAACTGAAGAGTTTGTCCACATTTGTGCTGGAAGGCAGCTCCTCATGAGGAAACCTGAAGGCATGAGTAAAAGCATTAGGATCCATTTAATATTTCTATAAGAAAGATTAAGCTCGCAGTCTCAGAGACTGTAAAGTACACTGAATCTGCACATTTGGATTATAATTATTTAAAAGCTATAGAAATCTTCAGGGCAGCAGAGTCGTTAGACCTCCTGGTGAGTGTCCTTATGACCCAGAACATGAATAAAGAGAAATGGAAATAAATAAATACAAGGGTTCAATAATAAACTACAGCAAAAAATATATATCTTGCTACAAGTTTGGAGTATGAAAATTTAAAATGGATAAAAGGTTTAGCCAAATTTGGATTTTATTTTAATCCAGTTTCAAATTAAATGAAATAAATGAATAGCAGGTATTTCTGTGGAAAAGAGGACAGTTTGGGTTTTCCAAGAGAAATGATTTGTAGATTTGTCTATACAAAAAGAAAGAGATCTTCATTAAAGTGCATAGATTGAATGGGACTAAAAAGTTAAGAATAAATAAAAAGAAAGAAAGAAAAGACTCAATTTTGGTTGTTGTTTTCCCTTTTTGGATGGGGGGGGGGAAAGGTAGAAGGAGATGGAGGGGCGGAGGGAGGAAGAGAAGAGGCTATTATTAGGAAAGCCCCAAAAGAAAGGAGGAAAGAATTACTAACAGAGAAAATATCAGAAATGATAAAGAGATGTTACAAATTATGCTTGAGGATTTGATATTATTATGCCAGAGATAATTTCACTGACTGAATTTGCTAAGAAGAACCTGGCTGAAAGATTTGCAAATATGGAAGAGAAAATGAATAAATATTAGAAGAATCTACAATATGAGTGATTGGAGAAGTTAAACAAATCAAGGAAAAATGGAGATACCAGAAAATATGGGGAAATGGAGATACCAGAAAATAAGATGGAAATAACAACTAGAGAAATGAATGAAGATGTGAATGTGGCGTTATGGGAACCAAAAGAGGAAGAAATTAGTCTGAGTGAGAGAAATTTTGGAACCATGTGAGGGAGCCATTAAGGAGAAGCTCTAACAGAAACTAGGGAATGGGAGAGGAAAACGTGGGTTCAGAAGCAGACAAAATGCACAAAATATGAAAAGATAAAAAATGACTCAAGAGGTATACCTGCATACTTTGTCAGGAAGATGACACAAGTTATCCAACAATTCTTCCACACCCAGTTAATTCTGCCCAAACATTGTTTTCCTTTTGGGGGAAAATAAAATTCTCTGACCAGGTAAACTAATAAGGACATTCATAAGACTGAAAACCTTGTATGGATTTTTAGTTAAAAATTGTTAAAAATGACGGTTTTGATTTAGTTAATTAAAAAGGGTTGCATATGGGGAGAAGGGAAATGTGTATCAAATTTTAAAGGGGGGGAGGGAAAAACAAGCTTGTTTGTAACTGCTGCAAAGATCAAAATTTGCTTCTTTTTTTCTAATATCTTTTTCTTTTTTCTTTTATGCACTTTTTCCATCTTTTTCTTCACTTTTTTAGTGTTTCTGTTATCCATGTAAAAATATCAATAACATTTTTTTTAAAAAGAAAAGAAAAATGGAGCTTCTCATGTGAAGGGATCTGTAAAATTAAATATTTTCATTGCTAGAAAAGATCCAAGTTTTATAGGAGCATGGCAATAAGAAAAAAAATCTGCATAGGAATGAGGGAATTACTTGGTATTATTCACTCCCATGATTCCCTTCCCAATTATCCTCCCCACTTTTTTAAAATTAAAAATTTCTTTTTAAGTTATAAAGCTTGACATGTTTTATTTTTATAACTATGTTAACTACATAACTGAGACCATTACAGCTTACAACAAGGTTGTGAAAACCATTATTATGTCACCATAATTAAAGCTGCAGTTTAAAGTCTTGACTTTGTGGTCATATCATCTGGCATTACAATGCAAATGTTCAGGACTGTATTTTAATGGTATCATTTTTTCATAGACCCCCTGTAGTTTTTCACAAGCATGATGAATCCCAAGTCCTTTTATAGTCTTTATTACTACTCTTCATAATAATCAAGTTGGCTATACCTCTTTTTCACTGTATTCCCTCATGCTATTCATGAACATATTGATTTAGTCCTTCTACTATGCTCTTCTCCATTAGCTTCAACTTATCTTTCTTACTTAAGGTTGCTTTCTGCATGATTTTGATTTCCCACAGCTCATATTTTGTTTTAATATTCTTCATCACCCAGTCACCTGTTGAGATAGGCAGCCATAGAAACTGATCAAATAAATAAACAAACAAATAAATAAAAGAAACACAGTAAAGCAGAACCAACTTCTGGAAGCCATTCTCTCTGTTCTTTCTTCTTTTGGTCAGACTTAATAATAACTGAATATTATTATTGGAGGTACATAACATAAATCATCAATACCTCTGAAACTTAAAATATCACAATCTGTCTAATCATATTCCATTGCAGCAAGGATGGTGTACTGAACCAGTAGGGTAGAAAGTTGGCACACTTAAATGTACCAATCAAGAAACCTTCTCCATTTCCTGCTGGATAGCTTCTGTTGCTGTTACTATCATCTTTGCCAGAACCCAAAATATATATGATGGGATAAGCTCCCTAGTATCTCTTTCAGAGGTATAGCATATAAGCACATGGCTACAGGATTCAGTTCTCCTTGCCTCCAGATGATTAATTTTTATATCCACGCTTCTTGTTGCATCGTACAATCTAACATTTGTTGCAAATCTTTTGGACTCTCAGTCTTCAACATGGTATCATCTAAATACAAAATTACAAACATAGTTCACATGAACTTTAACATCATGACTGTATCTTTTAACATCATCTCTAGAATCACCAAAAGCATTCCTTATACGGTTAGCCATAAATAAATTGATCAACCAAAAGAAATAGATGGCTTGTCTTTTTCGAAAGAATTTGTTGCAGACTCCATTGATTCTCATAACTTAACCCCATACACATGCAAATTATTCCACAATTCAGACTGCTTTACTTTATTATATGCTTTCTTTAAATCAGCAAATAACGCAGCAAGCCTTGTTTCTCATCGTGAGAGTTTTCTTACAGATCTATTGAAAAATCAAAGTCTGGTCTGCACACTCCATGTCTGGCTTATCAGCATATTGAACTTTCCAGATTCTGTTTACTGCCACCTGTTGTGACAATCAAGGATTATTGATAGGGCCAATTCTAATTAAGGAAGAATATGTTATCTCTATTCATGGTCAGCTAGTGTAGATATGACTCTTAACCCACAAGGAGAGTTTTATAACAAGGAGTGAGGAAGAAGAATGAGTGCCTATTCTCAAAGATGGGTGCTGATAAGAAAGTTGTACTTTAGAGGACTTCCTGTTTGAAGGGCTTCGGCGACAGACAGAAATCCGCGATCTGTCTGGGCTCGCCGCTGGAGCGCCCCGAGCCAGCTGGTTTCGGGGCTAAGCCACCCCGTAGAGGTGGTGAAGAGGGGGGAGACCACCAGCAGGGTTGAGGAGAGCCGCATCTCTCCTCCTCAGCTGGCCATTACTCCCTTTCCTGAAGGCGGTTGCAGCGGTGGTCAGAAATGGCCACCACAAAGGAGAACTCGACCGGAAAAGAATGTGCAGGAGGAAGATAAGAAGTGAAAGTTTTGGCTGGCAAGGTTAAATTGTAAAAGCAACAACCAAGGTACCCTGGAATTTAAACTTACAAAAAATAACATCGCTCCCAAAGAAGAGTCGGAAGCAGCGAAGGAAAGTGAAAAGAGAAAGGTTTGGCTTTTCCCCCCTTCTCTCTCCTTCCCTATACTGACAACTAAGAGACTTAAATAAGAAATCGGAAAAATCCGCTTTGACATCAATAGGCAATTAAGCTGAAAATAAAACAAAATGCCAAAGGGATAATAAAGATTTCTGGACATTAAAAACTTTCTTTTTCATAAGCAGGAAAGGAGAGAAAAGAATAAGGGCAGGATCTGGAAGAGGGAGGAGACTGCCTGGAATTAAAAAGAATCTACAGTAAAACTTCAACAAGACTTCTAAAAGATACATTTTAACTGAAACTTTGTAATTAAATAGTAACCCCAGGAAGAGAAAGTGAAAAAAAGAGCAAAAAGAAACAGCTTGCGTGTATTTGGATTAATTGGTGATTTTGGATTCTTGGTTATTATATTTGAATGACTAAAATCAATCGGGTGGTTGTTTAAAAATTTATACAATGGCACCACTTCTGGATGAATTGAAAATGGAACTTAAAAAGTACAAAGAAGATGCACAAGAAGGGAAGGGCTCTTTTGGCTTCATTTTTCAATTCTTAGAAATGGAGATTTGGAACTATGAGAAACAACAAGAAACGACTGCAAAACAAGAAGACTGGGACAAAGAAGAAGCCATCTTTAATGAACAAGCAATTTTATGTGGGGAAGAAAAAGGAAAGGGGGGGAAAGAGAATGGAGAATTTAAGACTTAAAAAAACAACCAAAGAAAAGAAAAATAATTCAAAAAATAAGTATAATATTGGAAAGCAACAGAAAAGGGGAATACAGAAGAGAGAAATAGAGGTAGAAAGACAAGGGGGTAAAAAGGGGAGAGAGAAGAAGAGAGGGAAGAAGGAAAGGAAAAGAAGTTACAAAGGACCAGAGCAAGATATAGAGAAACAGGACCTATTTAGAGATAATGGGTGAAAATCTAACTGAAAAAGGGATTCTGTAAAGGTACATAAGATTGTATTGTTATATTAGTAATAGAAATAACTTTAGAAAATTGAAAACAACGTATGATTAAAATGAGGGATAAAATAGTATAATTTAGTGAAATGTTTGTGAATAAAATAAGTGAAATAAAATAAATGAGAAAATTGAATTAGGAAGGAATGGGAACATTTTAATTAGTTAATGTTTTATAAAATATAAGTGAAGAGGGGGGGGAATTAACTATGGAAAGCTTATAATTGTTCCCATAGAAGTATGATATTTAATTGAAAAGTAATGTTAAAGATGTTAAGACTTTAATGAATATTAATATTAATGATAGAATTGAATTGGAATGGAATGTTGTTTTAATTATATACATTTATATTTTTTTCTTTTTTTAAGAATACAGTGTGTATTTTAAGAATGTACCAAGCTGAATCTGAATGGAAGTTATGTATTATATTGAATGTTACAATTTTAGGGAAAAGATATAAAGGCGCCATACTCCAATCAGTAACTACAGGAGAAATTTTGTTTAATGAGAAAAGATAATAGATAATTGAAACAGGACAGACAAAAATATAAATACAATGATTTGAACTGAGATGAGATAATTAAAATAAAATTGAGAAAATTAAAAGAGGGGAGAAGCTATGCAGAAAATGTAAAATAGTAATAAGATATGGAATAGAATATAAAAATTAGTATGAACCTGAATTTGTGTCTGTACGAAGAAATGTAACCCGGGATTACGCTACTTTCAAAAAAGATGTTTTATTTGTATTTTTTTTCTCTTTGTGAAAACTCAAATAAAATTTACACACACACAAAAAAGAAAGTTGTACTTTAGAGAGCCTTATTTGTACCAACATTCATTTTCTCTTCAGTCTTTTGAGTAACTTTCCTCAGTCTAATGTGCTTCTGTTGTTCTTGACCTCAACTACAATGATTACCAACCATTCTGGTCAAAGCCATTTTGGTTTAGGAGTACAAGATTTGTTCAAAGCATCTCAATCACAGAATGGGTCAACTCATCATGGCCAACTCACTGTGGCCAACTTGCCATGAGGAAGGTCATCAGGGGACAATTCAACAAATACAAAAGTTGAATTAATTTTGAGGGAACAATAATAATAAAACAAATTTAATCCAGAAATATAAGAGTTACAATAATTTAGACGAAAATGTGGTCGTCAATGATAAAAGTAACTCAATGAAACAATCAATACAGCATTGAATTGTCCTGTGACAAGTTGTCCTGTGGAGAGCTGTCCTGCGATGAGTTGTCCTGTGGCATGTTGGCTGTGGCGAGTTGACCTAGACCCAGTCAATCACATCTGATTATTCAGTGGAAGACCAGTGTGCAAAAAAGCTATTCAAAACAAACAATTCTGGTTTCTTATGACAGATCAATAATATGATCTGATAACGAGCATGAATTTCATACAGAGGTGGTGGAAAATAGGTTGGAGCCCTGTGTGTTCGTGAGAGAGACAAAAGCAGATATGAGTGAAACAACCTTTCCTTCCTTCCTTCCTTCCTTCCTTCCTTCCTTCCTTCCTTCCTTCCTTCCTTCCTTCCTTCCTTCCTTCCTTCCTTCCTTCTTCCTTCCTTCCTTCCCTCCCTCCCTCCCTCCCTCCCATCCCTCCCTCTTCCTCCCCCCTCCCACTCTCTCTTCACCTTCTTCCCTCCCTCCCCCCATTCCTCAGGCTGCAGGGAAAGCTGTCACTTGAAATTTGAACTGGTCTCTTGCAGAACAGTTTTGAAAAGAGAGCATGAAATTAACTAGAGGGCCTCAGGCAGATCTAGAGCAATAGTTTGCCCATTCCTGGTGTAGGGCATATTAGCAATGACCTGAGAAATCTTTTTTTTTTTAATCTGACCTGAAATACTTGATGGTTTAGCTCCTTGTTTCTGAACCTTAGCCACTTTAAACTCTGTCGACTTCAACTCCAAAAATTTTCCTGCCAGTATACTACGAGTATTCTGGGAGTTGGTCCATACATCTTAGAATAGCTAAGCTTTAGAAAAACTGTTTTGGGTATATTGGGTATGTTGTAGCCTCCTCTTAAGGACATAACATGACATAATAATGACTTTTGTATGAATATTCTAAAATGTCCAATAGAACTGACTCATTCAGATTAAGAAGGTGAAGTGTGTGCTATTGAACCCAGTAGAGTTTATTTCCAAAGAAGTATGTAAAGGCTTAGCCTTATACTATTATTTATTTAATTCCATGTGCATTTACAGTGTAGCAGTATGCAAACCAGAAAACCCCTTTTTGTTCAGGATAATTCTCAGGCACTTGAATGACACAGCTGTAGCTGGGTCAATCCTTTCTTAACCAGCAGAAATATGTATAATCAGCTTTGGTTTTCCGATCACACATTTGCATAAATGCAACTAGTGAACTCAATAATCTCTGAGTAGTTTGTACACACACACAAAAATACATTATTTGGATGCCACTTGTTCCACTGGCCTATTCAGAAACACAAACATCTTTTCTATTGTATAGTCCACATTGTTCAAGGATATTTGTAAATGAAACAATCATAGGATTGATGTCAATCACAAGAGGCGCTGTTTGTAATCCAATTTAGCTGTCCCTTTCCTTTCCTTTCCTTTCCTTTCCTTTCCTTTCCTTTCCTTTCCTTTCTTCCTGTGTCCCTCAGAGCTACTTGCAGTCCCAGTTACTAGAAAATTGGCAACACAGTTCCACCACAACTGGAGGTGGGAAATTCACACATATATACACACACATCGACACACCATCAAGGCAACATCGAGTCTTCTAAAAAATAAAAAGTCTTCCCAACACAATCCACCTATCACCCCTGTGCATCCCACATGCTTGACCTATCCTTTCTATTATTTTACCATCACCTTTTGTGCACCAACCTTTATTCTACCAAAACAGTGTTACCTACAATCACTCATAAGATATAAAGGTTTTCTAGGGGTTGGAAACAGTGGCACCATGCCTTCCTTTCATTATCAGAAGGTTCTCAGCAAGAATTGACCAGCTCATATGTCTCTGATTTCTGTGTGATGGTGCATGTTCTGCCACTCTGAACAAGAAAATTCTCCGGTACAGAGTTCAAAGGGACCTTGTAAGTCATCTAGTCCAACCCCCCCACCCAAGCAGGAGACCCTACACTATTTCTGACAAATGGCAGTCCAATCTCTTCTTGAAAGCCGACAGAAATTTCAAAAACAAACCGGAGTTTGCAGAGCTTTAACGAGGACTCAGAGTCTAAAGAACTTCTTTGCTTCCTGCAAAGAGCACATCCCCGAGGGCTGGTTTTTATCCCTTATGGGAGGGGCAATCACCTTCTAGACTTACTCCTGAGTTGCCCTTGCTGCTTCAACTGCTTTCTTCTTCGAGCAGCCCTGCGCACACACGCACTGGGCACAGGCTCCCCGGGGTCCTCTGCTTCACTGCTGCCAGACTCCAAAAGCTCCAAAGACAGCACCCTACTCTCTGATAGTCCTGGCCCCATCCCTGCATCAGATGCAGGACCCTCGTCCAAGTCCTCACCAGGCTCCCTGACTGGTTCCCTTTCGTCCTCGCTGTCAGAGACCTCTACCGTCTGCACCTGCTGCCGGCAAACTACAACACTCTGATGTCTCTTTACAGGACAGCTATTTGCTTTTAGTTGGCTCTTTCAGTTATGTGTACAAGATTTTAATATTACATTGTTCTGACCCAAACCTGGTTCCAAAAGAGCAAACACAAGATAAAGGCAGCAGTATAACAGTTTTATGTTTAAGCTAAGAATCCTGTTTCTTCACAGATAAAAGGCTGCTTCCAACTAATTAGCTCCAACAAGAAAGAGCCTTGCCAAGTTTTTTCAAGGCTGCCAAAAAACAACAGTCTTCAAATACCAACAAGAGTCTTCAAATACCAACTGTAATGTCCACGAGGCTGAGTTCAAAACGTCTTTTCCTTCTGCAAAGAAGGTTAATTTCACAGCTGGCTTTTATCTTCTTGAAGGAAGGGGCCATTACCTTGCAGCCTTACTCCTGAGTCGCCTGTGCTGTTGTAACTGTTCTTTCCCCCAAGCAATCCTTCGTGCATGCACATTTGGCACAGGCTCCTCGGGAACCTCCTCATCACTGCTGCCAGCCCCCACAATCTCTGAAGGTCACTCACTAATGGTCCTGGCCCCTCATCAGAGTCATCGCTCTCCTCAGCCATCTGCACCTGCTGCCGGCTGACATACATAGACATTCTGTGGCTCCAGAATTCTCTGTCTCTCTAATGCTGATACCACTTTAGGAATTGGAGAAGGAGCCTATAATAATAATAGTATTCCAAGATTTCTCTTCTCTTCTCTCCCCTTGTCTCCTTCCTCTCCTCCCCCTCCTCCCTTCCCCTTCTCTTCCCTTCTCTTCTCTCTCTCATTAGCTGGACAGCTCTGTCAGGCAGCATCATTTGATGGGTGCTTAAATGCGTGAAAACAATGTGAATGTTCCTAACTGGAATTTTGTTTGTAGTTTTTTTTTCTATTTATACTAATCATTTTCATTTTCATTGTCAATTCTTGGACACTGTTGTTGTATTATTCTGCAATATGTGTAATAATTATTGGATGCTAATATCCATGGATAGTGTTGTGGTGGCCCGCAGAGCTGGCAGCAGATTCAGACAGTGGGGAGGAACATGGGACAGTCCTGGAGTCTGCGAAGGGCTTGGACGAGGGATATGTGTCCAACACAGAGATGGGGTCAGGGCCATCTAAGAGTTATGTGCTGACTCCGGAGCCTCCAGAATCTGACATCAGTGAGGCAGAGCAGTGCGCGCTTGTGCAGAGCTGCCAGAAGCAAGAAAAGTTAAGACAAAAGGGGTAACTCGGGAGTAAGGCTTGGAGATTATTGTCCCCCCGCCATAAGACATAAAGAAGGAGCAAAGGGACACGAACCTTTGCAGGAAGAAACTTTGTTGATTCTGGTTGGTTTAAAATCTAAGCTCCGTATTGACTTTGTGCTCCGTTTGGCCTTGTACAGCTAATTGGCAATTTAGTCATTGGCAGCTTTTCAAGGGAGATAAAGGTGGGTGCTTATCAGCCTTATCCTGAAAGACTGTGGCAGACTTCTGTTGGATTATTCATAAACTGTTTGGGACTCATTACAGGCGGTGAATGCATATAATTCACAGCCGTTGAAATTTAAAAAAAAAAGGTTTTTGGGAACAGTGTGTGATTGTTACTGTCTCAGGAAGCCTTGGTCAGAACAGATATTCAGGGTTAATATCCAGTTTCTTTCAATTAAGTATCTGCATTTCTTAATTACATGCTGCTTGATTAGCCACTAGTATAACTAAATAATATAAAATATACTGCATTTCCTGCTGTTTCCCCTCTCCAATCCATTACTATGTGTCCCTTGGGTTCTGCTGTCATATGAAAATGCTGACATGCACAAAACAAACGGCATTATTTAATATTAACCATTTAAAATAATGTCATTCTTTGTACCCTACAACTGTGGAATTTTGTTATTGGCAGAAATGTTTTTCAAGGTCATTAACAGCTTTGCAATAGCTGAAAGTATATCAAATCAACATTTCTGTCCATGGGCAACCATAGACTCCAGGTAAAAGTGAGGCACTGTAGTTGTTAGAAATTTTGGTCATGAAACAGAGTTAGAATTCAGGTAGCATTAAGTTATTGCTACTTTTATAACAGAAAGTAGAAATATATGAGGAATGAAATGTATTAGACAACTGGTCTCTAAATCCCATAAATACTCATTTTTCTAAAAGTCCTATGAAAGGATTTACTTCCAAGAAAAAGATTAGGCTGTTAATGAACTACACAATAGAAATCCTTTGAGTAAACTTTACCAAAATTAATGTGTTCAAAAAGAATGCCTACTGGATTTCATTTCTCAAAACATTATTCAAGTGACCACATTAGAAATAGGTAGGTATTTGATTAATAAGATTAAAAACAATAATATTTGCAAAGGCAAAAAGCATTTGTAAAAAGCTATTCAGATGAATTTCAAAGGTGACTTCAATTTTCTTTCCAATAACAAAGGAATCCTTTTTAACATCAGATGTGTGTAGAAGCTCAGCATATCTATTTATCCCTTTGGCTTAATAATTCCATGTCCGTTGTAGCATGATCCTTCAATAGAAAAATAAGCATATGTTCAAAATAAGCATGTGTTTTATTATAACAATTGAAGCAATCTCATACTCAGTCAGGGCCTTATCAAGATCAACATTTTGAGAATGATGGCACAAACATTACTATAAGCTGAATCTTCTAATTTGGCTACTGTCCTCCTTTTTGGAGAAGCTTATGGATAAATAGTGAGTAAAACATGTGATGGGAGAACTTCCTTTGTGCTCATGTTGTCCCAGTTTCTGTCAACCTAGTAGTTTGAAAGCACATAAAAATGCAAGTAGAAAGATAGGGTGGGAAGGTAACAGTGTTCTATGCACCTTTGGTGTTTAGTCATGCTGGCCACATGACCACAGATACATCTTTGGACACCGCTGGCTCTTTGGCTTTGTAATGGAGATGAGCACCGACCCCTAGAGTCAGGAATGACCAGCACGTTTGTGCAAGAGAAACCTTTACCTTTACCTTACTACATAGATAGCATATTTAAGTTTCCTGTGATATAGTGGAGCAAGACAGCAATGGAATTCTAAAGATTTCCAAAATTCTATGCTCTGGCTTTGGTATAATGACAGGTTGGTAATAATAGCCTCCCAAGTGTCCAAACCTTAGTGGGAAGATGGATTGGTCCAAAGCTGGAGGTAAAGGAAGTTTGTGACCTGAATCTAGCTTTTATGACGTGTTGTTTGGCAATTACGCTATGCTTCAGTGTGTTTTTCCTTCTGGCAAGTAAACAATCTTGTCTTCTCCCAGAAAAATTGCTGCTAAACAGGCCATATAGATCTAATTGACTATAGGTCTATATGGTCTGTTATCTATCAAAGTTCACCAAGTCCAGTTTCCTGGCTTCCTTGTACCAAATACAGCCAAGTCCTCTGTAGTGACTCATACCATCTCCATCACTGAAGAATTAGGAGAAGGACAATGAAACAAAAATGTAAATTGTCCTCCTTGACCTTTTATAAGTTGCCTGCCAATTGAAAGTCAGGGTTGCTGCAACCACTTTCTGCCATTTTTTTTTCCTTTGTTGATCTGAACTAAAGCTGCAGCAATAACCTATAACTTTGAAAAAGCTGGGTGAACCGAAAACTCAGAGCACAAGCCTGAAATTGGTTTCTTTGTGGAAGTTTCCTCCTGGTTACTCATCATCAGATCCTGAGAGAGAAAAATATAACTGATCAAAAGGAGAAACTGTCTTAGTCTGACTGACATTCCCCATCCTCTAGCGGAGAAGGTGGATTAAGACTGTGCAACGTTCAGAAGAGAAAATTAAATGATGATTGGTATTGAAGTTGACTGAACCAAAAGACAATTGAAGCAGGGGCTGGATGAGTGGGAGCTACTATGATCACTGGTATGAAGGAATCAAAACCATAGGTAGAAGTAACTCTATAGCAAACAAAATTACCTCAAAAAGGCCACTCATTTAATTCATATTGTACACCATGCTGAAACTAGTGGATCTTCAAGTCTTAAGGCATTTAGAGACCGATATGATATACTGAATCCAAAAAAAAAAACCAACACACCCAGAATCCCTTTGAAATGTATAAAAATATTTAAAAGTACCAAGGAAGAGGCAGATCTAAGTAGAAGGCCCAAGAAGCATTTAAACAATGTCACTGGGAGCATAATAAAATATGTACTTCTGCAAAGCAAACATGATCTGTTGATTTGATTTCTGAGGTTCAGGACCACTTAGAATCACTTTCCTTGTCAGTTCTTTTCCTATCTTAAGTCAGGCACACATATTTTAGCGGCTTGCATAATTTCAACTTCTCCTTTCTTGCATTTCAACTTTATATTTCTTGCATTCATTCAATTGGCTTGCTGGCTGCAATAATCAGCCATCTGTATCCCTCACTGCAGGCTTTTCTTGAATTCCCTTGGCTGGCATCTGCTGTTTCAGAATGTCCCCACTGAATAGCACAATTTTATTTCTTTTGTGGTAGAATAGTTTTAGACTTGGGGTTACTATACAGGTTCACATTTTGGGTGGGATTTATCTCTTCTACTCTGGGGACTTCACCCAGAAGGGTTTTTTTTTCCTGATGCACACTCCCTTGGGTCTAAGAGCATAGCTTAAATTTTAACGTTTTATCAGTAAATAATAAACTTGTTGTATACTATATATATTTATTTATTTGATGTATTTGTATCCCCCGGAGTCACCTTATCGGGGAAATGGACAGCATATAATTTTAAAATAAACAATAAATAAATAAATAAATAAATAATATTTTATATATTTATACTAATATTATTTATTTGATATATTTATATTTGCTTCCTATGTCGAAGCATCTCATAGCAGTTTACAATAAAACAATATTAAAATCCTAAGTAAAATATACTTTAAACTAGCATAAGACAATATATGGTAAGAAGCTAAAACATACCCACTGAAACGCTTGCAGGTTTTGGAAATATTATTCTATGCGGAGAACTGGATGAGCTGGCTCTTTTCTTTTATGTATACTGAGAGTGTTTGCACCAAGACAATTGCTTTGGGTGTCCAATCACACTTGGCCAATAAAGGATTCTATTCTATTCATTCTATTCTAAAAAGGTGGACCCCATGAGAGGGAATGTTATTTTTACAAACAGCCACTAGATGGCAATCATCACCTGTCAGCATACTGTACTTATCAAGATTGCTTTAATGAACAGTTGTTCATTAAAGCAATCTTGTTAAGTACAGTATGCTGACAGGTGATGATTGCCATCTAGTGGCTATCTCTAAAAGTGAAGGGGACAGATATTTGTAGCTGTATACATTATTGGGAACAATTAAAGACAAATGTATATCATATAGACACCTAACGTTTTGAAACTGAGATCTCTGGCTAGAGAACATAGGCAATAAAAACAGCTGCATTACCATTTTCCTGAAATGTGAAATGAGTTGAAATGAAGAAATTGGAGAGAATTCCAATAACCAGGTGCCATCTCACGGACACATCTTGCCCTGACTAGTTTCAGAAGAGAGGCACCTTAAGCTGAAGTGAAATTGAATCCCTAGGAGCAAAGCGAGTATTCTCCTAGGGGTTTGCCTATTTATATGCTACATCCTTCAGACAGCTGCTCTGCCATGCTTAACATGACTAAATATATAACCTCACATTAGAATCACATTGTAAAGCAGGCAACCTCCAGTTCCTGTCTCCCATAATTAAATTAAACAATTCTTTTTGTTACTCTGTAGAATAAACTGAATTTGAAAATAGGATAGTAAGTAATGATGCTTCCCATAATATTAAGTGAATTTATTCATAGTGCAAGAAACAAACACAATCAAATAATTTGGGTGTTTACGCAAGTTTATTTGGGCCTTATGGGCCAAACTGAGAACCTTGAAATATCTTGGAAATGAACAGCAACCCGGTGGACTTAATTCAAGATGAATATGTCCTCTGTTGAATATTTCAAACAAGCATATACCATTATATTTTGTATCAGTTGAAATCTCTAAATATTTTTGGAAGATGCTACTGCTGTAGCAACAAGTACTAATTAAGCTTTGAATCACTTCCAACTTTCCCAGGAAAGAACAGAGATGGTCCGCCAGCCAAAATTGGGCTAGCATGTTCTTTGCCTAGGAATCAAGGGGCAACATCGTATAAGTGAATTATCTCTTTTTGAGCAAACATTTGATTGTATCCTGTGTAGAATTACACTTGTGATATGGGTGGTTATATACATCTGATAAATAAGGGCAACTTAACCCAGAACATGTACTCTTAATACTAGGTTCTGGCAACCATTTAAAACAGTCACAATGTCAAGTAAGGAAGACATAATAGAATTAATTATTGTCAGTGCATCGCCAGGATGTTTGTTATGGCAGCCAAAGCACAGAATGTTATTAATATCAAAATATGTTCTTTTAGCAAATAGTAAGTATATCAGCCACTCAGTAAGATGGGAAAATGATAACGTAATGAAGAAAAGACAGAGCAATTCTGCTCCTATTTTGGCTGAACCTTTTTCCTCAGGAAGATACGAGTTCCATCAAATAAGTGTCACGAGCAAACTTAAGGGCCTGTATTGAACCTTGAGACTGACAGAAGCACAGTACTTATTTTTGGAGCATGGGACAGATCAATTACATCCTAGGGAATTAAAGGAACTTGCTGATTGCTGTTCTGAATATTCTTATATTATTTATTTAATCAATGTGGACCGTGCCTGACTCTGAGTTGATTGTGAACAGCTTGCAATATAGACATAGAAGAATAATGGAATAAAGAGAACTGGAAGGTCTTCTAGCCCAACCCCCATGATGAAGCAGGAGAACCCTATACCATTTCAGACAAGTGGCTGCCCAGTTTCTTCTTAGAAATCTCCAGTGAGGGAGCTCCCACAACTTCTGAAGGCACGCCATTCTACCAGTGAACTGGTCTGTCAGCAAATTTGTCCTTATTTCTAGCTGGGCTCTCTCCTTGATTAGTTTCCATCCACCATTTCTTGTTCTGCTGTCTGGTACTTTGGAAAATAACTAAAAATAAACTAAGAATAATTTTTAAAAATGGACCCAGAAGAGTGAAACAAGCAAATGTACCCTACACCAACCAAAATTAGCAAAGGCATTAAGAAATTCTGGAGAAATTAGTGAAATGGTAATGGCAGGAGGAATGCAAGCTTTAGCCCTATCTTCAAAAAGAGAAAAATGGAGGATCCAGGGAATTACTGATGAATCGGTCTTGACATCAATAGTTGGAAAGATTCTAGAACAGGGCATGAAGCAATCTTGAAAATACTGCAGTAAGTACCAGAACTCAACATGGAATTGTTAAGATTAGACGTTGCCAGCTCAATGATCTTGTTTTATTTCACTTTTGGTCAAGTACTGTAACTTCCTTAAAAGGTAATTGCAATGTTGTAATGTCTGAAGCTGTGAAATGAGAACTACAGCTTCCCAGACCAGACAGAACCATTGTCTAAACAATATGAAACTCTAATCTGAAGGCTGGAGAAAAATAAAATAAAACGACCAATAATCAATTGATTCAAAAAGGGGAAAGAAAGATCCTTAAGTTTAGAATCAGTTCAAGTTTATCCATTGCATGATGAAGGTCTTTTCATTGAAGAGTATGGACTGCAATGATCACTGTGGTAGAGAGCAATTATTTTTTTCAGTTCCCAGTCTAGTCTGAGAAAAAGAATCTTACTCAACTAGTTTCTGTGTCTAAAGGGGAAGTAGAACCTGGTTTTGCTTGCTTCTTGTCTGGCATCTTAGTCACTACAACCATACATATATGCAAATAAGTGTGCGTGCATGCACACAAACTCACATGCATATATACATGGAACGCAAACACACAAATCTATACATACATACATACATGTAGCAAGCAGATGTGATCTTGTTACTTGTCTATAATGAATCAACTCATCCAGGACTTTTTGCTACTATATAGTTCTTAAATGAGGAGATGATTTTTCCTGGAAGAGTAGAGATTTACCGCCAGGCCTGGCCTGACAGTTGAAGAAGTTTTATGCCTTGAGTTCACTAAAGTATTTGATAAAATACTCATGACATCCTTAATAGTGTGGTTAACAAAATAAGGTCCAGATGACTTATCAATTAAATGAATACACATAACTGGCTTGAAAACTGGCTTGGAAATCTTATTCGGAGCTAGAAACAATTTGTCAACAAATTGGTATATCAGGAAATTCAGTCCTGGCTCCTCTACACTTCTACACTACACTACAGTTTTATTAATGGTGTGGATGAGAGATGGAAGAAATGCTTATCACATCTTTACATGTGGATAGTAGATAGTCCAAGTTAATGTCCAAGAAGATAGAAAAAGCAGTCTTGATAGGTCTCAGGAATTGACTGAATAACAGAATGAAATTTAATGGAAGAAAATGTAAAGTTAAATACCTAGGCAACAAAAGTCAATGGCATAGATATAATTTGGGATGGCAATAGAAAATTTGATAAAGATTGTGCACCAGTTCTTGATTACAAGATAAAGATGAGTCAGCAATGTGAAATGGCTACAAAAATGCAAATGCAGGGGATCAAGTACGCCCCTTTTTGAAGAAGTCCTTCCTGGATCCAAGTATTTTAAGCAGCTGCAATTCTACTCTCCAATCTTCCTTTTCTAGGAAGAAACTATTGTTGAGACAAGAGGCTGAGCAGTGTTGCAGAGACCCTTATTTCAAATTGGTGATCCAGTAGAATCAAAGATTGATCTCACATATGTTGCCTCCCAACATTCCTGCCATTACTGCAGATATAAAAAAATCTACCCAACATTTAAATGTGATTTAAGCAGTTTGACTATTCACAGCATCCTACATCATGACACAAGGTATAAAGTATCTGACATTAAAAATACTCTATATGTAAATATAAAGTTGCATATGAAAAATATACTGTGGCCCTTGTAATTTTAGAAAGCAAGTGCTGGATGTGAATTTAAAAAAATACCTTATGGTACCCATGTACAGAAATTGTAAATTATAATTACAAGACTTTAAAATAAAGAACACAAAATATCTGATTCCAATGTGTAACACTGATATGGAGTAAATTCTGCCTGACACATCCTCCTTAATAACTACTTTCCTAACAGGTGGTGGCATTGATATCTGCAGGACCCGCTATAAAAATCTTCTTCGTGTTAAAATATCCGTTCCAACAAAAACAATCATAACTGCAGGAATTGCAGGTAAAAACATTGTAAAGCTTAAATATTATTGCCTAATTTACCCCAGTGAACAGGACAAGTTAAAGGCTCACTTAGTACCAGGAAGCCATCCTTTGCTTATCTACCATGTAATTTTAAGTCCATTGCCAATAGATGTCAGTGTTATCACATCTAACATATAGATTTCACCAATGAGTTTAATTGTACTGCTTGACAACAGGACCACAATATTTTCTTCACTGATTCTCAAAATTACATTTTTTATGAAAACATTTTCTGCCACTCAACAAGAGTATATTGTAATAATGTTTAGAAAGGTCATCATTCATAGTATTCTGCTTATATTTATGTGTATTTATGTGTTATATTTATGTGTAGCATCTGCAGCACCAAGGCCAGCGCACCCAGGAAGTTCTGTATTTCCATTCTCTCCCAATAGAGAGATGTGGTGTGTGTGTGTGTGAGAGAGAGTGAGAGAGAGTGAGAGTGAGAGTGAGTGAGAGAGTGAGAGAGTGAGAGAGTGAGAGTGAGAGTGAGAGTGAGAGTGAGAGAGAGAGAGAGAGAGAGAGAGAGACGTACACCTCAGTAATTCATTTAAAAATCTTGAAATCAATTCTTCTTCTGGGATCAATTCTATTGTACCTAATATTAAATAATATTTTCAGTAATATTTTAAACCTTGACTCTCTTTTTGGTCACAAGGTTGAAATACACTGTTAGATTAATGAAGAAGATGCACCACAGTACACATTCATCTAATATTGAGAAGAATGTACCCATCATCCAAATAAACACAGTTTTGTGTGTATCCAGACAAATGAAGTTCAGTATTATTTAGAATGTCCATGTACTAATTGAATATTCCGCCACTAACATTATTTTCACACTGACAAGGCAGGTTAGGCAGCTAATACATACCTATCTTCAATGATACTCAATTCTGATATCCTAATATTGTTATAGCAACTGATGGAAATACAAATTAAAGACACAGCTATTGAGACACTGCTGAGGACTTCTGTCATGGTCCTTTTATTTTCCAGAGAAATTCTGTTCAGATCTGTACAGTTTGGGTATGCATCCAATATACACTGGATTATGTACACATTCTTTTCTAAACACTAATGACAGAGGTCTTCTTGTCATATTCAAAATTATTCCTTCTAAATTGATTCTCCATACCTTTTCAACTCTCCTAATAACCACTGATACAAAACAAATCATATTGATATTACCATTCTTCTGCCTTTGCCATAGCAAAATAATTGTGATTTCTCAAAAAGTTGGTTGGTAATGTAGAGAAGCCACTGGTTGCTACTTACCTTCTGAAAGAAAAACTGTGTTGTTATAACGAAGACATCAAAGCCACATCTGGTTCTCTTGAGTTCTTCTTGGACACAATTGAATTTTCTGACTAGTTCATCACACCTGTCCTTCATCTGCTGGATGAACTGTCGTTCTGGCTCTCGTGTCTGCAACTCTGGCTTTGTAGAAAATCCATTTCTTGGAACAGAAGACTTTTGTTTAGGATGTCCTGCAAGAAGCAATCAATCTCCATGTAACATCCACATAATGTTTTGTTTTATATGTAAGAATGTAGCTATTCACAGTCAGGAGGTGGTTGAACTGACAATAAACTTATCTTTTACGGCAGCCACATATTAAGAGGAGACTGGTAGCATCTTTCTACATCATGAATTTTATTAAAAGACATAATTTAAACATCTGCAAACCTGCCATGCCTTTAATATGCAATCATTAAGCTATTCTATCTAATATATTTCTTTCTTAAACAAGAAAAATGTCACGATGAAAAAGAGTTTTAGGTTGACATGCTTTGCATTTTCTTTCTTTTTTTTTTTTAAAGAAATAATTATTACTCGTGCATTGGTGGCAGTCTCTGAGGCTGCTGTCACAAAACTTGCCAAGAAAGAGAAAGAGGTGCTGTAGTAGCAACAGCCTTGGACAGTACAAGTAATCTTCTACTTACAACAGTTCATTTAGTGACCGTTCAAAGTGCACTGAAAAAACTGACTTATGACCGTTTTTCATACTTACAACCATTGCAGAATTTCCATCGTCACACTGTCAAAATTCAGATGCTTGGCAACTGACTCACATTTATGAACTGTTGCAGAGTCCAGGGGTCATGTGATCACCTTTTGTGACCTTCTGGCAAGCAAAGTCAATGGGGAAGCCAGCTTCACTTAACAACCATGTTACTAACTTAACAACTGCAGTGGTTCACTTAATAACTGTGGCAAGAAAGGTCGTAAAATGGGCAAAACTCATTTAGCAAATGTCTCAGCAACAGAAATTTTGGGATCAACCGTGGTCATAAGTCAAGGACCACCTGTAGCAGCCAATAAGGCAAAGACTTGGATAGGTCATCATCGTCTTGCAAATATCTAGGATTCAAGTGTAGTTTTCAATCTTTTCCATAACTCTTGTACCAACTTTCTACAAGAACACTCATGCAAAACTCTACACTAGAACTCTCAAAGGTGCTTTTTTTTCTTTGTGGTTTTTTTTCCTGGACTTTCTTTGCCTTTTTTTTCTTTTGAAGACATTTCACTTCTCATCCAAGAAGCTTCTTCAGTTCTAACTGGATGGTAGGAAGGGGGAAATAGAAGGATGTGGTGGGAATGAAGGAATGATGGGGGAGCAGAATGGAAGAAATCATTCCATTCCCCCACCACCCCACCATTCAGCCAGAACTTCTTGGATGAGAAGCAAACTGTCTTCAAGCAAAAACAAAGAAAGTCCAGTTGCCTTTTGAGGGGAGGGAAAACACACCTTTGGCACAACCTGGATGACTGAGAATCTTCATAGACAGCTACATTAAAAGCTTCTTTACAAACCTTGGGCCATGCTCTCTTCTCACCCAGAGGAGACTCTTCATATTTTAGATACACAGTTTGCATTGCAAAAGAAAAAAAAATCTTTTTCTCCTCCTCCTCCTTGAGTGCCAGGAGACCGAGATATCTGAGAGCAACTTAGGCAAAGATGGACATACAAATGCATGATTGAAATGTATTTGATCAAAGTGCACATGCAGCTGTTTAAGTTAAAATCTTAACGCAGCACCTATGTTTAGTTTTGTTTGTACTGATTCATTTCACACATCTTGTTAGTCAGGGAACTTTCTAGGTTCCTTCACCACATGTGCCCTGTTTTTCAGCTGGTGGTTCACTGTGAATTTAGCATTCCTAAAAATAAAATTTAACCAGAATTCAATGTTGTTGCAGGGTGGATTTCTCTGTTCCTTCTCATTTCCCTTCCCCCCACCTGCTGTCGGTCCTATTCCATTTAGCACTGAACATGCTCAGTCCTAATTTATCTGCTTCACAGTTTCAGTTTGGGCTTTTTTCTTTAAATATCTTTCTATCTTTACTTTGCTAAATCGTGATGTTTTCCCCAATCTGTTATTGCTTTCTTCTTGTGTGTAGATGGTGCTAGTATGATTACTTAAACCAGGGAACTCATTTCTGAACACCAGAAATAAAGAGATTAGGAGTAAACACAGAAAGGAATCAATAGATTTGGAGACAGGCATTTTAGAAAATGTGTTTATCTGTCATATCAAGAATATAAATATTGGTGCTGGAGCTGATGCAGGGGTTTAGAATTGGCCTTTCTTCCAGAAAATCAAAGGCTGCTTCAAAGACTTTCCATATGCTGGAAAATCACGCCACCCAGCTTATCTCTCTACAATTAGCTATTTGCATGAAACCATGCAGAGTGGATTCAGATAAATGCCATATAACTCCTTATTCTGCAGCATCTTCCTGAAAGGCTTTGTGCGAAACCGTATTACAATAATCATTTTACTGCCCAGTTAATCATCAGCACAGTTTGATTAGTGATATCTAGTTCATAAAAGGGGAGTGAAGTTGATTTGTATTTGTGTCTAAAAATTACCCGTTACCAATATTTCTTTGCAAAAGTTTAAGCCCCGTGATGGTAATTGCAAACTTTTAGATTTTTTTTAGTACAGGTGTAGGAAGTTAGCACCCATCCCTCTCCTAGAAAATTGAAATGTCCTAGGAAATATTAAAAAGGCAGAATATCTCCCCTAAAAAGAGTAGAAACTCAGAAGCAGAAACTCACCTCAGAGAGGCAGAAACTCAGCCCCCCCACCTTTGCTAATGGGCCATTAAGGCCTAGGCCAGAGTATTCCACATAATAAAAGCCTCTACCCATCTCACCACCTGGTCTGGGGAGATTGTATCAGCCAACACTCAGGCGAAGCCATGTGGTCAGATAAAGCCTACAAAGTTAGTTAAGACCCCCGCCCCTGGGAGTCTGACAGCCAATGGGATACATTTCTTACACAGGAACAGGAAACACTAAGATGGGGCCCAACAGAGGTTATAAAACTAAGGGTCTCTCAGCATCTCAGCCCTTTTTCCTTCTTTCTTCATCCAGGGCATGTGATCCACCATTAAACCATCTTTCCAAACAGCCTCCATGTTTCCAGTGTCTTACTTCCCCACTTGGAACTGAACCCAGATGGACATTTCTTCCAACACAGATACAACAGTTTCGACTCAACACAGTTTGTTTAGTGACTGTTCAAAGCAGGGATGGGATTAAAAATTTTTAACAACTGGTTCTGTGGGCATGGCTAAGTTGGTGGGCGTGGCTTGGTGGTCATGTTATTGGCTGGGCGTAGCCAACTCAATATCACTCACATCGAGGCACGCATCTCCTCGCCTGGCCTCTCATGACTGTGGGGAAGCTGCAACAGTCATAAGTGTGAAAAATGATCACAAATCACTTTTTTCAGTGCCATTGTAACTTTGATTGGTCACTCCACACAAGCAAAGTACCAGCAAAGGAGGGGAAAAAACTCCAGAGATGTTCCTGAGACAGGAAGTCTAGTCCTGCCAAGAATGTAATAAGGGTTAAGGGTCCACCACGTGGGTCGTCGTGGAACAAGTCCTCGATTGCATCTTTTGATGAAACCTCACGAAGCACTTTTCAAAGACTTAATAGCAGGTTAACACGAGACAGTTTCTGTAAGCAACACCAGAATGTTTCCTTCCTCCCTTCCTTGCAGGATTAGGCCAGTAATTTCTTCTAACAACCGGTTCTCCGAACTGCTTAGAATGTTAACAACCGGCTCTAGCGAATAGGTGAGAGCCTGTAGAATCCCTGGTTCAAAGTTACAATGGCACTGAAAAAAGTGACTTATGACCATTTTTACAGTTATGACCGTTGCAGCATTTCCATGATAGTGTGATCAAAATTCAGGTGCTTGGCAACTGTCTCATACTTACGACCGTTGCTGTGTCCTGGGTTACATATGTGATCACCTTTTGTGACCTTCTGACAAGCAAAGTCAATGGGGAAGCTGGATTCACTTAACAACCAGGTTACTAACTTAGCGACTGCAGTGATTCACTTAACAATTGTAGCAAAAAAGGCCATAAAATGGGCTCTCTTATCACTTAACAACAGAAATTTTGGGCTCAATTGTGGTCGTAAGTCGAGGACTACCTGTAAAAAGAAATGAAATTGCCTCCGGCATATTAGAAGGCAAAGCAGCATTATTTCTTCTTTAAAAAGGCTTCTCGGCTATGTATGGGTAGCCTTAGAAAATAAAATGCTCGAATGTCCATCTATCCAGCCTGAAAAAAGACAAGGGAAACTGCAATGGTAGAGATCATCTGGGAGAGGAATGAAGTAGAGCAAAGAACCCATCTTAATATCTTGTTTTCAGTTAAATGAGTGTTGGCCGTGATGAATGAGTAAACCTTATTCATTGCAGCCATTTTGTGGGAATGTCCACAGCAGGTTTTCAAAATTTCCCAGGTGCTCACTGGCTCAAAAAATGTTACCTAGCTGTGTTTTAAATTACATAGGGACCTTCCGTAATTACAAAAGCTCCTTAGGAAAGAAATTAATTTTCAATGTGTGAGGGACATGAGCCACAAGCCACTGGGAATGGGGCGGAGGTGGCAATGAGACTAACAAACACATCCCATATTTTTCCTCTGCATGCAGAGAGGAGTGAACAACTGTCTGAAAAAAACCTGACTAGCATGGCAGAAGAGAAATTGCCTAGGCATGCAGTTTCACTTACCTGTAAAGAAAAGGGGGAGGGGCAGGAAAGAGAGAGATGTGGAGGAAAAATGTATCTGTTCCTGAAAGAATCTGTACTTTCATTTTTTCAAATATTACAGTGGTGCAGAAGACCACTGAGGTTGCAAATAAATGAGTTTTTATGTTGCACACTGCTGTCAGTAATAAAATTATATCACAGAGTTTCACATTTCAAGGAATTAACTGGCTTTGTTTCTACTAACATAGCAGGCTACTTTAATTTTATTTTTTTTAAAGTTATATATAAAAGTCACAGTATGCAGCCTGAGTCCTAACAGGCCTAAAATATCATTATTGCGGAACTGAATGCTGGTGGCCACATCAAAGCTTCTGTGGCTATTTTCTCCTCCTCACAATAATGTGAAGTGCTCACAGATGTTTTCTAGAGCTGATGTCAGTGTTCAAAGAGAGTGTCATGGGACTCAATGACTTTCCATGGGCTTTTGATGAACTGCAGGTGCCAAAAAAACACTTATGGTGAATTTATCTAGAAAGGGAAGATGAGAAAACATTCTGAAAGCCTGGAAATTCTGTCCAATGACATTTTCTGAAATGTATATTTACATTAGACTAACAGTTGGCTAAAAGTAGTATGAAGTGTTTTATAGGATGTTGATGATTTGGGAACCAAGATGTATGAAAATAGGATTTTGTTGTAGGTCAATACTTTGAAAGGTATGGTTGTTTTGAACAACTTGAGACAAATGTTAGATATGCTGCCCTAGCTAGGTACTGTTCAATGAGTGCATAACATATAATCTGGTTCTTAATAAAAACAAAATTCAGGTATTGCTAGACCTGTAGGAGGCTGGGAAGAAGTACACTCTAGTTTTACTTTTAGTATTTGCAATGCACCAACTCTACTCACAACTTTTTTGCATTGTTTTTAGTTGCATATAGTCTTTCTGTGATGAGGAGTTTTGGATGCTACTTATAGAGAACTCTGGGTTTATCCAATGAAGGAAGAGTAGAAATGCCTGGAATTACAAGGGCAAAGCTGGTGTGCGCATCTTCATTTCTCTCTCTACTTATTCAGGCAAGAAGGTCCGAATACTAATTTTGCTTCTGTCATTTGAAGACCAATGCAAAATAGTATTCTGTTCTTGTCTGAAACATCCAACTTTTGTCAACAGTGCATGTCTTCAAGGCAGTGTTGACTCGTAACAACTGAGATTTTTGGAAGTCATTTGCCATTTTCCTCTTCCTGCTAGAGAGGGAGGGAGGGAGCGGGAGGAAGGGAGGGAGAGTCAGAGACAGGACACAGAGAGACTGGCCCACCCTTGATGCCGAAAGATGCAAGTAGTCTCCAGTTTTCTAGCCTGCTGCTTTAACCACTACCACAAACGGGATCTCTTTTTTACTAGAAATGACTTTTAATAAAAAAAATAATTAGTTTATGATATCAAATGGCCCAGAGATATGTGAGAGAGAGATTCAGAATACCTAACAACTTGACAAACAATACGTTAAAATGTTAAACCTCTAGCCTGTGTTTTCTATGCTCTAATAGGCACTTATTAATGTGTAATGGTATGTGGCAATGATCTTGGGAGATGGAGGAAGAGCCACAGCCAGGGCAATGGTTGGGTAAGGAGCAGCTTAGCCTGAGGTAGGAATGTCTTTGTGGCAAACATTCCAGGTGGCATCTTCCCTAGCTTTTTGAACATTAAAAGTGGCAGGGGAGAAATGTACTTCCAGACTTGCAAGAATTTGTTAACGTAAAGTAAAATTAGTTCAGTTGGGCCTGCTTATTGTCTAAACTACCTTGCAAGTTTAACAATATGCTCTGGCAATAGTGGAAGACAAACAACCTTATAATTAGTTCTGTTGCTTTTGTTATACTTTGGATTCAGTTAGAACTGTTTGAGCGTTTTGCAATATCTTCTATTGTTAATGTTATGGCGATACGGATAGAAAGAAATAATAAAGCAGAACATCCAATTTTTAAGAAAAATAATGAAATATGCTTTGTATTTAAAACACCAGGAAACCAAGAAACTTCAAAGGTATTCAATAATGAGGTCAGTGAGTCTATTTCAAAATGACTTCCTTGGGGACTCCACAGCTAAATTGTTTCAGATTTAATTAAAGAAAATTCACTGAAACTTTGTCCAAGTCTTCCAAATCCCTGCAGCCTTACATTATTTGAACTGAATGCCTTTAAATTGTCTTTCCAAATGTCCTTGTAATTTAAGTTTTGTGAATCTTGCCCTTGTGGATAATCTTGAGCTTCTCCATTCATCTAGCGCTAACAGAACAACTCAAAATGCATACCATTTTTCTGCTTCATATGGAGAATCTACAAAATACAACGCACATAGAATGATTCTGAATCTTTTTATGTAGTGGTGAAGTTATGAGGAAGGATATTATTTAGGGCATGCGCATGATAATTGCCTTAGAAATGCTTTAAATTATACCCCACATGGATGTTAGAAGATAAGACCACTCAAGCATAGACAGACACATTTTTGCTGGAAGCAGGTTAGAAGCTCCAAATATCAGGCAGTCAGAACAATGATTTCCTGGACATTTTACAGTGAGCAGATGGGGAAAATGATAAAGCATTTGTATTTTAACAGTGTTTTTCTATGTGTTTGGCACGGGGTTCTAGTCTCCTCTTTCACCATCCTTTCCAAATCATTCTCCATTTCTTTTCCAATAGTTAGGCTAATATGGATTACTTATCCAATCATTAATTATAATGAATTATTTAAAAAAATAAAACAATATTAAGTATCTGTAGGTACAATATCCTCCTCCTTCTTCTCCCCCCATATTATGAGGGAGGTCTAGATATGATACCTATATTAATAGCCAAATGTCTCTCACACTTGGTTTCTAAAACTTCACTGATAGCACCTCAAACATTTCTTCTGTCCAGATTATATTATATTATGTTATGTTATGTTATTATATTATATTATATTATATTATATTATATTATATTATATTATATTATATTATATTATATTATATTATATTATATTATATTATATTATATTATATTATATTATATTATATTATATTATATTATATTATATTTTATATATATTATATTATATTATATTATATTATATATTATATTATATTATATTATTATATTATTATATATTATATTATATTATATTATATTATATTATATTATATTATATTATATTATATTATATTATATTATATATATATATTATATTATATTATATTATATTATATTATATTATATATTATATTATTATATTATATTATATTATATTTATATTATATATATTATATTATATTATATTATTATTATAATATAATTTCATTCTTTCATAATTGAACTTCAACGCTGTCCATCTCACCATGGTGACTCTAGGCAGCTTACAGTCATATAACTTGTGTGTCCAATCACACTTGCCCAATAAAGAATTCTGTTCTGTTCTGTTCTGTTCTATTCTATTCATTAAAATACAATATAAAATGTATTATAAACTATGTGATAAAATAATAAGTAAAAACTTTACCTTTAAAATTCAATTAAAATTCAATTAATCAAGATGGGAGGAAGGGACCAAGTGTGCATGGGGAAGAGGTGGGGTCTGCCTAATCCATTAACCGTCTCCAAGATGCCATGTCCCTGTTGGGAGTGCATTTAGAATAATCCAAGACAGACATTAAATAGGGATTTTGTGGAAATGCTTTATTATTTTTTTCAGTCATGAAAGATTGGATGAATGTTCTTTTAGTACGCAGAAGTTTCTTAAAAATATTCAAGAATCCAGTGATATTGTGATATTTGGAAACACAGGCAGGGCTGAATGTATCATACAATGAACAACAGAGGGAATTAGGTATGTTTAATCTAACAAAGATAAGGTCTAAGGATGATATGATAGCAGTCTTCTAGTACAGTGGTCCCCAACCTTTTTTGTACCAGGGACCAGTTTCACGCAGAAACACTTTTTCAAGGACCGGGGTGGGGGGTGGGGAATCCGAGTTTGGTGGTTTGCTTGCAGACGTTTCATTACCTGACTAGGTAACATCTGATGTTGTTACCTAGTCGGGTAATAAAACGTCTGCCAGCAAACCACCAAGTTCAGGAGCGCCATTGCCTCCTCATTGCAACCCTGAGCGACAGATATTCTCTTCTATTAGGACATTTAAACGGAGGGTTTCAGCTGCAGATTCAGCAACTGCGCCAGGCTGAGGAGCGCCTTCAAAACTGAGCGCTGGGCGGTGGTGGCCCACGGCTGTCTCCGCGCTCAGGACAAGTCCCTGCAGGACGGCTGAGAAGCCCCGCCTCTCGGCCCTGCCTCCCTCAGCCTCATCCCTCAGGTGTCTCCCTCCCTCCCTCAGCCTCATCCCTCAGGTGTCTGCCTCGTTCCTCTCTCAGTCGCTCTTTTGCTCCTCCACCAGCCCAGGAAGAAACTGCTTCAAAGAAGTCGGCAGGGTGGCTTTTCCTGTCGGCGCAGCTCCTCTGAAGCGCCCGCTCACCCCCACCCCGCCGCCCACGGTTCAATCCAGTGCTCCGTTCTGCCTGCCTGCCTTCGTTTCTGGTGGTTTCGGGCGCAGCCTCCGAAGCGCCTGTTCACCCCCCCCGCCGCCCGTGGTTCAATCCAGCGCTCCGTTCTGCCTGCCTGCCTTCGTTTCTGGTGGTTTGGTGCAGCTCCTCCAAAGCGCCTGTTCACCCCCCCCTGCTGCCCGCGGTTCAATCCAGCGCTCCGTTCTGCCTGCCTGCCTTCGTTTCTGGTGGTTTCGGAGCAGCTTCGGCTGAGAATAATAACTATTCGCCTCTTTTTCTCAGCCGAAGCTGCTCCTAAACAACCAGAAACGAAGGCAGGCAGGCAGAACGGAGCACTGGATTGAACTGCGGGCGGCGGGGTGGGGTGAACGAGCGCTCGGAGGAGCTGCGCTGACAGGAAAAGCCACCCTGCTGGCTTCTTTGAAGCAGTTTCTTCCTGGGCTGGTGGAGGAGCGAGAGAGCGACTGAGAGAGGAACGAGGCGGGAGGAAACCGAAGCCACTGAGCCAGAGAGTAGGACAGGCTTTGGTTGCTTCCTCCCTCCCCTTCTTTCATTTGTGTCCTTGATCCTGATCCCAGCAGCATTCACCGAAGGCAAAGAAAGCTGCCATTTTTATTTTATTTTTATTTTTATTTTCTTTGCGGCCCGGTACAAAATGATCCACGGACCGGTGCCGGTCCATGGCCCGGTGGTGGGGACCCCTGTTCTAGTATTAGAGGGTCTGTCACAGAGAAGAGGGGATTCAGCTATTATTATCCGAAGCACCTGAGGGCAGGATAAGAAATAACAAGTGGAAGATCTTTAAAGAGAGATCCAACTAGGACTAAGGAGAAATTCCTGACAATGAAAACGATTAATCAGTGGAACGACATATTTGGAAGTTGTTGGTTCTCCATCACTGGAGCTTTTCAAGAAGAGGCTGGACAGCCATTTGTCAATAATAGTATAGGATCTCCTGCTCCTCCAAAGTCCCTTTCAACCCTATTATACTAGTTTCTACTTGGCTCACCAGGACCAATAGCATAGTCCTTCAGCAGTTTTGCGGAGATTAAAATTCCATGAAAGCTGTCAAACAATTGCAGAAAAAGTGCCTCCATTGAAAGTACCTTAATCATAAAAACAAAAGGAAAGTATAACAATTTTCCTATATAGTAGTTGGCTTAGAAACAGCTTCTTAATATTTTCTTCATCTGTCCTCTCTATTCTTCTGATCCCAGAGCACAATTTCCACTAACCTCTCTTAAGCATACAGAAAATACTTTAGTAAAGGAGACGCCACAGACGCCATAATATTTTGATTTCCATTCTAATATACATACTGTTCGATGGATATTGACTCACTCCAGCCCATAGGTAGCCCATTAGCAGCATGGTCCATAGTTTGCCGATTGAGAAATGAGTATAACAAAATGTAATATGCTTTTAGTTGATTAAATAAGCTTGATAAACTGAAAACCACCTGTTTCTCAAGCGTCTGTAGAATGTCACCTATCAGACCCAGACTTCTATTGCTAGTGAATTTGTGTGTAGTAATAAATTTGTATTTGTAATACTTTGCATGTCCAAATCAATATATCAGTTTTGAACTGCAATGTTTTCCTTGAAATAGAAAATTGTCTAATCCAAGTTGAGGGGTTTTTTTTTTGGCCTTAAAAAGAAATGTTAGGATTATTTTTAAAGTGTGCATTCCAGCAACATTTTCTAAACAGTTCTACAAAAAATTAGCATCTGCTTTAAAATACTGGCATGTATTGTCCTGCTATTATGCAATACAGCTGTCTCTCCTCTTTTACTGTCATAATTTTAAAAAAAACAGCAGCAATTTTAAGAATTTCATCTCTGGCATTTTGAAATATAACCACACTCCACTTAAATAATAAACTTCTTCTGTAATTATATATTTAGTGAAAGGGATCTTTGCCCAAAGTTGGGTATAGAATATATTCAGATTGGTTCATTTCTTTTGGCTCTCTGAGAGTTTCCCCAAAAGCACCCCAGGTCATACTGGGAAGCATCGTTAAAACTTCAAAATGGCTTTCAAGATCATTTGGGAAATCAGCTGCACTAAATCCAACCTGTCATTTAGAACTATTGTAACAAAGGTTCATGCTTTTAACAGGACGGTGGTAGTATGAATGAAAAACAATATCATAGAAAGTCTAGGGAGATGACCAAGATGATTAGATGTCGTTTTCAGAAGAGGGAATGATTTAGATTTCTTACTAGTTAAATTTAAGTACCTTAGTGCGCAAGTGATCTGAAACAGTGGATATGCTTCCTGGCAGACATATGCTACTAATATTGTCGCCATTTACATTTTATGTATATATTTGCATATAAACCACTTAGCTTACTTAACGTGCATGCTAGTAAGATAATGCTTAAAATTCTGTAATCTAGAGTTCAACAGTACATGGAACTAAAATTGCCAAATATAAAATTGGAATTCAGAAAACGCTGGGTACCTGTAGACATTGCTAGTATTCAATGGATAATTGAAAGAGCTTTTAAAAATATACCTATTTCTTCTTTACATATTATAAACAGTGGTGACTGGATATTCCACATCAAACATGAATAACGTGTAAAAACCAGGATATAGCAAATCACAGGAAAAGGGTGTATAGTTATAATGGAATTTATAATGAAATTTGACCACAACTTAAATGGTTCATAACCGGGAAAGGGATACATCAAGGTTATAAATTGTCATCTGATTCATTTATATGCAGAATATATGATAAATGTGGAAATAGAAGAAACAGAAATTGGAATTAAAATTGTTTGAAGAAACATAAATAAACTTAGATACGTTGATAACATATGTAGAGGTTGAAAGCAAGAAAGACTTAAGGAATCTCTTGTTGAACATAAAATAATAGAATGCAAAAACTGTATTTATGTTATTGAACATTGACAAGGATCCTTCATGATATTCTGAATTAAATTAAGTAGTTTCACAATTAGAATAAAGAACTTGATGATGTAAACCATTTAGAGAGGAGTGCAAAGCACCGTGAAGCGGTATATAAGTCTAAGTACTATTGCTATTAATTGTACCAATTTTCATTATAAGGGGAAGGAAGAGAAACAATTTGGAAATGCCTTTCCATGCTGTTTTTGTTTACAAATTGTTTTGTGGAAACATTTAAACATTAAACATTTAAACCTCCAATTATCTCACTAATTGAAGAATAATTTTAGCTCATTAAAATGTTTTTATTGAGAACTCTAACTAGTCAGCCAAATCAATACTGTAGTTTTAAATACACATGCATGTATTCATCTGACCTTTTCATTTATTGTTCACAGTTACCAACCACTTGTCTCCACCTGTGGCATTTTAATTATGTAGACTGATATAGAAAAGAATACTGCAGTTAAATGCAGGGATTGCTGACAGAGGACTAAAGGAAAAGCAGAACACAGGCTTGTACATGAGCCAACAATTCAGGATTTATTCTTCTTATACTACCCATAGAAAATAGGATGCCTTCTACTTGATGATGTAGTATGTTAAAAAAATAGATATGGCTAGAAATGTTTGCCCATTATGCATCACATGATAGCATTTCCTGGCAAATTAAATAAGTTTCATATTTTAAACTTTTAACAAGGCCTTCATTTATAGGGAAAAATACCTTGTTTGTTCCATCCAGGGATAATCTGATACAATTTGCTTTGTCTGCTCATATAATAAACTTGCTTACTGATGCTTGATGGCCTGAGATTTAATATTTATAGAGTTTGTGTTCATGCAGGGCAACCTAACAAATAAATAACACTTTTTGCTTTCTTCTACATCATTTCCCCTAACCAATCAGAATAAACGTATAATTTTAATATAAGAAGCTTTGTAAGGAATGCTGCAAGTAGCTTTTGAAATGATCACACAATGGAAAAAGGTGCAGCTGCTTTAACCATTTAAAAACAGGTACACACCTCTTGTTCAGCATTGTACAGATTTGCATTGGTCTAGATGTTATTCCAGAAAGCCGTACTTTAATCATTTGCCACCTACAAATTTAAAACCATTTTTTTAAAAAAAAGTATTCCCAGATTACAAATACCTGGTGAATGGAGCTTGGTGGTTGCTACTACCAGTCTCTTGGGAGATGAGATGGTAGGCCTGCTGCTTTCCTGATCTTTCTGTCCTTCCTTTTTTGGCCCTGTAAGAAAAAGATATATGTATATGACTGAAAATGAAACATACAAGAATAACAGAATAGGAAGGATCCTTGGAGGACTTTTAGTCCAGATAGGAAACCCTATACTATGTCAGACAAATGGTTGTCCAATCTCTTCTTAAACACTTCCAATGTTGGAGTACCCAAAATTTCTGAAAGCAAGTTGCTCCCCTGAATAAGTGTTCTGTCAGGAAATTCCTCCTTAGTTCTAGGTTGGTTCTCTCCTTGATTAATTTCCATCCATTGCTTCTTGTCCTGCCTTCGGATGCTTTAGAGCAGGGTGTCCAACCTTGGCAACTTTAAGACTTGTGGACTTCAACTCCCAGAATTCCTCAGCCAGCAAAGCTGGCTGAGGAAATCTGGGAGTTGAAGTCCACAAGTCTTAAAGTTGCCAAGGTTGGACACCCCTGCTTTAGAGAGTGGGTTGATCATGGCAGCCCCCTAGATTTTGGAACACTGCTAATATGTCACCCCAGTCCTTCTTTTAATTAGACTAGACATACCCAGTTCCTGCAACTGTTCTTCATAAGTTTTAGCCTCCAGTCCCCTAATTATCTTTGTTGCTCCTCTCTGTACTCTTTCTAGAGTCTCAACATCTTTTTTATGTCATGGCAATCAAAACTGGATGCAGTATTCCAAGTGTGGAAAAGTGGTATAAAATTTCATGTGAATAACTTCACAGTTAGAGGTAGACACTCTAGGAATTTGACTTCACATCCCATAGGTAAGTACATTAAATGGGTGAAGAATATTCTGTCTTCAGAAATACCATGCTGCACATTTCTAGGCACTCATAATACTTCATAATGCGGTAAAGTTAAATAATAACACAAATCATAATGTATAATATTCATATTCAATCCACATATGTATGGAAAACCTATACACACATTTCAATTACAAAGATACATATACATATCCTAGCACTTCCCCATAACCAGGGGTGGGATTCTACCGGTTCGCACCTATTTGCTAGAACCAGTTGTTAACATTCTAAGCAGTTCAGAGAACCAGTTGTTAGAAGAAATTACTGGCCTAATCCTATAAGGAAGGAAGGAAGGAAACATTCTGGTGTTGCTTACAGAAACTGCCTCTCTGTTAACCCTTATTACATTCTTGGCAGGACTAGACTTCCTGTCTCTGGAACTTCTCTGGAGGTTTTTCCCCCCCTCCTTTGCTGATACTTTGCTTGTGTGGAGTGACCAATCAAAGTTACAGTGGCACTGAAAAAAAGTGAGTTATAACCATTTTTCATACTTACGATTATTGCAGCTTCCCCACAGCCACGAAAGGCCAGGCGAGGAGATGCGTGCCTCGATGTGAGTGATGTTGAGTTGGCTGCGCCCAGCCAGTCACATTACCACCAAGCCATGCCCACCAACTAAGCCCCGCCCAAAGAACTGGTTGTTAAAAAAATTGAATCCCACCCCTGCCCATAGCTCACTTCCTCAGTTGCACCATCAGTTGATTGAGATTTCCCCTGGACAGAATAAAGTTTAGCTTTCTTTCTTATTGCTGAGTCACTGAATAAAGCTTATTTCAAGAGCCTCTTTGATCATTAGGAGAAAGAAAGAGTATTGGAACAGGATTGGGAAATGAGTCAAAATACACAGAAGACTTTAGGTAGGTTGGTTTGTGAACAAAGTAATTGGGATCACACAGGCCAGATTTCCCTTATGTGTTTGAAATCAATTTGTTACTCAAAAAAACCACAAGTCTATTTTTTTTTACTATTTTAGAATTGAGAATGGAAGAAAAGTTGTTTGATAACATTTACTGCCCTATAAAGCACTGCTGGTATTATAAATTATTAAACCACAATTTGAACGAAACACAGATGCTTTTAAAGAAACAGAGTAAGATTTCTGTTTAGAATCTCACTGGTGTACTAAATAAGAAGCTAGACTGGCACCAGAAGAGACTCAGCTCTAGTCCATTCTCAGCCATGACTAAATAGCAACGTGAAGCAATATGCTGACTCTGTAAACCACTTAGAGAGGGCTATAAAGCACTGTGAAGTGGTATATAAATCTGAGTGCACCCAGATTTATATACCACTTCACAGTGCTTTATAGCCCTCTCTAAATGGTTTACAGAGTCAGCATATTGCCCCCAACAATCTGGGTCCTCATTTTACCCACCTCGGAAGGATGGAAGGCTGAGTCAACCTTGAGCCTGATGAGATTTGAACTGCCAAATTGCAGGCAGCCGGCAGTCAGCAGAAGTAGCCTGCAGTACTGCACTCTAACCACTGCGCCACTGTGGCTCATGACTAAAGATGACTTTGGGTCAGTCCTTTCTCGTTTAATACAACCCACCGCAGAGTTGTTTTGTGTGAAAACAAGGAACAGGAGATATACGGCTTACTATTGTAAGTTGAAGACTACCTGTATACTAAAACTTTTATTTCTAATACTTTGCAGTTCGGGCACCAAGAACATGACTAAAAACTAAGAATATTTTTGTTCTATTTTGCTGTATTAGGAGGATTAAACCCTTTATTAACATTTCTTCATAAAGTCTGGAAAATTATTTAAAGACGTAAAGGGGAACTTCTAGTATGCATGTCAAAAATAGAGCTTTGGATAAGTGGAATAAAAAAGGATCCACCAGGTTAAATTCTTAAAGTCCATTAGAGTCAGTAAGATTTTAATAAACTAACTGTGAAGAACTGCAGAGTAAGGAAGTACAAAGAGATTGTTCCGTCTGGAATGCATAGAAAACCTACAGAATTATTTATAATCCATTTGAATGTAAAAGAAAATGCTCAGCCAAGTGGCACATTGTTAACTGACTAAATTGGTTGAAAGTGCACTTAAAGTAGCTTGTAGGTTAGCTGCTTTACTGTATATTGCTCTGTGGAATTAAAAAAAAGTGAGAAACACAGTACCAGCAAATTTCTAAACTGCATTAATTTGGAACTAAAAAAACATCACATGCATGGATTCCCATGCAATCTTTTTGCTTTCCAGTCTTTTTAAATTTTATGATGTATTTGAGAAAATTTATTTTTCTGTGCTTTATACTTTGAAACTATCAGTTTCCCCAAATTTCATTTATTTTCTTTCAGAAAAAAACCTGAAAATCCACCAATCCACCCTAATAGGGCCAAACCTGTGGGATCAGAGCCAGATGCCTCAGGTTCTAGTTCTCCTTCACTCCTGGCTATTTATTCCATGACCTTGGGTGAATCATTATCCCAAGCTCAATCCTACTCACAGGATGACTACTATGAGGGGAAAATGAGAATACAATGAGAAATAAGATGAGGAAGGAATATTGTGTGGTGTTGATGCCTTGAGTTATTGGAAGGAAGGAAGGAAGGAAGGAAGGAAGGAAGGAAGGAAGGAAGGAAGGAAGGAAGGAAGGAAGGAAGGAAGGAAAGAAGAAGGAAAGAAGTAAGGAATCTTGACTCTAATTCCCAGGATTCAACAGTGTTGTTGGGAAATCTACAGAGTATAATAACAACGGAACTAGAATCACAACTGTGCCTGTGCTAAACCCTACAAGAAATGTGCAGTGCTTTCTTTCTTTCTTTCTTTCTTTCTTTCTTTCTTTCTTTCTTTCTTTCTTTCTTTCTTTATTTATTTATTTATTTTCCACAATAATAGTCCTTACAGCACTCCCTGAATGGCTTACAAAGTTAGTGTACTGGTGCCCCAGAATTTTATCAACCCTGGTAGGATAGAAGGCTGAATCAGCCTTGGGCCCTTTAGCACAAATTAGAAAGTTTTGAAAACCATATTTAACCAGGCTATTTCTCCCAGCTAATTTATCTTTTTTTTTTTTACACAATCAAAATCACTCTAAAGCAGTTTCTCCTGTATCTAGTTGAAAATATCAACTAGATATATGAGAAACTGCTATATATATGAGAAGTTGAAAATATCATGTAGCTAGTTGAAAATATCTATGTGAAGTATTATCTGTGAAGAGCATAAAAGTATATATCAAAGGGATTAGTCCCTATAATAGACCTTTTATTTTAGTTCTAAAATGCTATTAATGTATGAATGCAATGCATTAATGAACACCAGGATCTAGATAGCTCCTAAACCTAATGTACTACCGTGTTTCTCATATAATAAGGCCGGGTCTTATTTTTTTTTGAGCCCTGAAAAAATGGCTAGGTTGTCTTTTCGGGGGTGACTTAATTCCCCCCCCCTTGCATCTTCGGGCGGGCGGGTGGCGACAGCTTGGATGTTGACCTCGGTGTTGGTGGGGCACTTCGTATCGGGGTCAACGCAGGCAGCACCATATCCGGGTGTGCAACAAAAGCACTTCCTAAGGGCAAGCCCCCCCACCATTCCCCCCCCATTTCGCATGTTTTAATATAGGCCTTAATTTGGGGGGAGGGGCTTAATTTAATTTCATGCCTATAAAACATGCTGGGACTTCCTATTGGGGGAGGCCCTATTGTTGGAGAAACAGGGTATATGCAGGTATCTTTAGTATCTAAATTCCCTACAGAAGGTTGTCCATATTTTGTTTACTTCATTCATCCCGCTGATAACCGATTCCAAGACATAGAATCAATCATGTAAACAATGGTGGGAACAAGCTAGCAGACAAGGGAACCAATAGCCATATAAAGCAAAAGAGAATAATCTTGTCCTCTCCTTCTCTTGAGGAAAAACAATGCTTGTCTTAAAAATCCAGACTTCAAAGAAGGAAGGGTCAGGGAAAAAACAGGAAAAATGCGATGGAGGAGAAGCTGAAAGAAGTTTAGAGCAGGGGTGTCCAACCTTGGCAACTTTAAGACTTGTGGACTTCAACTCCCAGAATTCCTCAGCCAGCTTTGCTTTGCTGGCTGAGGAATTCTTGGAGTTGAAGTCCACAAGTCTTAAAGTTGCCAAGGTTGGACACCCCTAGTTTAGAGTTTACCAGCTCCTCCTGACAAGCCAAATAAACAAGCCAAAATCTTTGACAATCCAATAAGAAGTCTATGTTTGGAGCAACCTATCCACCGGAAACGTTTTTAAATGTTAACAATTAACAATGTGGAATTTCCAAACTGAATACCAAACCACTTGAGGTGGAGGGACGGTGTGGTATTCTGCAAAGAGGTGGTCATTTTATCTCTTCCTTCTAGTCTGACAACCACAAGTAACCACAAGTAATAATGAATAAATGAAGCACTGTAGCATGCCTTATTGGAAACAAAATGAGAAAAGGAAGACATGGGAAATATTATTTGGGTTAAAAAAAATAATTCAGTTCTGTTCTCACTAGAAAATGAACCAGAAATGGAGGGGGGGGGGGGCACAAGATAGTGGAAATGGGAATAAATAAGTAAATACAGACACAAGATGATGGTTAGCTTGGAAATCAGTTCTTATCCTTTCCCTTTTGTTTTTTTGACCTTCATGAGTTTCCCCCATTCTGTAAAAATGATAGGGTTTTATTCCTTTTCTTGCCAAAAAATAATGTTCTTTTTTATTCTTGGGAACTATATGTAAATTTTAAAACACATTTTTCAATCACTGCATAGAAACATGAACTCCTCATCTAAACAGAACTAGACTGTATGCAATAAAACGAACCCTTTTCCTGCTGATAATCCATGTTCCCGCCCGCACCACTACTTACCATTATTAAAATTAAACAAAAAACAAAAATTGATTATTTTAAGGAGGAAAACCTGAAGGAAAAGTATCGTCCCTTCTGATTCTCTCACTACACCATAGTCCTGTTCAGGATAGGCAAGTCACAAAACAGAAGCATTATTTTTCATTTTTTAATTTTGAATGGCAATAATAATAAAACAAAAGTTGACTCCTTCTCCCCTAGGTCAAACTCAAATCGTGTGTGTGCGTGTAGATAAAGACACTTTGAAACTGTGTTATGCAGACATAACTATTTCAGATTGGATGTAGGAAAAGACATTTAGTAACAGTAGAGTACAATTAGGTAACAAAAAGTGCTATGCCATGAATTAAAACAACTGCTTTTATAATTCTACTACACCATTGCTATGCCAATCAAAGTGGCCAAATTTTGACTCCAGTTCAATGTGTCAGATTTAAACTTTAACAGATTTTATGGCCCTGGATCTGAAAACCTGGAGGAATTGTTGTAACTTCGAGAGGGCCTCCTGAAGGAAAATCCACCTTTTCAACTGAGGCAGTACTACTTCTGAAAGATGAAGATCCTTCATGTCTCCAAAGCTGTTGGAAAGTCTTTGAAGAGAAGATTCCCAAGAGCAATTTTAATGTCCTTTTAGAGTTAGGATATGTTCCTCATATGTTCCTCATACATTTCATGTATTCACAACTATGTATACATTTATACTTATTATCTTGTAAACAATTGGCAAATCAAATAAATAAATAAAAATAAAAATGTACCTTTTAGCTTTTTATAGTTCTACAAGTTATTATTAACGAGACAATGATGTGTATGCTCTGCCACCTATTTGCGTACATATTTTAACTGATGGTACTCTTAATTCACATCGACAGCTCCAGTGAACTCCAAGCCTCTCATGCTCCACCTCCAAAACTTACTGCTAAAGGCCCTCCTGCCTGCCATCATTGGGAAAGGAACCATCAGAGAAAGCTTTTCATCTGCTAATTGATTGGCAAGCCAAGCTCTTTTTTAAAGCTTGTGCTTTCTTTAAAATTATTGGTTGTATGAACCAAACGTCTCTCATCGCATTATCTCCAGTGGCTCTGCATATTTCATTTCAATAGAATTAAAGGACAAATTCCAAATCATCTGGTGCTTCTATTCTAACCCCCCCTAATCTATTTCTTTGACATGCTAGTGATGCCCCAAATTTGCACAGAAGGATGATTTAATGCAGTGAATCCAATTAAAGCTGCTCATTTCAGAGGACGGAAGAAAACCAATCAGCTCATGTCATCAAAACAATTTGCATAGCAATTATTTTCCAATACTGTGTCATACCATGTAAGGTGCTTCTTTTCTGTGGCTTTGGTTTTGGATGGCTCAAATTTGTGGTGTGATGTAAAACAATGAGATTTGTGTGGGGTTAATTAAAGATGCCTCATTTGGATGACAAGCATATTCTATAAAATATCATTGTTTGCCTCACTTTTTTAAAATAAGAATGCACAGGTACATTTTTAAAAACTTATTAGTATACTTGATGTTCCTTTAAGGAATGACACCTTATTTATTTCTTATCACAATGATTTAACTTACTCAAATGTTCATAAATTTGTTCTGTTCCAACTGAAGGTGGTTAATGGATTAGGAAGAAGATCCCATTCCCACGCCATTGTATTGTACTGTCTATCTAATCTATATTGATTCTAGTATTTAATTCTTTCTACTTTTGTTTTTAGGATGTTGTAAGCTGCATAAAGTCAGTTGACAATGAGATGGGTGGCTTATAAATTTAATCAAAAATAATAAATAAATAAATATAGACAAAGTTCCTTTCTTGAAGAAGTTGGAGGTAAAACATACACCCATCCATTAACTGACCCGAATATCTTCCATACACTATTTTGAATGTATGGGAACAGATAATTTTTCAAAAAACAGATCCAAGTTTTGAAAATTATTTGCTATACCTCATTGAAACATAGATTGTAGTTTCCTAGGTTCATCTATCAGAATTTGTATAAAAATCAAAATGTGTTAATATGATCAAGATTTATTCATAAGACCAAGGATCAGCAACCGAATCTGTAGGCAGTGAACTGTTGATCTTAACTTTTTGTCTATTGTCCATTTTGACAATAAGATGTGCAAAAATATCATGGATGTTGGAGTACTACTATTCAGAATTCAAGTTCTTTAAGAGAAGATAATGTTTGTGGCTCACTGTGGAAACCTTGGTGATCTCTAAGCTTGATTGTTTGCTTACCAGTGTTTCATTACCAGATTATATAACATCTTCAGACCAGTTAGTCTGGTAACAAAATGTTGGCAAACAAACAACCAACTTCAAAGAACACTAAGAACTCAATGTTCTTCAATGTTTTTCTCTTTTTGATTCCCTATTCGTTTCCTCTCCCTCTTGCCTTCCCCGTCACTGCCCGTGTTCAGTCATTATTCCATTCTTTTAAGGTAGTATCTTCCCTTGTTTTTTTTTAAAGGAAAAAAAAAAAGAATTTGTCTTCCATGATCTATTTTTGATAAAGGCAACTGACTTTAAAAAGCACAGCATGGACTTCAAGATGCTTACAGTGGCCTGCCTCATTATCTTCTTCAACATCTAAGTACTGATGTTAGGTAAATTAATTAGTAGTACTTGGGATCCACCTTTCCCTTCCTTTTCTCTCCTATTAGTAAGAAGATAGGAGTCCAAAAATGTGCACCTCAACCTCTTGAAAGAGAAAATTATCATCATCAGTAATCAGGAATTTATCTGACATTTTGCATTTGGCAGAGTTAGTCTACTAACAGATGTAGTTAAAATCTGTCATCACAACAGTTTAAAAGTCTTCCTAGATGCATACAATGTATCCTAGGTATATAGGAAAATAATAACATTATAATTATAATGAAAGGAAACATAATGTTATGTATATGTCTTTCAATAAGAGCCATCTGTAGTAGGAAAAATAGGGTTGTGCCAGTCTTTCTAAAACAGTGCTTCATAATGCACACATGCAATGCAGTGACTCATATACATAGATATACATACATGTAAAATGGTTGTACAGTATATACATATACAGTATATGCTGAGATAATCAAAAACAGCTCTGAAGCAGCCACATGATCCTGGAAAAAGACACACTTGCTGTAACATTCTGAAGAAGTACTTCAAAGGTTGTGTTTGATAACAAAAGTTGTGCAAGCAAAGTACTTCTTCAGAACATTACAGTAAGTGTGGCTGTTTCAGGCTCATGTGGCTGCTTCAGAGCTGCTTTTGATTATCCTTCATGGAAAGGATCTGCAGACACAAGGTATGTTGTACCGAGTTATCCATTACAAAGTTTGCATTTGTTATCTGCATTCCATGAAACATTACGCAGTGTAACAAGCTTAATAACCTCATAAATTGGGAGAAGATTAAAAGACAATGTTATTTGAAAATTCCAGTCTGGCTATCGACTATTGAAGCATTTTCTTATCCTATAATATACAAAAAGGAACAAACAATTAGATATGGTGAAATATTGAATGAAAAAGGTGAACTTAAATCTATACAAAAACTAGAGGAACAAGGTATAAAGATGAATTGGTTTTCATATGCGCAAATACATTCAAGGTATGATAAAGGCTCTAAAACAGAAGGTTTCTATGATAAACTGACTGACTTAGATAAGATTTTGACAGGTACTGATGAAAAGGTGATTAAAAAATTGTATGGATATTTATTAGAAATTAAACTAGAAGAAGAACAAGTTAAAGAAACTATGATTGCTTGGGGGAAGAATTTTGGATATGGGATTGATTTAGAGAAATGGCAAAAATATGATCATTTTGGAAAACATGAATGAATAAAAGTATAGTCAAATGATTAATAATGATATTAATGTATTTAATATATGGATTGAAAATACAAGATTATATACAATGTAATTATAATTGAAGACTATGAAATGGAAGCACAAAACAATTTGTAAACCAACCGGCACACTGTATGTACATATATGGAAGATGATTTGATGTTTTTATGTTTTGTTTGTTTATGTTTGTTTTAAAAACCAATAAATTTTTTTTAAAAAAATATAACCTCATAATTAGCAAGCTCTAGCATCTAAAAATTATATATTCTGCATCTGGTCTCTTCTGAGCTAATACAAGGATTGTATTTGCAATGCAATAGCTAACCACAATCTCAGTATTTCCAAATCCATAGAGAATGGATTCCTGGTGAAATGCCAAGTACATTGCTCTCCTCTCTCTCTCTCTCTCCCTCCCTCCCTCCCTCCCTCTCTCTCTCTCTCTTACAGTAAAGGACTACTAAAATCTCTTCCCATATGTAGTGGCAATGTGGAAGACCATTGTTATTTCAAGGAGCTTAGTGACATATTTTGATTACTCCCTCATATTAAGAAAAGTCTAGAGCTCATTCTAAGCTAGCCTGCTTGTTTTTCCATCTTGCTTGCTAAACAAAGGAGAAGGGGAAATCTTCATTTAACTTCAAAGCTTTTTCCACTGTGAAAGTCTCAGACATTTGATTCCAATTCCAGAATCATACACCAGCCAGTCAAGGTCAGGTCCTGTAGTCTCTTGACCATAGCAGGGCCAGAAGTCATAGTTCCAGGTTTTGATAACAACTATGGGGTGGTTGTTATGAGTTGGGTGCTTCTAAGTGGAACCTAGCATTACATGCTGTGGATTCTGGTTGCCCTTGGGGGCATCTCTGCTGTTATTATTCAGGAGCTTCCGGCAGCCTGTAAGAGATTTGAATATTATCTTGCTTGGTATGTATGCTTTAGATGGTTGCTTAAGCTAATAATATAGCTTAAAATATCTTTATTGACAGGTGTGCTAATTGTCTCTGAATCCAAAAGAATTGCCTGGAACCTGATCACTGTCCTGACACTTGGCAAAACACTATGATGCACTCACTGATACCCAATTGAACAGTTCAGCATTGCAAATCAAATAAACAAACTTCTTGCCTTCAGATTGGAACATTTGGCCTATGGATTTCAGCCTGGTTCTTGATAGAAATCAGAACAGCATGGATGCCAAAGACAGCATGGAAGCTGAAGCCACAAAATATTGGTTATCACTGCATTTGATTGTGAGACGTGGGAGGGCATCAAGGAAATGAATATCTGTACTGCTTGCTGACAGCAGAGACAGCTGGAGCTATCCCGCAACAAAGGCCTTCACAATCTACTCCTCATATATGGCACTGCAGAATAGTTTCTATAACTGAAGATACCGACAATTTATTGCTTACATTTAGATAAAAAATGTCCTAAATTTGCACTTTCTGAACCAATTAGAGAATGGAAGCCCAATTATCTTTTGGCAGTTGCACTTTTCTGAATTCAGCTGTACGCTTTTGGAATGAAAAATTTCCACATGGTGTGGAAATTTCATGCCCATCTCAGTCAGTGACTCTGGGCTGCTTATTTTTTTATTTTTTTTAAAGTATTACAATTAAAAATATTAAAAACATTTTAAAACAATAAAAATAGTAAAACCAATAAAAACACTAAACATATCCAAATTATATATACTGTACATATGAGCAATATACTTGGCCAGTTAGCAATAGAGGCAGAAAATGGAATCCATGGCACATTCAGAATTCTAGGCTTGGGAACATAGCTCAAGTTTTCAGGGCCTTACAAAAGGCTAACCAGGATTGGGGCCATTCTGGTTTCTGAAGAGAAGATATTCCATAGAGCAGGGGCCACTGCAGAATAAGCTTGTTTTCTGGTCCCTGCCAGCCCACATTCTTTGGCTGACAGCATCTGCAGCATGCCCATTCTACTTGGCCTGGTTGGAAAAAGGTGATCACTCAGGTACCTTGGTCACAAAGTATGTAGGGCTTTGAAGGTAACCACTAGCATTTTGAGTTGCACCTGGAAATATATAGTACCTGTAATCAGTGCAGCTCATGGAGCAGTGGTGTTATGTGTGCTGTATATCTGGCACCATTTACTAGCCATACGGCTACATTCTACACCAGTTGGAGTTTCTAAATGGTCTTCAAGGCAGCCCCATGTAAAGTGTATTACAGTTAGTCTAACTTTTATATAAAAACAATTCAGGCTGTATTTTTTAATAGAACCCACAAAGTTACATTCAGTATTAGTAGTTAATTATGCCATAATTTAAAAACGACCAACTGTGGCCATATCTGGAGTAGCAGAATTTTTGATTGCAAACCCATGCTCTTGACTGGACTACTGTAATGAGCTTTACACGGGTCTGCCTCTGAAAACCACCCAGAAACTGGAATGGATGCAGAAAGTGACAACCAGCTTGTTAGCATGCATTCACTGCTGTTGGCTTCTTACAACAATATTGTAGACCCTGCCCTGACTTCCAATGAATTTCACAGCATAACCTGAATCCATAAATATGATGGAATGCCTAATAAAAAGGAGGCAACAGGATACTGAAGGTAGGAAACAGGGACATTAAAAAAAAATGGTTTTTGAGTCTGTGGGAGGGGAAGGGAGGACAAGGGGGAAGTGTGAGAAAAAGCCTCAGAGAAACTTGACTTAATAACTCTAGGTGTAAGTTGTGTGAAATAATTACTTTGGCAGACTTTCAAGGTTATGTTACATTATCCTACTGGCAATAAAGATCATTTTAGAAATCCAGGTGATACTTGCTTTCCCTGTATGCCATCCTCACAGACTTGAACAATATGGGTAGCATTTAGCAACTATAATTGGGACTCACAACTTGGTCATTAAGTGAAGCAACTGCTAAGTGAAACCACAACTGTGCTTAACTGTGCATAAGATTTTGCTTCAACTTACCTTTGCTTCACAAATCAGCAAAAGGTATAGATGCAAGTATTGGTTACAAAGTTACTTTTTCATCACCCTTATGAAAACCATTATCTATCCTTTCATACAAGGACCACCCTCTTCAAGCAGAAGCAATCTTTCATTTCCATGCTTCCTCAGTATGGTGTTCCACTTTTTTCATATACAAATTTAGTGAAACTAATATTAAATGGATGAATATTGGTTTCTATTTTAAAGATGTGGGAAAGAAATACAGCTCAGACAAAGTTTCAGATATTCATTTGAAAAAAGTTATCCATTTGAAAAGCTCCAATTTAAAACTTCAGTGAAGTCATTTCCTTGCCAATGGTTACTTAGATCAAGTAGAAATAATCAAAGTATTCATGTATATCAGAGAAACTAACCTTTCTGTATGTTTACACTGAATATTTCCCTTGTGGGTTACAACTCATACTTCACAGGCTCAATAGCAGTAACTGTGAGAGGGATCTTGGAGTCTTGGAGACAACCAGCTAAATATGAGCCAGCAGTGTGCAGCAGCAGCCAAAAAAGCTAATGCAATCCTAAGTTGCATTAACAGAGGGATACAATCAGGATCAAATGAGGTACTAATACCACTCTATAAAGCATTAGTAAGACCACACCTAGAGTACCGCATCCAGTTTTGGTCAACACATTATAAAAAAGATGTTGAGACTCTAGAAAAAGTACAGAGAAGAGCAACCAGGATGATTAGGGGACTGGAGACTAAAAGAACGGTTACAGGAACTGGGCTTGGCTAGTCTAGTAAAGAGAAGGACCAGGGGAGACATGATAGCAGGCTTCCAATATTTGAGGGGCTGCCACAGAGAGAAGGGGGTCAAGCTATTTTCTAAAGCGCTTGTAGAGCAGACAAGGAATAATGGATGGAAACTGAACAAGGAGAGATTTAACCTGGAAATAAGGAGAAATTTTCTGACAGCGAGATCAACCAATGGAACACCTTGTCCTCGGAAGTTGTGGGAGCTCCATCAGTTGAGACTTTCAAGAAGAGATTGGACTGCCCTTTGTCAGAAATGGTGTAGGGTCTCCTGCTTGGGCGGGGGTTGGACTAGATGACCTATAAGGTCCCTTCCAACTCTGATTATCTGTTATCTGAAGATGACTTCAGGTTAAGATTGATGATTAAGACTTATAAGCATAATTAATCAGATGGCATCTTTAGGTCATATAAATCCCTTTCTGTACTTCAATTGGCTGATTCTTATTTGTGTGTATCTCTGTGTCTGTGTGTACATACCACTAACCCAGTTTTTTTTTTTTTTTTTGATAAAGTGGTTTTCCAGAAAATACTATTTCAAAGATTAAACATCAAACTTTTTTAAAAATAGCATTCTAATGTGTTCTCTTTTGGGTATTATCTTGGAGATGTATACATTATCCATTTGCAATTTCTTTGTATAAGATATAAATGTACTAAATTCTCTTTAAACCTTCATCTTAAATGGATTTTCTGATAGCAAGATCAACCAATGGAACACTTTGTCCTCGGAAGTTGTGGGAGCTCCATCAGTTGAGACTTTCAAGAAGAGATTGGACTGCCTTTGTCAGAAATGGTGTAAGGTCTCCCGCTTGGGCGGGGGGTTGGACTAGATGACTACAAGGTCCCTTCCAATTCTGATTATCTGTTATCTGTTCCCCTCAAAAGCAGATCCTATTAAAAACTATGTAGCATTGCCATGAATGTGTCAAACGATTATCTGTAACATTTCCACAAAATAAAAATGTATCGATTGAAAGGATGACACAAATCAGGCCATGCTTTATTAGTCAGGTATAAAGCTACTAAGATTTTCACACTCTATATATTATTTATAGAGTAAATAAGTAAAGAGATATCCTTTCCTTTGAGCAGTTATGACTCTTCTACATTGAGAGCTTCTTATAAACAAGATTTACCAGTTTTAATATTTAAAAATCAGCTTACAGAAGGTCTAATCTGGCCTTTTGCAGATAAAGCTGTCTTCTCTTTCTGGAAGCCCACATTTCATCAGCAAAACCACCAAGAACTAGAGCCCCTGAAACCAACCTGATAACAGGAATCCCTAAGTACTAATTTATTTAAATTTACTGCATTGACAACCTGTCTTTCTTCTGAAGTGCAAATGATCCAAGTATGTTCTCCATTCATTCTAACCCCACAACATTAAGCTGTGAAATTCGTTGGACCCATGTTTTTAGCAATTATGAACAACCATCCATCCTTTGGATTCTCTCCAGGGACCAATTTGTGAAGCCCCTGAAACCTGGCGTCACTATTACAGAGGGCAATTTTGGTATATTTCTATAATTCCAGCCCTGATGCCATCAATTGCTCTTCCTGATTACTGTGATTTATTTGAGGTTTATACCTTGTAGCAGGAGCATGAATCAGATACAGGAAGACCAGATGATAAATGGATGGAAACATTTAATGGCTGTCTCTTCTTCTGAAGCATCAGATAATTTAAAAAGCTGGGCAGATTTCTGCCTTGCTACTTCACAGTTTTGTTTGAAAAGATGGTGCAATACTAATATATCCATACAAATAACCCAAATGAATGGGTTTCTAATTATATGAAGGTAATTAGACTGCACATGATAATGGATTTTGGACAAAAATGATGATGGATGAACAACATATATACAAGCCTTTCTCGGCTCATCCCTGTCATGTAGGGATACTTTTGCAGATATTCACACATTTAGAACTAAGTTCTGAAGGTTTATAATATTGTAAACAAACATCCAAACTCATAGACCTGGAAAGCAGATAGAAGGTCTTTGGCCATTCAAACCCAGAGACTATTCCTGATTTATAGTAATGTCTTGGTAGTTTCCACTGCTACCATTTATCCTCAGTTGGTGTCCATTTCCTAAACCCAGTATATGTGAAAGACAGCATTTTCACAACCTTTAGCCTTTACAGGATAATTCTACAAAAAACCAATAATCTAAGTAATGCAAACTCCTGGCCAAGAAATACTGAGAGTATGATTTAGCTCTTTCTTCCATCCTCAGCAGAGATAAATAACATACAATTTTATCTAAAAAGAATAACAAAATAACACAATTTTAACATCAAATGCAAAAAAAATAAAAATGCTAGCATTCAATCCCAAAATAAATAAATAAACTACACAGCTGCTGGCAACTTGAATAAAATGATCTCAAAGAAAATCCAATGCTCCAAACAAATCATAAGGTGGTGTTGATCTGCTCTGTAACATCAGGAGATAGTTTCCCATTAATATTACTGTTTACAAGAAAATCCCGCAGAGAAAAATATAGCTTCTGGAACCCAGTCTGAAATACCAATAAAAATAGTTCCTTGCCTGCAGAGAAACATATGGAAAATTTGACTTATCATCACACACATATCAAACTAAGCATGATATTCTTTGTTGGCTGGCTTATTTATTTCTATTCAAATAGAAGACTTATTGAAGCAAATTGAACTATCCTCTGCTTCAGAGCTTTTGCATTTCTCCAGATTCTCCAGGTACCAAGCTTTCTTTAGAAGTTGTTGGGAAAATGGAAGCCATCTCTCATCCCCTGGTTCCTCATCTATTTTATTTTATTTATTTATTTTAGTCTCTTTTCCAGGTTTTTCAGAGTTCTGCTCAATTAGGGTTTTTATGTCTCTGGCAGAGGGATGGGCATCTTGGTGTACAAGCTCTCCCCTCATAAGAAATGTACTGGGAATGCCTCCTTTACAGCCTGCATGAAGGGCTGCCAAATGATAAAGAAACACCATTCACAGCAGGCATGTTTGGCTCAGCGCTTGCAATAATAACCTGTGGACAGGGATTTACCAAGATTCTTGATTCTGGGGAAGTTCGTAAAACTTACAAGTGAATATTCTTACAAAACTGCTGTAAACTTCTGTGCTCAATGCACAGATCTACTGAAGATCCCTGATTTTCATGCCTTGTAAGCTCGGGTTGAACATCCATTGTTGAATGCTCCAGGGTAAAAATCAGAGGTGGAATTCAGCAGGTTCTGATCAGTTCTGGAGAACCAGTAGCAGACCTTTTGAGTAGTTCGGAGAACCGGTAAATACCCCCTCTGACTGGCCCCACCCCCATCTCTTCTCTGCCTCCTGAGTCCCAGCTGATTGGCTGGGTCTTCTTCTTCTTTTTTTTTTTTTTACAAAGTTTTATTTGGGTTTTCACACACAAAATACAAGTAAAACATCTTTTTTTGAAAATAGCATGGTCCCGGGTTGAACTTCTTTATACAGACACAAAACTCAATTTCATGCTCCTTTTTGTATTCTATTATATATCTTATACTATTTTACATTTTCTATATAGTTTTTCCCCTCTTTTAATTTTCTCAATTTTATTTTGAATCTCATCTCAGTTCAAATCATTATATCTTATATGTTTTTGTCTGTTCTGTTTCAATTTCATATTATCTTTTCTCATTAAACAAATTTTCTCCTGTAGTTACTAATTGGAGTATGACACCTTTATATCTTTAAATTACATCCATTCAACTCTTATTTAAACTTCAATATATACCTTAAGTTTATGACCTTCAATATAATACATAATACATAACTTCCAATCGAATTCTGCTTGGTACATTCTTATAATACACACTATATTCTTTTTTTTTAAAAAAAAAGATTGTAAATATATGTAATTATAAACCCTCATTCCATTCCAGTTCAGTTCTATCATTAATAATCATTAAAATCTTAACATCTTTAACACTTCTTTTCAATTAAATATCATACTTCCTTAAAAACACATATAATCTCCATAATTAATTTTTCCCTTATTTCTCTTCACATGTTTTATAAATCATAAAATATACCTTTTGTTACATTTATTTATTGACAAGCATTCCACTGAATTACAATAGCTATTTTATCAGACATTTTAATCATACATTGTTTCATATTTTCTAAAATTATTTCTGCTTCTAATATAACCATACTATCTTATGTACGTTTGCAGAATCCCTTTTTCCATTAAGTTTTCACCCATTGTCTCTAAATAGGCCCTTTTTCTCTATATTTTGCTTCTGTCCTTTATAACTTCTTTACCTTTCTTTCTTCCCTCTCATCTTCTCTTCTTTTTACCCCCTTGTCTCTCTAGTTCTAATTCTCTCTTCTGCGTTTCCTTCTTCTGTTGCTTTCTGATTTTATACTTATTTTTCACTCTATTTTTTTTTGGAGTTGTTTTTCCCAATCTTAAACTTTCCATTCTCTTCCCCCCCCTTTCCTTCCCCCCCTTTCCTCCCCCCCCCATCTAAGATTACTTGTTCATTAAAGGTGGCTTCTTCTTTGTCGCAATCTTCTTGTTCTGCAGACATTTCTTGTTGTTTCTCATAATTCCAAATCTCCATTTCTACAAACTGAAATACGAAGCCAAAAGAACCTCTCCCTTCTTGTGCATCTTCTTTGTACTTTTTAAGTTCCATTTTCAGTTCTTCTAAAAGTGGAGCCATTTTAAACAGTTTTAAACAACCACCCAATTGATTTTAGTCATTCAAAACAATAACCAAGAATCCAGAAATCATCAAGTAATCCAGATAGTCCTGACTTATATCTTCTTATTTCTTTTTCGACTTTCTCTTCCTGGGGTTTTTGTTGCGATATTTCAGTTAGAATGTATCTTTTGGAAGTCTTGTTGAGATTTTGCTATAAGTTCTTTTTTAATTCCAGGCAGTCTCCTCCCTTCCAGATCCTGCCCTTTTATTCTTTTTCTTTCCTTTCCTGTTTTCAAAAGCTTTTAATTATCCAGAAATCTTTATTATCCCTTTGACTTTTTATTTTCAGCATTAAATGCCTATTGATGTCAAAGTGGATTTTTTTTCCAATTTCTTACTTAAGTCTCTTAGCTGTCAGTATAGGAAAAGGAGAAAACCAAATCTTTTCCCTTTTCTCTCTCCTTCGCAGCTTAAAAATCTTCTTAGGGAGCAATGTTATTGTTTTTTAACAGTTTCAATTCCAGGGTACCTTATTTGTTGCTTTTGCTGTTTGACCCAGTCAACCAAAACTTTCTCTTCTTATCTTCCTCTTGCACATTCTTTTCCAGTCGAGTTCTTTGTGGTGGCCATTTCTGACCACCGCTGCAACTGCCTTTGGGAAAGGGAGTAATTGCCAGCTGGGGAGGAGAGATGTGGCTGGCAGTCTCCCCCCTCTTCACCACCTCTACGGGGTGGCTTAGCCCCGAAACCAGCCGGCTCAGGGCGCTCCAGCAGCGCGCACGGATTGAAGCCTCGCAGAGACGAGGTTTCGGTCTGTCGCTGAAGAAGCTCAAACCGGGTCTTCTTTTGTTGCCCAATGGAGCTGGAAAGCAGGTTAGTGGGGTGGGGAGGGAATGGGGATTTTACAGTGTCCTTCCCCTGCCATGCCTACCAAGCCACACCATGCAGGGATGGGAATTCAAATTTTTTAACAACTGGTTCTGTGGGTGTGGCTTAGGTGGTGGGCATGGCTTAGGTGGTCATGTGACTGGGTGGGCATGGGTTGGTGGTCATGTGACTGGTTGGGCATGGCCAACTCAACATCACTCACATCGAGGCACGCATCTCCTCGCCTGGCCTCTCATGACTGTGGGGATGCTGCAACAGTCGTAAGTGTGAAAAATGGTCATGAGTCACTTTTTTCAGTGCCATTGTAACTTTGAATGGTCACTCCACACAAGCAAAGTACCAGCAAAGGAGGGGGAAAAAACTCCAGGGATGTTCCTGAGACAGGAAGTCTAGTCCTGCCAAGAATGTAATAAGGGTTAATGGAGAGGCAGTTTCTGTAAGCAACACCAGAATGTTTCCTTCCTGCCTTCCTTACAGGATTAGGCCAGTAATTTCTTCTAACAACCGGTTCTCCGAACTGCTTAGAATGTTAACAACTGGTTCTAGCAAATAGGTGCGAACTGTACAGAATCCCATCCCTGACACCACACCCATCAAGCCACGCCTAAAGAACCAGTAGTAAAAAAAATTGAATCCCACCACTGATAAGAATGTATTTAAAAATACTGGATCAATTAAACAGCAATAACCAGCTCATTAATTTGAAAATATTAAACAGACTTGAGCACAAATTTCAAAACATGTTTGGATGCTTTCTAGGTGACCTACTCTGCATTAGAGGTGATATTCTCAATTCTAAAATAGATATTTATTGCACATGCAAAAATACAGAACATATATGGACATGTCATATGACCTCTGACCACATGGAAAAACTTACCAGCCAGTAGTGTTCCTGTCTTTGGTGCCGGAAGTAGGCTCCTGCGGGCAATTGGGGTGCTATTTGATGCCTGCAGGGAAGTTCTATTGGCCCCCTTAAGTGCTTCTTTAGATGGTTCAGCTGCCTTGAGAATGATTTGCTCTTCATTTCCCAGGCTTGAACCTGCAGGAAACCAAAAGCATCCCAATTAGAACTGCATTAAAAATAGATGCATGCCTTGTGCAGAGAAATGATAACATTATTAATGTCATAGGCAAATCAAAAAGCCTTCTGGTATTTTAAATGATGCTTGTCCTACGCATCTGTGGTGAGAGGATTGACTCAGTTCAGCTCTGTAAATTTTAAATTGTTTTTTTTTTTTAAAGGTACCATTTTAAAAGGAAAAATGCTGCTTGCATAAAAAGAAGAAAATAGGAACTGGAGGTAATGACGTGTCAGCCCTTCCTAACCTGTTCCACTCTATCATCTTCACAGGGCATTGCAAGCAAAGAACGAAAATTCAGATCATCCAGATGAGAATAAATTTGGTAAAATAGCTATTAAAATTTGTATACCATCAGACTCCCAGGAACTTTGTGCAGTTCACCAAAAACAGAGAACAATAAAATACAGGGAATCATTGACTTAAAACCAGGGGTGGGCTGCTGGAGGTTCACAGGGGTTCAGGAGAGCCCCTAGCTGAGTTTCTGTGCTGTTTGGAGAACCCTAAATCCCACTCCTGGCTGGCCCTGCCCACCTCGCCTCTCCCAGGAGGCCCCATGTGGCCCGTTTTGGATGCAGATAAGTGTAGGGAGCGTGCGAAGACTCGAGGAATGAGAACAACGGACCTCCTGGAAGTTTGGGAGGGCTGGAAAAGGGCCTGTTTCCAGCTTCCAGAGAGTCTCCAGAGCCTGGGGAGGGTTAGGGTTAGGGTAAAGCCCCTGGAGGCCAGGGAGGGCAAAAATGCCTCCCCCGCCGTGGTGGAGGAGGCCAACTAGGCCACGCCCACTATGGCCACACCCATCCAGCAACCTGACAGAAAACCCGTTGCTAAAAATTTTGAGGGCCACTGCTGCTTAAAACCATAACTGAGCTCTCAATTAGTCATAAATTGGAAGCCAAGTTATGAATGAATGAAGTTACGATCATTTTTTAATGGATACCATGGTTGTTTTAAGTGATTGTCACTTTCATTAAGCAAATCCATTCTCCCCAAGGAGTGTTTTTTTTTGTTTTTTGTTTTGCCAGAAATCAGAACACCAGCAAAGAACATTGCAAATTGCGATCACAGGATGCTACAAACTGCTATAAAGGTGAATTGGTTGCCAAGTGCCCCAGAGATATAGCCCCGTGATCCTAACTCTGAAACAGGCTGTAAGTCTGTTGCTGCTGCCAAAAAAGCCAACACAGTCTTCGGCTGAATTAACAGAGGAATAGGATCAAGATCATGTGAAGTGTTAATACCACTTTACAATGCCTTGGAAAGACCGCGCTTGGAATACTGCGTCCAGTTTTGGTCGCCACGATATAAAAAAGATGTTGAGGCTCCGGAAAGAGTGCAGAGAAGAGCAACGAAGATGATTAGGGGACTGGAGGCTAAAACATATAAAGAATGGTTGATGGAATTAGATATGTTTAACTTAGCAAAAAAGAAGGACTAGGGGTGACATGACAGCAGTGTTCCAATGTCTAAGGAGTTCCATAAGAAGAGGGAGTCAACTTATTCTCCAAAGCACATGAAGGCAGGATAAGAAGCAATGGATGGAAACTAATCAAGGAGAGAAGCAACCTAGAACTAAGGAGAAATTAAAACATTACCCAGAAAGGGTCCTTAATCACAGAGAGAAGGTGACAACTTAGTGGTCTCCAAAAATTTGTAGTAGTCCTCCTTTGATCAATGGTCATGCTGCCCGGGGAAAATGGAAGCTCCACTAGGGAGGACACAATGTTGCTTGTCTGTGTATTTCACAAAGTTTACAGCTTCCTTTAAAAGGAATCTTAATTGAAAATAGAGCATCTAAAATCTATGTACATTTCTGAAAACACATTTGACCTTTAACCAATAACATTAAAAATTGAAAGCAAAAGGAATCCAACTATGTTCAAAGGGGAAGCAAAATCACAAGCTAATGAGTAATCAGGAACAAGAGTAAATCTTTTTAATGTTTAACAATGATACTTTATTGCAGGATAATAATCATGCACCATGAATTAACAGCCAGTAATTAAACCTGGTCCTCTTAAGTTATAATTGAGATTTTATAACAGTCTTGTTATTTACCTACCCCCACTTAGATTTAAACAGCACAACAATAATTTATCCTAGGGAACTGGGCCTCACACAGACAGGTTGTGTGGTATTTTCAAGCTCCAAATAGGTTTCTTGGAACAAATTACATACAGTTCCCTGACAGCTCTTCAAATAATTTGGTACCAGGTTTCTTAACTAGTCCTAGATAATAGTAGGGGATTTAATTTACTGTGCATGAATATATCAGTACTGGCTTCTGAAGGATGATTTAAAAAAAAAAAAATCCAGGCTATGAATTATCTTTACAAGACCAACCTGTCCTGGTGGTCAAATGAGCAACTTGCATCTATACCTCAATTTCTACAACCAAAATGTTTCCACGGTTAGCCTTGGTGATGATTTTTACCACCCACCTAAACACTACATCACTTAATGACGTCTTGGCAGCCATCCTTGAAAATTTGGTTGGTTGCTTTCCTTCTGTGATTGACAGTTAGGATTCTGCAGAGCAGATGACAAATTAAATGCTTTTCTCTGAGGGCCTTTCAAAGCTATAGTAGTCCATATCCCTGATTAGTACCTTTCTTGCTGCAGTAAAACCGATAGTGTGCCTAGCGTAAGGATAGAGCAAGGTGTGCTTAGAACCAAGTATTGTATATGAAATAGAGGTGGACACCACCAGTGATGGAAATTGCTCTTGGGTAATTGTGCAGGAAAACCTTGCTTATAATATTTCTCTCTCTGAAGACCTTTCAGACTGTTGTTTTGATAGGTGATACTCCTTATATAAAGGCAAGAGACAAAAAGCAGTGGGCAGAAAACAGTGTTCTGACCCAGGCTTCGTAAACCGTAATTATTCACAAACTTGTTTTTTTAAAACAAAACCTATTTTATTGCAATGCTGGGAATTGTTTTCATTCCCAGCCGGAATTAATCTCAAACAGTCCCCCAAAATAAGCATACACCTTTCAGTTCTGTGAAGTGCGGCCAAAAACAGAAGTATCAAATTAACTAGAAAAGAAACCAACCGAAGTACAAAAAAAAAAACCAACTGAAGTACAAAGAGCTTCAATGATGACTCAGAACCGATCGAACTACTTTGCTTCCTGCAAAGGTTTCATCATCTTGGCCTGGCTTTTATCCCTTATGGGAGGGACAATCACCTCCCAGCCTAACTCCGGAGTCGCCTCTTTTGTTTCAGCTGCTCTCGCCTTCTAGCAGTTCTGCGCACACACACACTGGGAACAGGCTCCCCTGGGTCCTCTGCTTCGCTGATGATAGACTCCAAAGGCTCTGAAGGCAGCACCCCACTCCCAGATGGACCTGGCCCTTCGCTGCATCAGACGCAGGACCCTCATCCGAGTCCTCTCCAGACTCCCTGACTGGTCCTCGTTCTTCCCCACTGTCTGATTCCGCTGCCGTCTGCACAGGCTGCCGGCGAACCACAACAAACAGCAAGAGAAATGAGACAAAGAAGATAGTAGAATGTTGTCCTTTGCCAGCTGAGGGACGACACTCAACAACGTCTGTCTTTGCATGACAATTTCTGTATGTCATCATCTGTTTCATCTTAGATAGGTTCCCCACAGAAATCTTAGACTATTTTAAGGCATTGCTTGAACATACTAAGTTTGTTTGGACAGTTTTATCTACAGGTTGTTGGTTTTTTTGCTTGTTTTTCTCTGTCCGATATTTTTAAATATTCAATTACAATAGAAGTTGCTTTTAAGAATAAAATGTTCTGTGATTATTTGCCAAGTAAAATGTGTCAGATACTTTTACTGAAATCTCCTAATTCTTGGCACCCATTCTCTTAGTGTAAATTTATTATACAGAGAACATTTCAATTTACAAATCAGGCTTCCTTTCAAATCAGAAGTCATTCTATTTGAAGTATGAGGTGTCAGGGGAAATTACATCATCTCCTCCGAGTCTTCTGACAAGACTCTTTAGGTACTTAAAAGAAGAGAATCTTTTCAAACTATTTCATACAAAATAGAAAAAAAATAAGAACCTTTGATAAACAATGTAAGTTTGAGTAATTAATATTTATTGTGAGAAGAAAAAGAAGGCTGGCTGAAATATGACCTACTTATTTACCAAGAAAGAATATATTAGAACAGGGGTCCCCAACCGCCGGTCCGCGGACCGGCACCGGGCATGGAACAAGCCTTACCGGGCCGCTGGTTGCTGGGCGCCGCCATCTTTTTGGTAAAAAGCGCTTCTGGTGAGCTTTTCCGGGTAGAAAGCTCACGGGCGCTGTTTCGCATAAAAGATGGCGGCGCCAGCGCTCGGTGAGCTTTTCCGGGTAGAAAGCCATTTCTACCCGAAAAAGCTCACCAGAAGCGCTGGCGCCGCCATCTTTTTATGACAAAACAGCGCTTCCGGTGACGTCACCGGAAGCGCCTTTTCGTCATAAAAAGATGGCGGCGCCCAGTTGACGCCGGTACCGGGCCGCGGCGCCCAGCTGATGTCGGAACCGGGCCGCGGCGTCGAAAAGGTTGGGGATCCCTGTATTAGAAGATGCCCATTTAATGTAACCCAATGTGACTATTAATGTATGCACTTAGGTCTTTTTATATATCCAAAACAGAGTGGGACCAAATGTTCTCTGAGAAAAACCAAATAATTTAAAAATATTTTATTCTTTAACTGAATAATGCAATGTTGAACTGTTGAGGGAAATGTTGAATTGAATAAATTAAAAGATTGCAATGAGGATTGTAAAAAAAAAAAAAGGAGATTATAAAGGGGGGAAAAAAAACATGGGATACTGAATCTAGTCCTAAAGTAGAAAAATAGAAATAGACTCGGTGAATATAGCAAATTACTTTACATCATGTCAGGCTCCATTACTGGCTGATCAATCCTGGTACTGTTTATTCTGCACAGTAGGAACTTCCCAATGCTTTGGGCACAGAATATTCAAAATTTGTGCTTATAAGATTGTTTTAGAAAACATTTAGGGGCTAAAGTTGGAGCCTCTCCTTACAAAGCTGGAGTACTACCACTAAGCAAATCTGGCTTTGGGTGAGGCGGCTTTTTATCTTTTCCAGAATAATTAATAATTTATGTTGACTCCAATCCTAGACATTTCATTTATTTAGAATCTTTTCCCTATGGACCCTGAGCAAGACAACATACTGTTAAATAAAAAAAGAGAGCTTTCAGTGATCATTGAGCAGACAGAGAAAACAAATCCTTTCATTCTAAAAGGAATTGCACCAGAGGTGGGTTTCAGCAGGTTCTGACCAGTTCTGGAGAACCGGTAGCAGAAATTCTGAGTAGTTCAGAGAATTGGCAAATACCACCTCTGACTTGAGATTTTACAGAATCCTTCCCCTGCCATGCCCACCAAGCCACGCCCACAGAACCGGTAGTAAAAAAAAATTGAATCCCACCACTGAACTGCACATGTGGCTCGACTTGCAAAGGACATACGTGGTAGCAGTATCTTTGTGGCATCAGTTTGCTTGAAGAGGCAACAAACAGATGCAAGGTAAGATACTGTCCAAGCTGGGAAAGACACATTTTTGTATCCCCATATTTCAACCCAGTTTCCCCCCCAATTTGAACAACATTGTGTTGTTTAGACAGTATATCGTTAATGGGGAATTGGGATAGTTAAGTGGGAATTGGGAGCTGTCCCCTTAAGGGAATGCATCATGGGAAATGTAGTTCATGTCATGTGGTCACATCTGTAATCCTGATTGGTCACTGAATTGACCCTTGGTTGGGTTGGGGGAGTTTCCTTTACTCGTGCTTGGACCCCAGCATCGTGCTGGTGTTTCACCCTTTGCTCCATCGTTATGGGATGAAGATCACTATACTTTCACACTATGAAGTCAGCTATGCAAAGATTTGGACATTAGATGAATCTCGACATAATTGTGATTACACCTTGAGAATGCCTTGTGATCCAACAAAGAAACTTTGTATGGAAGCCTTTGTAGAGTTTGCCTATCTGTCTTTATATTCAGCCAGCAATTTAAAGACAGAACAAACATCCAGATGTGCTGATTTCAACTCCACACATATGGAGGATGGGCAGGTGAGAAAATCTGTTCTAAGCTAGCCTGCTGACATCAGATTCAGTAGCAGAGGCTATTTTCAAGTCAAGTCCAGCCACCAGTTTTCTGTATCTGTGACAGGGGATTCACTTTGTCCCTTGTAACTTCTGTACCTTACTGATCAGACCACTATGCTTTTTGGTTCAGGACTCAAAGTCACTCAGTGGCCAGAATATTCAGGATGTTTAGACATCAGTCACCCTCTGATGACCAACATCATCAGTCAAATGGTGATGATGATGATGACCTACATCAGCTCAACCAGGAACACCATTTCTGTTCCAGAACTGAACTTATTCCAAGGAACAAGAATGAAATGATACATGCAGCCAGCAAAAGGTGAGTTGGATATTGGTGAGATGTTTCAATAATACAGAATAAACTTACAGCAAGTTGACCCAATCTATGAATACTAAAGGAGAACATATTGGATACAAAACCACCCCCCCCCATGGAAGAATGTTAATGAACATCCCTTAACCCCAATTTTCTGTTTACCCCTTTTGAAGTTTTAACATACCACATATGCTGAATAGATTGCAACAGATTTAAGAACTGCTCTCCCCAAATGCAGATACCCAGAGTTGCATTTAAAGTGTAGGCAACTCTGGTTAAGTCATATATTTAATAAATGCCCAAGTGACCAGAAATGGACACAGTTTCTACAAAGTTAAACACATCATCTTGAGTTTATACTTATATGCTATCTGTATTTGTTTATAGATTCAAAACAAGAGATCAGTCAGATATTAAACTTATACAAATGTATTATTCTTACCCAAATATACATTACTCAGTATTTGTAACTGCTGCATTACTTTGTAGCAGTTACAAAGAATGGACTGAAAGGTCTCCAAACTTCTACCCTTGCCTTGTTCTCTGTCTTCTTATTTTGAATGCATGGAAACACAGAATTTGAGCATCAGTGTCTAATACTAGTCTGCAACTATGTTTGCATCTCATCAACATTTTAGCAAAATTTCTTCTTAATCTGAATTATATGTGAGTGGGAAAAGAGTATTTGACTGGAGAAATTATGTGTTGATTGGAGAAAAGTTTTCATTTGGAATACTGATACCTATTTGTTTTATTGCTGAAAAGTCCACTTTCCAGTTAATATTGTTACTGCTGAGTGGGGTAATTATGTCACAATACCACAAACAGTGGCAGGTTATGAATTTTCTTTGTGTGTGGTTGGTTGTTAATACCCAATATTTCCTCTCCTGTTTTCCTGAGTAATGTATATTTGGGCAAGAATAATATATTTGTGGAAGTTTAAGATCTGCTAGAGGTGCAATAATTCTTATTAACAAATTTGTGAGGGAACAAGCAATAATTCAATAGGATATTTTCAATATTGGTGATTAAAAGTTTAATGAATGCCGTGTTGTGATCCTACCAAGAATTTCTCAGTTATATTACCTGGAGATTTTGTACATTTTTCACTTTGTTTATAGATCATTTAATTGTGGCTTGAGACTTTAATATTTAATGTTTCTATTCCACATTAGATTGCAATTCTATCTCACTTAAGCAATAATTGGAAAGTATTGCTTATATATTAGAATTTGTTTTGGTGATTATAAGATAACTTTCCCTCTAAGGCAATTTTTAAGTTCTTTGCAGAAATAATATACTTATTTTTCCCATTTCTAAAGCATAACTGTTTTTCTCTAGATTATTTTCTTGTATCTCAATCTGTAACTGAATGGATTAATAAATATTACATAGGTGTTTTTGCTAAATTTGGACAACCCCTTGTAACATCACTTTTTACAAAACTGAGTTATTCAATTTTATCCAGATGGTCTGTTAATATAAGCATTATTAAAAATTCCATTTTTTATAAAACATATTTCTTCTTATAGATATTTTATGAGTTGATTGATTGATTGATATGCATTTAAGGGAAGCATGCTTCATAGTATTGTTTGTAAGTCATGGAAAACTAAAAACTAAAAAGCTAAACAAGAAAACTTGAAAAAATAACATTTGAACATATATTTTAGAAACTTTACACCAAAATTATACAAAGCATTTATAACTGCTAACCAGGCACTTAATTCCAGATTGTTGGGGACAATATGATAACTCTGTAAACTGCTTTGAGAGGGCTGTAAAGCATTGTGAAGTGGAATGTAAGTCTAAGTACTATTGCTATTGCTCTACACTTGTAATACTCATTGAATTTCAGAAATCTGAAATATTGGGAACAAAATGAAAACCTGGTTAATTGCAAGTCTCTTGGCAAAACAGCTGCTACAATCTAATGTTACTAATACCACTAATGATACTGAGTTCATTAGTTCATAATGATTCTGAATCAATAATGTTTATTTTTCAATTTTAATTCTTGACTAAATGTTTATATATATAAAAATAGTCTGAGCTAAATGTAACCCAAAATAAAGCTGACCAATTTTTAACTAATACAGTCTCCATTATCAAGTTATTTATTTAGTGAACGTTTATTTTGCCAAGAAACAACAAATAAATAAATCTAGTCTGAATGTTTCTGGGTGTTACAAGGCATATATCAAGCTCTTTTCCCCAGTATTACTGGAGGTCAATCATATAATTTTTGAAAACAACCTTTTTGTGTTACCTCGGATCATAAGAACAAACTAACCATTTACAATTTGAAGAAAAAAAAAATTTAAATGTAAAAGAGTCAGCAAGGAATAAATATTGTATCAAGGGGGGAAAAAAACCTCTTCCTTTCTGATGATATCTATTCCACTATACTGAGGAATTTTATTTATTTGTATTTATTTATTTTTCACATTTTGGAACTGCCCACCTCTTTCAAAGATTAGGGAGTAGAGATAAGAATAGCCCTCATGGATTGGTCCAGATTCAAGATTTGATTTTACAGAGTTAGCCAACTTCTATTCAAGAAGCTTACTAGTATTAAGGGTATGTGACAGCTTCTTTCATTACTGGTCCCTAGCAACTAATAGCCAAGCATGCTGTCATTGCCACCATTTACATCAAGATCCCATTAACAGCTCTTTCTTCAACACTTAATATGCAAATCAGTGATAATCACCAAATCTGCCAGCAACATGTTTTCCCTTTCATACATGAGTTTTGAGCTTTGAAGAAGCACAGACATCAAAGGATATTCTGTCCTGCTTTATTTCTTAGCATGGAAAAATATGAATTATATTATAACAGGCAGAGAAATGAACTTATTCTTCATCCCAACAGGATCAAAATACATTTTCAGTCCCATCTGATAACTATTCATGTAGACAATTTAATCATCTAATAAGCAATTGAACAAGATTCACAAACTCCATATCTTTATGCACAAACATAAAAGTGGCAAAGCCAAAAATGTAAATAAAACATTCCACCATACTAGTATTGCAAAAGAATGAAAGTTGCAGTTTCTGAAAACCTGAACTGCTCCAAACCAAGATATGTCTACTGACACAGGTTTTAATCAGTGGCTTTTCTATACATGGGTATTCTGATGTCTACAGAGAAATCTAATGCCTGAAACACTTTTCACCTTTGCAGGGTGAAAGTAACCTATGTGCCCAAAATTATTTCATAACTGAACTTTAAAAAATCTGGCTATGACCAAGAGCTCCATATGGGTACTGAGCACACTTCAATCTGGACAGCAGTGTTTGTGACTGACTATCCAGATGTTCAAATATGCAGACAAATATGTGTGAGCCACTTTGGCATTATGGTTAAAGGTACTGGTATAAAAACCAGGAGTCCGTGAGTCTCCTTTAGGCAAGGAAACAGCTGGGTGAGATAGTCTCACTTTAGGCAAGGAAACAGCTGGGTGAGCTTGGGCCAGTCACTCTTTCTCAAGCCTAGGAAGGAAGAAAAGCCACTTCTGAAAAAATGTTGCTAAAAAAAAAACCAGGGATGTTGGCAGAACTCAAAATTTCCTCAAAGGAACAGCATTTATTTATTAAATTTATTTACCAGATTTCTTTATTAAATTTGTACTTATAAGCATAGTAAAATGTTCCTCCAAAATCAGCAGGGGTAGTGCTCAACATTTTGTAGCTGATGAAGAAGAAATTTCATAATGTTATTTTGAAGTTAGAGTGAAGAAAGGGAGTCACGGAATTTCCCTCCACCCAAAGAATAGTCAGAAAAGCTTGGGGTTTCTTTTGGCAGCCATGGACAAAGGGGATGGAAGGGTGGGGGTGGAGAAGGCACGCGGATCATTTCATTCTGCACGCAGTTCATATAAATGACCAATTTCTCTGAGTCAGAGGTCAGATTGTGTGATTATTGCAAAGAGACATGCATTTACAAGCAAACACCTGCGCAATATCCAGGAGTTCTGCTAAGCATACAAATGAAGCCTCTGTAAATGATATTTGCTGCTTACAAAAATAAGAATACCTTCCAGTTTATTTTGTGGAATCTATTCATCCCAATATAGTAATGAACATAGGAATTAAATATATGAAATACCTGCATTAAAACTATTACACCCTAATGGAGAACTCTGCAACATTTTCTATTATAATTAAGCAAATATGTACTTCATTTTATAGGTTAATTCTCTAACCATTGACTTAATCCATCACTAAAACGTACTCAATCTGATGTAGTAAGGAATAAATACATTTTGTTTCAACAATAAGACTACACCTGCTAAATTCATTGAGTTCATATCTCAGCATGACAAAACAGGTATATGTATGGGTATGTGCATGTACTGTACAATGTGTGTGTGTGTGTGTGTGTGTGTGTGTGTGTGTGTGTGTGTGTGTGTGTAAATAGCACATTTAACATTATATGCCTGTAAGCTATATATCCATGCCATCCTTTGGATATGTGTGACTTTGGCCAAATCATTTTCTCTCAGCACAATCTATCACAGTTTTGCTGTGATTTAAGGTTCAAATGAAACAGAAAGATAAATTAGGCTGCCCTGAGCTCTTCTAGGAATGGTGGGATATACATTTAAGAAATAAAGCATAACTAATGTTTCTATTCTTGTAGTCATGGTTTTCAGGGTAAAAAATATAAAATTAATGAAAAGTATTTAGTTTTTAAAAGAAGAACATAAAGAAAAATAACCATTGGGATTTTTTTTTTTGCACAATTATAATGTTCTTTAGTTTTTTATTATACTTTTTAAAAATACCATTCTGATAACATATGACAGAATAGGAATGTTTTTGTTCATTTTTCTAAAACTTCCTACATAAACTGGTGTTTCAAGATGAAAGGCAACTTTTTAAGAAACCTATGAAGAGACAAGTGAAGAAGGACCTAAATACCTTTACATAATTTCTTATCAACAATCCATTTCACAAAACATGGAAGCCATGCACAAAACATGGAAGCCATGGAGAATAAGCACAAGTTGAGAAGCAAAGTCTATGAGGAAGGAATTAAGGATCTAAGTATGCTTAGCCATGAAAAAAGGAGACTGGAGTAAGATAACAGAACTCTTCAAATAACTGAAATAATTATTGCACAGAAGGCTGCAAGCCATTCTGTGTTGTCTCAAAGTGTAGAATAGCAAAGTTATTTTAAATTGAAAGAAGGTAGATGTCAACTGAATGTTAAGCAAAACTTTGAAGAGAGAAACACTTTCAGATTGTGGAAGATAAGACACTTATTAGGATTCTTTTAAATAGGTGTCCTGAATTGAGCAAGGCTTTGGACCCAATAGTCTAAGGAGTTCCTTTGCAGGTTATGATTCAAAGTAAGTCAAGGACAAGTAGTTCTTCGCTTATGACCACATTTGAGCCCAAAATTTCTGCTGCTAAGTTAAACATTTGTTAAGTGAGTTTTTGTCCCATTTTACGACCTTTCTTGCCACTGTTGTTAAGTGAATCACTTCAGTTGTTAAATTAGTAACACGTTTGTCAATTGAATCTGGCTTCCCCATTGACTTTGCTTGTCAAAAGGTTACAAAATGACCCCAGGACACTGCAACCCTCATAAATATAAAACCAGTTTCCAGGTGTCTGAATTTTGATCATGTAACCATGGGGATGCTGCTATGGTTGTGTGAAAAATGGTCATAAGTCACTTTTTTCACTGCCATTGTAACTTTAAATGGTCACTAAATGAATGGCTGTAAATGGAGGACTACCTGTACTGCATTTCATCTTCCACAGTCAGTAACATTCATGGCCTTGTCCAGGTTGTAGGAACAAGGGAATTGAAACCCAAAACTTTAGTGAAAACACAATTTGGAAGATTGTATTATATCAATATGATGACAGAGTTCAGAAAGCTGTTTGAGAAAGTTCTCTTCATTTTTTAAGGAGGAAACATCCAATTCCAATTATAATTTTAGCCCAAATATACTCTCATATGTTTCACGTTTATTTCCAGATCCCTGCCTTCAATCACCCTCTTTTGGATTTACTTCCCCAGAAATCTGTCAGATCTGTATAACCTGAACAGAAAAGAGAAGATACTTCTGTTTCCAGCAAAAGAATGTCCTACAAGATTTAAAGCAAGTAAAAGCGAAGTGGACATGTCAAATAAGTAATACAGTAATTCCAAACTTTTGCTGTATTAAAATAGAGTTCCATTAAAATGTTTGGATTATATTTGTAAATGTTTTACATGAAGATATAGGTAATATTTTAGCATTTAGCACTGCTGGGAGAAGAAGCTAGTTTCTCCTAAATCCCAGAGATTTTTTTTCCTTACACCCAAGGCAGAGAAACAAGTCATACGATAAAGATTTATGAAATCTGTTTGTTGGCACTCAGTATACATTTTTGTTCCAGTTCTCTAAGAAATGGGTTTGCTGGCAAAAGAACAAAAGTTTGTGAGTTGTCACAAACAGCCCAAGTATTTGGTAAAGAATAGTTGCATAAATATCACATCCAATCCCCTCAACTGGGACTTTTTATATTCTTGGACAAACCAAATTTTAAATTAAAAATCAAATATACAAAGTGATACATAAAAGCAGACAAAGGGCAGAAGTAAGTTTGGATGGCATTTGACAGTCCTGGGCAAATTCCAAATTTCTGCATATGTCGATTCTCTAATACACTATACATCACCTACCATCTGCCAGCATGGCAAGACGTCTACTTCTAAGCTATCATTCCAATTTTATTAGGACAAACACACCAATGCAAAGATTAGAAGCCTATTCTATATCTTGAAGCGGTCCTGTTGGCAAGGAACACTCAATTAGAGCTACATAATGCAAAGAAAGGCATCCACTGAACTGTATTACTGATACTTTTTCTTACAATTAAAGATGGGCATTTACCCTGAAGGCATGCAGGCACAGCTGTAATTAAAAAGAAAAAAAACACCCAAATTTTGCCATTATCGCTGGAGAAACCTTCGGTCCATTCTAGTTACCTGCTTGCTTGCAGAATTAACAAGGGTGCCTTAGCATTAATACATCCAGTCTGTTTTCAGATTTCAAAGGTACCTATATTTCTAAGGGATGTTTTTTGTCTTACTTCTTAAAATGCTTCTACAGTTCTAATAATATTCTTACACCTGTTCTGTGCAACGAAATCCCTTCCAAGGGAGGATTCTGTTCCATAGGCAGCCCTTTGACTTTGATGCACCTTAAGGCCGTAATTATTTGCTACATCTCTATGAATATCTGAAACACCCTGGCTCTTAGGCAGCTACACTGCTTAATTATTTAGGCTCCTGGTGGCTGTTGTTCACTCACTTTACCTGGTCTACCCATATGTCACATCTTCAGCCTAGCTTTCCTCAGGGTTGCAAGTCAAGAGAAGCAAGCAAACTTTGCTGCTTGTTATCTAGCAGCTATAAAGCAATTGCAATTCTTGTGGGATGAATTATTAGATAAACAGATGGCAAGCTAACTATCATTGAAGCTTTTGCTGAATGAAGGCCAGATTGAGATGCTACATCTGCTTGGTTGAGCTGATTTTACATTCCCCTGAAGCCAATGTGCCAAACAAGTAAACAATGGATTAAGATGATGAAGAGATCTGTTCATAATGTGAACTAGTTTCTCAAAATCCAAATACAAGATTTAGGATTATTTTAATCTACTTATTAGGGAGCTTTTTGAACATGAGCTCTGATGCATTATTTGAACTAATCAAAACTACTTAGTACCCAACCCAACACTGAACTGGTGCCTTTTTTGTTACATTTTTTATCAAATAAACGAACACCATGCATTTGATAAAGACATAACAAAAAAGGTGAAACCTATTAAATTCAACAACTTTCCTCTTAGTGAAACTAAATCTAATCTAATCCAAGCAGTGTCTGGCAGCAATTAGCATTGAAGCCATGATTTTCACCCTGATGTGGTTGATGCAGAAAGAAAAATGTGCTTCAACTGCAACCTTCAGAAATCATCTGCCTTGAAAAAAAGAAACCTGACCTCACTTAGGACCTGATCATATTAACCCTTGGTATTCCTTTTTAAAATGACTTTTCTGACTATAGTAAAGGTAACTTTGAATATCCAACTTTTTGTTGACAAGAATTGACTTGTTGATTCTGCCTTTTCATGTTAACACTGCATAATAGAAAGAACAAAAATGATACATTAATATATTCATTAACAGTATTAACACTTCTCTCTTGAAGTATAAATCTGCTGGGTTTTGAGGGCTGAAATTCAGTTATAATTTTTTGTTCTGCATTTATTAGTTTAGGAGCAATTCAAAGTAATACCAAGTAATTTAGTTTCTTAATATACAACCTTGAAAAACAAGTTGCTAAAATTATGAAGAACCATCTGTATAATTACATGGTTCCATATCCAAATTATTTTTCTTAATTAAGACATTGGTTGACAAAAGGCACATTCCCATATATTGCTTGTTCAAATTGTAATGCAGTATTAAATAGAACTAGCCTATTAATTTCAACTTGACATGAATTTGAATAGCTAAAAAGTTTAGAAGACTATTGAATTTTCAGCATTTAAATGCAATGAAAAAGATATTAATTAAAAGCACAAGTCTGTTCAAGCAGAAAAGGCTCTCATTTCATACAGTTTTAACAATGTCTTACACTACAATACAAGAAATAGCGGAAGCTATCAAGGAATAGATAGATTTAATAAAACATTAAAGAACTACTAAAGAAGTATGATTTAGTCCATTTTTAATCTTCAACCATTTTTCTTTTTATATCAGAGTTGTGCTTAATCAGCTATGCAGAGAGGAGAAATCCAGAAAGGTTACAGTAACATTTTGCTGGCTAAAAAAAAAAAAAAAAGCTGAAATATCATAAGCAATGAAACCTGCAATCCCCGAAGCTGATATTTCTGGTGCAAAGAAAGTGTGGTTGTAAATGGATAAATCAGGTGCAGGGTCAAGCAATTGGGAGCAAGAAAAGAGGCAAAGATAAGTGGGACACCATTGTGTTATCAAACAGGTCCTCAGTGACACTTTTACCCTTAGAGTACAGTGCAATTGACAAGTTGAATATGGATATGAATAGCATAGCATAGCATAGAATTCTTTTATTGGCTGCGCATAGAACAGCAAATGTTATTGGACCTACAGTGCATAAGCTCAGTGTACATAAAAGCTATACGATAAATCATGTCGATAATAAAATCATGTCATCATAAATCACAAGATACAACACTTAGTGATAGTCATAGGATATTAAATAAGCAATCAACATAAATCGTACAAGGAAATTAAATAAAACAATATAAATTGTAAAGATACAAGCAGCAAAATTATGATCATAGGTAGAAAAGGAGATAGGTAATAGGAAAGATAAGAATAGTATGGACCTTATATGTTTTCCGCATCCTGCCTTTGTTATTGTTATAAATAACTCAAGGTGGTAAATATACCTAGTACTCTTCTATTCTCCTATTTTCTCCAAAACAATCCTGATAGGTGGGTTGGGCTGAGAAAGAGTCACTGGTCCAAAATCACTCAGCTGGATTCATGCCTAAGGCAGGACTAGAACTCACTGTCTCTTATTTATAGCCTGGTGCCTTAATCATTGCACCAAATTTGGCTCTCCGGGGTGAAAGCAAACTGTTGAAAAATAGTCAAGATCTTTCCCTCTCCATGCCTTTTAATCATAAATTACAACTGTGGAGAAACAGAATCTGGAAAACCTGCAAGAGAGATGCATTGCATGTAATTTTATTTTGGGGAATTCTATATTGTTTTCATGGCAATAATCTTGAATAGCAAAGACAGAATAGTGAAAACACAATGTGAAAATGAAATATTAACATTTTAATTGTAATACGTTAATGAAAAATAATGAACTCAGAACATAAAATAGTTAAAAGGTGGACAGAAAGAGTTCCAGGGATCCCATATTTATGCATATGATTCACCCAGAAGATGGCTCTCTGCTTCTTACGGTATGGCCAGGAGAACACAGGATGTTTGCAAACAGAAATAAGGAAATTGCTGAGTTTTTGAGTAGGTGACTGACTGATTTCCAGTCGTGTGCCAGAAATGGAAAAAATTTTGTTTTGACTGATTAGTCTCAAGGACTTTTTAATGTACTGAACGATGAATTAAGAAGAAAAAGGAGAGTTTGGAAGAAATCTTTCAGTACTCTATGCTATCAATGAGTGACTGAAGAAAATGAGGTATGGGGAAAATCATGACGGGAGGCAATTTTACTGCCTTTTGTGGCTCCTCCCCAGTGGTTCATTTCAAAAATTGTTACCACTGGTTCGGCCGGCATGGCTTGGTTGGTACACCAAGTGCGCACTTTGCGCAGGTGTAGAGGCATTTTGACTCACCTCCTGCAATCCTGCACTCTCCCTGTTGCTTCAGCAGCTGCTGCATGACAATTGCTGTGCCGCGCAAAGCAGCTGTGCTTCAAAAACAGGACATAAAGGTTAGTATGGGAGCCCAGGCAAGAGGATGGACCCAACACACAGCATCGGAGAAAACCAGTTCGGTCTGCTCATTGCCACTACCAGCTTGACAGAACCGGGCCAAACTGGTAGAATACCACCACTGTTCCTACCAACCCATTTTGTGGGCCCTCAGATTCCAGCACTGTAGAAACCCTTCAAATAGCAGCAGTAAAGAGATCCTTGTCAGTATCAGAGAAACTTAGACTTTGGCTTCTACTCTTTTTGTGGACCTTAACGACTCCTAACCATGGCTTGCCCTGTTCAGGTTAATCCCCAGGGGTGGGATTCAAAATTTTTAACAACCGGTTCTGTGGGCAAGGCTAGGTGGGTGTGGCTAGGTGGGCATGACCATGTGACTGGGTGGGCGTGGCTTTTTTTGCAGCCAACCACCCACCCAAATTTTTTGGGCCTTTTGAGCTTCAGGGAAGCCTCCGGGGGTGTGTGTGTTTTTGCTTCCCAGAAGACTTCCCTGGGGCCCAGGAAGGCAAAAAAAATGGAGCACCCCCCTCCTGGGTGAAGCAGTAAGACAGCGAAGGGGATCCCGGCACAGCTGATCATCAGAACAGCTGATCGTTGGAAGGGGAAAAAATACCTTAAGGAGTAACTGGGCGGGAAGAACGCAGTCAGCGATGTCGGGCATGCACACGATGTTGCACATGCATGATAAGGACTGATGTTGCACATGCATGATAAGGACTGATGCTGCACATGCACGATAAGGGGCACGATTTGCCAGTTCTCCGAACTGCACAGAATCATAACAACTAGTTTTATAGAACTGGTCCGAACTGGTAGAATCCCACCCCTGTTAATCCCTCTGAATCTTGCTGGAAAGAGCTGCACCTGTTCAACCATGGATCATCTCATGAGAATACGCCTGAAGCCTCATATTCACTAAACTTCACAAGTTGTCATCCCCAAAACTTGGCCCTAAGACAAATAAGAAGAGCTTAAACTTCTGGAAATAGGCAAGTATATATTGTTAGCCTTGTTACTTTTTGCCCCAACCCAAGCATAGAAATGCACCTCTTTTAGACCCTGGCTCAACAGCCAACTTCATAGAGGAGACCACAGTACTCTTTTCACTCTGAGAAGCACAGAGCCGAAGACACAAGCCTGAAGATGATGAATGAGACTTCATCGAAACGTTGCCTAGATACTTCCAATCTTACGCGGGAGAAAACCCGAATAACCAAAGATCCACATACAAATACCCGTGAGAACCTCAGAAAACATACATACATACATACATACATATATATATATATATATATATATATATATATATATATATATATATATATACATACATACATACATACACACACACACATTATGAGTCCAAGTATACCAGTTTCAAAGCCCCCAATCTTTCACTGTTTTCATTCCTACTTATTACACAAACAGATTATTCCACAAACACGCAGACTATAATGGAAAGCCACTACATATAATGGAAAGCCTCTTCTGTCTTTTTAATGTGAAAATTGAGAAAGCCAATCCAGTTTGCAATATATTGCGAAGTCACTGAGAAGTGATTTGACAGCCAAGGGGATTTTTAAAAATAAATCATCACCTGAAGAATTGAGATAAGAGACGCCTACTCCATTCTATTCAATCCTGGGAAACCTACTTCCAGCTACACTCCTTTTGCATGAGTCTGTAGAAATTAATTAAAGAAAGTTTGAATGTTTTAATTTTAAAACATTGTAGCTATGATTGCTATTTGGCTCGAGGAAATGAAACGTGCTATGCAATGAGTAACTCCTGAATTTATAGAATCTTATAATGATAGGGTGGTAAAGGGCCATTTAATCCATCAAACCTACATTTCTCAGTACTAGAATCCAATTTACAACATCCAGAAGAGATGGATGTTTAGCTTCTGCTTAAACAAATCCACTGAACAATATTTGCTGTGCCAAGTTTGTTTTACTCGCAAATCTGATCTGCATTTCTTCTATCTGTAAATCTAAGTCATTAATAAAAACGCTGAACACTGGAGCGCTCACAAGGAAGAAAGAAAGTTTAGGTTGATAGAAATCCAGAAGCAGAGTTGAACAGTTGGTGGGTGAAGGGCTTTTCTCCATCTTAAGGGTTTGATGATCAGCATTAAATCAAGATTTTTTTTTTTAAAAAAAGCAGCTAAGAGCTAAAGCCACACTGCCTAGAAAAGACAGTGTGGGATGGCAGCATTTGGGGAAACTGGAGTTTTAACTATTCCTCTCCCTCCCCACTTAAGAAAGAAGAATGTTCTTGACAAGTACTATTAACTAGTAGGAGCCAGCATGTGTAGGTAAACAAACAGCCACCATAGTAGGTAACCAGACAGGAACCATGTAGTGTAGTAAAAAGTCCCAGGGGGCTGGTGAAAGGCAGAAAAGGATTAGATAAACTCCACAAGCTAAGTGATGGCAAGGGTTGGGAGAAGAGAAACGGACAGGAGAAAGCCTTGATCACCAATGGTCAAGAAAAGTTAATTCCTGACAGCAGCTAGAGCCTTCAAGAAGCAAGGAAGAAGCAGGCAATGACACCAGTCTTCACTTAGTCAGTCTTCTACTGAGGCCAGACAAGTGACTCTGGGACAGTATCACCGGAAAAACTGGGAGTAATGTTGAAGGGCTCAAGAAGATATCCCGGAGTATATTGTATTTATAAGTGTATATACTCGAGAACAGTAACTACTTGGATTGAGAGTAGCTATACAAGCTACTGGTAAAAATTAAAAATAATTCCTGGGGATAATTTTTACAATGCAAAACAAAACAGACAGAAGTACATTTTTGCAGAAAAATCCTTCTGATGTGACTGGTTCTCAACCATCTCCCTCCAAAGAACACAACAGCCAGAGCTGTACCTAGCAACACACCAATTGATCCTTCCCCCATCAGCTAATGAGGCAGCATTGATAAACATTTTAAACTAATTTTTCAACCACCTAATGTAGCCACCTAATCATGTAGCCACCTAATGATCATTACATCAAGCTCACAGTTCACCAGTGTGATAAGCAGAGTACTTTATATAGGGAAGCAATAAATTATTTTTCAAAACATTTATCAAGTGCTACTAAATATTTATGACCTATCTTTTAAAAGAAGTACATTCATTTGCTATTTTAGACGCTTGGTGAATTTGATTTGAGTTTGTAGAATATCCATTCCATCCAGGACGTACTGTCTTTTTATTAATACTTAACATATTACAGTCATAGTATCAGATGTTGTTTCTGCAATGCTCGCAATAGCCTTGCATAGGGTATTAATGTTAATATCACCATATGACCGAGGGAAGGACAGTTTCTTTGAGACCTATTGCTTTGCCTTCCCATGGAACTCATTTTGTGGTTTAGTCTACTGAGTAAAGCTGACAACTGTTGGGATTCCTGTCTCAATTTTCAAACAGATTTCCAAGGCATCTTACAACTATACCAAAAACAAAATCAATTACCAACTTAATAAAGCAGTTTTGAAAAAGTCTGAAGAGCTTAGTTTGCACACGAACACAAACAAAGACAAAGAGTCTCTTGGACATTTGGACTCAAACCATGAGGACCAAAATGGTCATTTTGAATCCCCACTCCTCCTCCTCCCATAGATCCTAACTTCTTGATCAAGTAAGTTTCTTTCCATGAGCAGAGGTGAAACAATAACCCTGCTTCAAAGACCATAGCAATTATGGGGAGATTCCACTCGCTTGTCAAATACTTCACCTTTTCAACATTTTCATTTTTATATATAGCTAGCTTGAGGAACATAAAAAGAGTGGGATAAAGGTTTGGTTACTGCAGTACCTTCTGGAGCATCTGGGAAAGTCTAAAATTTTAGCAAAAAGCCATTGAAGTTCATGAAAAATAGTTCACACACATTCTTTCTTGAGTCCTAGGAGGCCTCAAACAGATGTTTACAATATTTGTTTCTCCAGCTGTTCTTTTCAGTTAAACACAAGCAATTTACCGACTTCTTAACTATTGTGGGCAATTAAGTAAAATAGCTGCTGTGTCTCTTTAAAAGAAAACAGACCTTTGTCACTGATAGTCACAGGTTTTGATTCAAGAAAGAAAATATATGAGGTCTACATTCATTTAACTTCCCTAGAGCATTTCCAATCTACCAGAGTTTCCTCAGTGTTGAAGTTCATCAGGTTCTGACATAAAATCGGCCCAAATCTGCTGGGTTTTGTCCCTCAGGTTTGTTTTGTATTCTTTCCAGTCTTATGTCTCTCAAAAGAAGAGGCTGTGGCCTGATATAATTAAATTTGGTTTCAAGAATTGAAAACATTTATTACTAAGTCTGTTTTATTAGCACAGTATTACTAGAGCTGCCATATTATTGATTTTCATTTTCTGAGGCATTAAGTAGTATGCTTAATCAATTTTCAGAAAGTAGGAAATGTATTGAAATTCATTTAATTAAATCTATTAAATTATTTGTTTACTAAAACTCAAGTATATTGCTGCATACCTGCTAGCTCAGTTATACATTTTGATAGATTATGAGCCATTAAATCCATGTCAACTTTTAGACACTACATATATAGACATTTTAATTATGACTTATCCCCAACCTGCCCCTTCATGCCTCCCAATGATGCATCTACTACCTTTGTAAAAGAATTAATCTACCTTGCAGTGGTCATTTTCCTTCTCTTTTTCTTTTTACTTTTTCTAGCATTATAAACTTTTCAAGAGAGCTAGTTTTCACATAAGGTGTTCAGAATATGAGCTGGATCATTTGTACTTTGAATGAGAACTTTAGATTGACTTGTTTTATGACCCTTCCCCCCTTTTTTACTATCCATAGTATTTAAGAAATATTCTCCAACATCCAAAGCTCAAAAGTATTAATACTTCTCTTCTGCTTCTTCAAACTCCTTCACATTTATGAAGTATCATGGGAAAAACCATTATGTGTGATTCTGATCTATTAGTTAGGAATTGAGATACCATAAAATCTTAAATATCCTTTTCAAGGCCTCCTATGCTAGTCTACCAAATGGTAGTTTGCAGCTTCTTTCTTTATTATTATAATGACCTTTACTGTCAGAGTACAATATGTGTACAATGAGATTGGCTGAGCCTCCCTTCGTGCACACATCCCCAAACACAACTCACAGTGAAGACAGAAGTCCCTAACCCAATTTCTCAATTGCTACTTGTCATCTTTTGGTAATCTTTGCTAGTCCATGTTTTTTCCCCCTCTTTGATGTCTTTACAGATAAACTCCCTCTTGCCTGTTCTAACAGCTCTCTGAAATTCTTTATGTTTGTTCTGAGATTTTATATTTCTTGGCTATGGCTTTTTTTCTCTTCTACCATTTGTTCTGAAATTCAATTGTTGTTTTCTTTTCTTTCTTGATCTTCAGTGTAGTCTTATCTCACATCCTTAACTTCTTTGATTTCATTTATAGTCCCTCTGGTTCCTGATCAATGAGGTTCTTGACCCCAAAACGATCTCCAATGTTCTTGAAAATTGTGAATATAATATACTGTATATTATGAAGATAATAATATGGAAACCTGTTGGCTTTGTTCTTCTGTTTTAGCTTGACTTGGAATTTCCACATAAGACGTTTATGAAATGTTCCAAGTCATCCTTGATTTTTCTGTTATAACTTTCACTTCCTTATACCAACAATATAGACACTTTGATTTCTATGCACTCCATCTGGTGATAGGATGCATACAGCTGTAATTTATGTTAGAAATGAAGAAATAGCTGGATTGGAAAAAATTGATCAATCATTGTGCAATATTTTAAATTAAAAGAAGGTAGGTATAAAGCAAAACTTTGTATAGAGAAACACTTTCAGATAGCAGAAGATAAGTCACTTGTTAGGATTCTTTTAAATAAAACCTATATAACCCCCTGCCTCTCGATCAAATACTGGAACCGCCCTTTCAGCCAGTGGGAATCCCTCATGCTGTACTTGAGGCCACCGAAAAGTCCGCGTTACAAGACAGAGGGTCTTAAAAACCCCAAAATGGCCGGCTGCAGGGTTGTCGTGACACTGAGTCATAATAAGGGCTCGAAGCGGCCCTGTGGGTACGTACAACCGGCCCCAATGCTTGAGTAAGCCCTCCTCCAAAGTTCATGGGGATTTGGGTACAATCTTCCCCATCCTCTGCTGCGACCAAGCATCTAGGCGCTGTACCTTTCGCACCTGAGTCTGCAAGTCCACCGATTCCTGGACTAAGGCCAAGAATTCTGCTGGCAGCACCGTCCGTGGAGGAAGGGGGTCCTCGGGGCAAAGGTAGTCAGGTTTGCAGGACAGGGCATCCGCCCTCCGATTGTGACCACTGGGGATATAGGTCACAGAAAAATTGAACCGGGCAAAAAAACAATGACCACCGGATCTGCCGCTGGTTCAACTTTCTTGCCGTTGACAAATGTTCTAAATTCCGATGGTCCATCCAGACCTCCACCTTGTGTCAGGCCCCCTTGAGATGATGTCGCCAAGCCTCAAACGCAGCCTTGATAGCCAGTAACTCTTTTTCCCAGATGGTGTAGTTTCGTTCGGAAGGAGTGAGTTTCCGGGGATAATACGCGCAGGGAAAAAGAGTAGCGCTATCCACCGGGGATTGCAACAGCATTGCCCCAATAGCCACATTGGACGCATCTGTCTCCACCACAAAAGGACGATGCGGATCAGGGTGCCTCAGGACGGGTTCTGCGATGAAAGCATTCTTGAGGGCCTCAAAAGCCTGTTGCTGTGGGGGGTCCCACTGGAATGGGACCTTCTTTCAAAGGAGCTGAGTTATTGGACCTGTCATCTCGGCAAAACCCGGGATGAAGGTCTGGTAATAGCGAACCCCAATAGGCGTTGAACGTCCTTCATGCCACGAGGGGGTTCCCAACTACATAAGGCCTCCACCTTACGCGGGTCCATGGCGGTGCCTTTGGGAGAGATGATGTGCCCAAGGAACTCAATGGAAGTCTGGAAGAAGAAACATTTCTCTAGCTTCGCATAAGGTTGGTGCTCCTGAAGGTGTTGCAAAACCAGACGAAAATGTTGAAGGTGGCTGTCCCTGGACCCAGAATAGATCAGAATATCACCAGGTACACCACCACGAACTGATCTAACATATCCTGAAACACGTCATTCATCAGATGCTGGAAGACTGCGGGGGCGTTGGTCAACCTAAACGGCATCACAGTGTACTCAAAATGGACGTATTGGGTGCCAAATGCCATCTTCCATTCATCCCCCTCTCGCATCCACACCAGGTTGTAGGCCCCTTGAAGATCGAGCTTGGGGAAGATAGTGGCCTCCCGCAACCTCTCCAACAACTCTGGAATGAGCGGCAAGGGGTAACTATTCTGCACCATGATGGCGTTTAGCTGGCGGTAATCACAGCACAAGCGTAAGTCTCCCGTCTTCTTCTTGACAAAGAGGACTGGGGCTGAGAGAGGGGACGATGAAGGCCGGATGAACCCTCGGGCCAAGTTTTTGTCCAAAAAGTCTCATAGTGCGGCCAGCTCGGGTTCGAACATGGAGTACAAACGTCCCTTTGGCGGTGGTACATTGGGCAGAAGGTCCACTGGGCAATCATAGGGCCGATGCGGGGGTAACCGGTCCACCTTCTTCTCACTGAACATATTCGTGAAGTCCGTCAGTTCAGGAGGTATGGAGACGGCAGAGGTAGTGATTTCCTGGCCAGCACAGGTGTGGCAGAAGTGGTCCATGCACTGCAGACTCGGAAAAGAAATGGCATTCCGCGACCATGCCACCTGAGGATCATGAATCCTAAGCCAAGCCATGCCAAGGACTAATGGGAAATGGAGGTCTGCGGTGACATAAAAGCGGATCGCCTCCTCATGTTCTCCAATGACTAGGCACAAAGGCTGGGTGGTGAATTTAATGGGTCCTGCAATAAGTTCCGCCCATCAATATTCTCGACCCTCATTGGAGGTTCTACCAGAACCAAGGGGACATCAAAATGGGCCGCAAAGGCCTGGTCCATAAAGTTAGTCGTGGCCCCCGAGTCCACCACCGCATTTGCTGGAATCCCTTCCGACTGGTTAGCCAAGAAAACCCGAGTGTCCAAAATCAGATGCCAAGGGGGCCCAGAGTCAACCTCTGCTAATTCAGGTGGGTGTTTGATACATGCCCGGCCTAGGGTTTCCCCCAGGTCGGGCATGCCCCATTTCCCGACTGATCATGCCGAGATTCAGGCATAGGCTTGAGCGCCCCACTTCACTTTAGAGGACAAGAAATAGCGAAATGTCCTGCCCCCCACAATACAAGCACAAACCCCCTTGGTGTCTCCTCGTTTGCTCCTGAGCTGTCAGGTGAGGTCTAACCGCTCCTAACTCCATTGGTTCCTCGGCGTTGTCCACGACACGTTGGGTGACCTGGGGCGCTGTTAGCACAGGGCGCTGCGGTACAGATGCAGATGGCTGCTCCTGGACGGTGTGACGGTTCTTTCACTGTTGGAGACGTGCGTTGATGAGCAAGCATTGCACCACCAGAGCGTCGAGGGTCGGGGCCGGTTCCATTCGAACTAACTCGTGCTGCAGCTCATCTGACAGGCCATCCTGGAAGGCGTCCATTAACGCTGTGTCATTACAGTTGGAGTCCAGGCATAAAAGCCAAAATTCAGAAATACATTCTTGCAGAGGGCGCTTTCCTTGTCGAAGATCCTTAAGACTCCTGGCTGCCGTCTGCACTCATATGGGGTCTTCATACATGTGGCGCATGTGTTGCCCAAAACCCTGGTAATCAGTTAATAACGGGCTGTTCTTGAGCAACAAAGGTGTGGCCCATCTGGCGGCCAAGCCAGAAAGGAGGCTTATCACAAACCCCACCCGAGCCTGGTCATCTGGGAAATCCTCTGGCCTCATAGCCATAAATAACTGGCACTGTCCCATGAAAGCCGGGAACATCTCAGGCTGCCCAGAAAACTTATCCGGCACAGCCACCGGGCATTTCCGACGGGGAGGGGGAGGAGGAGCTGCATGAGCCTGCAGCAAAGCAAGTTGGGCTGTTATTGAGCCACTTGCTGTTGTAGAGTTTGATTTTCATCTTGCAGCTGTTTTTGAAACTGCTGCTGCTGGTCCATCTTAGGTAAAAGATGGTTTAAGTCAGGTACGGGACAAAAATGTTCTGTCTCACCTTTCTTCTTTCTCAAAAGATGAAAGAGTACAAACTCACACAAACACAGGCAGGCAAGCTGACTTGGACTTCACAGAGTTAATTCTTTGGAACTGATAATGTCCTTGGCATTCCAACATGCTCTGCCTGCCAAGTCTAAATTGATAACAAGTAAAAAGCTACTCACAGAGAATTACAAGGCAGACCACAAGAATCATTCACAACAAAAAACCTGAAGTAAGATTAAACTTTGTCCCGTACAAAGTTCTAGCTGACAACACACCCACTTTTATCCCCTGTGGGGTGTGGCTCAATGACTCAGCTCACTCTCTGACCCTCCCACGCCTCCTACGTTGCTGCTCACGTTTCTCCCTACAACGCTGCCTAGGATCAAGCCAACATTCTTCCTCTTGACTCCCTGTCAGGGGCTGCTCCGATATGCCTTCCTCCTGATTAATTTCAGGCTGTTCCTCTCGGTTGTCTGATGAAACCTGAGGCATTATCAGGAAGGAAGGCATTGCCAGAGAGGAAGGTCCTGGGGAGGAAGGCATTCCCAGTTCCTCCTCCTCATCTTCCAAGTCCTCTTCCTCTAACAGCACAGGCTCGGGAATCGGAGCCACAACAGCTATGTATAAGAGCTCTGTCATTTCACCCACAAAACAGATCAAATCAGTATAGAAAGAAAGGAAGAAAAAAAAAACTGTGATTCTAGTTTTCACCGAATGGGGAATTTATATACAATATAATCCTTAGTTTCGTATCGTATTATTAAATGAAAGAGAAAAAGAGGCTAAACAAAACTAGGATATATTATGGATTAAGAAAATGTGTGGATGCAGCATATTAGATATCAATAGACAGGAAGGGAATAGATTTGAAGAAGTCCAAGAGAGGAAAAAACACAGGAAACATCAGAGACTACTATATCCAGATTATCAGTACTTCATACCTGTTGTTTAAAATAGAAAACATTTGGCTAATTGATTAAACTGTGTTACAATGCAAATTAACCTCTGAATCACCCTGCATTGTGCCTAGCACTGGAAACCAAAACAAACCAAACTTTAAAAACAATTTATTACAGTACTTTTTATTTTTATAATTGGCATTACCCAGAAATGCAAGTGCTCTTGAGGATTTAATTCACACATTATGTTTGTATATGTGCTGTAATTTTGAAACAAACATTTCTCCATTGTCATTCCAGACCATGTCTTTTGGCAGCTTGCTTAAAGGGCAAGGAGCTAAGAGGTGAAGATCATAAGCATTCGGCATTATAGTCCAAAAGTCAGAATTGTTCTTAAGATTAAGTGCATTTGACCTGGTAGGGCAAGGAAGCGAACATGGAGTTTTAAGCGCATGAAAAGATATATTAAAGCCAACAGTTCACTTCTCTGCTTATTGCTAGGAGGGATTAGAGACCAAAGCATCTGCATTCAAATGGAAAAATATAAGGTTGCCATATGGGACCAAATCAATGGGGCTTCAAAGCATCTGATGTGACTCTAATAATAAGCAGTCTTTGATGTTTCAGGAAAGGAAGAAATCCCTAATGACCATGGCCAAATGTGTACTAGCATGAAATAAAGGTATTTATTTTGAGATAATTGCTTGGAATTGCAAACCTATAGATAATTAAGCTGCATTTTTAATCTAGTAATTGAACAGATGAATTTATTACTATAAATTACTATAAATTACTGTACTAATTTATAGTACTTTTTTACTCTTTTTTACTCTTCCCTTCATTTTCTCCTTTAATTTCTTCTCCTTTTGTTGCTTTTATTACTTGAATTTAGGATATAAACAGCACAGAAAATTACAAAATAAAACAAAATAAAAAGGGAAAGGAAAACATACGGGACATATTTTTGCAGTTACATATACATGCATGCATACATACATACATACATACACACACACACACGTAGTTCTGTCTAAATGTTTCATTGAATAGAAGACTTAACATCATCCAGAGCTATCAGTTCCTAGTTATTGGTTGAAGATACTTCTTGATTATCTGGTACTTTACCTATCCCTCACCCTCCTTTTGAGAATAGTAAGGAGGAGATGAAGTAGTTCTTTCACAACCAATATCTAGCATTTTGGAAGGAACCACTTCAGAAAACTCCTGATATTTTGAAGCCAGTCTTCCTGAGAACCAGATGATGGCTGTGTAAGAGAGCTGATCATTGAGTACACTAGAATTTTAGTCCCATCCTATAATATTATCCAGTCATTGGCTACCTATTGATCTTAAGTGGGATTAGGTTTCTATCTAAAAAGATATTTATTTTTTAATTGAAAAGAAAATACTATATTATAATAGGACTAATTCTTTCGTGACATGTTGATTTTCTGATCAAAATGGTAACGAATAGTTTTAATCCATATAGCTATTTTCAACACTAGAAAAAAACATTTTACACTCTGAAGATTACATCATTAAAATCAGTGAATGTGACTGCAGCAAGAGGCACAAATAACAGGAGATTCTGCAAGTTAATGGTTTGACTGAGATTGCCTGTGTACATTGATGCACACAGAGAAAGAGAAGTGGAGGGGCATTGGAAATGCTGCCTTTCAGATGTGATGTGTAATTCCTCACAATTAGGAAAATTAAGTCTACATACTGTCAAGCCTGTTATAGCAGCCCCCTATCAAGAAAGCAGAGTCCAAATCTTGGAAATAAAATTTTAGCTTGGCCTCATTTATCAGGCAATATGTTAAAGAAAGCCTCCTTACTATTTTTGATCTTCCCTCTAACTGACTTTTAATGGGAAGGATGTTATTTATTTATTTCATAGTACAAAAACATCCATCTATTCTTGTTTTGCCATGTTTTAGAAATGTCAATTTTCATTCTCAGGTTCAGACAACTTTATTGTACATAATTAAATGCAAGAGTTCATTAGAATGTAGCAGGAAAATATTGACCAGGGTTTAATTCCCATGATTTTCAAACTTTACTTAGTGAATTCCATTCATTTTTCCTTTCTTTATCAACTTTTCCTATTCCCCCACTCCCTCCAAACAGCTGAAGGACATGTTTGAACAAAACAATTGTACTTAGAACAAGCATAAAGAAAATACATCAGTGGGAAGGAGTTGAAGAGAAACAGCAAAGCATGAGTCAGAGCTTATTCTAAGTTTGTATTCATGTATTCTTGAGTAGGAAACATTGACTGTTTAGCAGGATAGCAAAGGATTAAACTTTGGATGTACAGGTAGTTCTTGACTTCCGACCACAATTGAGCACAAAATTTCCATTGCTAAGCAAGACAGTAGAGTGAGTTTTGTCCCATTTTATGACCTTTCTTGTCATAGTTGTTAAGTGGATCACTGCAGTTTGTCAACCACACAGTTATTAGGTGAATCTGGCTTTCCCGTTAACTTTGCTTGCCAGAAAAGGTGATCGCATGATTCTGGGACTCTGCAACCAGTGGTGGTATTCAGCCGGTTCGTACCGGATCGGGCAAACTGGTAGCAAGAATTTGGCATGGGCCGCCAAACCGGTAATAAGTTCTGGCTGGCCATGCCCCCCACCCGGTCGCCCACCCGCCCGATGCTCACTCACCCCACCTGCCTGATGTTCACCTAAGGTATTTCTTTTTTTCCCCTCCTGACAATCGGGATTCCCCTTGCTGAGGGCCAGGAAGGCAAAAAAATGGCTCAGCCCGCCCCCCACTCCATTTTTTGCCTTCCTGAACAAAACGCCCCTCCAGAGGCTCTTCTGAGGCTAGGAAGCTCCCAAAATGGAGCTTGGAGGGGTGCTGTATGCCCCTCCCATGCTCTGTTTTTTTCCTCCTGAGCCTCAGAGGAGCCTTAGGGGAGCAAAAATGCCCCCCAGAGGCTCCTCTGAGGTCCAGAACCCCAAAATGGGTGGGGCTGCAAACATGCCAGCCCACCAAGCCATGCCAACAGAACCGGTAGTAAAAAATTTTGAATCCCACCACTGACTGCAACCATCATAAATACATGCCAGTTTTCAAGTATCTAAATTTTGATAATGTAACAAAGAAGATGCTACAACAGTTGCAAATGTGAAAAACTCCCAAATCATGTTTTTTTCAGTGCTCTTATAATGTTGAACAGCCACTAAATGAACATAAGTCAAGGACTATCTAGCCTGCCTACTGTCCAGTGCAAGGAGCCAGAACAATTCTGTCAGGGTTCTGACAATTGCCCTAATTAAATCACGAACTTCGAGCCAAGCCTCAAAAGAATAAAAAAGATTTATTAGTAGTATGTCCTGCACTAACCCGTATGAATCCAACTCTGAGAAACATTATTTACTATCACCTATGACCCTGTTTCCCCCCATCCCCACTGGGTGTGTCATAATTCAGATTCTCCACCAAAACATGGTGGGTGTCATCAATCACACTCTCCAATGAAGGATTTTTGTGGGCAAAAGATCCAGTAGCCTAGGCTACAATCTCTACAGGCGTGGAATGTGTTTCTGGCCTTCATCTGCTGCACTGCTCCCTCAGGCCTTTCCCCACTCCTTCTTATGGCAACTCAGAAACAGGCATAGGAATGATTTACGAGTTGACAAATTATATGACAAGGGTAAAATAGTTTCTGATTGTTGATCACCTATTTACAAAAATCTCACCACACTGAACGCATTCTCTTGGGAAGAGGCAGAAAAAGGTTTCATTACTCTGGCTTCTGCTGCTTCCTTCCACAGAGTGTCTCCAAGCTACAGAACCTGTCATGCCCCCATCAGAGCCTGAATCTGTGGAGGAAGATGAGCCGGAGCTGGAGCCAATTGAGATCGAGGGGGTGGCTTTGTTGGCTTCGGAGGAATGTGGGGAGGAAGAGGTTGAGGCAGCCCAGGGCCCCTCAGGATTGGATGGCTTGTTAGCAGGGAGGAATGGTGGCAAGATTACCAAGAGAGGGCAAGCAGTGAACATGAGGAGCTGTGAAGCTCAGGTGATGAGTGTTAGGAATATAAGTCACCTAACAGGTATTTGGGTTAGAAATATATAAACCAGGATAGACATTTTAATACTGTCTCTTTAAGAGCATGCTAAAAACTGCAATTGGGTGTGGTTACTCAAACGGCCATAAGATGGAGCCAGAAACCTGGGTTGTTTTAGTCTTAGTCTGAGTCTCAGAAGAGAGTGTGAGTGTATCTCTGTTTCCTTCTGTTGGAAAGTGTTGCCGCTCCTCCATTTTTCCTAATTGACTGCTATTTCTGGATTTGATGTAAGTTTGTTACTGAACTGTTTTTGACACTGGAATTTGTTATTGGATTATCCCTGGATTGAAAAACTGATTGATTTACCTATGAATGACTTTGGACTGCTTATCTTGAACTTTGCTTAAACTTTCTGGAAGTAAAAACCTACATTTACTGTACAGTGTATTTGTGTACTGTGTGTGTATTAGTCAAACACTACTTTCTATACGTCTCCCTGTATGTGCTCATTCTCCTAAAGGGGAATTACCTCAACAATGAGCAACGATTTCCCCCTCCCGATCCCCAAGCATGGAGAGTGGAGAGAAGACGGGAACAGCGCAGGACAACCTGATGACTTGGGAGGAGAGCACCATGCCCCTTTTCATAAGGCACAACTGGGGACTGAGATTTAAGGAGACATTGTGGGGAGGGGCATTTGTCAGAAACAAACGCTGAATTGGTAGATTTTGGTGTGCCAGTACAGTCATTTGAAGTTTGCAGAACTGCTTGCTTCTTCCTTACTTGTGGAAGGAAGTGCCTTCTTCCTGACTTTGTGGACTCAGTACCTCATTCCTGTGGACTCAGTGTTCCTTGTTTCTTGGACTCATTGTTCCTTGTTTCATGGCTTCATTTCCCTGTTTCTTTGTTTTGCTGCACTGGGCACAGCCAGAGGCTGCCATGTGTGTGTGCTTGCGTGCTTTGCTCTCGGACTTGCCAAGAATGTGGGAGCATTTTGGGGGGAAATTTGGATCATTAAAGGGGAGTTTGAACTCTCAGCTGGCTGTGTGACCTTCGTGCCTTGTCCCAGCTCATTGTTCTGACCTAGGCTTCACAAAATCATGAAGCAGACTCCTTGTCCCGGCAAAACCCCTTTTTCTTAGGCTAATGTGAATTCCTATCATTCACATCCAGCAAAGTCCCAGCAATCAGTCTTCAAGGGTGAATTTACAAGCACAGACCTTATTAGGCTTGGAGAGCTGCCAGACCGATAGCTTCCAAGTGCAATGCTGTACAAGAAAATACTTGGCAAAAGAGTCTCTGAGAGTCACGAACAGATCTTCACATTAATTAAATAAACTAATTGTTTCCTGCAAAACCCCACTCCTATTTTGCTCCTCTTTATTCCCTATGGGAGGGGCCATTCGCCATCCACCTGTGCCTTTACTCCCGAGTCGACCCTTGTTCCTTAACTGCTCCCTTCTCCTGGCAGCTCTGCACATGCGTACATCAGGAACAGGCTCCAGCTATTCTTCTTCCCCCGATCTCCGACTCCGAAGGCAAGATGATAACTGTTGGACGGCCCTGGGCCCATCTCTGTGTCCAATGCAGAGCACTAATCAGAGCCTTTCCAGACTCCAGGACTGGCCTATGTTCCTCCCCAACCTCCTCACTGTCCGATTCTGCCATCAGCTCTGCTGGCAGGCCACAACAGTCATCACAGAACATCTTTACTCTCCCTTTTACTATAGCAGGGGATTCTATCACACCTGTGCAGCTTATGAATAAAATTTCATATTATTGAGTCACTTGGTTTGAAATGAACAGGTTAAAAAAATAATTAATAAAAAATTGCAACAACAAGAGCTGGTGGAGGTGTTTGAGAAGTGTATGAATGATTGTTATTTTGTGATTACCCACTTGGCTATGGATACATAGCATTTGAGTTTGCTTCATGGTTTTGTGGTTGCCTTGAGCTATGATATTATAGTATTCAAAAATATATTACTTTAGTTCTATACATTTACAGATCATAGAAATCTGGTTTTGTGATTGCTTTAAGCTATGATATTGTTCAAAAGTAGGATATTACTTTCATTCTCTACATTTACAGGACATAGAAATACATTTTGTGGTTTTGTGATTGCCTTGGGTATGATAATAGTCAAAAGTATGATATTACTTTGGTTCTATACATTTTCAGAGTATAGAAAAATATTTTTAGAAGTGGGATAAATGTTAACATGAAATTTTCTTAGGCAGGAATAGCACAAACAACTTTCTCTAAATGTTCTTTAATGCTTACAACCAATTTCTGCAGCACTGAGGCTCCTTTTAGGCTAATTATTTTCATAGTTCTTGAAGTTATCAAAGAAAAATGTTATTATTTTGTCCAGTATTACTGTAGTGTATTATATCCCAAAAGTGCTTTTTCAAGAAACAGCTGGGCTTTCTTAGTTTTTCCTTGAAGACATTTCACTTCTCATCAAAGAAGCTTCATCAGTTCTCTTCAGTTTTTTGGATTAGAAGTGAAATGTCTTCTTCCTCAAGGAAAAAACACATTGTCCAGTTGCTGGGTTATGAAAAAGCACATTTGGGACCACCATGACCTGGATGACTGAGAATCTTCATAGACATCTGTATATACAGTATCTGCAATGTAAGAAATATTCTTTTTAATGTCTACATCTTTCCAAACAGATTGGTGAACATAAGTTTAATGTGTATGATAGAGATATACATGACTGAGAAAATAATTATGAATGAGGCAGGTTTTCAATTATTTTAAAATTCAGTATTGCATTAAGATTTGCCGATACCTTTTTGAAGATCTCAAAAGTCCCAACTGAGGATGATAACATGAATGTTTTGTCTGATCTTCCCTCATCCCCATTCAAAAAGCTTTGTGGGAAAGAATACAGATAAAAGTTATCTTGTTTTTTTAAAAAAACAGAGGCTGCCTTTTCCTTAAAACATGCAAAATCAGAAATAAATTGTTTTGAAATTCCATTGAATGTACCTATACTGTCATCTTAAAAACTGAGGAGAAAATATAGAGCAAGGATCTTTGCCGAAGTGTGACTTGGGAAATGTTAAGTTAAGGGGATAACACATTTCTTAGCCTAAAGGTCAAATAGGAGATGGTAGAAGAGAAAGAAAGCACACCGTTAAATCAAAACGAAGACAAATTAAATAGTAGCCTAGAAATGGAGGCCCTCCGAGTTATGACATTTCAGGTGTCGGTTCCCTCTGCTCCTGTGGTGCTGTGAAATTGTCACCTTCATTATATAAGCATCAGTAGTTCTTGTGCCAGACATCCTCTAGACCAATGTTCAGTTGAGCTCTATTTTTATCCTTGGTAGACAAGCAAAATGTACAAAGTGCTTTTAGGGGCTGGTATAGAGAAATTAAAGAAAGCAGATCCTTGGTTCAATCTTGCAGAGCCTGGAATTCATTAGAAAGCCTTTCCTACCTAGAAAAATGCAAGACCTGCTTAATGTAATCAGGATTAAAAGATAGAGCCTTTGAACATTCTTATGATTATGCCCAAATGATATGAAAAAGTGCCTGTCAGCTAACACAGAATATGAACTTTAATGAAGTTTGTATTTTGTATTTGACATGGCCAATTGTACTGGAGGGACAAATGACAAAATGTGCCATTTTTTACTCCCAATCCCCAACTATTTTTCAGATTCTCCCTTTTCTACTTAAGTGCTGCTAACCAGCTGGACTTCCCCTTTCTTTTTTAGTAAACTAAGCAAAAGTGTGGCTTTTAAGGATGAGTTGGGGCACTTAGTACTGAAAATCAATAAACCAGGCATTTTTGTGGTTAGTCAAAAAAGAATTTGGAGGTCCCAAGACTGAGCAGAGTTCTATATCTGAATTTCAGTGGACATAATTAATGATGAGAAAGGTATATAAAGCAGATGTAGGAATTATCTGCCAAAGCCTTCCACTGTCATCAAATATCTTTTCATCATCTTGCTTTGCAAAATGCCTCAGTATAATACAAGGCATGTTTGACTTGAAATAAAAAGCATGTTGTTGTGAATTATGGCATTTAATAGTATAAATAAACCAGGAGCAATAATTTCAAATGGGAACGACTGTTGTCATATAATCTTGGCAAAGACAATGCCCATTCCTTTGTTACTAATGAAAACTAAACTGATTTCTAAAGAACACATTTAGATTTTAATTCTTCCTGCTTCTCTCAGATTGTTAATATGCTGATATTTGATATACAGGTTTAAAAACCTTTGCTGGAAAGTATTTACATGATGATGAAGAAGGTCAGGGGTGAATAACCAGACCCACATCTGCAGGATTCAACTGGCTACTTTATTGTTCCATGCCGATTCCACATAAACCTCCCCAGACTTGCAGCTTTCACCTGGGAAAGACTACATAAGGCTGAAGGGCGTTCTGGGGAAGGGAGGTCAGATCTTGCCCTCTTGTGTTAACATAATGAGTCCAAACTAATTCCCCACTTGACCTCTTCTCCCAACTGGGATGTTTATTCTCCGACATATCCATTTGTTCATGTCCAATTCTTGATGATTCTACAGACCAACTGTCTCTACATTTTTCAATCTTGTATGGCTTCTTTCAGTTATTTTATACTCTGGTTGATGTCAGCCACTCTGACCACCTTTATTATTTTTATAAATGACATAATAAATAATTCAAGCCAGTGAACATACCTAATACCCCCCCCCTCCTATATTCCTACAAAAACGACCCTTGAGAAGAGTTGGTCTGAGAGGAACTGGCTCAATGTCACCAAGCCAACTTTTATCCTTAAGGTGGGAGTAGAGTTCTCCTGGTTGGTAGCCTGGTGCCTTAATCACTAGATCACACTGGTTCCCAATCTGACTTCTGATTTTGCCTTCCAGGGATATAGCTGGTTCTACATGCTCCAATACTTGCTTGTCATGCCCCTGTCAGAGTCTGAATCCGAGGAAAAGATGAACAGCTGACAGGGAATGGGAGTGTGGCTCCGTTGGCTGTGGAGGAAGCTGGGGAAGGGCAAAGTCTGGCTGGGCAGAGCAGGGAAGAGATAGAACAAGGGAAAGGGAGTTCAGAGGAAGACCCAGGCCCACCCCCCTCTTCATCCTAGGGCACGAAGGAAGGAACAGAGAAGGGAGCAATGTGAGTTGCGTGGCTTATGGGGGAGGAAAGGGCCCTGATTCCCTTCATTAGCCACATCTGGGATGAAACTTTATAAGAATGCCGACTGCGGCAGCTGCTAGGAGCAAACATGACTTTATCCTGTGTTGTCGTTGCTTATTTGTGTTCCTGGCATCTTCCCAACCGTATGAGTTTTGCCATGTCTTCATGTCTGGAATTCTTGTTCCTGCCCTGCCAAACTAACTACCTCAGTTTGGCTTGATTGGACTTAAAGTTACAGTTTGTGTTGCCCATGTTTTGGACTTAATTCCCTGTAGTCAAAGGCTGTTCCTGAGAGAATTTAACTCCAGGCAGAAGGTACCATGGACATTGGGGGGAAATGAGCTAATAAAGGGACTCTTATTGATTATCTGACTGTGTTGTCTTTGTGACATGCCCCAGGTCATTACACTTGCTTGTCACCTTTGCTGTCCAAGGAATGTGCAGAAGCTTTCTCCAACACCACAGCTCAAACAGTCGATTTTCCTTCTGTCTAGTTTTTTTTAATGGTCCAACTTTCACAGCCGTAAGTGGCTGTGGGAAAGACAATAGTGAGGATTAATCTGCATTATCCAGACTGATGCCCTTGCTTTTCTGTATTCGATTCATGCTCATCATTGCTCTGCAATCCAACTTTATTGCTGGATGCATTTCCTGCTTTGATCAATCTGCAACCCAAGGAAACTGAATTTTTACACACATTTGATCTCTTCACTGTCAGTTGTTACTTTGACATTTACATTTCTAGTAGTGGTCAGGAACTTTTTGATATTCAGAAAGAGGCTGAACTTCTCACTTTCTATTCTTACAAGCATGCCTATAAAGATTTTCTAAGAAGAATGTTTTTTGGGTTTCCGTGGTGGTGCAATAGTTAGAGTACAGTACTGCAGGCTGCTTCTGCTGCCTGCTGGCTGCCTGCAATTTAGTAGATCGAATCTCACCAGGCTCAAGGTTGACTCAGCCTTCCATCATTCTGAGGTCAGTAAAATAAGGACCCAAACTGTTGGGGGAAATATGCTGACTTTGTAAACCAGAGAGGGCTATAAAAGCACTGTGATGCGGTCTACAAGTCTGCTATTGCTATTATCTTTTTAATGTAGCATTTTAAACTGATTTATATCAGACTATAGGGAACTCTGCTATTTCCAGAAGGTAAACTTTTGAAATAAAGCTCAAACAAAGCTTGAGAAATTCCAATCTTTCACTAAGTGAGACATTATTCCATAGAGCCTATTAATAGACTGAACCGGTATGGAGAGCTATACCTCTGAATGACTTCTTCTTGCCTAAATTCCATAAGAATCACTGGGCTATAGCAGCTAAAAGATTGACAGTGACTCTGGTCCACATGATTAAAGCAGGAAGGAGGTGCCTTTAAATGAGAATGAGAGTGGCCCCAAGGGCCATCTAAGATCTAGAGAGATTTGAGTCCAATTTTTTAGCAATGAATTTTTAGCAATGAAAATCACTTTGTGATTTGTGCCTTCTGAAGGATTCTTTATTTTGACTGCAACGATTCGATCCTGCAAAATGGGCAATTTCTAGCTGAGGAGCTGACCAGCAAGGATTGGGATGCTTGAATAAACAGGAGCTGTCCAGCATAAATCAGCAAGCTGTTATTTCAGGATTTGATACTCTCTAAAATGTCGAATTATACTCCTCAAATTTTCAGGCAACAAGGCCTAATGCATCTGAAGGATGCCAGACTGGGAAAAGTTGTTCTGGAAACAACCAGACCAAAACCAGATTTTGGGCTTAGAACTAGTTTTGCCCTTCGTTCCAAATTCTGCCTGTTCTTTTCTTTTATTCTCATCTTTCTCTTTTTAAGCGTATTAATGCATACGGAAACAAAACAAAGGAGTTAGGGACCAATTTGTCTTATTATTATGCTAGTCTGTGGCCACAAAGTCATGCTGGAGAGATCCTTGAATACAGCTACTTCAGCCTCCTGGGCGCTCCTAAATACTAGCTGAGAGGACTCGTCGTAAAGGAAAGGAGACGATATCAGAACAATGGATGCTGCTCTGCAACTAACTCCAGATAAATCAGAACGTACATAATTTAGAGGGAGATCTTATGAAATGTTTTCACTGATAAAATTGCTTCTGTCAGTGGAGACAAGAGTAAGGGTGGGGAGCAGCAATTAAGTTTCCTACCTAAAAATATTCCATAGGACTCTAAAGAGAAAACTGGAGGGAATGTAGGAAACTGTAGATGGCAAATTACAGAGGGTCTCTCTGCTATCAAAATGCTAGAAACTATCACTAATGGGTTGGATTTTATAATCCATCTTGACCTTTCCATCCAGTCTCCTATTGCGAAGGTGAGCAAAAGATGCATCTCCTCAACCTTTATATAGTGCTGACCCATTAGGGTCATCATCCAATATTTGAATCCTAACATAGTTTGAAGGATGTATAAAACAAAAAAATGTGAGATAACCATCTGTGAATAAAAATTGCAAACATAAAGGGTTTCAAGTTGCTTTTGAAATGGCCTACAGTATTTACATTTAAATAACTTGTAATTTTTAAAATTGAAGTGAAAGGTAGGAAATTCACAAAACTATTACACTTTCTTTCTAATATGTTGTTTTCCACCCTTCAGATCATAAATCCTTCCAGAATTTCTGTAGATGTTGATAATGAGATTGGAGTAAACAATAGAAATTAAAGCAGTCTGGTCTTTATTTTTTATACAGTTTGGCTGAATGGGGTCTGTCTTTAATACATCAAAACAGCTAAAACAGATAAGCAGTCTGACCTTTGTAGAAACTCTGTGTAACAAATGCAAATCTTGGGTCATTATTAAACAGTTTGGATTAGTTTTGCTTTTAAAAGCTGCTCTGTGATTGTTATATCAAGACTTAGCAGATGATTATCTCTAGAACTAGCAAATTTTCAAACTTTTAAAAAAGTGACAAAATGAATCACTTTTTTAAAAAAACATGAATACTCTCCACATATCTAATATTTAGATCAAAATCGTAATTTATATATACTATAAATTAGATTTTCCTGTCTAGTTTATAATTCAGTCCCATGTATATGTTCTCAGAAATAACTCGACTTGAATTCAGCAGGATTCTTTGAATGGAACTATAAAATCAGAAGTTTAGGCTGTTATATTTTTTTAATGGTATTACACTGGCAGGGTATTCTGAGAATTCTATGTCAACACATCTGGAATGCAGATGTGGAAAGAGTGAGTTAAAAAGACAGGTGTTAAATTGAGTACAAAGAACAACATTAGAAGTCAATGTCTGGAATACTCTACCTGACTCTGTGGTTTCTTCCCCAAACCCCCAAAACTTTAACCTTAGACTGTCTACTATTGACCTCACCCCTTTCCTAAGAGGTCTGTAGGGGGGCGTGCATAAGTGTAACAACGTGCTTACTGTCCTTGTCCTATTGTTTCTTTTTAATTCGTATCCATTTCATGTATTCATAACCATGCTTATATCTGTTATCTAATACTTGCTTGACAAATAAATAAATAAATAAATAAAAAATAAGTCACAAAAGTGACAAGGATGCTGGCCTCCTTGCCTAATTAAACCCTAGATCAAATTAATGTAACATATTTTATACCACTGGGCATATGTTTGTTCCTGGGTATAATTGAAAGTGCCAACCATGATCTACAAAAGCTTGAATGGTGGCCTGGAACTCTAAGCTACAGATACATTTTTCAACTGCAAGGGAAATCGGTTAGGAACCATATAAACGTACATATTTTCTAACTGGCACAGAAATTCACTCATTAGATCCTGTCCTTGATTTACGACCACAATTGAGTCCAAAATTTATGTTGCTAATTGACACATTTGTTAAGTGAGTTTTGCTCCTTTTTGTGACCTTTCTTGCCACAGGTTGTTAAGTGAAACTTTGGAGGTATTAAATTAGTAACGTGGTTGTTCAGTGTATCTGGCTTCCCCATTGACTTGTCCGAAGATGGCAAAAGTTGAACACATGATTCTGGGACACTGCAATGTTCATAAATATGAATCAGTTACCAAGCATCTGAATTTTGATCACATGACTAGTGAGGCTGCAGTGGTCGTAAATGTGAAAAACAGTCATAAGTCACTTTATTCAGTGCCTTTGTAACTTCAAACAGTCACTAAATGAAACATTGTAAGTTGAGAACTACCAGCATTTCCTCTGAGATTCATTCTCTCTATTACAGAATCCTCCCCACATCATATTCAAAGGAGTTCAGAAAAGAACTTCATATCAAAAATGTTGGAACCGGAAGTATAAATTGTATTAATTCATATATTCATTGTGTCTCATTTCTGCCTTAACCTTTTTCCGTCATGTAAGCCTTTAAATGTTTAAAGCACCATTTATGTATTTTCTAGAAATAAAAGCATGTGCACCATTCCAATTAAACCCTTTTCCTAAACGGGGACTTTTTGCTTTTAATGTGTTCTTTTCTTTTTCCAGCCAAAAACAGCGGCACAAAATTCAAGAAAGTGTGAACTATGAAAAAGAGCTACTCTAATTACAATAATTCAGGTAGTATGAAATGGATAAGGCTCATTCACATCAGAATTCATAAAAAATTATAAAGACTATAAATGTACCACACAAAATTTATCCCCATTTACAAAAAAACAACCAATGGCATAGTTTTTGCTCATTACTATAATAAGTAAGAACAGGGATACATCATTTACATACATAGGCTCTGTAAAGTGTGGTGAGCAAATGCCACGCCTTTTAAGCTTGCAAACTGAATATCAATAGATAGGAAAAAAGAACAAAGAAGGAGGAAAACAGTGAAAACAGCAGGAAATGCTTGTGAGCAAACACCGGCTATGTTTCTATGCAGCTTAGTGCTAGCATTATTACTTAGAATGAGCACATAACTTCCAAACAAATCTTTTACAAATTACAGCCTTAGACTTCAGCAGAGTTGGAGATGAATATTTAGATATTAAGCCAAGTATACAGTCCTTGATTTATGACCACAATTGAGCCCAAAATGTCTGTTGCTAAGCGAGACATTTATTCAGTGAATTTTGCCTTGTTTGACGACCATTCTCACCACAGCTGTCAAGTGAATCACTGCAGCTGTTAACTCAGTAACACGGTTGTTAAGTGAATCTGCTCATCAGAAGGCTGCAAAAGGCGAACACATGACCCAGAAATGCTGCACCCACCATAAATATGAGTCAGTTGCCAGGCATCTGGATTTTGATCATGTGACCATGGGGATGCTGCAAAGCGTGTGAAAAGCGGCCACAAGTTTTTTCAGTGCTGTTGTAACTTTGAATGGTCACTAAATGAACTGTTATAAGTCAAACTACCTACACTCATTTTTGAATGAATAATTGAAATGGAAATTGAGAACAAGTGCACTTATATCATGTCCACATTGTACTTTTCAGAATAGAATAGAATCCTGCCCTCTGGTGCTTTGGAGAACAGCTTGACTCCTTCTTCTTTGTGGCAGCCCCTGAAATATTGGAAGACTGCTATCATGACTCCCCTAGTCTTCTTTTCATTAAACACATGATTGACATACCCAGTTCCTGCAACCGTTCTTTATATGTTTTAGCCTCCAGTCCCCTAATCGTCTTTGTTGCTCTTCTCTGCACTCTTTCCAGAGTCTCAATATCTTTTTTACATAGTGGTGACCAAAACTGGGTGCAGTATTCCAAGTGTGGCCTTACCACACTTCTTAATTTGCCAAAGTAAAGTATTAGGGTTACAATATGCATGTAACACCTGGAATGTGATTCTTTATGTCAGGTAAGTCCCTCTGTATTGCAAAAAACACATTATTGAACAAGCTTTAGAAAAAGCCCCTATTTATAGGTTAAACTATACAGGTGTGTTAAGCAGGATCTCTAGCACGGGTCTTGTATTGATATACAATAAAAAAATCTGGGGTTTGTGACAAATCTTTCTGAAATTCCATATTGGCTATTCTTGATTTAACTACGTTCACAGCCTCCTCATGGCTCATGAGGATTGAGAATCAAGTGAGGCTCCATGTATATTAATTTTTTTCTCACGAATAAATTCTTAAGGGTATTTCTTTTTGTCCCCCAAAATAGTAGTGGTAACCAACCACTGGGGTTTAATAGGATTTTAATCTGGATTAATATATTTCTAGATAATGGTTGAGACCTGATGCTTGACAATCCTGTTTCTAGTCTCAAGGTTGTATTTGGCATACTCTTAATCTCATTTCACCAAGGGTTCCCTAGTTTTACCATGAGAATCTGAATGCCAAGGGCTGCCTATTTCTTTGAATGAGCTCGCTTTCTTCAGCTAAACCCATTCCCACGTTACTATCCCCACCCATCTCGTTTAAATATTTATTACTGCACTCAGTTCTACCTATCACTAGTACTCCAAAATGCCTAAAATAAATCTGTACATTATTTCTGCTTCCAGCATATCTGAAAAGTAACATCAAAGTAGCATCCCTCTTTGAACATGGTCCCTTAAGGCTTTTATGATCTTCCAATAGCAAAGCTTTTCTAGCGTTTCCCAGAATTCACCAATAAATATCACAATCTTCTGCCTGGTATTGCTGTTCCAGGACTTTATCCAATATTTTCCATCAGAGGCTGATAAAAAAATTATTTTGACGGAAATAAAATGCAAGTATTAACAAGTAACTGCAACAAGTCTGCATTTTCTCGCCAGTCTTTCCTCCTGCTAATTTAAAATATTTCACACTGTCAGAAGTTCCAGCTTGAAGGCAAATAATACGTGGTTCAACAAAGGTTCAGTCAGCCCCCAGTAGTCAAGGAATTGACAACAAAAATAGCTGTTTTATATGAAGGGCAAGCAGATGTAGGGCATAAGATGGGATCTCAATAGCTCCAACACCAAAGTCCTTCCTATTGTTACTGAGGTGACTTATTTTCCAAGTTCACTTTATTCAGGCGACATACTGTAATTAATGCAGCATTGCCCAGGGTGATTAACTCAGGACTGTGTAGTAACAAATCATGTGTCAATCAAAAGGTGGGTATTTTAAAAACCATTTTGCAAAAACACTGAAAGGCCCTCACTTTCTGACCTTTACCTCTCCTCTTTTTGTTTTGCAAATGAACAAGTATGACCATGTGATGGTCTATAGGGAGGAGACAGTGTTAGCCATTCCAGGAAGTCCAAACAAGAAGTGTAACAATGAATACCAGCTCTATCTTTTTTTATAGGCTATATTAGAAGAATCTTGCAAGCTTAAAAGTGTTTCTTGTCTCCTCTCCTTTTACTCTCTGGAAAACTAGGGTCTCTTTTGAAATGCTACCCATGTGTTTCCCCCAACACACTTCTGTGGACTGAGATATTCTTTAGCAATAGCACTTAGAGTTATATACCACTTCATAGCCCTCTCTAAATGGTTTACAGAGTCAGCATATTGCCCCCAACAATCTGGGTCCTCATTTTACCAACCTCAGAAAGAGTCAAACTTGAGCTCGTCAGGATCGAACCCCTGGCAGTCAGCAGAATTAGCAGAATTAGCCTAAAATACTGCATTCTAACCACTGCACTACCATGGCTCTTTACATGACATTGCCCAGTCTGCAGCACTTCCTCCTGTCTCCCAAGGTCATTCTCATATAACGTTACAGACAGATGGAATTTCTTGTTTTGTGGAGACTCTCTAGGACAGGGATGTCAAACTCATGGCCCATGGGCCAGATGTATTACGTACTGGCCATGCAGGGATGGGATTCTACCAGTTTGCACCTATTCACTAGAACATTCTAAGCAGTTCGGAGAACCGGTTGTTAGAAGAAATTACTGGCCTAATCCTGTAAGGAAGGCAGGAAGAAAACATTCTGGTGTTGCTTACAGAAACTGCCTCTCCGTTAACCCTTATTACATTCTTGGCAGGACTAGACTTCCTGTCTCAGGAACTTCTCTGGAGTTTTTTCCCCTCCTTTGCTGGTACTTTGCTTGTGTGAAGTGACCATTCAAAGTTACAATGGCACTGAAAAAAGTGACTTAGGACCATTTTTCACACTTACAACTGTTGCAGCATCCCCACAGTCATAAGAGGCCAGGAGAGGAGATGCGTGCCTCGATGTGATTGATGTTGAGTTAGCCACGTCCACCCAGTCACATGACCACCAAGCCATACCCACCAACTAAGCCACACCCACAGAACCGGTTGTTAATAAATTTGAATCCCACCCCTGTGGCCACGCCCATCCCCAGTTTAGTGAAGGGGAAAAAAGTCACGATACATCACATGACGACAACATGACGCCATAAGTTTGACATCCCTGCTCTAGGATCTTGCCATTGTTTTGGAAACATGCACAAAATCTTGTAAAAAATCCTGCAGGGACTTGTCCAGGCAATTGCTAAGAATCAGTACTAACCTGAAGGCATAGAATGTAGCATTTATTTAATAATTACCATTGCTTCATATATTTGTCTGACTTCTTTGTAATGCAACTCCAATTAGTGTCTTTTATTTTACCTTCAGTAAATTCCATAAACCTCAATCATTTCCCTTTTCTTCTCTGCACCTTTTCCAGTTCTGCAATATTTCTTTTATGTGCCAGGGATCACACCTGCATGTGGTATTCTTAACATGGTCAAATAATGAACTAGGTAATTTTCGATCCCAAGTGGGCTGCTCTTATAGGCAGCCTTATATTTTGTATCAATTGTGAAGCATTTAGCTAATTTGGCAATCAGCATAATTTTCTGTGGGAAAGGATAAATTTTTCTGAAGATAGATTAGATAGATAGACAAAATGAGCTTCATGCAACATATAATGTAAGAACTGCAACAACTACTATGTAGGACAAACAGGCAGAAGACTGGCAGAATGCATCCATGAACACCAACTGGCAGTCAGAAGACATGACAAAAATTCTTTAATTTCACTACATGTAGATAGATTTAACGATAGTTTCAATTGGGAAAATGTGACATAAAAACATTTGCTAGACCAATACTCGAATACAGCTCATCAGTCTAGAACCCACATTACGTATCTGATATTAACATAGTTGAGAAAGTCCAGAAATATTTCACAAGAAGAGTTCTCCACTCTTCTACTCGTTGCAGAATACCTTATGCCACCAGACTTGAAATTCCTAGAAAACCTAGAACTATGCCGCCTTCGGTCCGATCTAAGTATAGTATATAAAATCATACATTGCAATGTCCTACCTGTCAATGAATACTTCAGCTTCAACCATAACAATACAAGAGCAAACAATAGATACAAACTCAAGGTTAATCGCACCAAACTTGATTGCAGGAAATACGACTTCAGCAACAGAGTGGTCAATGTCTGGAATACTCTACCTGACTCTGTGGTTTCTTCCCCAAACCCCAAAAACTTTAACCTTAGACTGTCTACTATTGACCTCACCCCTTTCCTAAGAGGTCTGTAGAGGTGTGCATAAGCGCACCAACGTGCCTACCGTTCCTGTCTTATTGTTTCTTTTATTTTTTATTTTTCTTATATGTATCCATGTATTCATAACTATGTTTTTACTTACACCTATTATCTTGTAAGCAATTGACAAATAATAAATAAATAAACAATTCTAGACCAGGCTAAGTCTAAAAATGCCAGGGAATTTCTAGAAGCCTGGCACTCTGACAAATCAGCCATTAACAGACACACAGACATTCACAACATCTATAGACTATGCAAAAGTGACAATCAATCAGCCCCAAAGAGAAAAAAGATTCCAGCATTTTCCCCACCAGTTATCAGTGTCACTCAGATCACCATAGTTAACTCCAAGGTTAATGTCTTTTACTCAGCCGACCCATAACCAAACGAAGGCGAGGCAGGCAGGCAGAAAACGGAGGCACTGGGTTGAACCCAGCGTGCGTGCGCGCGATCTTGTGGCGCGGCGAGCGGGCGGACGGGGTGGGGAGAAACGGGCGCCGGGAGCTGCGGCGACAGGAAAAGCCCCGCTTCTTTGAAGCAGTTTCTTCCTGTGCTGGTGGAGGAGCGAGAGAGCGACTGAGAGAGCTGACCCAGAGAGAAGGACAGGCTTCGGTTGCTTCCCTCTCCCTCCCCTTCTTTCATTTGTGTCCTTGATCCCCGATCCCAGCAGCATTCACCGAAGGTGAAGAAAGCCGCCATTTTTAAAAAAATTCTTTGCGGCCCGGTAGAGAGTGCTCCACGGCCCGGTGCCGGTCCGCGGCCCGGTGGTTGAGGACCCCTGGTCTATAGGGAGGAGACAGTGTTAGCCATTCCAGGAAGTCCAAACAAGAAGTGTAACAATGAATACCAGCTCTATCTTTTTTTATAGGCTATATTAGAAGAATCTTGCAAGCTTAAAAGTGTTTCTTGTCTCCTCTCCTTTTACTCTCTGGAAAACTAGGGAGGGTCTCTTTTGAAATGCTACCCATGTGTTCCCCCCCAACACACTTCTGTGGATTGAGATATTCTTTAGCAATAGCACTTAGAGTTATATACCACTTCATAGCCCTCTCTAAATGGTTTACAGAGTCAGCATATTGCCCCCAACAATCTGGGTCCTCATTTTACCAACCTCAGAAAGAGTCAAACTTGAGCTCGTCAGGATCGAACCCCTGGCAGTCAGCAGAATTAGCAGAATTAGCCTAAAATACTGCATTCTAACCACTGCACTACCATGGCTCTTTACATGACATTGCCCAGTCTGCAGCACTTCCTCCTGTCTCCCAAGGTCATTCTCATATAACGTTACAGACAGATGGAATTTCTTGTTTTGTGGAGACTCTCTAGGACAGGGGTGTCAAACTCATGGCCCATGGGCCAGATGTATTATGTACTGGCCATGCAGGGATGGGATTCTACCAGTTTGCACCTATTCACTAGAACATTCTAAGCAGTTTGGAGAACCGGTTGTTAGAAGAAATTACTGGCCTAATCCTGTAAGGAAGGCAGGAAGAAAACATTCTGGTGTTGCTTACAGAAACTGCCTCTCCGTTAACCCTTACTACATTCTTGGCAGGACTAGACTTCCTGTCTCAGGAAGGTCTCTGGGGGTTTTTCCCCCTCCTTTGCTGGTACTTTGCTTGTGTGGAGTGACCAGTCAAAGTTACAATGGCACTGAAAAATAATAAATAAATAAATAAATAAATAAATAAATAAATAAATAAATAAATAAACAAACAAACAAACAAACAAACAATTCTAGACCAGGCTAAGTCTAAAAATGCCAGGGAATTTCTAGAAGCCTGGCACTCTGACAAATCAGCCATTAACAGACACACAGACATTCACAACATCTATAGACTATGCAAAAGTGACAATCAATCAGCCCCAAAGAGAAAAAGATTCCAGCATTTTCCCCACCAGTTATCAGCACTCAGATCACCATAGATTAACTCCAAGGTTAATGTAGACCCATAATCAAGTAAGCAACACCCCAATCAAGAAACTGCCAAAGAGCCATGAGTAAACAGCTAACCAAAGAATTTATAAGACCACCTCACCACCCACACAGACAGGCAAGTCACCAGAATATAAACTGACAGCAAAGAAGCACTCCTTACTAGCACTGATGATGTTACCTAGTTAGGGTAATGAAATGTCTGCAAGAAAACAAACAAGCTCAGAGTGCACCCTCAAAATGAGCTTCTGTAAACAACAAACCAACTCGTAAATATGAAATATTTTAAAAAATCTTTTCCCTGTGATTCACAGGTTAGCATGTTTGTATTGCCTAATTATTTGCTATTCTCTGGTTATTTGGATTTCTCCAAATTTGGGGGCCTTAGCTGTGTTAATCGATGTGATTTCACTTTAGATTTGAAGAATACAATGATAACTGATCTCATCATGTAGGCATGACAGTAGGCATGGTCTTATTCTTATTGTTCTAAAACTATAACAAATGCTATATCGCTGCTTTATGTCTTCCTAACGGGACAGGTTCTTTATATGTTTATATATATCCCAGAAAGAGAAAAAAGGAAAAGAAAGAAAAAATAAACAGAAAGAGAAAAAAGGAAAAGCTATTGTTCCAGATTAGTTCATCCAATATTTTTATATACATAAAACATAGAGCTATTTTGTATTTCCTATTATAATTTCCAAATCAGATTTGATCCAAGTCAATTTGGTGAGCCTCCAACTTAGTCAAAATAAAATGTTTTCTAATTTATCAAATTGGATTTTAAACCAAATCTCATGAACCAGGAACAGCTCTGCTAGGTAGCTGCCATACTACTTTAAAATGTTCTAAATACTGGATGAATTGCGTGCTTCATAGAAAATCCCTTGGTGTATAATACAAGTCAACTCGGGCATGAAAAAGATGCTATGAAATGCAAGGCTTTAAAGAATAGTTTGCCACTTCAATATTCAAGATGTATAAATTATTTAGCTTTCATTTGCAGAGTTTTAGTTTCAGCTTAAGTGAAATTATGCCAGGCTCCTAGCATTAAATATAATAGATAAATAACGAACAAACTTACATGTGCACACTTGGAAGAATTTTGTCATACTATGATTAATTGTGAGATGGTCACAATCTTCAATTTTTCCATAAACAATATATTGCATATTGTTGATATGCATTAATAAAGCAAATGAAATCCTATTGGATTAGCCCAAGAGGCCACCTAATCCACCATTTTGTTTTGGAGAATTCTGGAGAGGCCTTAAACTGCACATATAGGAATCAGCCATCTCCCACTGACAGAAGTTATGATTAGAATGCCTGTATATATTAGATTTCTGAAACCACACAGGCTAAGCCTCTTTAAGCTAAAATGTAGCTTAGCTAAATAAATATATGACAGTATATTACCATGAAGTATGCTTTAAATCTCAAAAACTAAAATGCTAAACCAGAATAGGAGGCAGGAATCTCTAAATCTCCATAAATTGGTCCAATGCTCTATAAAGCTTTCAAAGTTGGGTAGGTGTCACTGCAACTTGTCACATGAATGGTTTAGTTGAAAGATGCTGGGTAAATATTTACTTTCTTTCTTCCATCCTAAATCTCTTCCTATATGACTTTATCAGATGACCCTAGGTACTTAAATGAAATAAACCAAGGCACTCTGTCCACTTTCACCCTGTAATGTTATGTCATGTTTCCTTTTCCTCGTCTTATTTTTTTTTCCTACAATACAAAATTCTGACCACTGAAATATTTCTTTGCAAAACAGCCTAGTCTCTGATTCTTCTAATACTCTTTGCCATTTGTTCTTAATTCTAGTTTTCTGACACATAGGAATCAGCACTTGACATAGTGTGCATGTGAACTCTGAAATTGATCGAGCCCACGGCAGCCATCTTCCGTTTCTCAAGTTGTCACACAGCTTGGGAAGGGGGGAGAGGAGTGGCATGCGAACTAGCCAAAACAGCCTACTGTCTCATGGGAACCAAGGTTACTCCCAACAGGTGCCAGCCAGAGACTGAGACTGAGCCAAGGAGACACCAGAACACCCAACTGGACAATATGACCTGTGACACTAAGGGAGGGAGGGAATCTCTAATGTTTAATTATAGAGAAACTGTGGGAAATAATTAGAGCTGGTTTTAGGATCATCTGTGCAGTTTTTTTGAAGAAGCAGAAAGTGCTGATTCATTTGGGCTCATTAGTTGGCACCTTGACAATTCATGTAAGCTAGCACCATGGGCATTAAAAGACTGTCAAGTTCTCATCAGAATTGTATAGAAGTAAGGTCATTGTGATTCTGAACATGTGCTAACAACTAGTTACAACAAACGTGGTGAAGAACAATTGGATGACCATGTTATGACCCAGGTGGTCAAGGCAAGGCAGGCTTCTAAAGAGTTCTTTATTTCTCTTAAGAAATGTTCCAGCCAAAGGCGCTCCAACAACCAGTAAGGCTCCACCTCATGCTACCATGCAGGCAGCCACTCTCCGACTCCCAAACGCAATAGTACAAAGAAAGCCCACAGAGTAGGAGCACACTTACAGGGTAAGGTCTAGGCTTCCAAGTCCAATCCACCAAGCAGAGTCCAGGCGCTATACAAAGACAGTCCTCGGGGCAAAAAACAGGTCACAGAAAAGAAGCAGTTCCAAAGCCCCAGTGAAGCAGAGGCCAAACACAGGCCACAAGAGAAGGGCGAGGTCCAAACCAAAATGCGACGAGAATCTTCCAAACAAGGCAAGGCAAACAGCAAACGGACCCAAGGAGTGTAAGTCAAAGCAAACAATTGTTCCTGGCAAACACTAACTCCCCACAGCTTCTCCTTAAGTTATTCCCCTTTGGGTGCAACCTTCTCTGAGTAGTCTTATAGCCCTTCTCTGGCCTTGCCTACGTTCCATTCTCCCGGCCCTTAGATCGAGTGGAGTAGACAGCTGTTCCTCATCACAGGAGATCGGCTGCCAATCAGCAATCAATCCTCCCATGTGCTTGTGCAGGCAGGCAGCTCTCCGTTTGGTGGACTGCCCCCCCCCCAATGCCTGAGGGTCCCGGGGACAGCATTGTCCTCTGCCCTTGACATGCCTTCCCTGTTGGAAAGTCCCAGTTCCAACTTGTCCTTCGAACCAGGCTCCAAGGGGGCCATGATAGACCACAAGAATAGACACCAGGCCAATGTATGTTATGTTGCTAATTTTGAAGAAAGTTTCATTGTCTCAGTACCTGCTAGGCTATGCCTGAATTCAGAAGCCAAGAAAGTCACTAAATCACTAATATCAGGATAAACTAGAAAGATTATAAAAAGTATACTGTTGCTAAAGAAATTATACAAATGCATTCAGACCACACCTAGAGTACTGCATCCAGTTCTGTTCACCACATAACAAAAAAGATGTTGAGACTCTAGAAAAAGTGCAGAGAAGAGAAACCAGGATGATTAGGGGACTGGAGACTAAAACATATGAAGAACAGTTACATGAACTCGGCTTGGCTAGTCCAGTAAAGAGAAGGACCAGGGGAGACATGATAGCAGTGTCCCAATATTTGAGGGGCTGCCACAGAGAGGAAGGGGTCAAGCTATTTTCTAAAGCTTCTGTAGGCCAGACAAGGAACAATGGATGGAAACTGAACAAGGAGAGATTTAACCTGGAAATAAGGAGAAACTTTCTGACAGTGAGAAGAATCAACCAATGGAACAGCTTGCCCTCGGAAGTTGTGGGAGTGCCATCTCTTGAGACCTTCAAGAAGAGATTGGACTGCCATTTGTCAGAAATGGTGTAGGGTCTCCTGCTTGGGCGGGGGGGTTGGACTAGATGACCTATAAGGTCCCTTCCAACTCTGATGATCTGTTATCTGAAGATGACTTCAGGTTAAGATTGATGATTAAGACTTATAAGCATAATTAATCAGATGGCATCTTTAGGTCATATAAATCCCTTTTCTGTACTTCAATCGGCTGATTCTTATTTGTGTGTATCTCTGTGTCTGTGTGTACATACCACTAACCCAGTTTTTTTTTTTTTTTTTTTTGATAAAGTGGTTTTCCAGAAAATACTATTTCAAAGGCTAAACATCAGACTTTTTTTAAAAATAGCATTCTAATGTGTTCTCTCTTTTGGGTATTATCTTGGAGATGTATACATTATCCATTTGCAATTTCTTTGTATAAGATATAAATGTACTAAATTCTCTTTAAACCTTCATCTTAAATGGATTTCCCTAAATCTTATTAAGTCTATATCTGTGTCATTAAATTCCTGCACTTACATTTTTCTTAAAAATAATGAGCCTGGAGTTAAAATGTCATTTTAAGAGTGATCCATTAAAGGAAAATAATTGCTTCTTCCATTTTTAAAAAGAAGTATTCCATATTCCCTCTCTTTTCATTTATTTCATGCTTTCACATTCATCTTTTTTACTTAAATATCAAACCCTGAATTATAGGACACTGTTAACAAGTTGCTATTATTAGCATTTAATTGTCTGCAAAGCAGCTCTTTTTTCACATTAAAAATTGTTTATGATGCCATACAATTTTTACTCAACATATACATAAACTCAGTCCATTGTTTACAAAACATAGTACTATTTGTTGCTCTTGTTTTGGCAAATATATAGAGATTGATGGCTGAAATATAGTCTAACTAGAGAATATACATATGAAAGCAGATTTTTAAACATTCATGTGATGCTATCTCCAGGACTTTCAGAGCAACTAAAAAATGTATTTAAAATGTAGGTCAATTGGGAAATGAACGCATTTCTTGTATATAAAAAACCTAAATTAACTACTAGGTTTAGTTACTAGTTTAGCTACTTACAACGGTGCTGAACAAAGGGACTTAAGACCAGGCCTTGAAGTTCTGGTTATTGCAGTGCTCCTGAAGTCCCGTGAACAAAATTTGGGCTCACTCAGGCCAATCCTCAATTTATGATAACCTTTTGGGCTCCCCACTTTTCAGTTGCTGCCAGTTGCCACTGGCGTTTAGCTCTGACTATACTACATGGTCCCTGGCTAGAGACTTCTTTTGTGTTGCCTTCTTTTGGGTCAGGCACCTTCTTCTATCTAGTTGAATCCTTCTTCCATGATAGAACAGCTGGGGCCAGTGTTCTTTCACACAAAAAAGGCCCTGGGCAAATAGAGGCACTGGATGGGCCACAAATGGAAGCTCTGATTGGGGCATGAGAGAAGTCAGAGCAAAAGATACCAGCACAGTAGTGGCACACAGTAAAGTAGTTGTAGCAGTGGTGGCAGATGTGAGGGCAGCTGATGCTACCAAGTAGGCACGCACCCAAAAGGCAAAGATGGAGAGAAGCTGGGACTGGGAGGGACCAAGCCAGGAATGGCTTGGATCAGAGATGGACGGATGGAATTCAGTATCAGTGGCAATGGGGATTGAGGGGTCCTCTGTATTCTCTGAGCTTGGTTGTTTTCTTTCTTGCAGACATTTCATTATCCAAAGTAGGTAACACCTACTTTGACTCTGCAATCATCGAAAACGTATGCCAGTGGCCAAGTGACTGTGAGGAATGCTGTGATATATCGTGTCTCGTTCTTTTCAGTGATGTTGTAACTTCAAACAGTTGCTAAATGAATAATGGTAAGTCCAGGGCTATTTATAGTGTATATTGCAGTGTATTTGCTGTAGGCATTGTTATTGAGTACATTATTATGATTACTATTGTTAAATTTTTAAAAGAAAAGAAAAAAAGGGAGAAAGGATTTTCTTAAACATATCCTCAAAATATATATGGACAAACGTAAGGGAAAAATAATTAAAGAAGCATTAAGAGATAATCATTTTGATTCAAAACCAATTCTATATAATACTAATAATACTAATCAACAGGCAAGAAGATAGATCTGCATGATGATTGCCTTCTCTATTCCTTCACAAGGCTGTTTCTCTCTGTCCTTGAGACTTGATTTTATTACTGTATATTCCCCATGGCTTCTTTAGCTATCCAAATACCCCCTTTAAAAGACACTTCTTCACTCATAGCATTCATTATCAGCTACTCCTTGTTCTCTACTCTCTATCTTTACTCACTGTTTCTAATGTGCCTATCTTTCTTCTGGATTATAATCCTAAATACACAGGGCATATAAATTCAGTGTTTTAAAAATCTAAATGCTCCAACTGTATATGTACAGTATGCATATGTGTCATGTACTGCATGTTGTATAACATGCAACAAGTACATGGAATGAAGAAAAAAATATTCTTTCTGATGAGAACTCTGAGGATTGAATATAATTAAAAACAAAGGAGTCTGGGAACAGTTTCTTTTCTTTAACCAAACTAGATTTAATTTTAAAAAATGTTATAACTGAACCAATATTTGACGGCTGAACTATATTCTTTTTCCCACCCGCTCGATAGGAAAATAAAAGTTCTCTTGGCAAATTATTGCCCAAATCTTATCTGTAACATTTCTAGGTACTGTGGATTTTCTCCACATAAACAGGGTTCAGAAACATTTGCAACCATCCATAGCAAGTAGAGTTTCTTTACACAGCTTTGCTTAACCTAATGTATATAATTTTTGTATGCTGTTTTCCAAGAAACCTGTTTCTCACTTTGCTGATGCTGTAAAAAGAAAAGCAGGAGAGAGGAAAGTATGGGACTAGCAAATGCTGACTGTGTGGGAAAAGATCAAGGAGGGGAAGAAAAAAAAGGTGGAATGACCAATCAGGGGTGAGAAGGCTCAATCATGGCTATGCTTTTAAGCATCCGCTGCTATTTAGCTTTTGAAAAAAGTGTGGAACAAGGCATATTTTTGGACAGAGAGATCCTTTAAATTTTATATTTAAAAACCTTGCTTTGGAGAAGCTACACAAAGGAAATGCATGTGAAGGATTCTCTTTTCCCCATGGAATTTGCATCTCTCTCTCTCTCTCTCTCTCTCTCTCTCTCTCTCTCTCTCTCTCTCTCTCCCTCTCTCCCTCTCTCCCTCTCCCTCTCCCTCTCCCTCTCTCTCTCTCTCTCTGTGTGTGTAGGTTAAAGATGTATGACAATATTTTTTTGTTCAGCCTGGCATCTGCTTTGGTGAATCTTCCAAATCCCACTTTATACTGCTTTTAAAACAAATCTAATTGTGATAGAGTTGGTTAAAAGAGTTGGATGGACTTTTCAAAGCAGTTTTCTTTACAAAGCTATTAACTTAAAAAACACACACAAAAGAAGATATAATGAGGCTACTTGGCACACAGATAGTATTTTTAAACACTATAATATGGATAGAAATAAATGTATTATAGACAAACATTCTACCTGTGTGGGTGGATTGGGGTGCATGCATGTGTGCACATAAGGCCACTAAGAACAAAACTAATGGCTGTTTCATGCTGGAGCTGGATGGAGTTAATATGAGTTTGATGGCCCGATTTGACATAGCTTAGGTGGGAGAGATGTTAACGCTAAGGTCACCCGCAGTAATTTGAAAGGGAACCATCTGAAGGGATTCTAAAGAAAGGATAATGCCATTACAAAAGAATTCTGGATGAAAGTCTTAAAGGCAGAAATTGTTCATGGATTTAACACAGACAATAACAGTTAAACCAGCTGCCACTATGAAATCTTTACACACAGTTCAGAGTCTTGGCATTAAAATAAAGAGGTGGATTTTAAAAGTGTCTTTTAATCAGACCCATCAAAATTAGAACAACACAGACTGCCACTTTTCTGTAAAGCTCTTGAAAACCTTAGTAGGTGTATTCTTTATTGCAATTGAAGGGATCTCAGAGATCCGTCATAATCTAAATGAACAAGGAACCCAAAGAATGAATCAAAGTTCCCATGCCACTGATAACCTACATCCCTCTTTGTAAGCAAGACAATACACAACAAAGAAACCAAACACCAATAGCGGGCTGAACAAAAAAAATAGAAATGGATATCTGCTGTTCCCCTTCATATGCAACATGCATAAAGCTTTCATCATGGCTTTAACTTAACAATTCAGTTCATGTACATTTTAAACAAGGCACTTCTCAGGATTATTGCAGAGACACAACCTATTGCACTTAGTGTGATTTATTTCTGAATAAACATATTTAGGACTGACCTGGGCAATGGTTTTCAAAATATAATATACTTATTTTTAAATAAAAGGTTAGTTATACCAATAGGGAAATCCTAGGCATATTTAACCCTGGGTACTTTAGGACAATATTCTGACTGTGGAATCACTTTTATTTATTCAAAGAAGATTATAAGACCTCCAGTTTCATTCCTCATTTGTAACCCTTCCAAAAAAAAAATTCCTTACCATTTCTGTGATATTTTTTTTGACCCCCAGCAAAAGGAACAAGCAAATGTCCATTAAAAAGAAAAAGCAGAACACTTATTTAATGTGTTTTGATTCATATTCTTCCACTTGGGAAACAGCGATTCTATCTATAATATTCTGTGAGACCTAAGTGCTTTCTTATATGGTTGTACATAACCACATGAACACTGCATAACCATTCAATTGGCCTTAAATGGCCTTTAAAATTATTGGTAAAATTTTTGAAATGTATAGTTATCAAGATGACAAGGCTGAGAAAGGAAATAGAAAATATGCCTATCTCCTTATCAACTTCTACCCTCAAAATGACACTATAGGGCACTGCACACCAGAACAACTAGACATTCCTCCTGAATGCCATCACTCTGCTAAACACAGTTAGTTAGTGCTAACTAACTCCCACAACACTGTCAAATTACTTAGTAAGACTATATAACTATTATTCTTCTCATCCTTCCTATTACCTATCTCTTCCCACTTATGACTATAACTGTGTTGCTTGTATCTTTACCATTTATATTGTTTTGTTTTCCTAGTATGTTTTGATTGTGTATTAGTAACCTATGTATGATTTGATTGCTTATAGTAACTTATGACTATTACTAAGTGTTGTGTCTTATGATTCTTGATGAATGTATTTTATTTTTTCTTATGAGAGCATATGCACCAAAGACAAATTCCTTGTGTGTCTAATTACACTTGGTCAATAAAGAATTCTATTCTATTATATTCAATATTACCACTGATTCCAGTTCTTATTTTCAGGTGTGTCTATTAGATTTAATCTTCTGTTAGGTGGATAGCTTCTGTCTCTTAGGATCAACCATCAACAATAAAGGAAGAGCAGTCAGGAGATATGCCACAGACTAGCACTTGGTAAAGTGCCATGAAAACCTTGGAAAAGATATTCAAATGCCATGATGTGTGTATATCTACAAAGATCAGAATCATGCAAGCCCTGTTATACTCTAGGGAAGTGAAAGTTGGACTTTAAAGAAGCAGAAGAGAAAAAATATTGCTGCCTTTAAACTCTGGTGTTGGAGATGACTCTTGAGAATACTATGGACCGTCAAGAAGACAAACCAATGGATCATTAAACAAATCAATTCAGACTCCTTTCTCAAGGAAAAAATGAACAGGCTCAAGTCATCCTATTATGTGAAGATAATAGGTAATCTGTAGAAAAGATTTTCTTGGAGAGAAAGGTGGAAGGAAAGGAAAGAAGAGAACAACCAGGAGCAAACTGGATGAACTCAGTTACAATTGGAATGAGTACACTGTTGGGAGACTTGAAAGAACAGATTAGGGATAGATTGCTATGGTAAAAAAATCAAACCATATTTTGTAAGAATAAAAAACTTGATGGCACATTATCTATCTATCTATCTATCTATCTATCTATCTATCTGTCTGTCTGTCTGTCTGTCTATCTATCTATCTATCTATCTATCTATCTATCTCTGTCTGTCTGTCTATCTATCTATCTATCTATCTATCATCTATCTATCTATCTATCTATCTATCTATCTATCTATCTATCTATCTATCTATCTATACATATCTATCTGTCTGTCTATCTATCTATCTATCTATCTATCTATCTATCATCTATCTATCTATCTATCTATATCTATCTATCTATCTATCTATCTATCTATCTATCTATCATCTATCTATCTATCATCTATCTATCTATCTATCTATCTATCTATCTATCTATCTATCTATCTATCTATCATCTGTCTGTCTGTCTGTCTGTCTGTCTATCTATCATCTATCTATCTATCTATCTATCTATCTATCTATCTATCTATCTATCTATCTATCATCTATTATCTCTGTCTCTTTCTCTGTCTGTCTCTCTCTCTCACACAGATCTGTCTGTCTGTCTGTCTGTCTGTCTGTCTGTCACTGGATTGTAAAATAATGGCAACTATGCTGGATGCTACAGTTAAATCGTTGCTTGTGATTTGAACTTGATAAACAGCCTTTTTGCCAAATTTAAATAGAAGCTTATGGAAGAAAATACCTGAGCTCTTTTCAGATCTTTCATTAGTCACTGTAACTTATTCAAAACTGCTCTGGGCATAAAAGAAACTTTACAACATGAGAGGAAAAAACATATACTCTGCAGCTTTCGATTGGATGAATTATGGAAGATACCGAGCCTTCTAAAGTTCACAACTGGAATTCTTCAAAGTTCATAAGTGAAAATATTTTGAAACTAGGTTAAAAACAATCCAAGATAGTACAATTTCCCCCGAGCTCTAATTTCTTAGGACTACAGCTAATCCTTGATTTAGAACTGTTTGTTTAGCATCCATTTGAAGTTACAACAGCCCTGAACTTATAACCATTTTTCACACTTAAGATGGTTGTAACATCCCCATGGTTGCATGATCAAAATTCAAATGCTTGGCAACTGGGTCACATTTATGACTGTTGCAGTGTCCCGGGGTCATGGTTTAATGGGGAAGCCAGATTCACTTAACAACCGTATTACTAACTTAACAACTGCAGTGATTCACTTAACAATTGTGGCAAGAAAAGTCATAAAATGGGATAAAAGTCACTCAATAACTGTCTCATTTAGACTCAGTTTTGGACTCAGTTGTAGTCATAAATATTGTAGAGAGCTACCTGTACCGTATCTTGCAAGATTTTGATGAATACTTCTATTTCTTGTGATATCTTATACCAGCCATTTTATATGTGTCCCCTGTCCCATTTAAAGCTTTATGAGAATTTCTGCAAGATTGTTAAATCTCATTGTAAAAATTTTGTGAGATTTTCTGTTATTTTTAAAAACAATATCTGTGATCATTTGAATGAAATAAGAGACCCAAAGACCAGCTGGCTGGCGGGAGGCATGCATGCCAGTGGTGGGATTCAAATTTTTTTACTACTGGTTCTGTGGGCATGGCTTGGTGGGCGTGACAAGGGAAGGATACTGTAAAATCTCCAGTCAGAGGTGGCATTTGCCAGTTCTCAGAACGACCCAAAATTTCCGCTACCAGTTCTCCAGAACTGGTCAGAACCTGCTGAATACCACCTCTGGCACACGCGCATGCATGCCAGAGCTGATCTGGGGCAACAGCTCACCTCTGGCATGCGTGCCATGGATTTGCCATCACAGGACTAGTGTATCCATGTGAGGAGAGCAAATAGCAGATGAGTGCTCAGAATGGCCTCAGGAAGTCAGATGCCCCTGGTAGATCCTACCAGATACAGCTTTAATTTACTTATCCTAGGATGCATGCAAAGTAATTATAGCTATGCAAGGTATTTATAGCTTTGGCTTGTAGATAAATGGAAAACAATAACATTTTGTTTTCAATATTGAAAGCTGATACCTTTTAAAAATAAGTATCTATATTTAGATAACCCCAAACATTTTTACTTTATAGTATCAAAATATAAACTACTGTTTAAGTTTTCTATTCAGTATGAAAAATATTTAAAGTCTATTTCCACCTCACAGAAAACTATGACTCACACTAATCAACAGCGTACAAGCCTGATGCTGCTCTATTTTTATTTTTATTTTTTTTGAGAGCTGAACTTTTTTTTTTAACACCTTCATTTAAAACGTGTGAATGATTTCTCCAGGGTAACTTGGTAAACAAAATGTGCAAAGCAAAATGAGTCCCTTTTCTCTTTGTTGTCAGGAAATTGGTTTCCCTGAGTTTCACGAGTGAGGAGAATAAATGCATCGAGCACCTATTCTAAAGATCTGCCATGCCAATGCAAATTAAATGATACATGACTATTGTTATATGATTCATAGAATGCATATAACATCTGGGATCACTGAGGCACAACTCACAAAAATTCAAAGACGATGCTGATTTAAGAAAACAAGAGAGACAAGATTGAGATGGATGCTTGCTGTTCAGGTGATATTAATATAAATGCAGATAAAATTCAAGAAAGAATCCACTAGAACATGTCAGTCTACTGCCTGAAGGAAAACATTAAAAAAAGACATGCAACAACAAAAATGAGAATCTATTTTGATGAAGCATGAATAAAGAAACTACAACCAAAATCGTTAAAAATGAAGATGTTGACAAAGATTTATAGAGATTAAAATACAAGTCTTCCAAGAGTTTTATTTTACAGAAGAGTGTTCATTTTGATGTTTCATTATTAAAAATGTTTGATATATTTTGCAAAAATAACAGTAATCAGAAGGAATGTGGTAGCACATTTTCTGATCAACACACTTTATTTAAAGGCGTAAGCATAATTTTGATAAAAGGCATGACTTGCTGCTAGACTCATTTTGATTTTTATTATCAGACTCACAGCTCTATTATCTACAGTAAAAATTGCAGAGTTGAATAAAGTAATTCACTAAACATCTGTTTAAAGTCAGATTGTGTGTGTGTGTGTATGTGTGTGCTTGCATGCAGGGGTGGGATTCTACTGGTTCGGACCGGTTCTATAGAACCGGTTGTTATGATTCTGTGCAGTTCAGAGAACTGGCAAGTTGTGCCCCTGGCTGGCTCTGCTCATTTCTGCCCCTCCCCTCCCCACCCAGTCAGTCCTTATCACGCATGGGCAACATCTCTGACTGTGTTTCCCCACCCACCCCCCGCACTCACTCCTTGAGGTATTTCTTTTTTTTTCCCCTCCCGACGTCAGCTGTTCCTATAATCAGCTGTGCTGGGATTCCCCTCACTATCTTACTGCTTCATCCAGGAGGCTTCCCTGAGGCCCAGGAAAGCTTCCTGGGAGCAAAAACTGCCCCTCCCAGGAGGCTTCCCTGAGGGCCAGAAGGTTCCAAAATGGAGTGTGGAGGGGGTGCTGCAAAAAAAGCCATGCCCACCCAGTCACATGGCCATGCCACCTAGCCATGCCCACCTAGCCATGCCCACAGAACCAGTTGTTTAAAATTTTGAATCCCACACACATGTGTGTGTGTGTGTATGTATGTGACGTTCCGGGTCTTGGTTTGGCTCTGAGTTTGAGGCCTGGCTATGTGTTAATGGCGTGTGTCAGTTTGCTTGGTTTGGGGGTTGGGGGGTGCGGCAACTGGTGATGCAGCCATGGTCTGATTTCTGGACGGTGGCTGTCATTTGTTCATGGGATGGGCTTGGGTTTGAGTCTAGTGAGGGAGAACGGTGGTGGTGTCATGTGTTGTTTGGGGTCCGGTGTTGGTTTTCGTGGCTGGGACTCGCCTGTTGATAAGGGCTAGTTTGTCTGGTAGGGAAGAGGCATCATCCTGTGTATTCATGTTATGGGGGTGTTTCTCTATTTCGATGGCTTCCCTGTTTATTTTCTTGTTGAAGTGTTCAGTATTGGAGATTAATTTGGTTCCCTCAAAATTAATTTCATGTCCTGTGGCTTTAAGGTGCTGAAAAGGTGTGTATTTTCTTCTTTTCTGACTGCGTTCTTGTGTTCTGCGATGCATGCATTTATTCTCCTGTTGGTTTGTCCAATGTATGTGGCTGGGTAATCGTTGCATGGTATTTCATAAACTCTTTGGTTTTCTAGCTGGACCTTGTCTTTGGAGTTTCTTAGGAAACCAAGGAGTTTATGAAATACCATGCAACAATTGCCCAGCCATAACAACACCCCCATAACATGAATAAACGGGACAATGCCTCTCGCCTACCAGACAAACTAGCCCTTATCAACAGGCGAGTCCCAGCCATGAAAACCAACACCAGACCCAAAACAACACATGACACCACCACTATTCTCCCTCACCGGACTCAAACCCAAGCCCATCCCATGGACAAAGGACAACCACCGTCTAGAAACCAGGGCCTCAAACTCAGAGCCAAACCAAGACCGGAACGTCACATCAAAGCCACCCACTCAGGATATCACATCACGGAACTCAGGAGGTTACTTACACCACAAAACCTCAGGATGTTGCAACACAGCCAACGACCCAGGAGATTACAGCACAAGACCCAGGATGTCACAACAATAGAACTTAGAAGGTCATCACACAGCCCATGACCCAGGTCATTACGACCCAGGAGATTACAGCACAAGACCCAGGATGTCAAAACAATAGAACTCAGTAGGTCATCACACAGCCCATTACCCAGGTTGTTACAACACAGGAGGCTGATAGACACACAGCCAATACCTCAGCCACACACGTTCTTACGAAAAAGCCAGCCAATCTGCAAACATCAACTCCATCAACCAATCAAGAAATGACAACACAGCCAACCTCCCCACCAGTATATATCTTTGCTCCCCACCAGATCACACTTTGCTCTCACAAGCACGAAGCCGAAAGCACCAGCCTGAAGATGGTGAGTGGGACCTCATCGAAACGCTGCCAAGATTCTCTCAATCTTACATGGGAAAAGACCCGAACACGCCAAGACCTGCATGAAGCCTGATGATGGCAGATGAGATTCTGCCAAAACGTTGCTACAACTTTAAAAGCACAACTATAATGATGTGGGAAAATACCCGAACAAAGCTGAATGCCATACATATAAATACTCACAAAAACTTAATAAAACATACATATATATAAAACCATATATATATATATATATATGGTTTTGTCCACACAATGTTCTCAATTGAATTAAGGGAAGATCAGGGTCATATAAAACACACACTTAACAGCACACAAGAATTATTTTTTAACTCCAAATAATCTCCCTCACCTTGGCCACGTTGTTCAAATATGAAAGCATTGCACCGAATGAGAAATGGCAGGATGGAAAGAAAGAAGAGAGAGGAAAATATGAGCCTGAAAGTCATCAATGCTCAGCCTCTTAAGGCCAAGCCATGGTGCAGACAGCTAATGAGAAATTATATGGAGGGATAATTTACTAGTAATAACAGAATGCCAGAGTTGGAAGAGACCTTGGAGATCCTTCTAGTTCAACCTCCTGCTCAAGCAAGAAACCCTACGCCATTTCAGACAAATGGTTGTCCAATCTCTTCTTAACAACCTCCAGTGTTGGAGAATTCACAACTCCTGGAGGCAAAGTCTTTCCATAGATTAATTAATTAACTGCCAGGAAATTTCTCCTTAGTTCTAATTTGGTTCTGTCCTTGATTAGTTTCTACCCTTTGCTTCTTGTCCTGCTTTCAGGTGCTTTGGAGAAACCCCCTCTTCTTTGTGGCAGCCCTTCAACTGTGGGAACACGTGTAGCATATCATCCTAGTCTTTCTTTTCATTAACTAAACATACCCAATTCTTGCAACTGTTCTTTGTAATGTTTTATCCTCCAGTGCCCCCAATCATCTTTGTTGCTCTTCTCTGCACTCTTTCCTGAGTCTCAACATCTTTTCTATATCGTGGTGACCAAAACTGGATGCAGTATTCCAAGTGTGGTCTTACCAAGGGATTATATTACCAAGTAATATAATGTAGCCATATCTGTTGGATTATAACTCCCATAATTCCTAAACCGTGTGGACCTTGCCCAATATGTGAAAAGAGCATATGATTGGGCAGGGTTACCTCAGCTCTATCAGGAGCAGAGGAACTATACAGGGTTGAAGAATTCGGCATTGTTCTCTGTGATGCAAAAACTTCTTTTCCTTTCAACTGACTCTTTAAGGATGGGGCTGCAGAGTATGGATTCTCAGGGGCTGGGGCCCCACAGCTATTCCAAAATCATTCTGTCAGGGCTCTGGTAGTTACCCCCATTTAAATCCATGAGTCTCTAGCTGGATTTTCAAAGCTTAAAGAAGATTTATTAGGAGTAAATATGTCAGTGTTACCTGGGTGTAGCCGACTCTGAGACACATCATTCATTGTCACCCTTGACCCTGATTTTCCCCCACCCCCTGGGTATATCATAAATCATATTCTCCAATGGGACACATCCATAGCCAAGAGTCAACAATCATACTCAGAATTTTTTGCTGCAGAAACTTCAGTCGCCTAGAAACTATCTATGAAAACATTTATGGAATGCAGTTTCAGTTTTGCAAGCTGCTGCACTACTTCCCCCTCCCTGTTGGCAACTCTAAAAGACCAGAGAAATATTTTATGAGTTGACACATTTATTGAGCAATACAGAATGAACTTCTTTCCATACAAAGGTTATTTTCCTTCTTCCTCTACATCCTAAGATCAGTGGTGGGCTGCTCCAGGTTTGGACCAGTTCTAGCAAACCCATATGAATGACAATCAGTTGGCCCCGACCTCCCACCCCTGCAGTATCCTGTCTTACATTTCCTTCATTTGCAGCTCAGCTGATTCTCACGGCAAAGTGGATTACTGCACCGCAGCTGTTCTATTTACCGGGAAGGCTAGAAGGTGAGCTGGAGAGGTTCACATTGGTGTTTATTGAATGCTGCATGCGTGCTCACAGAACCGGTTGTTAAACTGGTTGCGGCCCACCCCTGCCTAAGATTCAGAAGAGTAGAGAAGGGGAATCTATTCGCACCCGTGTCCCTTTTAAAATCAAACAATGTCTTAACCTGCAATCCATATAAAGAAAATAAGTCCCATTATGCTCAGTAATATGTCTGAGCAGCTGCATACAGGATTTAAAGAGTAACCAAATGAATAAAAAAGCCACCAAGTAAACTTCACTGAAGAATCTAAATTATTGTGGAAATAAGCAAAGCTGAACTGAAAGTGGGAGGGATCAGAACACAGTCAGCCAGCAAGCTCACAATTTGCCAGCCAAGCATCCAGGAAATTCAGAGGTGGGACAGAAAGGTGATAGTGATGTTTTATGAGGTTGCAGGTAAAGGAAGAATTACTGAAACTGCATGAGAAAACTTGAATCACTTTGGATGGTTTCCCACCTATCCTAGAATTCTCAGCCTATTATATTTGACAGATTCCCATGATTGCCTCAAGAAATCTTTCAGGGAATGGGAGATGGATTTCTAGGAAGGAAAAGTGCCAAGATTCGTTGCTGCCTCCACCTATTCAAGTTCACAAAACATAGTAGGCTCTCCTTTTTGAGTTTAATATACAGAGAAATATTGCTTTAAAAAGAATTATTTTCTGTCCTTGACAGTCAATTTCTACTTTTACATGTTGGTTTTAAAACTAGTAAAAATACTTGATACCTCTGGGCATCTGTCTTTCTGTGATATTTATAGCCTTCAAACATAAATAAGCAATCATTGTGTTTTCCTTTCCACCTTCTCACCTTTTTCTTACTCAAGCCAACCATATTCAAGATCTTTCATCTCTCAGTATGCTAGAAATGAGTATATGAGAAATCCTTCCAGTTTCTTAATCAATTCTGAAGTTCTTCTTTGAATTATTTCCAAGTTGCTGGCATTTTACTAGTAATGAGGAGCCTAGGGAATGGAATAAGAGTGACAGATCTATTACACTACTTTCTTTGAGCCAGTTAGAAAACAGATGCAAGGTGACAAGTCCTTAGGCAGGATACAGCATCAGTGTGACTGTCCTCGGAATAACACAAGGAAAAAAATAACATTAATCAAAGTCATCTCCTAAAAAATTCATAAGCTTGGAGGCAAACCATAATTGAGCCTAAATCCAGTAATGGCTACTGAAGAATGACACTGCTCAAGGTTATGGTCTGTTACCAGTGTATCAGGAAAATATACAATTTAAATAATATTTCTAACTGTACTAAGCAGATCAAGTTGGGTTGAGGTTTGAAAGTTCTTTTAGTTGGAAATTGGTTGTGCTGCTTCATGGAAACATAAGGAGGAAAATGCAACACTTCTTTTAGGACACTATTGTCCCTTCATTTTTAAGGTTGGACTAAAAAGCTTTCCTCTACTGTTCCAACTCCACACACACACCCAAATATTCTCTCTCCGTATAGCTACGTTTCTATTGATTTAATGGAAGAGAGGGATTTCACTAGCATTTTCAAGGAAAAGCCTGCTATACAGTATATCTCAATTTTATGGGACAGCTTGGAAGGTTTCCATTTCCCCCCTTGCTTTTAAACATGTTTTAAAGCAAAAGGGTCTTCAGTTTGCTTTCATAACATTCCAAGAATTGTAAATGTTGGAACTCGGGAGAAATCTTATGCCAGTCCTTGCAAGGCATGTGTCCTGAAAAGTCAGGACAGAATTGAAGTGCCCATCCAATGTGGTATGACAAAGAGTCACTCACTCCAAGCTATTCCAGAAATTGCATACTCTGAGAAAGCCTTATTTCCTCATGAAAGGTTCAAATACAAAAGTTTCAAAAGCAAGAAAAAGCAAAATACATTTGGCCACTTCAGAACAAAATGACAACTACCTGCAAAATGTTGTGCATTTTGGTACTGTTCCCAAGAAAACTACATGGGTTGGTCTATGAAGTTTTCCAGGCTCTGAATTCAGCTCGGTTGTGACTTTAATAGATGACTGGTCACAAAACTCTGCTGGAACACACCCAATCAGTTGATTAGTTTCCTTGCTGAATGTATCTTTGCATTAAGAAATCTTCTCAAACATTCAATCAGAAATATCACTTTCTTTAATTTAACCCTTCAATCTATGTTGTGCTCTGGTTTTCCTGAAATCAATTCATAACTGTAACAATCTTGGCAACTGGAGAATGCCATCACATTTCCCCTTCTATTTTCCTAGGATAAAGGTATCTGGTTCCTTTAATCTTTCTTTGGAGGAATTGATTTCCAGTCTCTTGGTCATCTTTGTTACCTTTCCTTGAACTTGTCCCAATTAGTCTGAAATCTTCTGTCGGAACTGGACACATAACTTGAGGTGAGACCTGACTAGTGTATCTTAGTCCTAGCAGTGAAGTTATGCTCTGTGAAGGAGTAAGTCTGAACTGAAAGTTATTACCTGAAGAAACAAGTGGTCCCATTTTTCATCTAAGATAAAACAGTGGAGAATTTTCAAATTTACCTTTCTGAAGATGTAAAATAAAATTGTAATGTCAGGAAGGGCTTGTTATGGAAAGCAGTTTTTGACATTATTCATCTAGTTTTCACTTCAAAACAGAGGATATCAAAAATGTTCTGTGGATTTGATTAATAAATAAGAGTAATGTTATTTTGACTTTTGATCATAATATAAATGTAACTGTTCCCTTTCCTCTCCAAATAAGCTGATAGCAAAGTTAAGTGTGAAAATCACATGCAGTTGAAGCTAGTATAAGAATCTCCACTATTTTCATGCAACTGTGTTATTTAACAATTAAAGTACATTTATATTTATTAGTGTTTGCATTTTGATGTTTTCACCATTCAGATACAAGCTTTCTCTCTTTGTTTGTTTGTTTGTTTAAATTATATTAGTCTTCGAACTCCAATGGACACTCTGGGGCATACAACACTGGGAATTCTATACAACATGAAACTTTGTTTCATACTTTAGCATCAATCTATAGTGATTTCCACAAAAGTCATTATACTCCACACAGACATTATGGAATCAGTATAATGCCTCTAGAATATTATCCTAGGTAGTACCAGCAGAACTAGTATGGATTAATTACTTCTCATTTCTATAATATCCTAGCCATCTTATTCACTAAATTAACCTAGAACATTTCAATCCAGAGCTTGACATGAATCCACATTGGAAAACATCCAATCATAAGCCTCAAGCAAGAAAAGAGTTGATTAGTTACCACTATTGTTTCTCTATCATCTGTATACTAAGCACTACAATCCACTGCTTAGGGTTTTCTCAGTTATACTTTAGCGTGTCACTCTTATTGCTAGATCAGCTTTACCTACTAGAGCAGTAATGGCGAACCTTTCCGTCCTCGCGTGCCAAAAGTGCGTGTGCACACATGTGCACGCACACATGCGTTCCAGCACCCATGAGGCAATGTATGCAGGGGCACACCCCGTGCATGCATGCATGAACCCTGCACACATTGCGCATCTCTGCGCATGCACATGCGACCCCCATGTGCATTGCATATCTCTGTGCATGCACACATGACCCCCACACGCACCATGCATTTCTGCACATGCGCACGCATCTCCTGCGTGCGCCCTGCTCCCCGCATATGTGTAGCAGCTACCTGATCATAAGCTGGTGGGCGGGTGGCAAGTACGCCTGCGCAGTGGACCTGCTCTGGGGCGACGGCTCACATGCCAGCAGAGATGGCTCTGAGTGCCACTTCCGGCATGCTTGCCATAGGTTCGCCATCATGGTACTAGAGTATAATTTCAACCTAAAATTAATAGTTGGAATGCAATACTGTCGGCATCAATCTTCTGAGGAAAAAAAGTTCATCTCTATAATGTGTAACTTTCCATAAATTAAACGGTAATTAAAGTAAGGTGATTTTTCTTCTTCAATTAGAAAAAGTGCTCATTTAAATTACTAAGAGTTAGATAAACAATATAATTCACAATTGTGAGGGAAGATACTTATGAATATCGAATAAAGAAATTCAATTAATAAACTTATATGGAAAATCTAAACAGCAGAAAATGTCAGAGTTTAGATATACTGTATCACACATAGCAGAAATCAAGAAATGGGTTACCAAAAACATGTAATTTACTTGGATTTGAATAAAGCTATTGAGAAGTCACACATAAAGGAGTATTAATAAAAACAGTAATTTTAAACTTTAATGGAAAAGACTCTTGTGGATTAAAAACCAAGAGAAGACACTCTGGGGGACTAATCGTCTTTTGCTGTGATAAAAAATAAAAGCAAAGATGTGAATAATCTGAATATTAGGGTTAGTTTATGGTTTCCTCAATAATATAACATACAACAGGAAAGAATGGACTAAAATACACTGATGACAAAGAAATAATTAAGGTAAGGCGAGTGATAGTAAATGTCTGCGGAGATTCTCAGTCATCCAGGTCCTGGTTGTCCCAAAGGTGTTTTTTTTCAAGAGGCAACTGGACTTTCTGGTTTTTCTTTGAAGATGTTTTGATTCTCATCCAAGAAGCTTCTTCAGCTGATACAGATACAGATAATGAGAGTTGGAAGGGACCTTATAGGTTATCTAGTCCAACCCCCATCCAAGCAGGACACCCTACAATATTTCTGACAAATGGCAGTCCAATCTCTTCTTGAAAGTCTCAAGTGATGGCGCTCCCACAACTTCCGAGGGCAAGCTGTTCCATTGGTTGATTGTTCTCACTGTCAGAAAGTTTCTCCTTATTTCGAGGTTAAATCTCTCCTTCTTCAGTTTCCACCCATTATTCCTTGTCCGGCCTACAGGTACTTTAGAAAATAGCTTGACCCCTTCCTCTCTGTGGCAGCCCCTCAAATATTGAAAGGCTGGAAGACCGCTATCATGTCTCCCCTGGTCCTTCTCTTTACTAGACTAGCCAAGCCCAGTTCCTGCAACTGTTCATTGTATGTTTTAGCCTCCAGTCCCCTAATCATCCTGGTTGCTCTTCTCTGTACTTTTTCTAGAGTCTCAACATCTTTTTTATAATGTGATGACCAAAACTGGATGCATCATGCAGGACTGTAGGCATGGTCTTACTAAGGCTTTATAGAGTGGTTTTAGTACCTCACTTGATTTCTGAAGAAGCTTCATGGACAAAAAGTGAAACATCTTCAAAGAAAAACCAGAGTCCAGTTGCCTCTTGAAAAAGCACTTTTGGGCTAGTGACAGTACTGAGAATTTGCAAAAGGATCTAATCAAACTGCAACATGAAAGCAATGAAAAATGTTGATTTGAAGATACCTTACTAGGGGAAATGACTTCAGGGTCATCTGCCCTGTGGTCAAATATGCAGCAGAAATTCAAAAAGAACTGACATCTGTTACTGTACAAAGTTCAGAAATAATTAAAAGGTTTTTGTAATCACAAATTTTCTTTGTTAAAGATTTGCATTGTTCATTATACATGGTTTTTTTTTAAAAAAAAATCATGACATGCTGTTTTTGCAGATATTGTATGAGAACTGACCACCTATTCTGCTGAACATGGATCAAACAATGTCAAAATAAAACACTAAAGCATATCACTTTTAGCTTGGAACAAAATGAACAAAGTGGTAAGTGGGAGATTTCCATGTCCACTGACAGCAAAGGAGCAGGGAAAGTAATTATTTTCTGCATAATAATACCCCTGCTGCACCTGGAACCATCAGGAATTCTGCACTAAAGAAAACCAAATGAATAAAAAAGCCACTAAGTAAATTTCACTGAAGAATCTAAATTATTGTGAGGCAAAGCTGAACTGAAAGTGGGAGGGATCAGAACACAGTCATCGCCAGCAAGCTCACAATTTGCCAGCCATGCATCCAGGAAATTCAGAGGTGGGACAGAAAGGTGATAGTGATGTTTTAAGAGGTTGCAGGTAAAGGAAGAATTATTGAAACTGCATGAGAAAACTTGAATCACTTTGGATGGTTTCCACCTATCCTAAAATTCTCAGCCTATTATATTTGACAGATTCCCATGATTGCCTCAAGAAATCTTTCAGGGAATGGGAGATGGATTTCTAGGAAGGAAAAGTGCCAAGATTCGTTGCTGCCTCCACCTATTCAAGTTCACAAAACATAGTAGGCTCTCCTTTTTGAGTTTAATATACAGAGAAATATTGCTTTAAAAAGAATTATTTTCTGTCCTTGACAGTCAATTTCTACTTTTACATGTTGGTTTTAAAACTAGTAAAAATACTTGATACCTCTGGGCATCTGTCTTTCTGTGATATTTATAGCCTTCAAACATAAATAAGCAGTCATTGTGTTTTCCTTTCCACCTTCTCACCTTTTTCTTACTCAAGCCAACCATATTCAAGATCTTTCATCTCTCAGTATGCTAGAAATGAGTATATGAGAAATCCTTCCAGTTTCTTAATCAATTCTGAAGTTCTTCTTTGAATTATTTCCAAGTTGCTGGCATTTTACTAGTAATGAGGAGCCTAGGGAATGGAATAAGAGTGACAGATCTATTACACTACTTTCTTTGAGCCAGTTAGAAAACAGATGCAAGGTGACAAGTCCTTAGGCAGGATACAGCATCAGTGTGACTGTCCTCGGAATAACACAAGGAAAAAAATAACATTAATCAAAGTCATCTCCTAAAAATTCATAAGCTTGGAGGCAAACCATAATTGAGCCTAAATCCAGTAATGGCTACTGAAGAATGACACTGCTCAAGGTTATGGTCTGTTACCAGTGTATCAGGAAAATATACAATTTAAATAATATTTCTAACTGTACTAAGCAGATCAAGTTGGGTTGAGGTTTGAAAGTTCTTTTAGTTGGAAATTGGTTGTGCTGCTTCATGGAAACATAAGGAGGAAAATGCAACACTTCTTTTAGGACACTATTGTCCCTTCATTTTTAAGGTTGGACTAAAAAGCTTTCCTCTACTGTTCCAACTCCACACACACACCCAAATATTCTCTCTCCGTATAGCTACGTTTCTATTGATTTAATGGAAGAGAGGATTTCACTAGCATTTTCAAGGAAAAGCCTGCTATACAGTATATCTCAATTTTATGGGACAGCTTGGAAGGTTTCCATTTCCCCCTTGCTTTTAAACATGTTTTAAAGCAAAAGGGTCTTCAGTTTGCTTTCATAACATTCCAAGAATTGTAAATGTTGGAACTCGGGAGAAATCTTATGCCAGTCCTTGCAAGGCATGTGTCCTGAAAAGTCAGGACAGAATTGAAGTGCCCATCCAATGTGGTATGACAAAGAGTCACTCACTCCAAGCTATTCCAGAAATTGCATACTCTGAGAAAGCCTTATTTCCTCATGAAAGGTTCAAATACAAAAGTTTCAAAAGCAAGAAAAAGCAAAATACATTTGGCCACTTCAGAACAAAATGACAACTACCTGCAAAATGTTGTGCATTTTGGTACTGTTCCCAAGAAAACTACATGGGTTGGTCTATGAAGTTTTCCAGGCTCTAATTCAGCTCAGGTTGTGACTTTAATAGATGACTGGTCACAAAACTCTGCTGGAACACACCCAATCAGTTGATTAGTTTCCTTGCTGAATGTATCTTTGCATTAAGAAATCTTCTCAAACATTCAATCAAAATATCACTTTCTTTTAATTTAACCCTTCAATCTATATGTTGTGCTCTGGTTTTCCTGAAATCAATTCATAACTGCTTTCTGTGTAACAATCTTGGCAACTGGAGAATGCCATCACATTTTCCCTTCTATTTTCCTAGGATAAGGGTATCTGGTTCCTTAATCTTTCTTTGGAGGAATTGATTTCCAGTCTCTTGGTCATCTTTGTTACCTTTCCTTGAACTTGTCCCAATTAGTCTGAAATCTTCTGTCGGAACTGGACACATAACTTGGGTGAGATCTGACTAGTGTATCTTAGTCCTAGCAGTGAAGTTATGCTCTGTGAAGGAGTCGTCTGAACTGAAAGTTATTACCTGAAGAAACAAGTGGTCCCATTTTTCATCTAAGATAAAACAGTGGAGAATTTTCAAATTTACCTTTCTGAAGATGTAAAATAAAATTGTAACGTCAGGAAGGGCTTGTTATGGAAAGCAGTTTTTGACATTATTCATCTAGTTTTCACTTCAAAACAGAGGATATCAAAAATGTTCTGTGGATTTGATTAATAAATAAGAGTAATGTTATTTTGACTTTTAATCATAATATAAGTGTAACTGTTCCCTTTCCTCTCCAAATAAGCTGATAGCAAAGTTAAGTGTGAAAATCACATGCAGTCAAAGCTAGTATAAGAATCTCTACTATTTTCATGCAACTGTGTTATTTAACAATTAAAGTACATTTATATTTATTAGTGTTTGCATTTTGATGTTTTCACCATTCAGATACAAGCTGTCTCTCTTGTTTGTTTGTTTGTTTGTTTAAATTATATTAGTCTTCGAACTCCAATGGACACTCTGGGGCATACAACACTGGGAATTCTATACAACATGAAACTTTGTTTCATACTTTAGCATCAATCTATAGTGATTTCCACAAAAGTCATTATACTCCACACAGACATTATGGAATCAGTATAATGCCTCTAGAATATTATCCTAGGTAGTACCAGCAGAACCAGTATGGATTAATTACTTCTCATTTCTATAATATCCTAGCCATCTTATTCACTAAATTAACCTAGAACATTTCAATCCAGAGCTTGACATGAATCCACATTGGAAAACATCCAATCATAAGCCTCAAGCAAGAAAAGAGTTGATTAGTTACCACTATTGTTTCTCTATCATCTGTATACTAAGCACTACAATCCACTGCTTAGGTTTTCTCAGTTATACTTTAGCGTGTCACTCTTATTGCTAGATCAGCTTTACCTACTAGAGCAGTAATGGCGAACCTTTCCGTCCTCGCGTGCCAAAAGTGCGTGTGCACACATGTGCACGCACACATGCGTTCCAGCACCCATGAGGCAATGTATGCAGGGGGCACACCCCGTGCATGCATGCATGAACCCTGCACACATTGCGCATCTCTGCGCATGCACATGCGACCCCCATGTGCATTGCATATCTCTGTGCATGCACACATGACCCCCACACGCACCATGCATTTCTGCACATGCGCACGCATCTCCTGCGTGCGCCCTGCTCCCCCGCATATGTGTAGCAGCTACCTGATCATAAGCTGGTGGGCGGGTGGCAAGTGCGCCTGCGCAGTGGACCTGCTCTGGGGCGACGGCTCACATGCCAGCAGAGATGGCTCTGAGTGCCACTTCCGGCATGCTTGCCATAGGTTCGCCATCATGGTACTAGAGTATAATTTCAACCTAAAATTAATAGTTGGAATGCAATACTGTCGGCATCAATCTTCTGAGGAAAAAAAGTTCATCTCTATAATGTGTAACTTTCCATAAATTAAACGGTAATTAAAGTAAGGTGATTTTTCTTCTTCAATTAGAAAAAGTGCTCATTTAAATTACTAAGAGTTAGATAAACAATATAATTCACAATTGTGAGGGAAGATACTTATGAATATCGAATAAAGAAATTCAATTAATAAACTTATATGGAAAATCTAAACAGCAGAAAATGTCAGAGTTTAGATATACTGTATCACACATAGCAGAAATCAAGAAATGGGTTACCAAAAACATGTAATTTACTTGGATTTGAATAAAGCTATTGAGAAGTCACACATAAAGGAGTATTAATAAAAACAGTAATTTTAAACTTTAATGGAAAAGACTCTTGTGGATTAAAAACCAAGAGAAGGCACTCTGGGGGACTAATCGTCTTTTGCTGTGATAAAAAATAAAAGCAAAGATGTGAATAATCTGAATAATCTAGGGTTAGTTTATGGTTTCCTCAATAATATAATATACAACAGGAAAGAATGGACTAAAATACACTGATGACAAAGAAATAATTAAGGTAAGGCGAGTGATAGTAAATGTCTGTGGAGATTCTCAGTCATCCAGGTCCTGGTTGTCCCAAAGGTGCTTTTTTTCAAGAGGCAACTGGACTTTCTGTTTTTTCTTTGAAGATGTTTTGATTCTCATCCAAGAAGCTTCTTCAGCTGATACAGATACTGAGAGTTGGAAGGGACCTTATAGGTTATCTAGTCCAACCCCCACCCAAGCAGGAGACCCTACACTATTTCTGACAAATGGCAGTTCAATCTTTTCTTAAAGGTCTCAAATGATGGTGCTCCCACAACTTCCAAGGGCAAGCTGTTCCATTAGTTGATTGTTCTCAGTCAGAAAGTTTCTCCTTATTTCGAGGTTAAATCTCTCCTTCAGTTTCCATCCATTATTCCTTGTCTGGCCGACAGGTGCTTTAGAAAATAGCTTGACCCCTTCCTCTCTGTGGCAGCCCCTCAAATATTGAAAGGCTGGAAGACCGCTATCATGTCTCCCCTGGTCCTTCTCTTTACTAGACTAGCCAAGCCCAGTTCCTGCAACCGTTCTACATATGCCTTAGTCTCCAGTCCCCTAATCATCCTGGTTGCTCTTCTCTGTACTTTTTCTAGAGTCTCAACATCTTTTTTATAATGTGGTGACCAAAACTGGATGCATCATGCAGGACTCTAGGCGTGGTCTTACTAAGGCTTTATAGAGTGGTTTTAGTACCTCACTTGATTTCTGAAGAAGCTTCATGGACAAAAAGCGAAACATCTTCAAAGAAAAACCGGAGAGTCCAGTTGCCTCTTGAAAAAGCACTTTTGGGCTAGTGACAGTACTGAGAATTTGCAAAAGGATCTAATCAAGCTGCAACATGAAAGCAATGAAAAATGTTGATTTGAAGATACCTTACTAGGGGAAATGACTTCAGGGTCATCTGCCCTGTGGTCGAATATGCAGCAGAAATTAAAAAAGAACTAACATCTGTTACTGTTCAAAGTTCAGAAATAATTAAAAGGTTTTTGTAATCACAAATTTTATTTGTTAAAGATTTGCATTGTTCATTATACATGGTTTTTTTTTTAAAAAAATCATGACATGCTGTTTTTGCAGATATTGTATGAGAACTGACCACCTATTCTGCTGAACATGGGGAAAAAGGCAAAATAAAACACTAAAGCATATCACTTTTTAGCTTGGAACAAAAATGAACAAAGTGGTAGACGGTGGGAGATTTCCATGTCCACTGACAGCAAAGGAGCAGGGAAAGTGAAACGGACAATTATTTTCCCCAACAACCCCACAGCATAATAATACCCCTGCTGCACCTGGAACCATCAGGAATATCTGCACTAGAAAAAAAAAATTCATAAAATGACTACATGTACATTGGCTTCCTTTTTAGGCCAGGACCCCAGCTCATGTGGAAGTCAGTGAAATTACCTGACACAGACATCACTGGAGTGACTTTAGTGGGAAAACGGGGTGGATGCTCCTATTTCCAGATAATTAGCCCTCAAATTAACCTGAAATTCCATCACAATTAAGATGGCTTAAATCTACTGTAAGGGCACTTCTGCACAGTCTTTGGCATCAACTCTTCTGTATAAAAGTTAGATTCTTCCTATGTGTGATGTCCTTAAGGGCTGCTCCTTAGGGTTAGAGCAGGGGTGGGCTGATGGGGGTTTGCAGGGGTTTGGGAGAGCAGCTCCTAGATAAGATACTTTGCAGTTCGGAGAACCCCCAAATCCCACTCCTGGCTGACCCACCCCATCCTACCCCTTTCCGCCCTTCCCCAGTGGTGGGATTCAAATAATTTAACAACCGGTTCTCTGCCCTAATGATTTCTTCCAACAACCAGTTCACCAAACTGCTCAGAAAGTTAACAACCACTTCTCCTGAAGTGGTGCGAACTGGCTGAATCCCACTGCTGCCTCTCCCAGGAGTCCCCAGTTTTGCATGCAGGTAAGTGCAAGGTGTGCGTGGAGGCTCAGGGAGGCCGGAAAATGGGCCTCCCAGAAGTTTGGAAAAGCCAGAAATGGGCCTGTTTCCAGCTTCCGGAGAGCCTCCAGAGCTTGGGGAGGCTGTTTTCGCCCTACCGGAGGCTCAAAGAAAGCCTCCGGAGCTTGGGGAAGGCAAAAATGCCCCCTGGGCCATGGTGCAGGAGGCCGACTAGGCCACGCCCACCATGGCCACGCCCACCCAGCAATGGGACAGAGAACCCTTTGCTAAAATGTTTGGGCCAGGCAATGAAGAAGGGGAAGGGATGCCATCCAGCTGCCAATGGGGGAACAGTCAGCATCCAGTCCTTCTCCCCCATCTTCCTTGTTTCCGTGGTTTATAAAAAGAGGAGAAATATGACCTGTCTAGGGAAGGAATAAATCTATCTGTTTTATCACTCCTAGAAAATGGAGAGACAGTGGCAAAACACTAAGATACCTTGGCTCAAGGAAGGTAAGAGAACTTCCAAAAGTGGGAGATGAGACAAGATAGGTGTTATTGCCACCAAGAAAAACCAGAGGAAACCCTGCAAATATTGAGCCTTAATAAACAGGCACAGCTTGCAAAGATTTCTACAGTAGAAGCTACATGATGTAAGGCAGAATTATAGCCCATATATGTAAAACAAGACTGAGTAAATATGAATGTACTGCATTGGTTTTGAAGTTTTACCGTGTTAACTTAAAATAATTTTGCATTCATCCATCCAAATCATTTTCTCTAACTGTTCACTATTTAAATATCAGTCAACACATTATATAATTTTCTTGCTCTCTCTTTCCCAGACACACACATTGAGAGAGAGAGACAGACAGACAGACAAAAATAATTTAAAATACAAGTTTTCCAAAGCTCAAGTAAGACTAGATCATGTTTAATCTTTAATTTTAATTAGAACATCCTGGGTGAGAAAGATTAGAGTGGCTTGAAAAAAATTACTGTTTAATGAATATATATGTATGTATGAACTTACATTTCTTTGGTTGATTTTTTTCCCTGCTGTCTGCAGAAGGATGTTCAAATATTAATGAAAATAAAGGCACAACATAAAATAGAGTGTATATTAGCACCCCAAGTATCTTATGCATAAAAAAGCCTTCCAAAATACTTTCCAGTATCATTATTTTAAATGTAGCACAGTACTGCTACACAGAAAGTCATTATCCTTAGAAAGTGTTTTCTTCCTAGTTAAATATGTAACTAGGAAGTAATTTTCCTAACAACCTGCTTGTAAACATACAACACAAGAGAAAGGAAAATATTGCTCAGCAAGCGCATTTGGTTGCCAGCCAGTAAAAAAAGAACACCTACAAACACAAGTTTAGGAATAACAACACAAGAACAATCAAGAAATGTCTTGCCAGACTCAGAATTTGGTGGTAGATATTCTGATTTAAATTACATTTGGATATCTTTGTATTTATTTCTTGATATACATGTATCAGCAATGCTTTACATTACACTAAGTCATAGTACTTTAGTTTGGGTTTAGCATTTAATATGAACTCTAGGGATCAGGGCTCAATGAAATATGTGAGATATGGACATCTGGGGGAAGGTAAGGTAAGAGTAGGCTAAGAAGAATATCCCATCTTCACCCTGTTTATGTACTCATTCCTTTCTTATCTAGTTTTTTAAATTAACTTTTAACATCTAATATTTTCAGTATTCTCATTGTTTTCTACTGCTTTTTTATGGTATTGTAAGCCACCCAGAGTCATTGTTCAACAGTGAGATGGGTGGCATATAAATTTAATAAATAAAATAATAAATGAATAAATATACACATACCAATTCAAAGCAAATAAAGTAAAAATGCCTTCAAGGCAAGCTTGACTTTTTCTGATGACATTGCTGGAGTTTTCTTGACAGTATTATGAAATTCCACTCTGTTCTTCCAGGATATTCTACTTCTCCATCTATCCTATGGCCCTGGAATCCCCAGGCAGTTCTCCATTCAGGTACTAACAAGGACCAATGTAGAAATCAGCTAAAGTCTGGACACTATCACCTACTAAAGTAAATGAATGGGGCTGCAATTTTCAATTTTCAGGATGTACATAAATTAGTCACATACGTATGGATTATTCCTAATGGATTTCCACTTCTTGTAAAATGGGTAGTACTTGTTCAAGACATTTAATGTGGGGATGGGTCTCATCTACATCAGAATGGGACAACTCATCATGGCCAACCCACTGCAGCCAACTTGCTGTGGGACAACTTACCCAGCCAACTCACCATGGGACAACTCACTATGGGATAATTTAATAATTCAATTTAATTATTTGAAATAAATAAAAAAATATTTAAATTTTTGTCATTCACATTTCATTCTGTCCCTCCTTTTTCATCCTTTCTTTAATGACCCTATTCCACCATTTCTTTGATCCACAGCGAGTTGTCCCGCAAGGGGTTGGCCACGGAAAGTTGTTCTGCAGACAGTTGGTCATGGGAAGTTGGCCGTGGTGAATTGTCATAGACCCATCTACACTGCAACTGTTAATAAACTCCCAGTGACTTCAACTAAGATAGCCAGAGGCGGGATTCAAATTTCTTAACAACCAGTTCTGTGGGCATGGCCTAATTTATAGGTGTGGCTTGGTGGTCATGTGACTGGGTGGGCATGGCTTGCTGACTGGGTATAGCTTGGTGGTTACGTGACTAGCTGGGCGTGGCTTGTATGTAAATATTGTAAATATTTATGTAAATATAGTTTTTTTTTTATTTAAAAAAGACCAACTTTTACCCATAATTAGGCAAAGCAGGCAGGCAGATTGAGTTGCTCACAGAATCACAGATTCACTCACAGATCTACCTTTCTGCAATCTGCTGCCTGTCACATAAAATTTGCTTGCAAGCAAACTCATAAAATTTGCTAGAAAGGAAACTCACAAAACTAACTCACAACACATGTATGTAAATATTGAACTTTTTATAAAAAAAGAGCAACTTTTACCCAAAATCAGGCAAAGCAAGCAGGCAGTGTGAGTTGCTTGCAGAATCACAGATTCACTCACAGATCTACCTTTCGGCAATCTGCTGCCTGAGTCTGCACTGAAAAATAGAAGCTTCAGTCCTCAGGAAGGTTCAGCTTTGCTCTCAGGCCACTTCCACCCCCACCCCAACTGCCTCAATACCACCCTTGACTGGGCCTCAGGGAAGCCTCCTGGGTGAAGGCAAAGCAGTACAACAGTGATTTAGATTAGCTAGAAAGCAAGAAATCTGACTTCCTGCTTTCTAGCTAATCTAAATCACCAGTCACAGTTAATAGTTGGAACAGCGGATTGTGGGGAGGAAAAATATCAACTTAACAAAAATTAGACAAAGGCACAACGCAGGCAAGTTGGATGGCATGCATGCCAGGTAAGGAGTGACTGGGCAGGGAAGGGCGGGTGAGGAGGGGAGTGGCGCAATTTGCCAGTTCTCTGAACTGCCTAGGATCATAACAACCAGCTCTATAGAACTGGTCTGTACCGGTAGAATCCCACCCCTGAACATAGCCATTTTTTTTCCTTTCAAACTAGTGTGTCTTTTTATTTGGCAATATAGGAAAGCCTTAATTTTCTGCTTTCTAATTCTGACGGGATTTCCACTCCAATCCACGTGACGGTATTGAACTTGCCACTGTAGTCCACGGTACCAAAATAAATTACAAAACGTACAAAGTCTACAGGAACAAAAAGGAATGGTTAGAGGATCAGCAGGAAAAGATACCTAAGTGCAATTGCTATGCATATGCCCCTTATGATGGTTCATTTACTCTGCTGGCACTTTAGATTTTCTAAAAGATTTTACAATAGTGGTTTGTCCAGACAGTGATCCACTTCTGTCTTTAGATCATTACTGTTTGGAGCACTACCATTGTCAGCTCTGAACTGGAGCCTGATCCATTGTTTTACAGACTCAGAGACAGGTCCATGCTCAGGCCACAATAGATGATGGATTAAGGTGAGCACAACCTTAGAAAGCTTTGGAATTCCACTCAAAACAGTTTTACATCCACCCCATGAAACTGCACTTCAGCTATATAAACTCTTGACCAGTCTCAATATTTGAGCTCAACCTCAACTTACACACACACACACACACCACAAAACCAGCACATGTCAAAGCACTGGTTTGATAAGTACTGCCAGTAAGGAAGCAAACAAAAATGAATAAAACCACTTGTAGGAACTGTAGGTAAGATTACTTACATAGTCCCTATCGGAGGTTTCTCTTTCAACAGAAGCATTATTTGCTTCAGAACTTTAGTTGCTGCTGAAAAGAGCAAGAGGTGGCTACACCTGATAATAGCAACATGCATCAAGACACTGATCAATTTTAGAATTTAGTTAATCTTACCCCTTATGTCACAACAATAATCTGAGAAACCCATTTTCAGGCTTTACATAAAGAGGACTATTTATAAGGTGCTGACACTGATTTAAGGGAAGAGCTTCTGCTGGAATGGCCTTCAGTTTCAGCTGCTGAAATACATAAACTAATTAGCCAATTAAAACTGGAAAAGCCCCAGGCCTGGATTTAATTCCAGTTGAATTGATACAAACCCACCCTGAGTAGTGGGCTTGAGTGTTGGCTTCACTTTTCACTTTCAGTGATAATTCAGCTGCCCTACTTAGAGACTGGGGCACAGACGTAATTATTCCCATCTGTAAGAAGGGAGAAAAAGACAATTTAGTCAATTACTGCTTGGTAAGTCTGCTTAGCATAATAAAACAAAAGCTATAATTTTATATTTATTAAAAGTTCCTTAGATCACTGTTTTTCAAAATTTAGCAACTTTTAGATGTATGAACAGATGTGAATATTTGAAGCTCAAGAGTTGAACTTGGTGCTCTCTGAGCATGCTTTTTTTCTTGGAGACTTTTTATTACCCAACTAGGTAACATCATCCGTGCTGGTGATGTTGTCTACTGTATTAGGGTAATGAGATGTCTGCAAGAAAACAACCAAGGTCAAAGAGGACCAAGGACTCTACAGTTTAAGATACATGGACTTCAATTCCCAGAATTTTGGCTGAGGAATTCTGAGAGCTGAAGTTCAGACATTTTAAAGTTGCCAAAATTGAAAGCACTGCCCTGGACTGACTGGGAGAATCTCCTAGCAGAGGAGCAGACAGGGTTTGGAGCAGGCTGCATTGTGTTATATAAAGCATTGATACTCTTCCTTTTGATTGAAAAAGTATGCTCACCCATTAAAGTCAACCCCTTTTTGCTTTGTAGTTTTCAAGCAGATTTTTTACTCCATCTCTAGAAAGCTTTTTGGAAGATTCTTAACAGACAGGGGGACAGGGAACTCTCATTATTTGCATTTCATAAGGAGACTAAGGGTGACATGATAGCAGTGTTCTAATAGGGGTTGCCACAAAGAAGAGTGGGTCAACCTATTGTCCAAAGCACTGAAGGCAGGACAAAAAACAATGCATGGAAACTAATCAAGGAGAGAAGCAACCTAGAACTAAGGAGAAATTTCCTGATTAATCAGTGGAACAACCTGCCTCCAGAAGTTGTGGAGCTCTGACACTGGAGGTTTTAAAGAAGAGAATAGACGACCATTTGTCTGAAATGATATAAGGTTTCCTGCTTGAGCAGAGGGTTGGACTAGTTGGGAGAGGGTTGCTAGTTGAGAGTGAGATGCCTTATAGCCATGCATGTCTCATATATAACGCCAACTAGCAAAACAGCTGAACAAGGGTACCTTTTAGCCCCATTACTTTTTAATAACTGGATCGATGTATACGTCTTAAGCAAGGGGGAAAATCTCTCCCTAAAACTGGTTTCATATCTGTCAAGTTGCTTTGAATGCTCTGAGTAGTTCAGAAGCATCAATCCTCTCTTTTTCTCTAGGGGAGCCCAGGACATATCAGCTGCTTGGAAATGTTTTGAAGCCAAGAAGCTGGCCCATCTCCTCTATGGAGTGCAGTTAAATCCAGGTGTCAGCTAGGAGAAACTGGAAAGAGTTCAAACTGGATTCCTGAAAAAGATATTTCAAATAACTAAATGTATGTCTATCACTGGTCTACATTTGGAGGCAGGGTTTAAATCTCACTCTCAGCCCCCAGGTTTGTAAACCAATTCTTCTTCTTCTTCTTGGAAATGCCAAATAAATGACACATTATATAAATTGTGGTTTTCCAGTCAGATGTTGATGCACCTGGTGGTAACTTTTAAATAAAGAATTCTGAATCCAGACTTACCAACAGAGGATACATAGAAATCATTCAATCTGGACACAGCAGATTTTATTTTAAGCCAGCATTATATCTGTCCCAAACAACAAATTCTGAAGTTCGTTTATGCTACTGAATTTTAATATCTGACTGTTACACTCACAATATATGACTAACACCTCTTAGCCCATTTCCAGACTGGATAGGAGTCTAAGTGCAACTTCTTTTAGCAGATAAGATCCCAAGAGAGTTCTTGCTATTGCAAAGTTTATGCTTGCAGTCTGTAGAAGTGCACTTGCTGTTGATGGCATAGTAGGTTAGGCAGGACCACAGTCCGTTTTATTATGCATGATACACTGTAATTTGTAAAGTACCTTTTGTGGTTTTTTTCTCCTTTTGCCAGCTTGACAAAGTCGACTTGGCCATAAGAAGCTTTCAAGCAATTTGAACTCATTCAGTGGATTCTCTCTTTGCTCATTTCAAGCCTGAGATCATTAAATACATTGCTATAAAATGATTAATATCAGTGAACCGGAGCTAACTAGTACATATATGTTACAGAAAAAAACTAAACTCCTGCCTGAAAAGAAAGTTCATTTGCAATAAAGCTTTGAAATGAGTATTTCAATTAAGTCAGTCTTTAGGAATGCCGGACCACTGGTAGAGCATTTTAATGCTTTCCCTTGTCTATATCTCTGTATCTATGCATATATAGAGAGACAAGCACATACAGAAATATATATATATCATCATTATCATCATTTTAGTCATTGTCTAAGCACTACAGGATGCCTCTTGTGCATGTTTCCGACCAATAATGTCCTGAGCTTTCTTCTGCCAACTCGACCCACAGTAGCAATAGCAATAGCATTTAGACTTATATACTGTTTCACAATGCTTTACAGCCCAATCTAAGCAGTTTACAATGTCAGCATATTGCTCGCAACAGTCTGGGTCCTCATTTTACCCATTTTGGAAGGATGGAAGGCTGAGTCAACCTTGAGCCTGGTGGGATTTGAACTGCCAAATTGCAAGCAGTCAGCAGTCAGCAGAAATACCCTGCAGTACTGCATTCTAACTACCGCTGATGTTGTCGATCCATCTTGTTTTAGGTCTCTTTCATGGATGCTTTTTATCAAGTGGGATCCATTCTGTGACTGCCTTGCTCCATCTACCATCAGTTCTTCTTGCTATATGACCAGCTCATTTCCATTTTATATATATGAATGCATTATAAACAGTTATTATTGAATAAACAACGAGCTTGTTGAACTTAATTATTGCTAATAATGCTAAGCTTCCATTAGGCAGTGCAATCTATATCACATGTCCAGTTCAAATTATAACAAGAGGGATGAAGTCTTTTATAACATCTTTCGCAGCCATTTCTTGACTGCAGTCAGGTCCACAGATCATAAGAACAGCGATAAAAAAAATCAGAAATAGTACAAATCTCAGTTGGAGAGGAGTCATAAAAAGAATACAATAAAACCTATTCAGATTTTACTAAGAAACCTGCACAAATGAAAAGCAGCTTTCCCAAGGCATGAAACTGTGAAACTGCTGAAGCTCTGGAAACATGCAAATATCACTTCAGTATGTAATTTATTTTGTTGTTGTTTTATCACTAAAGCAATAACTATCTGAATACAAAGAGATGATCTGATTTCTTTGATAAGTTGCTGAAGAAAGCAACAAAGATGTAAGAAACAACCCAAATCACAGTCAATAAAAATAAAAATTAATTAAATATCTAGCTTTGAAACTCGAGAATTTATTACTACTGCTATTCTGAGAGCATTAGAAAAAAGAGAACAATTTCACATCAAAGACAAGCACAGAGGGCAAGCCATTTAAAGCAATCAGCTTTCCTTAATCTTCAGTTCCATTGAGGTAATTGTCAGTATCTCAAAAATAAAAATCTAACTGGGTCAATAAAATGGGGTCATCCAATCCTAGTAAACTTCTTCAAATAAATGATGAACAAATTACCTCTATTTTGAAATTTTTATTTAGTTTAAAATTAAGATAATAATTTAAGAAGTTTCTATTTGTCTCCTTTTGTGCTATCTGAAAGCAAAATGTGTAAGGAAAATACATTATCTAAAAGTCAGATCATGGTAAAACAAGAATGCTTCTTTGCAACGATACTTTAACATTTTTTGTGTATTCTTCTGCATGAAAACATCTAAGATTTGTTATGTGCAACCAAATAGTGTCAATGTCAACGCAACTCCTGAATAGCCTGAAGCTCTGAAAGCACACAAATTGTGTAACAGGCAAGGGGCAGTAACAACAGTTTTGCTATATATTGAGTATAGTTACCCTAATTTTGGCACATATTCACCATGGTAACTAGGCCAAAGAATAGCAATAGCACTTAGACTTATATACCACTTCGTAGTACTTTGCAGCCCTCTCTAAGTTGTTTACAGAGTCAGCATATTGCCCCCACCAATCTGGATCCTCATTCTACTGACCTCGGAAGGATGGACGGCTGAGTCAACTTGAGCTGGTCATGATCGAACTCCTGGCAGTGGGCAGAGTCAGCCTGCAATGTTGCATTCTAACCACTGCACCACCATGGTGCTTCTTCTCATTGTTATGTTATTCATTAAGATGTTAAATCAGAAAACATGGCAACTGCCCATTTGAGCCCATAGGGTAAAAGGTTGGGGGTCTCATTCTCCCAGAAACCATCTCAGTGTACCCTGCCTAGGTCTCATGGCTTAGTACTCATGGTTGTCATCACCATATTTACCTGCCTTCCACCCCCACCCCAACTGCCTCAATACCACCCCTGACTGGGCCTCAGGAAGCCTCCTGGGTGAAGGCAAGCAGTACAACAGTGATTTAGATTAGCTAGAAAGCAAGAAATCTGACTTCCTGCTTTCTAGCTAATCTAAATCACCAGTCACATTAATAGTTGGAACAGCGGATTGTGGGGAGGAAAAATATCAACTTAACAAAAATTAGACAAAGGCACAACGCAGGCAAGTTGGATGGCATGCATGCCAGGTAAGGAGTGACTGGGCAGGGAAGGGCGGGTGAGGAGGGGAGTGGCGCAATTTGCCAGTTCTCTGAACTGCCTAGGATCATAACAACCAGCTCTATAGAACTGGTCTGTACCGGTAGAATCCCACCCCTGAACATAGCCATTTTTTTTCCTTTCAAACTAGTGTGTCTTTTTATTTGGCAATATAGGAAAGCCTTAATTTTCTGCTTTCTAATTCTGACGGGATTTCCACTCCAATCCACGTGACGGTATTGAACTTGCCACTGTAGTCCACGGTACCAAAATAAATTACAAAACGTACAAAGTCTACAGGAACAAAAAGGAATGGTTAGAGGATCAGCAGGAAAAGATACCTAAGTGCAATTGCTATGCATATGCCCCTTATGATGGTTCATTTACTCTGCTGGCACTTTAGATTTTCTAAAAGATTTTACAATAGTGGTTTGTCCAGACAGTGATCCACTTCTGTCTTTAGATCATTACTGTTTGGAGCACTACCATTGTCAGCTCTGAACTGGAGCCTGATCCATTGTTTTACAGACTCAGAGACAGGTCCATGCTCAGGCCACAATAGATGATGGATTAAGGTGAGCACAACCTTAGAAAGCTTTGGAATTCCACTCAAAACAGTTTTACATCCACCCCATGAAACTGCACTTCAGCTATATAAACTCTTGACCAGTCTCAATATTTGAGCTCAACCTCAACTTACACACACACACACACACACCACAAAACCAGCACATGTCAAAGCACTGGTTTGATAAGTACTGCCAGTAAGGAAGCAAACAACAATGAATAAAACCACTTGTAGGAACTATAGGTAAGATTACTTACATAGTCCCTATCGGAGGTTTCTCTTTCAACAGAAGCATTATTTGCTTCAGAACTTTAGTTGCTGCTAAAAAGAGCAAGAGGTGGCTACACCTGATAATAGCAACATGCATCAAGACACTGATCAATTTTAGAATTTAGTTAAGCTTACCCCTTATGTCACAACAATAATCTGAGAAACCCATTTTCAGGCTTTACATAAAGAGGACTATTTATAAGGTGCTGACACTGATTTAAGGGAAGAGCTTCTGCTGGAATGGCCTTCAGTTTCAGCTGCTGAAATACATAAACTAATTAGCCAATTAAAACTGGAAAAGCCCCAGGCCTGGATTTAATTCCAGTTGAATTGATACAAACCCACCCTGAGTAGTGGGCTTGAGTGTTGGCTTCACTTTTCACTTTCATTGATAATTCAGCTGCCCTACTTAGAGACTGGGGCACAGACGTAATTATTCCCATCTGTAAGAAGGGAGAAAAAGACAATTTAGTCAATTACTGCTTGATAAGTCTGCTTAGCATAATAAAACAAAAGCTATAATTTTATATTTATTAAAAGATCCTTAGATCACTGTTTTTCAAAATTTAGCAACTTTTAGATGTATGAACAGATGTGAATATTTGAAGCTCAAGAGTTGAACTTGGTGCTCTCTGAGCATGCTTTTTTTTCTTGGAGACTTTTTATTACCCAACTAGGTAACATCATCCGTGCTGGTGATGTTGTCTACTGTATTAGGGTAATGAGATGTCTGCAAGAAAACAACCAAGGTCAAAGAGGACCAAGGACTCTACAGTTTAAGATACATGGACTTCAATTCCCAGAATTTTGGCTGAGGAATTCTGAGAGCTGAAGTTCAGACATTTTAAAGTTGCCAAAATTGAAAGCACTGCCCTGGACTGACTGGGAGAATCTCCTAGCAGAGGAGCAGACAGGGTTTGGAGCAGGCTGCATTGTGTTATATAAAGCATTGATACTCTTCCTTTTGATTGAAAAAGTATGCTCACCCATTAAAGTCAACCCCTTTTTGCTTTGTAGTTTTCAAGCAGATTTTTTACTCCATCTCTAGAAAGCTTTTTGGAAGATTCTTAACACACGGGGTAACAGGGAACTCTCATTATTTGCATTTCATAAGGAGACTAAGGGTGACATGATAGCAGTGTTCTAATAGGGGTTGCCACAAAGAAGAGTGGGTCAACGTATTGTCCAAAGCACTGAAGGCAGGACAAAAAACAATGCATGGAAACTAATCAAGGAGAGAAGCAACCTAGAACTAAGGAGAAATTTCCTGATTAATCAGTGGAACAACCTGCCTCCAGAAGTTGTGGAGCTCTGACACTGGAGGTTTTAAAGAAGAGAATAGACGACCATTTGTCTGAAATGATATAAGGTTTCCTGCTTGAGCAGAGGGTTGGACTAGTTGGGAGAGGGTTACTAGTTGAGAGTGAGATGCCTTATAGCCATGCATGTCTCATATATAACACCAACTAGCAAAACAGCTGAACAAGGGTACCTTTTAGCCCCATGACTTTTTAATAACTGGATCGATGTATACGTCTTAAGCAAGGGGGAAAATCTCTCCCTAAAACTGGTTTCATATCTGTCAAGTTGCTTTGAATGCTCTGAGAAGTTCAGAAGCATCAATCCTCTCTTTTCTCTAGGGGAGCCCAGGACATATCAGCTGCTTGGAAATGTTTTGAAGCCAAGAAGCTGGCCCATCTCCTCTATGGAGTGCAGTTAAATCCAGGTGTCAGCTAGGAGAAACTGGAAAGAGTTCAAACTGGATTCCTGAAAAAGATATTTCAAATAACTAAATGTATGTCTATCACTGGTCTACATTTGGAGGCAGGGTTTAAATCTCACTCTCAGCCCCCAGGTTTGTAAACCAATAATTCTTCTTCTTCTTGGAAATGCCAAATAAATGACACATTATATAAATTGTGGTTTTCCAGTCAGATGTTGATGCACCTGGTGGTAACTTTTAAATAAAGAATTCTGAATCCAGACTTACCAACAGAGGATACAGAGAAATCACTCAATCTGGACACAGCAGATTTTATTTTAAGCCAGCATTATATCTGTCCCAAACAACAAATTCTGAAGTTCGTTTATGCTACTGAATTTTAATATCTGACTGTTACACTCACAATATATTACTAACACCTCTTAGCCCATTTCCAGACTGGATAGGAGTCTAAGTGCAACTTCTTTTAGCAGATAAGATCCCAAGAGAGTTCTTGCTACTGCAAAGTTTATGCTTGCAGTCTGTAGAAGTGCACTTGCTGTTGATGGCATAGTAGATGGCATAGTAGGCAGGTCCACAGTCCGTTTTATTATGCATGATACACTGTAATTTGTAAAGTACCTTTTGTGGTTTTTTTTCCTTTTGCCAGCTTGACAAAGTCGACTTGGCCATAAGAAGCTTTCAAGCAATTTGAACTCATTCAGTGGATTCTCTCTTTGCTCATTTCAAGCCTGAGATCATTAAACACATTGCTATAAAATGATTAATATCAGTGAACCGGAGCTAACTAGTACATATATGTTACAGAAAAAAACTAAACTCCTGCCTGAAAAGAAAGTTCATTTGCAATAAAGCTTTGAAATGAGTATTTCAATTAAGTCAGTCTTTAGGAATGCCGGACCACTGGTAGAGCATTTTAATGCTTTCCCTTGTCTATATTTCTGTATCTATGCATATATAGAGAGACAAGCACATACAGAAATATATATATCATCATTATCATCATTTTAGTCATTGTCTAAGCACTACAGGATGCCTCTTGTGCATGTTTCCAACCAATAATGTCCTGAGCTTTCTTCTGCCAACTGGACCCACAGTAGCAATAGCAATAGCATTTAAACTTATATACTGCTTCACAGTACTTTACAGCCCAATCTAAGCAGTTTACAATGTCAGCATATTGCTCGCAACAGTCTGGGTCCTCATTTTACCCATTTTGGAAGGATGGAAGGCTGAGTCAACCTTGAGCCTGGTGGGATTTGAACTGCCAAATTGCAAGCAGTCAGCAGTCAGCAGAAATACCCTGCAGTACTGCATTCTAACTACCGCTGATGTTGTCGATCCATCTTGTTTTAGGTCTCTTTCATGGATGCTTTTTATCAAGTGGGATCCATTCTGTGACTGCCTTGCTCCATCTACCATCAGTTCTTCTTGCTATATGACCAGCTCATTTCCATTTTATATATATGAATGCATTATAAACAGTTATTATTGAATAAACAACGAGCTTGTTGAACTTAATTATTGCTAATAATGCTAAGCTTCCATTAGGCAGTGCAATCTATATCACATGTCCAGTTCAAATTATAACAAGAGGGATGAAGTCTTTTATAACATCTTTCGCAGCCATTTCTTGACTGCAGTCAGGTCCACAGATCATAAGAACAGCGATAAAAAAAAATCAGAAATAGTACAAATCTCAGTTGGAGAGGAGTCATAAAAAGAATACAATAAAACCTATTCAGATTTTACTAAGAAACCTGCACAAATGAAAAGCAGCTTTCCCAAGGCATGAAACTGTGAAACTGCTGAAGCTCTGGAAACATGCAAATATCACTTCAGTATGTAATTTATTTTGTTGTTGTTTTATCACTAAAGCAATAACTATCTGAATACAAAGAGATGATCTGATTTCTTTGATAAGTTGCTGAAGAAAGCAACAAAGATGTAAGAAACAACCCAAATCACAGTCAATAAAAATAAAAATTAATTAAATATCTAGCTTTGAAACTCGAGAATTTATTACTACTGCTATTCTGAGAGCATTAGAAAAAAAGAGAACAATTTCACATCAAAGACAAGCACAGAGGGCAAGCCATTTAAAGCAATCAGCTTTCCTTAATCTTCAGTTCCATTGAGGTAATTGTCAGTATCTCAAAAATAAAAATCTAACTGGGTCAATAAAATGGGGTCATCCAATCCTAGTAAACTTCTTCAAATAAATGATGAACAAATTACCTCTATTTTGAAATTTTTTATTTAGTTTAAAATTAAGATAATAATTTAAGAGGTTTCTATTTGTCTCCTTTTGTGCTATCTGAAAGCAAAATGTGTAAGGAAAATACATTATCTAAAAGTCAGATCATGGTAAAACAAGAATGCTTCTTTGCAACGATACTTTAACATTTTTTGTGTATTCTTCTGCATGAAAACATCTAAGATTTGTTATGTGCAACCAAATAGTGTCAATGTCAACGCAACTCCTGAATAGCCTGAAGCTCTGAAAGCACACAAATTGTGTAACAGGCAAGGGGCAGTAACAACAGTTTTGCTATATATTGAGTATAGTTACCCTAATTTTGGCACATATTCACCATGGTAACTAGGCCAAAGAATAGCAATAGCACTTAGACTTATATACCACTTCGTAGTACTTTGCAGCCCTCTCTAAGTTGTTTACAGAGTCAGCATATTGCCCCCACCAATCTGGATCCTCATTCTACTGACCTCGGAAGGATGGACGGCTGAGTCAACTTGAGCTGGTCATGATCGAACTCCTGGCAGTGGGCAGAGTCAGCCTGCAATGTTGCATTCTAACCACTGCACCACCATGGTGCTTCTTCTCATTGTTATGTTATTCATTAAGTGCATGTTAAATCAGAAAACATGGCAACTGCCCATTTGAGCCCATAGGGTAAAAGGTTGGGGGTCTCATTCTCCCAGAAACCATCTCAGTGTACCCTGCCTAGGTCTCATGGCTTAGTACTCATGGTTGTCATCACCATATTTACCTGGTGTTCTCCCCCTTCCAGTGGTGAGTTCATTTTTATAAGACTACCACAGCTTGTGCACTTTCCTGTCTAGTTAAAAGGGGAAAACATGAAAAGAAAATAAATGATTCAATTCCCTAGCATTGCAGACTGAGGTGTTTGGTTAGGGAAGTGAGCATCCTCCTCCTTTGTAGGGAGACTAATATCAAGGCAAATAAATAGAATTAGACTTTATTACAAAAGAAGGAAAAGAGGGAATGTAAAAAAACTTTTTTAAACTTTAAGCAGTTGCATGAAAAACTATGGTATAAATCACAAAAGCACCGGGTTTAACAGATTTAACAGATAATCAGAGTTGAAAGGGACCTTGTAGGTCATCTAGTCCAACCCCCTGCCCAAGTGGGAGACCCTACACCAGGGGTGGGCAAACTTTTTGGCTCAGGGGCCGCATTGACTTTTAAAATTTGACAGACGGGCCAGGTCAGCACAAGATTTTTTGGGAATCGCCCCCACCCTTCCCCCTCTTCTCCTCCTCCCCCTCCCCTCAGAGGCCCCCTGAGTCAGGAGTTGCTACCGCCGGCGCGGCTCCGCGTGGCTCCAGTCCCACGTTGCCTTGGGAAGGGAAAGGCAAAAGGAAGAGCCGCGGCGGCGCTTAAACGGAGCAGCGGCACCGGAGGCTCAGGCTCAGTGGCTCTTGGTTTTGCCTTTTCCTTCCCAAGGCAACGCGGACTGGAGCCGCACGGAGCTGCGCCGGCGGTAGCAACTCCTGACAGCCCCAGCCGGACACCTGAGCGGAGCCCGGGCGAAGTGCCTGTTGCTGCTGCCGGAGCACCGCCAGGTCGCCTCCTCCAAGCAGCCCGCCCGCCCGCCGACCTTCCCTCTGCCGCGCAGCTCGGGGCCAGGCGCGAGCGCCCGCAAGTTAAAGGAAGCCGAAAGTTGCTGGGAAGTTGCTCGGGTGCTGGGAACAGGCTTTTAAAGTGCCGCCTGAGCAAAGTTTAAGCAGCCCGCCCGCCCGCCGGGCGGAACCCTTCCTGCTCCTCAGCGGGAAGACGCTCCAGCCTGCAAACTTTGCCTTTGCAAAGTTTAAGCCTGGAAGCCCCGGAAACCCAAGCAACTTCCCAGCAACTTTCGGCTTCCTTTTAACTCGCAGGCGCTCGTGCCTGGCGGAGGGGAAGCCCAGAGCCTCCTCCAAGCAGTCTGCCCGCCCGCCTGCCGGGCTTCCCCTCTGCTGCGCGGCTTGGGGCCAGGCGTGAGCGCCCGTGAGTTAAAAGAAAGCCGAAAGTTGCTCGGGTTTCCGGGGCTTCCAGGGCTTTGCAAAGGCAAAGTTTGCAGGCGGGAGCATCTTCCCGCCGAGGAGCGGGAAGGGTTCCGCCCGACGGGCGGAGCGGGCTGCTTGGAGCGGGCTGCCGTGCGGCTCGGGCGGCGCAAGCACCCGCGAGTTAAAAGTTGCTGGGAAGTTGCTTGGGTGCTGGGAGCAGGCTTTTAAAGTGCCGCCCGAGCAAAGTTTAAGCAGCCCGCCCGCCCGCCGGGTGGAACCCTTCCCGCTCCTCAGCGGGAAGATGCTCCAGCCTGCAAACTTTGCCTTTGCAAAGCCCTGGAAGCCCGGAAAACCAAGCAACTTCCCAGCAACTTTCGGCTTCGTTTTAACTCGCGGGCGCGCGCTCGCCCGAGCCGCACGCGCGGAGGGAAGCCCAGAGCGCCGCCGGTCGCCTCCTCCAAGCAGCCCGCTTGCCCGCCCGCCCGCCAGGCTTCCCCTCCGCCCGCGCGGCTCGGGGCCAGGCGCGGCGCCCGCGAGTTAAAACGAAGCCGAAAGTTGCTGGGAAGTTGCTCGGGTGCTGGGAGCAGGCTTTTAAAGTGCCGCCCGAGCAGGACCGCCGAGCCGGGAAACGGGGCACCAAGGCAGGGCAAAGCTCCACCAGCAGCGGCCTAGCTTTAGGTGGCTCCAAGCAGCCCGCCCCGCCTGCCGGGTGGAACCCTTCCCGCTCCTCGGCGGGAAGACGCTCCAGCCTGCAAGCTTTGCCTTTGCAAAGTTTAAGCCTGGAAGCCCGGAAAAAAGGGGGATCGGCGGGGACTCACCTTCGGAGAGGTCGCACTCGAAGGTGATTTCGAACTCCCAGCCGAGGCCTTTGCAAATTTCTTTTCTTTCCTACCCCTAGATCGCTCCGCACTGTTTTGCAGCTTTGGGGGCCCTGCGGCACAGGGCAATACGCCACGCCCAGCGATTTTTTTTCAGGGGCGGGCCGGATTGGACAGACCAATGGCAGCAATTTTTTTTCAGGGGCGGGCCGCATTGGACAGACCAACAGGCCGGATGTGGCCCGCGGGCCGTAGTTTGCCCACCCCTGCCCTACACCATTTCTGACAAATGGCAGTCCAATCTCTTCTTGAAAGTCTCAGGTGACGGTGCTCCCACAACTTCCAAGGGAAAGCTGTTCCATTGGTTGATTGTTCTCACTGTCAGAAAATTTCTACTTGTTTCCAGGTTAAATCTCTCCTTGTTCAGTTTCCATCCATTATTCCTTGTCTGGCCTACAGGCACTTTAGAAAATAGCTTGACCCCTTCCTCCCTGTGGCAGCCCCTCAAATATTAGAAGACTGCTATCATGTCTCCCCTGATCCTTCTCTTTACTAGACTAGCCAAGCCCAGTTCCTGCAACCGTTCGTTGTATGTTTTAGCCTCCAGTCCCCTAATCATCCTGGTTGCTCTTCTCTGTACTTTTTCTAGAGTCTCAACATCTTTTTTATAATGTGGTGACCAAAACTGGATGCAGTACTCTGGTCTTACTAAGGCTTTATAGAGTGGTATTAGTACCTCCCTTGATCTTGATTGTATCCCTCTGTTAATACAATTTAGGATTGCATTAGCTTTTTTGGCTGCTGCTGCACACTGCTGGCTCATATTTAGTTGGTTGTCCACTAAGACTCCAAGATCCCTCTCACAGTTACTGCTATTGAGCCTGGTTTCACCCAGTCTGTATGTGTACTTTTGGTTTTTCTTGCCTAAGTGTAGGACTTTACTTTTCTCTACATTGAATTTCATTTTGTTAGATATGGCCCAGTGTTCTAGTCTTTCAAGATCCATCTGGATCTTGAGCCTATCTTCTTGGGTGTTAGCTATTCCTGCCAGCTTAGTATCATCTGCAAATTTGGTAAGTTACCCTTCTATTCCCTCATCTAAGTCGTTAATGAAGATATTGAAGAGTACTGGGCCTAAGACAGAACCTTGTGGCACCCCACTGCTTACTTCCCTCCATGTAGACTTAGACCCATTAAGGACTACTTGTTGAGTTTAGTTTGTCAGCCAGTTACGAGTCCATCTGATGGTGGTGCTATCTATTCCACTTTTTTCTAGCTTACTAAGAAGTAGGTTGCGGTCTACTTTGTCGAATGCCTTGCTGAAATCTAAATATATTATGTTTGCTGGTCTACTAATTTAGTAACTGTGTTGAAGAGTGAAATAAGATTGGTTTGGCATGATCTGTTCTTAACAAACCCGTGCTGATTGCTAGTTATTACTTTACTTGTTTCTAGATGTTGGCAGATCTGTTTTTTTATTATCTTTTCCAGTATCTTCCTGGGTATTGATGTTAGGCTGATTGGTCTATAATTTCCTGGGTCTGGTTTTATTTTCCTTTTTTGAAGATGGGAACCACATCAGCTCTTTTCCAGTCCTCTGGTAGTTCCCCAGTGCTCCAGGATTTTTGAAAGATATTGCTCAAATGAAAGATTGAAATGAAAATTGAAAGATTGCTCAAATCACAGACAGTATCTGGGAAGAACTTACAATAAAAAAGAATAACAATAATAAGCTTTAAGATAAGATGGTGCTGATTTGCTCGTAGTTATGGTTGCTCTGATGCAAACAGTGCCAGTTTTCAAAAAATACATAAGGGCTGAACTTAATAAGCAATAGACACATTGAAATAATACATTTAGGAAAAGCATTAAACTTAGCATAATTCTTAGATAATCTTTCCCATTTTGCTAGAGCATGGTTTTTCAGGCCACAAAACCTATTAATTTAAAAAAAATTCCCAGAACCCCTCATCTACAAAACAGCAGCTGTGATGTTCACTTGTGAGAACAAATCCCCCTCTTGGGTAGGACAGACAAAAGGCACCAATCATGAGGGTTAATGCTACTTTAATTGTAAACTTACACTAAAAACAATCTTGCAAATCTGAAAGTATATCTCTCTCCATCTCTGTCTTCACAGTCCAAGAAACCAGAGAAGGTCCCTTCTAAAATATTTGCCATACACCCATTGCTTCTGTGGGGTAAGCTGTCCATTTTTACAGACCATTGCCTAGTCTGCTGCTGCTTCTATCCCTCAAGGACATTCTCAAAGGCCATTACACCCCCCTACCTTTTCACTGTCTTAGAAAATGGTTAGGGATCATGATTTTTATTTATTGTTTTTATTTATTTATTTATTTTCCTTTAGTCTCTCATGGAAAGAAAGTTTTTGTAGAACTTTACGGTTTCATGAAACCCAGTTTAAGATAGCCTGCTCTGAAAAATAGAGGATCCTTTAGGTGTAAGAATGACATGAAGGGTTGCTTAGAGTAGTTTCTTTATAGCTGTTCGCCTCTAGGCAGGAATCTTGCCCAACTAAGTTACACTCTACATAACTATCAGATAAATCCTGTGAGGGTTTGAGGGAAGATTCCTCCTGGGTCTGCTTCTGTATACCAACAATTCAAGGTTGATTTGTCATTTGAAAAAGAGCCCCTCCTTCCTACAAACTAGCGCCAGATTCCATCTCAAAGTTTACTCTATGTAGACCTTGGTTACTTGATCTGGAAGCTGTGGTGGTATAGGATACAATAGTCAGATTACTGAGTAAGCTTCTGCATACATGTCACACCTTTGTTAAAATACCTGGAGTGACTACCAAGCAACTACAGAGGCAGTTCTCCTTTAACAAACAAATATAATATGTCAAAACATAGAAATAATATTCAGACTTCACCCAAGGCTTTGCAACTATCACACAGCCCAGCATACATTTGTATCTGATGGTAAGCCTACTTGGAGGGGAAATTGGCAGAAGATGGGGACTGCACATAATTAGGGTAACATCACACCCCTTTCTTTCCTGTTCATCCATTTTAACTTGCTTCCCAGTTAAGACCATTATTTATTTATGTATTTATTGACTGAATTTGAAATTGACTTATACAGACAAGTGAGGAAGGGCATCACTAGATGTGTTTGGTACTTCAGAGCAGATCAAGAACAATGAAAGAAAGCACTGTGGATAGATTAAGGCACTCTATTATACTTTGAACTTTGTAATTTTTGGGGTAGCACTGCAAGTTTACAATAAATATGGGTTGAACACTGGGTTGAATAAATATGGTATGACCAGAGGTGGAATTCAGCAGGTTCTGACCAGTTCTGGAGAACCGGTAGCAGAAATTTTGAGTGGTTCGGAGAACCGGCAAATACCACCTCTGACTGGAGATTTTACAATATCCTTTATTTATTTATTTATTTATTTATTTGATTTGTCAATTGTTTACAAGATAATAAGTACAAGTGTATACATGGTTGTGAATATATGAAATAGGTACATATAAGAAAAATAAAAGAATAAGAGAAACAATAGGACAGGGACGGTAGGCACGTTGGTGCGCTTTATGCACGCCCCCACAGACCTCTTAGGAAAGGGGTGAGGTCAATAGTAGACAGTCTCAGGTTAAAGTTTTTGGGGTTTGGGGAAGAGACTACAGAGTCGGGTAGAGTATTCCAGACATTGACCACTCTATTGCTGAAGTCGTATTTCCTGCAATCAAGTTTGGTGCGGTTTACTTTGAGTTTGTATCTGTTGTGTGCTCTTGTGTTGTTATGGTTAAAGCTGAAGTATTCATTGACAGGTAGGACATTGCAATGTATGATTTTATATACCATGCTTAAGTCGGATCGAAGACGGCGTAATTCGAGGTTTTCTAGTTTTAGAATTTCGAGTCTGGTGGCATAAGGTATTCTACAGCGGGTAGAAGAGTGGAGAACTCTTCTTGTGAAATACTTCTGGACTTTCTCAATTGTATTAATATCACATACGTGATAAGGATTCCAGACTGATGAACTGTATTCGAGTATTGGTCTAGCAAATGTTTTGTATGCTCTGGTTAGTAGTGAGACATTACCAGAGAAAAAGCAACGTAGGATTAGGTTAACAACTCTTAATGCCTTTTTGGCTATGTAGTTGCAGTGGGCTCTAGCACTTAGATCATTAGAGGTGAGTATTCCCAGGTCCTTTACAGAGCTTGGGTCATCAACAAGATCTTGACTATTCAGCTTGTATTTTATTTTCTGATTTTTTTTACCAATATGTAAGACAGAGCATTTATTTGTTGAGATTTGAAGTTGCCATATGTTAGACCATTCAGATACATAGTCTAGATCTTTTTGTAGGGTAGTAGTATTGTCTGTGGTATTGAACAGCTTTTACATCATCAGCGAAGAGAACGCAATTGCTCTTGATATGATCGCAAAGGTCGTTTATGTAGATTATGAAGAGAGTTGGTCCTAGAACACTGCCTTGGGGAAAGGCCACCAAGCCACGCCCACAGAACCGGTAGTAAAAAAATTTGAATCCCACCACTGGGTATGATGCTGAAAGGCACATGGAGGCTGATTGGAAAGCAAGTATATTGATGAACAGAACCACCAGGGTTTATGGCTCTGGTTCAGCTGAACAAATGGTTGAATGAGTGGATGGATCTTTATAAGTTTCTGTGACTTTGAAGTTTGAACTGTTCTGGGGTGTGTGTGTGCAAGAAGGAATGAATGAATAAATGAAAACACTTTCACTGGTTAATGTAGTGGTAGTGGTTTTGAAGAGATCCCTCAAACATGGCTTCATTGGCTAATCTTCAGTCAGCAGAATCACAGAGCAGGAGCATTGCCATGGTGGTGAAAATCTTACTGCCTCTAGATTCTCAGATGTGTGTGTGTGTGTGTGTATGTATATGTATATGTATATGTATATGTATATGTATATGTATATGTATATGTATATAGAGAGAAGGAGCAAATCTCAGGAAGAAAGCTATAAAGCAAATGCAAAGCTCTGTTTCTCCTGCATTGAAGTATAAATCCAGATTTGGATTTCTGATGCTGATAATGTCAAGAAAAACAACTGTTTAAATGCTTTAAACAGTTCTCCTACATTTGTCTTTATTTAATTAAAGTCTTAAACTTATACATATTTAAAAAAAATAGCAAGCACGATTTCCAATTCAAGACATGTATGTCTCTAGAGAACTGACCTTTACAACCAATTTACAACCAATTCTTTGTATTTTCATCTGTAAATAACAGTGTGAAATCAAGATGTATAAAAATAAAACATTGCCTTCTTCCAGCTTGTGCTTTGATTGCTGATTTTCCTTCACAAAACCACTCATAATGCAGCATTTTGCAAGATCTGACAGGGCAGCCACCAGTTTTCCAGATCTTGGATGAACTAAAAAATTATGTCTGCCCACTCTTTTTGTTGGTTACATTTTATTCTTTTTCCTCCCTTTGCATAACACGGCATACTCTTAAAGAGAGTAATATGTATGTCAGGGTATACTGAGATGGATATATGGCAACATAGGAAAAACGGCCAGTGGTTAAAGTAGGACAGAACAGTAAAATTAAAACAGCTGTTCAATTTTAACTTTTATCTGCTTTCCATCAGGTATAGGATGTGGGAGAAAGAATAGATGTCATTCTTGAAATGTAAGGACTAGGCCTTGGTTATTTTGAATATTACTTATTAGAAGAGTACATCAATAGAAAAAATGTCATAAAATATATCCTCAAACTCACTCTGCTGCATTTCTTGAAGTAACCAGAAAAACTTGGGATACGATTATAAAATGTAATATTTGGGATATTTATTTATTTGTAATATTTGTAGACAGCCCCAACTGTGGAATTCTAGATTATATACACTTGGGTACCAAATTCAAACATGCCCTGGAGCATGGGAGTCACTACCAGTAGAGAAAACCTGCTGCTTTAATCCTTAATCTTAAATCAAACCTTAATCTAAATCCCATGTACTTCCTGTGGAAGTGAGACTCTTAACAGACATTCTTAAGATGTTTGGATGAGACAGGGAGCATCAATTTTGGCAATGTAATACCTGCTTCAAGCTGAAGTTATACCACTGGACTGTATAGGTGGTCATCATCCGTAGTGAACCTACAAACTATGAGCAACTAGTGCAATGAGTTCAAAACCAATTTTATCCTGCAATCAGTGTTGGGATTCAGCCGGTTCACACCGATTCAGGTGAAGTGGTTGTAAAATTACATCCTCCCCCGCTATCAAAGTTACACTGCAATGGAGAAATGGGCAGTGGAGCAGCTGGCGCAAGGGAAGGAGAAGGCCGCTTTCTCCCTTTCTTCTTCCTGATCCTCATCCTTCCCTTGTGCTGGCCTCTCCATTGCTCATTTCTCCATTGCAGTACAGCGCTTTGATAGCAAGGGGGGATGTTTGCCCAGGGTCATGTTGGTCATCGCGGGAGGCTCATCCTAAATGTCTGTCGGAGCTGGAAGATGGGGATGAGATATTTGAATCCCACCACTGCCTGCAATGTTCGGATTGCTCTATCACCTGTCTGGCTGCTCTATTGAAGACTAGTTTAATGAACATGTGCATTTTGTTTTAATCCGTGTGACAGCTTTGTAATATAAGCATGATCAGCCTTATTCTGCCAATCAAAAGATCAAGTATAGAAAAACATCTAGTAAGACCCCTGGCTCTGTTGCTCAGCCACTGAGCCAGCACACTCTCTCATCGGAACATAGCACAGTGCTGAATTCAGGTGTAATTTTTCCAACTCTACATGGTAGTACTAGACTGGAATTATACTTTCCACATGCATACATTTGCTCCTAATAAATTTGCAGTGGGAATGATTATATTTGAGAATTTGAAAAGCCACCATCTCTATGCACTGGGATTAATTAGAAATAATGAATAACCACTATGGATACTAGTGTAGCCTATATCCCCTTTTCTAGAGCTCCACTGAATGCCAGAAAGTTGCCAAGTTGCTCCTGTTACTGACACCAGTGCCTTGAGCTATGCAATCTCAATTCTGTGCATTGGCTATTATTTCAAAAGTGGTTACATGGGTGACTGCTTCTATAACTGCCACTGTTCCCATCATCTTCCATTCTGATTGGCAGCTTCCCTATCTGCTCTTCAGATCCAACAGGCATAAATACCAAGAATAAATAAGAAAAAAAAAGGTAGCTCTGCAGCAAACTCTATTCTGAAATTATTTCTGAATCTGGAGTCAGTCAGTTGTATGTCAAAAAGTGGTCCCATTGACAGAAAATCTAGTGTTTGTCTAAATTTTCTATTAAAAAAAAATATGGCATCCACATGTAAGTGGCAGATCTACCCAACAATAATCCATTTTGTCTTGGTTTTTTTTTTTCCCATGAAATGCCCAGTGGGGGTTACTGTAATCAGAGTTTTCAATAGTTTTCTCAGCTTGGATTAGTAGTATCAGTATTATTTTATTTAAAAAGTAAAAATCTTTTTTTTAAAAAAAATAGCAAAGTCATTTTAAAAAATATAATGTAATATAATAATTCTGATTTTTCTTTGTTGAATAAGGCATTTTCCCACTGCCAGTCAAATTTGACACTCAACACAAAGAGAAGAGTTGGCATCAATTCTGAGTGGAATCTATTAATTCTGAATATATAACAAAAGCTGGACTGCAACGAAGAAACATTCAAGGGAATTGAAAACAGCAGCAGTCCTATTTCCATTCTTTTTGGTGTTAAGTACAGGATGTATTTGAGGCTACAGAAACCTGTTTTTTTTTTACTGAGTACAAATGAAGATTCAAGAAAGATCATAGATCTGGAACTAAGGTGTCAGGCCCTGAGAGTTGAGGCCCTTAAAATTCCATGTGTTTTTGTCCTTTAATTCTGTAGTGCATTCAATCAACTTTGGAAGCAGCAATGGGGAATAAAACTCCTCCAAATACTTCAGCCGTTGAAAAATAATTTTCAGAATTGTACACAAGGGAGAGTTTCGATGAAAACATCAAGGGTATAGTCCACCTTTTTGCTAATGTTATGTTTGAATTGTGTTGACACAATGCAAGGGTTTAAGAGAGAGAAAAGCTGCTTATATAAATACCACATGTTGTAAAAAGAGCAACAGCTAAATTACAATTTCCAGAGAAAAACAGAAAGAAGGAAAGTAATTACATTGGCTAAAGAAAGAAGGCTTTGTCCTTATTGTTAAGAAAACTGAACAATTGGAGGTCCACTGTAAGACATATACTTCAAGTGGATGCTTGAAGTATATTGTTATTAGTCCTACCTGAAGAATACAACTTGTAAGTCATGAGTTATGAGGCTGATTTCTTAGCACTAGAAAAAACAACAACACCATAAACATTTTTAGTATCAGACAATATTTTAAAAGTACATAAAGCCTACCTTTCTTCTCCAATACATTCCAAAAGGAAGTCTGTTAATATCTCTAAGAACTGTCCTGCTTTTTTCAGGAGGCAACTGGACTTCCTTGTTTTTCTTTGAAGACGTTTCGCTTCTTATCCAAGAAGCTTCTTCAGCTTTCACAGAATAGTGGGGAATGGAGGGATTTATATTCCTTGCAGAAAGCTGGTCATTTGCACCCTTTTAGAGCAGGGGTGTCCAACCTTGGCAACTTTAAGCCTGGAGGACTTCATTGTAAGCAAAGCTGGCTGGGGAATTCTGGGAGTTGAAGTCCTCCAGGCTTAAAGTTGCCAAGGTTGGACACCCCTGTTTTAGAGGATGGTTGAAGCACTTGGAGGTCTATCTGTGTCCTCAGGGTAACCTGAGTAGTGCTCCTGGTTCCTTTAGTTTGTAATTTTTTGCTCTGATCATGGTTGCCCCAAAGGTGCTCTTTTTTCTTTCTTTTTTTCCTCAAGCTTCTTGGAGAAGAAGTGAAATATCTTCAAAGAGAAAACAAAAAAGTCCAGTTGCCTCCTGAAAGAGCATCTTTGGGACAACCATGACCTGGATGACCGAGAATCTCTACAGAATCTCCAAGAATTTCCAAGAATTTTTCTAAAATTCTATAGCAAGTACTCAAATCTATAATATAATGTTGATTGTTTCCTAACATTTTTCAGTTATCAATAAAATTGTTTAGAGTTACATGAAAAAATGTAGTGTGTAAATGAGGGAGATATTTGTAATCATATAAAGGGCCTTTGTCAAGAATTAAACAAATATATGTACATTATACTATATTTGACATCTTTGTAATAGACTCTTATCTATCATCTACATACATTCATCACAACAGTATTCCTAGTTCCATCTGTATTAGACTACTGATCATCATCAGTCAGCAATGGCTATTAGGAATAGAATTTCTAATTTCTCCCATGCACTTATTGTAATGAATGTTTCTAGATCAAAGGGGAAATAAGTGATTCTATTAGTTTTTGTATTATTCATTTTTAATTTAATTTGCAGATTTTTTTAAAGGAGTACCGTGTTTCTCCAACAATACGGCCTCCACCAATAAGAAGCCCCAGCATGATTTATTGGCATAAAATCAAATTAAGCCCCTCCCCCCAAATTAAGGCCCTTTTAAACATGTGAAATGGGGGGGGAATGGGGGGGGCTTGCCGTTAGGAAGTACTTTGTTGCATGCCTGGATATGGTGCTGCCTGCGTTGGTGGGGCACTTCATATCAGGAGACTCGGTGCTCGCGCTTTGCTCGGAAGAGCGAATTGGAACATTTCGGGCGCCTCCGCCACCGCCTCCTCGCCCATCGCAGGTGGCGGTGGCGGCGGCAAGCGGCGGCGCTTCGCTGAGGGAAAAAGAAGACAGTGCAGCCGCCTTGCTTGCTTGCCTGCCCCAGCCGGCCTCAGGAGCAGCGGCGGTGGCGGCAGCAGGGGCGCACGCTCCTGCCGGCGAAAGGAGGAGAGCGAGGAAAGAGAAAGGAGGCGCGGCAGCGGCGGCTGTCACAGTATTGTCTCATAGCAGGGCAAGGCTGGCAAGCTGAGGCGAGCCGCCCCAGAAGCGTCGCTGCCCGACCCGTCGTGAGGATACGGGAGCGGGATAGAGATTCAGTCAGACGTCAGCCTTGGCTAGAGAAAAGAGCCAGCCTCTCGGAGCACGCCGGTGTCTCTCTCTCTCTGTGTATGTGTATGAAAGAGCTCGCCTTGCTCGGAGCGTTTGGCGAAGCATGCAAGTTTCGCAGTCGGAGAGGGAGGCGGCGGCGAAAGGACGCGGCAGCAACGGCAGGATGCTGCAGTTGGGCAAGGTCAGGACCTTTCATTGAAACAGCCCGGGGGCCACGCAGCCCCCTCCCTCCAGCCCACCTTGAGGATTTGCCTTTTGTTGTTGGTATACTTGGCTTCAGGTGCTCCTGTCGCCGCCTTCCTTTGCCTTCGAAGGCAAAGTGAATTATTTAAAACCTCCGCTCATCCCACCAGGGCCGCGCCGGAGCCGTTTGGGCTGGGCAGAGCCAGGAAACACCCGCGGCTCGCTTTCCGGCTTTGCCCAGCCAGCACGGCTCCGGCGCGGTCCTGGTGGGATGAGCGGAGGTTTTAAATAATCGCTTTGCCTTCGAAGGCAAAGGGAAGGCGGCGACAGGAGCGCCTGAAGCCAAGTGTCTCCTCAGGGCTCCGGTTGTAGGGAGGAGCCCTGACTGGCCGCACGTGGCTGCGCCAAATGCTGCGGCGTTGCTCTAACGCCGTGGCAGCAAGAGAGAAGGAAAAGCAACGGTGGCGGAAGATCTCCCGAAGCTGTCAGCCGCCCGTCCACCCGAGGATGCATGGGGGTAATTAAGTCACCCACGAAAAGACGGCCTAGCCGTTTTTCGTCAAAAAAATAAGGCCCGGCCTTATTATGTGAGAAACACGGTAGAGGTTAGACAGCTATATACCTGGATACTTTAATATGGATTCTTGCACTGAGAGGCTGGTTGACCCCAGTGACCTACTGTAATTGGCCCTTCCAACTTTATAACTTTATGATCCTTCAATTCTATGAATTAGTTAACTAATGAGCCCAACTATAAATCATCTGGGGCTGAATCCAGCAGAAATGCAGTATAAATTAGAAGATCAGTTCATGGACTACATAAATCAAGTCAGACTTCTCTTAATCATAATCTCCTTGTGGACAATAACAACAGAAAATTACTCTCTCTAGAACTTGTATTTTTAGTTTATTTGTTGTTCTACCAAAATACTCTCCTTTGTCAAGATTAAACAAATATATGTACATTATACTATTATTTGACATCTTTGTAATAGACTTATCTATATCTAGAATAATTCATCACAACAAAAATTCCTAGTTTATTGCCTTCCATCTGTATTAGACTTGATCATCATCAGTCAGCAATGGCTATTAGGATTAGAATTGTTTAATTTCTCCCTCTGCACTTATTGTAATGAATGTTTCTAGATCAAAGGGGAAATAAGTGATTCTATTAGTTTTTGTATTATTCATTTTTAATTTAATTTGCAGATTTTTTTAAAGGAGTACCGTGTTTCTCCAACAATACGGCCTCCACCAATAAGAAGCCCCAGCATGATTTATTGGCATAAAATCAAATTAAGCCCCTCCCCCAAATTAAGGCCCTTTTAAACATGTGAAATGGCGGGGGAATGGGGGGGCTTGCCGTTAGGAAGTACTTTGTTGCATGCCTGGATATGGTGCTGCCTGCGTTGGTGGGGCACTTCATATCAGGAGACTCGGTGCTCGCGCTTTGCTCGGAAGAGCGAATTGGAACATTTCGGCGCCTCCGCCACCGCCTCGCCCATCGCAGGTGGCGGTGGCGGCGGCAAGCGGCGGTGCCGCTGAGGGAAAAAGAAGACAGTGCAGGTTTCCGGTTTGTCGGCTTCGCGAGCGGTAGGGATTCGCAGCTGCGCGATCCCTGCCGCGCTAGCCGTTTTGGGGCTCCGACCCGGACGGGTGCGGAGCAAGGCTGCCCTGCAGGGGTAGCTGAAGGTAAGGGGATCCGGAGGAAGGGTTTGGGGTGTTGCAGACCCCTCCCTGGCCGGCAGAACCCCTGTTACCAGGACGGTGCAGCGGCGGTCCGTAATGGCCGCCACAAAGAAGTTGACAGCCGGGCAAGTATGCGCAGGAGGAAGAAGAGAAAGTTATTGAAAGTAAAAGTTCTTCTTGGTCGACCCAGGGCTTTGAGATTTATCTAATTTAATTCCTGGAAAAGATGGTTTTCTGATGATTTTTTCCACAAGAGAAAAAAAAGCGGCTATTTTGAGGTGCTGAAGGAAAGTTTACTCTCCCTCCCGACGGAATTAAGCCGGAAGGGAGAGGATAAAGAAAATATATTAATTTGGATCTTGTTGGAGGAGATGCCTTGAAGACTTGAGGACAGAAATACAATCTTAATAAGGCTTTAAAATATAGACTTGGATTCTTTTTTTATTTGTTTGATACCACCCTGGAAGAGGAAGGGGGAATTTTGGCTTGCTTGGATTTATTGAGGATTGTGGATTTTGGGATTGTTTTGCCTTTCTCTCGGAATATTTGGTTGGTGTAAGAAGAAAGAGGAATAAAGAAAAGAAAAGATTTATTTATAATGGCTTTCCTTTTTGAAGACCTGAGGGATGAATATGAGCAAACAAAAGCAGCCTGCAAAGATGGCATGGAAAAAGCTTTTCTATTTCTAGAAATGGCGCTGGTCAATTACCAACAGACAATGGAACAGATGGAAACGGAAGAAGAACAACAAGGAAGAGACGAAGACGCCATCTTCATTGAATCCCAAAACTTATCTAAGGAAGAAGGAAGGAAGAGAGCAAGGAAAATGAAGGACTTAAGATCTAAAAAACATTTGAGAAAAAGAAAATATGATGCAAAGTAAATATAATGATAACAAACAAGAGAAAAAGGGAACACAACAGAGAAGGGATCCCAGCAAGGTAGAGGTTAGAAGAAGAAGGGGGTAGGAAGATTTGGTGGGGGAAGAAAGAAAGGGGAAAGGCGGAGAAAAGCCTCAAAGCTTTAAAATTGGATGGGAGAAGAGGGATTTTTTTAGAGACAAAGGATGAAATATAATTTTCTGTAAGAAAGATTCTGCTAAGGTACAGAAGATGGTATTGTAACATTTATATTTGAAATAGTAAATTAGAATGGTTTAAGATTTAATAAGAAATTAAAATGTTGAAGTTTTTAATAATGATTGATTTTTAAAATGTAATAAAATATTGAAGGAAAGGAGGATACAATGTATTTAAACATTTTTGGTGGATAGAATGTACCAAGCAGAACCAAATTGGGTATTTGTTATGCTGAATGTTAATTTTACTAACTTAGGGGAGGATAGAAAGGCATCATACTCTGATTAGTGATTTCAGGAGAAATTTTTTTTTTATTATAAGAAGAGATAGAGGGATAATTGAATGGGCAAAAGATACAAATTTAATGATTTAATTAAGATGGATTAAATAAGATAGAAATGTGAAGAGTGATATGTGCTATTATTTTAGCCCATGCAAAGAGAGGTAACTGGGGCCAAGGTACTTTACTAAAAGATTTTTTTTATGTTTGTTTGTGTTTGTTTGTGTTTTATGAGAATATTGGGGAAATTATTGTAGAAAGACAGGGAAAGATTCAATATGTAATGATTTGTTTGTTGTTGAAACTTTTAATAAAACTTGTTTTAAAAAAAAAAAAAAAAGAAGACAGTGTGAGCCGCTTTGCTTGCTTGCCTGCCCCAGCCGGCCTCAGGAGCGGCGGCGGTGGCGGCAGCAGGGGCGCACGCTCCTGCCGGCGAAAGGAGGAGAGGCGAGGAAAGAGAAAGGGAGCGCGGCAGCGGCGGCTGTCACAGTATTGTCTCATAGCAGGGCAAGGCTGGCAAGCTGAGGCGAGCCGCCCCAGAGAGCGTCGCTGCCGACCCTGTCGTGAGGATAAAGGAGCGGGATAGAGATTCAGTCAGACGCGTCAGCCTTGGCTAGAGAAAAGAGCCAGCCTCTCGGAGCACGCCGGTGTCTCTCTCTCTCTGTGTATGTGTATGAAAGAGCTCGCCTTGCTCGGAGCGTTTGGCGAAGCATGCAAGTTTCGCAGTCGGAGAGGGAGGCGGCGGCGAAAAGGACGCGGCAGCAACGGCAGGATGCTGCAGTTGGGCAAGGTCAGGACCTTTCATTGAAACAGCCCGGGGGGGGCCACGCAGCCCCCTCCCTCCAGCCCACCTTGAGGATTTTCCTTTTGTTGTTGGTATACTTGGCTTCAGGTGCTCCTGTCGCCGCCTTCCCTTTGCCTTCGAAGGCAAAGTGAATTATTTTAAAAACCTCCGCTCATCCCACCAGGGCCGCGCCGGAGCCGTTTGGGCTGGGCAGAGCCAGGAAACACCCGCGGCTCGCTTTCCCGGCTTTGCCCAGCCAGCACGGCTCCGGCGCGGTCCTGGTGGGATGAGCGGAGGTTTTTAAAATAATTCGCTTTGCCTTCGAAGGCAAAGGGAAGGCGGCGACAGGAGCGCCTGAAGCCAAGTGTCTCCTCAGGGCTCCGGTTGTAGGGAGGAGCCCTGACTGGCCGCACGTGGCTGCGCCAAATGCTGCGGCGTTGCTCTAACGCCGTGGCAGCAAGGGAGAAGGAAAAGCAACGGTGGCGGAAGATCTCCCGAAGCTGTCAGCCGCCCGTCCACCCGAGGATGCATGGGGGGGTAATTAAGTCACCCCCGAAAAGACGGCCTAGCCGTTTTTTCGGGGGTCAAAAAAAAAATAAGGCCCGGCCTTATTATGTGAGAAACACGGTAGAGGTTAGACAGCTATATACCTGGATACTTTAATATGGATTCTTGCACTGAGAGGCTGGTTGACCCCAGTGACCTACTGTAATTGGCCCTTCCAACTTTATAACTTTATGATCCTTCAATTCTATGAATTAGTTAACTAATGAGCCCAACTATAAATCATCTGGGGGCTGAATCCAGCAGAAATGCAGTATAAATTAGAAGATCAGTTCATGGACTACATAAATCAAGTCAGACTTCTCTTAATCATAATCTCCTTGTGGACAATAACAACAGAAAATTACTCTCTCTAGAACTTGTATTTTTAGTTTATTTGTTGTTCTACCAAAATACTCAGGATGATTACATATAATACAAATATATCATTCACATAAAATCTAGATATTAGAAGACTATTAGTATGTGGCAATCAAAGACAAGACAGTGAAAAATTAGATAAATATCAGAATAACACAAGGAAAACAAAAAATTAAGAGATTAAAATTTCAGGCTTGGTTCATTGTTCTTTAAACAGTAAAACTATTCAGTTACTCGCATGCTGTTTACTTGTCTCTCAACCTCTGTCCTCATCAGAGGTGTGGAAAATATGGCTTGATATTGATTGGTTGTCTTTGTGTGGTTCAGCTGGCCAATTTTAGAGGTTTGGATTTCATAGATTTATCCTATGGAAACCAGGTTGCTCAATATTTCTGAACACATAGTACACGCATACACACTAGACTGTAGAAAACTTTAACTTACTGCCCTTCGACTATATCTGGCTACATCTTTCCATCCCGTCTACCAGCAGGACAAAATGTCCAATAATAATGCCGACTGGAGTGCTCAATAATCTAAGAGCATCAGGGTGGAAAGGTTTGCTGTAGCTACCCAAACTGTCTCTTTTCATTGTTACAACTGATTTAAATTCTTCAACATGAGGCAAAACAGCACAAATTTAAAACCCTCCTGTAAGTTAATAAATTGAGCACAGGAGAACTGGAACCAAACTTGCTCTCACACACTGGGAAGCCAATAATAAGATGGAAAAATTTGCATACTGCTGCACTCTTATCTCTCTTTTTGTTCCAACTGAAAGTTAAGAAGCTATCTTTTTTAAAAAGTCACGTGTCAAGAATCACACGGAGCAAATTGAAAAGCTTTAAGATGATTCACACTAGGCAGTCGAGGTTAATAATCTCACTCTTGCATTTAAACAAAATGGGCTCATGTTTTGATTGTGATTTGCAAACAAGCCTAACCACCACAACATTTTCCTCTAATGATATTGCCACCACAGGTATACTTTATGGCGATTTGTATGGAAGGCAATTTTGCCTCTCCCCCACTTCCATGGCCTCCGAGGGAGCAGAATAAAAGATTGTGAGCAAGCAATGGTAGTACTACCATGGGTTCCTCGTGTGTCAATTCCCAATGTTTTCTGATAATTGCTACCCTGGGAGGAAGCTTATATGCAAATTCTCCACCCCCACTCCAGTAGCTTGTTATGTATTTGACAGTAGACCTCGAAATGTTATTTTCCTACCATGGTGAGATTAAGACCCAAATTAAATGGGGGAAAAAACCCCAAATGTTTCTTTGCTTTGTGTGCAGAGAAAAGCCTACCAAATAGCTAGCTTTTATGACATCTTATAGCCTGGGGTGAGTCTCCAGAGACTATCAATCAGCAAGCCTGAAAAAGTAATTGTTTAAGCAGTTATCACTGAGTTTTCAATTCACAGTTTATTGTTTTGTGACAGTCTGTTTTCATTTTTATGCCAGTCACCTCCAGACCACCTAAATTTTATCTCTCTCAGGCCAGAATGCACAATGGTCACAGGTAAGATTCCAGCTTCACCCCATAATCTAGGAAACATTGTGTTATTGTTGGATTGCAGGATTTAATTCCTTAATTTTCTGAACATAAAACCAGTATGTAGTCAAAAAACAGTGCTATTTTTCAATTTCCCCTTTCTAGCCTAGTTTTTAGTTAAGCATTTACCCATCTCCTTCTGATCGAATTAGTATTTTCTTCTTTTTCAACATCCAACACATGCTATCATACTGAGTGTTCTTCGAATCATCATTTCTTTAGGTTCCTCTTTTGTACTTCTTTATATGCTGATAGAATATGAGATTTTGCAGCATAAAGCATGCCTAGAGGCCTCCAATATTAATACAATATTTGTATATCTCTGGTACAGCCTTTTTATTTTGGTCATTTCTGGGAAATCAAAAAGCCATGCGTTTTCTTAAGAAAGCTCACTCAGATAAACTAGTGGGGAAAATAAGAGTTTCCTCCCTTCAAAGTCAATTTTACTCAAAACAGGAAAAATTCAGGTGAGTTTCTGAATCTAAGAAAAATGATAATTCATATCCTTAGCAGAAATGTGCAACAAAACAGAACAGACTTCTATCTCTTCTCTTTCTTTCCCTTTTGTTACTTTTAGATACTGAGTAATTAATTCACTGGAGTACAAGACTAAAGTCCCATGATAAATGTGTTCCTTGCAGAAGTTACTGACGTTTACAATTAGAATGCAAATTTGTAGTTATATGAACTATACAGTGGAGAAGACGACATTTTTTTTCCAGCTTTATACCCTTTTGATTGCTTTTTGAAGCAAGAACTTTTAATGCTGGTCAAATTGTTGGGTCTTCAACAACAGTACAATCAGTACTCTGAAGAACATCCAAAGCTCTATATTATTTCTTCAAGATGGAATGAAATAATGCTGAATTGACTTTCAAGAAGAGATTGGACTGCCATTTGTCAGAAATGGTGTCGGGTCTCCTGCTTGGGCAGGGGGTTGGACTAGATGACCTACAAGGTCCCTTCCAACTCTGATTATCTGTATCTGAAGATTCATATTATTTATCCTCAGAGATAATGGCAGAGAACCTAGATTCTACACATCTTCCATCCTAAAACTGGAGATTCCCAGATTCTGGCTTCCAGTGAGGAAAAGTAAGTCAATGCCCTCATTTTTCTCCACTCTGCACATTTTGCAGGGGTGTGAAGTCCAGACTGCTAAAGGAAAAAAGAAATGTAGACATTGCCCATGTGCACTTTTTTACAGCTGATTTTTGTGAACAGATAGAATAAATTGACATTTTTGCAGCTGCTTGTGATCAGCTGAAAGTTGTGAATTATATCACGGTCTGACCTGTAAATGCAGGCTTTCATCGACTCATGGTTTGATCAAATCTCATCCTTTTAATCACTTGAGAGTTATTTTTTGTACTGCCACTTTAAGAATGAGAATCTTCAGAACTGCAAGCTTGCAAATTGCTAGATGAGTTTTCCTTGAATCCATTTAAAAAGAATGGAAACTATATACGGTATTTTCAGGTTCATAAGATTATTTTTGAAATTTTTAGCAATATACAGCAAAGGAGTGATTTTAGAGTTGTTTTTAAAGAGATCAAATGCTAAGGCTTTGTGAAACTGCTTTAAAGAAAGTCCTTGAAATTAATTAGAAAGATGTGAGAAAAACTTGTTTTGTTTACATTTCAATGCAAAACAAGACTTTAAAGATCAATTACTAAATCAGAAGAAGACTGCTTCAATTGAAATATTTGATTTGTGTGGGGGTTTTGTTCTTACTTTTTTCCCCCTCACTTGTTCTTTCCTTCTCCCCTCTCCCCTCTCTCTCTATATACTGTATAGCAGGACTGTCAAACTCTCAGCCTGTGGGCCAGATGCATCATGCACTGGCCACGCCCACACCCAGTTTAGCAAAGGGAGGGAAGTCCCAATATGTCATGTGATGCTGCCGTGACGTGAGTTTGACACCCCTGCTGCATAGGTATTAGATTTCTTTGTTAGTTTTATCTCTTTAGCATAATTCTTAATAAAATTACTGAAAACAATAGTAAAAAATTGAGATTCTGACCAGCTGGAACCACTGTATTCAATATTTAGTTATACTGATTCTCTTCTCAAAGGTGTCTCCAATATAATAAGCCAAACATCACAGATTGTGCTCAGCAGACGAGATCCAATATCTGCTTATGCCTAATGAGTGATTCACAACTGTTGCTACAGTTCTTTATTATTGTATGAAGAAAACCTATCCACAAGCAAGCAATATGTTATTCTCAAAAGTGAAGGCAGCTGCTCTATTTCATATTTCTTTTGCCAGGTGTTCTTCCCAGGATGCATTAGTTTCACCTATAACCAGTTAAGCTACAGGTAGTTTTCGAGTTATGATTGAGCCCAAAGTTTTTGTTGCGTTATATGCAGCCATTAGCAATGTGGTTGCATAGCATCTTGCTTTATGACTGCACCACTTAGTGATAGAAAATCTGGTCCCAACTGTGGTCGCAAGCCAAGGATTACCTGTATATGCTTTCATTTTACAGGTAGATGGACTGAACAAATATGGAGGCTGACAACTTTAACAGCATTAACATCCCAAACGGCATTTTCCCCCCACTTCCCCCCCACACACACCTCCAATTAGGTTTTTAGGAGAACTCTAAAGATGTTGATTTGATCACAGACCATGGGACATTGCAACAGTCATAAATGTAAAACAGTTGCCAAGTATCCGAATTTTGATCATGTGACCATGGAGATACCACAATGGTTGTAAGTGTGAAAAACGGTCATAAATCACTTTTTCCAGTGCTACTGTAACTTTGAACGGTCATTAAATGAACTACTGTCAGTCAAGGACTACCTCCACTGGCTTTTCTAATGTCTGTAAGAAACCAGCTTATCCAAGAACTGTGCTCTTGAATCTCTGCCTGTTGCCCTTCTGTTTGAATAATGGTTTGGGTGAAACCCAACCACACTAGCAATGTTGACATTTTTAGAGCCTGAGAAATAAAAGCCTATGGCTGAGAAAAGGAAGTAGGCGAGTTTCCTGCTTTCTGTCTTCAATTGCTACTCAATGGGGTACGTTCATTTTTAAACTACGTGTACTCAAGTCCACATATAGCATTTTCTTATTTTAAGAAATGTTTTCCTGTCATAAAAATAAAAAGTTCTTGCTGAGGATTTTCTTTTTCTTTGTTTCATATACTGTATTTTAAGCAACCAGAAAACTTCCCTACAGCTTCTGTTGCTCTAGAATGATTCAGGAAATTGTGCCATTCATGCCATACTTTCAAGATTTATTTTTCTCTGAAGAAGGGGGAGAAAAAAGAAAAGAAAAAGTGCACCCGACATTTAAAGAAAGCAAAAACATTTTTTTTCATTTCTCCACTCCCCAAAGTCATCATTTTCATAAGTGATTAATGGTCCTGTAAAAAGAAGCAGCAGCATACTTAGCCCAACAAGAGGCTTTTTTTAAACTACATTGCAGAACTGCACATCAAGCAGAAAATGCACTGATTTAATGTTATTCCTTATGTCCTCCTCTTAGACTGGGGAAAATGTATGTATCTGACCATATCTGGTTGTGAAGAATCTAATATTTAATAATATATATATATATTCAAATGTGGTAATATTCTTGCATTCCATACTTATGTGAATGTATTTTGGTTAGTTCTTCGCCAGCGTTATACTACAAATGCAACAAGACGTTTTAACACTAGCCATTTCTCTGACTAATTGGTACAAGTTACATCCACAGTTGATTTTTATGTGAGCAAGAAGAACAGCAATCAAACTGAATGATAACCTCCCTGAAAACTCAATTTACTAAAATGCAATAAATACACTTTGTGTTGCGGAGTTATTTTATTCCCTTTCATTCTTAGTAAATAGAAACTGTTCTTTAAAAAGTGTTTGTTTATCACAGCAGTATTGTCATATTTATCATGTATGTAACTATAAAGCTGCATACTAATCACAACATATAACAAGAGTGACTAGCCCACTTTAGAAAAGCCACACATTTCTTTATGGTTTTCTGTCATAATGAAGTTTGGACAATTAGCATAGTGGGATGGTTAGATAAGATTACACATAACACACCAAGAATTCTTTTAGGCTCTGCCAAATATTGGCAAGTGATCCATAAAGCTCCTATGGAATTACCGTATTTATCGGCGTATAACACGCACTTTTTCCCCCTGAAAATAGGGGGCAAATGATGTATGCGTGTTATACGCCGATATAATGTTAAGAAGCCAGCGGAGGCCGGGCGGTGCGAGCAGAGGGCAAGCGGAGGCCGGGCGGTGCGAGCGGAGGGCAAGTGGAGGCCGGGCGGTGCGAGCGGAGGCCGGGCGGTGCGAGCAGAGGGCAAGCGGAGGCTGGGCGGTGCGAGCGGAGGGCAAGCGGAGGCCGGGCGGTGCGGCGGAGGGCAAGCGGAGGCCGGGCGGTGCGAGCGGAGGCCGGGCGGTGCGAGCGGAGGGCAAGCGGAGGCCGGGCGGTGCGAGCGGAGGCCGGGCGGTGCGAGCGGAGGGCAAGCGGAGGCCGGGCGGTGCGAGCGGAGGCCGGGCGGTGCGAGCGGAGGGCAAGCGGAGGCCGGGCGGTGCTTCAAAGTTTTTATTTAGAAATTTAAATTTTTTCCTGAAATTTCCCTCTTAAAATGAAGATGCGTGTTATACGCCTGTGCGTGTTATACGCCGATAAATACGGTATATATTACTATGATAGTGCTATTCAGACACATTGAAGGAAAAGTCCTTGAGGACCTGGCATCCAGGGTCATCTGCAAAGGAGTCAAAAAAATCAAGATGGTGGCCATGATCTTGATGAATAGAGGATTTAGGCCATTTCAGATAAACAGATGAGCTGCTGAGAGGAGGAAATAATTAAAGTAATGTGAAGTAAACATTTTCTTTTGTTTCTCAAGGGCTGCATTACCATACACATATCTTGTGAAGACCACATGCCAATGATGGTAGCAACTGAAAAAGCAGTGCGTCAAAAGTCAAAGTCAGAGTCCAGATGGAGTAAGGTCATATCTCTTCTCCTCAAGCAGAGAAAGCTCTTACAGGAAGTGTAAATGGATTACTTCCAAAAGACCATATAACAGGCCATATTATAACATTAATCAAAGGACTTCATGTACCACGTCTTTTTTTTTTTGGAGGGAAGGGTCTTTTCTTTGGAATTTTTTTGCAGAAAACTGCAAAAGATATCACAAAATGAGATCAGGTTATTGTGGGAAGTTAAAACTTGCAAACAAGTGACCCAAAATGCAATCATGTGACTGGGAGGAGGTAGTTCGACAAGTTGCAAGTAACTTTTTCCAAGGCTGTCATAACTTTGAATAGTCATTAAACAATCAGTTGTAAATTGAGGATTACCTGTAATGTTTTGATTCATGAAAATGTTCTAAACCAACTGTGTATAATTTACCAAGTTCTCTAATTATCTTCTGCAATGGGATTGCATCTCATTCTAACTCTCCCTTGTGCCACAGGAATTAAATGTAAGACACAATTTAAAGATAAACTAATTCCTTGGACTCATTCAATAATAGTTTTCTAATAATCTCATGCACAGGTTATTCAGGCTTTTTAAAAATGTACTTGAACTGAACATCTTTATTCTGAAAAGAATGATACTGCAGAATATATTTCTGATTCTCATGCCCCATATCATTTCTACCTGTGGTATAGATTACCAAAGCACATTACGGATTAGAATCTCTGATGCTACATTAAAAAACAAACACCTCCATCTGGAAGCTTTTTCCATTTTCCTTTCCTGAATAATATTGTTTTGACTCTTTCCCTAACACAATTAATTAATAGTGACAAACAGGTTAGAAAGCAAAAAAGCAACTGAGAAAATTTGCACCTAGCAACCACTCTCCTAATTAAGAACCAATACAGGCTAACTTAGAAAACAGCAATTAATATTTCTGAGTGGGCTAACTATACACAGCATTTGACATATTACCGAACTACAACTTCTCAAAACTCCAGCAAGAACTACCGTAAGTTTCCCACCCTGACAAATTTAAATCTCATTTAATTTGTGTAAGATCTCTTAACTCCTTGAACTTTCTCTGCATAGTCTGCTGTGTGCATCAGAGAAGTGTGATGGCACCAAGAGGCATTTGCATGTATTTGTACTTTGGCTATTTGTATTTTAGTAAGATACTAAACTCAAAAGATCTGGATGATTCCACCAATTATTAAATCTATTATGCAAGCCCTTGGGATTGATTGTGGCCTACTTCGTGTTTTTTTTCTTGCAATTCATTTGAAAGTAACATAAACACTGAAAGATTTAGGACTCTACATCAGTTAAAAGCCTCTAGCCTCTAGTACAAGCTGGCATCCTGAATTTGAACCACTTGAAGAGTGATAACAGTTGCTTTGAAATTGAGATGGTTCACGTAGACTCTGGTCTTCAAAGAGAGAAGCTGACATTTAAAAACCCAACAATCCTTCCTTGTGCTCTGAGTTCATGGAAAATATAGATTCCATAATGAGAATACTCATTGTCATGTGTTTATTCTGTACTTAATCAAATAAACAAATTTACTACCAAAAAAATAGGATTTGAGGTGAAAGTTCAGCTAAGAGTTCTTGCCGTTATATGTACAGAGATAACAGACTTTTTTCCCTTAACCATAGTATGCTGAAGCAGGAAGTCTACTGTACTTGAATCTGTTTTGAAAGTAGTTCATTTATCTGTGTGTGCATACGTGCGTGCACATACATAGAATGTTTGCATACAAAAATGGTTATGAGATGTGTTCTTCAGCAACTTTTAGAGGAAAATCCTATACAAGTAATTTATTATTAGAAAATATTTATCAAACATTATATATATGTCATAAAATTCAACAGCAAACAGAAATATGCTGCTAACACACAATAAGTATTTTTCTTTATTTCTCTGCAACAGATATATCGGGAGTGAAAATCAGACTTACGATTGGCTGTCTTGCTTTGTTCACTCTGGACTCTGTCACTTGATTTGCTTGAGATTGAGGAGACGCTGGAGCTCCTGACAAAACCAAACGTGGTGAGTTTAGCTGGCGGTAACCGTGAATAACCAGGAGGGCGAAGTCCGGACTGACAGGGCTTTGGAAGATTCGATTTTGTAGCATTTGGACCTGGGCCTTTTTTAAGATCAACTGGAAAAAATAAATAAAATTGTTGCATGCATTTTTTTAAAAAAAGTGGAGATATATTATTAGATCTTGTCAGAACAAACAAGAATGGCATTGAAAAGAAAACAATTCCTTGGATGGTTTATTTAGTTACAAACGGGTGGGATTCAAATTTTTTAACAACCGGTTCTGTGGGCATGGCTTGGTTAGTGGGCATGGCTTGGTGGTCATGTTATTGGCTGGGCATGGCAAACTCAATATCACTCACATCGAGGCATGCATCTCCTCGCCTGGCCTTTCATGACTGTGGGGAAGCTGCAACAGTCATAAGTGTGAAAAATGATCACGTCACTTTTTTCAGTGCCATTGTAACTTTGAATGGTCACTCCACACAAGCAAAATACCAGCTAGGAAAAAAAAACCTCCAGAGAAGTTCCAGAGACAGGAAGTCTAGTCCTGCCAAGAATGCAACAAGGGTTAATGGAGAGGCAGTTTCTGCAAGCAATACCAGAATGTTTCCTTCCTGCCTTCCTTACAGGATTAGGCCAGTAATTTCTTCTTACAACCGGTTCTCAGAACTGCTTAGAATGTTAACAACCAGTTCTAGCGAATAGGTGCGAACTGGTAGAATCCCACCCCTGGTTATAAATGTTATTTGGCCATCCATCTCACAAGAAGTGACTTTGGGCAGCATATAGCAAAAAGGAAAGTAGAAAAAACAAGATATATGTCAAACACAATCATATTAAAAGAAGACATACACAAAAGAGATTCGATCAGCAATGGATCTACCTCAAAATCTCACCCATCCCCAGAGATCCCCAGGCTGATGACAAAGCCGGGTCTGAGGGACTCCCAGAAGGGAGGGATTTTTTTATTTTTATTTTTGTTATTCCTTGACTTGGGTCGAGTGATGCCACCATTTTGATTCCAATGGCCTCCTCTGTTCCTCTTTAATGCGCTTACATTTCTTTTCTTAGGTTTCTGCAGCTGCTTCAAAGAATTGCAGTCACATCCATGTTTGTGACAAAATATTTGGAATCAAATCTAAAGTGATCCACAACCAATTATGTTTTTAATGCAAAAAATTAAAATGGATCAAAAGAAACCAACATGTACAGAAGCTGTAAGTGATCAACATATAATTGAAAAGAAACTAGATAAAAAAGATTTGTTTCTGCCTGTTCCATGATATAAGAATCCAGGGACACCAAACATTTGAAATCCTGTAAAATTCTGGGCAGACAAAAATTTGACAGCTACCATAAAGTCAAAATTCTCTTCCACAAAATCTGGTAAGAGTCACCAGATTGGAAAGGTTGAAACAGGTTTGAACAAGTCACTTTTTCTATTTTAAATTATGTCCACATCTTTTTATTTTTGTGGTTTGTTTTGAGAAATATATAATAGATTGTTCTAATTTTCATGTACATTGGAGCTAACACACTGATTGTTTGTAAAAAAAATTCTTATATATATTTTACAATGCAATCATATTGAAATGTAATGCACACCCTTTCCACAATATACATATTGTGTTTTCATTTGTTCATTAGATAACTGCACTACAAAATTCAGGAAAACATCGAACAAGGGTGGGTGGAAGGGCCCAGCCAGAGATCACAGCTAGGGGCTCGCCCGAGCCCCACCAACCACCCAGCAGCCCACCACTGCCTATAGGTCAATAGTACCTTTATTGTAACAGCCACTGTAACAGAATCTTACAAGCCTAAATGTGCTTCCCTCTTCCTCTCTTTAGCTTTATGCGAACTAAGGAGGACCTTGTATGAGATGTTTATTTACATTACTTTCTTGGCCTGGGAACAAACCCCTTTTATCTGACAATTTCCTTAGCAGTGGCTCTTGGTCCTGTTCTTCAAGGCCACTCTATATGTCCTCTGCAATATCTGTCATGGGAGAGATGGAATAATCCTCTTTAAATAACTTCCTGCAATGACACGGATTTCCTTCTTCTTCTTCCTCACATATGATTTTCTTTTTTTAATCCCAATTTATTATTTTGTTATTTTATGATTTCTTCCAATCCAAGTTAATGACTTTGCTCTAGTTGACTATGGCTTCAGTCTCTCAAGCCCCAGTTTTAATGTTTTAGTGTTCTTTGCTTAATAAGATACCAAAACCTGTTAATTTACTCAGATTTTTTAATTAATTCCCAGATATAATATGAATGTGGACAGGGAAATTGCAAAAGTCATGGAGTTGATGCTCAGTAGATAGGTGATGAAGGATTAGCTATAAAAAGCAGAATATCTTGAGTTATTTTTAACAAAAGGAAAAAGGATTTTAAAGGTCTTTTTAAATCTCTGAGCTAAATAATTTAACAGGGGGCGGGGGGAGAATACTGACTTAGTGACAGTGTGAAAAAGTTGAATTCCAGTGTAGGAAAGGATTTGAAATTAAAACTGTCAATTCTGTAGTATCCTTATGCATTTGTATCTGGAATACAGTATTTGTTGTGTGGATCTTGATGTTCTCTGAAGTTGGTTATTTGCTTGTAGGCATTTCGTTACCCAACTAGGTAATATCATTCATGCTATTAAGCATGAGGTTTGTTCCATGTTTGTTCCCAGAGCTGGCTGGAGAATTCTGGGAGTTGAAGTCCACAAGACTTAAAGTTGTCAAGTTTGGGGACCCTTAAATACCTCAACTTGCCCTGCCTGTGTTGGTGAAGATGTGGTTTTGTCCTTGGTAGTTATTGGTTTCTTTCTGTCAAGAAAATGGCATCCCCACCAAGCTACTATATAAAAACAGGGAGCAAATAAAGGGAATACCAAGAACTCCATAGTTCAACCCTGTTACATATATTCTCTTCTACCAGACTTTTATCCTATTTGAAAAAGGCACATGATACAGCTATAAAAAGTGCAGAAAAGGGTAGTCAAATGTCAAACATCTCCTTCATGAGAAAATGCCAGAATATCTGTGACTCTTCAGCTTGTACAAAAGGTGACCATAGTGATATATAAAACCCTGTATGGTGTGACAAAGAGAAATATTCTCCTTCTCTAAAAAACAGACCAGGGATCATCCAAAAATGTGGTAATGGTGAACAATTTGCATACTTTTAAGGGGAGATTAAATTCATAGGGGATATGAATCAAAGGTAACGTTCAACATTCGGGTTGTAGGGGAACATCACAGATGAATCTAGTTGAGGGAAAGAAAAGGCTGGACTAAAATGGGTCTTGATCTGGTCCAGCAAGGCTAAATACACTAGATTACATTAAATGAATTACAGGACCATTATGACTAGGCTGTTGTTCCTGTTATTGAAGAAAGTTAATAGCAGGCAAGGCAAGTAATTCTGAAGCATCCCCAACCTGGAATGATATTTTTCAGTGACAGTTCAGTAAAATTTAATATAAGCTTCTAACAAAGAGTTACAGCAAAGGCACTTACTATTTAATAACTTTGTTCGTTAGAATTCCCCAACCATCTTTTCAGCAGTATCAAGTGCTCACATATTGTATTAGGTGCACACAAATAATTTATCTGTACACTGACAAAATTTGCATATAATGTTCAACATTTTGTGTACAGGATACTCTTCCTTCAGAACTTAGAGTGGCCCTGACTTTGTCGGCCTTTTATAAAGCTTTAAAGATGTGTACATACCCAAGCCTGGAGTTTTGAAAGTGTTAGGGGCCCTGTTACCTGGTTGCACTGTTATTTTTTAGGTAATTATTAAGGTAATCTTCTATTGTATATATGTATAATTTGTGAGTATTATTGTTTTAGGTGTTTTGATGACATTAATTATTGTGATATTGTTTGACACCCAAGTCAATTGGATTGACACGGGCAGCTATAGAAATTGAATAAATAAATAAAATTATATAGGATTCAATGTTTTGTACAATTGATGTACACTGCACATTAAGGATCACACAATGCAGTATCTATGAGCCCAGCGTAAATGATGCTTGTATCGGTGCTAACCAAGATGATGCTTTCTCTGATTTTAATTGTTCAACTTATTTGGGTAAGACTTAGTGTATGACTCACCCTTGTTAAAGGAACCCTTAATGTGATTCATTTTGTTTCTGACAGTGACTATATGCAAACATTGTGGCTGATTTAGAAGATATTTTTAGAGCCTCTGGAACCATAACCGCATTTCCAGTGGTAGGAAATAATTTAACAACCGGGTCAGGTTGGCTCTCACGGGAGGCATGGGCCTGAAGACTTGGCTCTGCCAGATGGTTTGGGGCTCCAATAGGGGACCATCACACTGGAGGGGGTTGATCAATGGTGGGATTCATTTTTTTTTTACTACCGGTTCTGTGGGCGTGGCTTGGTGGGCATGGCAGAGGAAGGTTACTGTAAAATCCCCATTTCTTCCCCACCCCATTAACCTGCTTTCCAGCTCTGTTATCCTGTGCAGGGGAACAAAAGAAGACCCAGCCGATCAGCTGGGACTCAGGAGGCAGAGAATAGATGGGGCGGGGCCAGTCAGAAGTGGTATTTGTCGGTTCTCCGAACTACTCAAAATTTCCGCTACCGGTTCTCCAGAACTGTCAGAAGCTGCTGAAGACCACCTCTGGGGTTGATGATTTAAGAGGCAACCCCACCTCCGTCCCCATCTTTTAAATATAATTTTATTTAGAGTGCAATTTCTATTTTTATCATTTTAGAAATATTTATCTGTTAATGCTTTAATACTATAAGATACCCAGAGCCATTTTGATACGTGGGACAAATAAATTTAATAAATAAATAAATAAATAAATAATAAACAAACACTATCAAAAACTCAGATAAGCAACAAAGGCTAACACAGTGTGAAACTAAATAACATATTAATGTCCACATCAAATGATTCTCTGAGGTATAAAGGTACTTCAGTTTCAGCGACTTTATAGATAAACACCATTAGTTTTGCTTAAGAGCCATTACATTCCACACTATGCAAGACTTCCGGTGCTCCCTGTATGAAGATAAAAATCTTTATTGCTGCATTTGAATCTGTGGCAGGACACATTCATTATTTAAAGAAATATTTAGTGGTTCTAGCATATACTGCAAATACTTAGATCATTCTTGCTGAAGCTGCCTTCCTTCGGAAGTCTAGTTTCTGGCTCAACATTATTCACATTAGGTTTAAGAATAAAGATTATTAGCAATTTTTACTTATCTTGTTGCTAAATCCCTGCAGCACTTTAATTCTTCATTTCTCTTAATTTAGAATAGTCATAGCAATACCGGTAGCTCTATTAGGCTAAAGGGCAACCAAGCATTTCTCTCTCCCTCGCCCCCAAACCTTTAAGGAAGTGTTCGGTTCTGCTGGCATTTATTGATTTTTTTTAAAGCTCATATGAGAAGTTTCCAGTTGAGCTAAAAATCAGAGTTCATAAAAAGCTGTTTATCGTTTGTCTTTTAAATCTAGTGTAACCCTGTACTTTGGAAATTTTCTAATACAAATTCCAGAAGCATTCTCTACGTGCAGAATAATAATGCAGAAAAGAAGAACAATTCCTATCTTTGGGCTACTAATTAAAGTTCTGGATGTAGCTCCAGAGCTTCTTTCTATACTTTGTTGTGCCTTAAGGTAGGGATTACATGGAAAATAATTAAATTAGCTGTGTTTTATTAACATAATATTCATTCCATTGGAATCAATTAAAACCTAAAGAAATCTTGTTCTGGCTGTTCCCAATAGTTTTTTTCTGGTTCTGACCATTTTTTAGGAAGCAACTCTAGTATAAAGTTGTTAGACCTTGACTCAAAAGTTTGTGATAGTTTAGATGGAAGAGTGGCATTTGCAAGTGTTGTGCATATTGCAGATTCAGTCTATAATCTGCTTTCCTAGTCACATTGATTTTCTATGTCTAACATTACTACTTTCAATCAGAGGTCCACTACAGTCATCCAACTTCTTCTTGATATATTTTAGATGACCAATACAGCTCATGCAGTGGTGATATTCAATTTTTTTTACTTCTGGTTCTGTGGGCGTGGCTTGGTGTGCAGGGCGTGGCTTGGTGGGCGTGGCTTGGTGGGCATGGCAGCGGAAGGATACTGTAAAATCCCCATTCCCTCCCCAGCCCACTAACCTGCTTTCCAGCTCCGTTGTCCTGTGCAAGGCAACAAAAGAAGACCCAGCCGGTCACCTGGGACTCGGGAGGCAGAGAATAGATGGGGGCAGGGCCAACCAGAGGTGGTATTTGCCAGTTCTCTGAACTACTCAAAATTTCTCATACCAGTTCTCCAGAAGCTGTCAGAACTGGCTGATTACCACCTCTGAGCTCATGAAGCATAGATATTACACGAGCATACTGTGGCCTGTCCATGACAACCCTGGGTGTTGTGTTCTACCAACAGCTTGATGAGGGAATTTTTCCTCTCAATCCAACCAGATCATTGTTATACATACGTGGTTGGCTGTCTAATCCACAGTCAAACCCTGGGTAAGGATGGTCTTATTACGCACAGACCTAGCATTTCATAAGAATAACTAGAGCCCAGCGCTATCTTGCAACTTATCAGATGGCCTTTGATCATGAGAAGCAAGCAGCTGCAAGTGACTCCCTCTCATCTTACCACTGTACCTTCCTCTGCAGTCTGCACATTACAACCTTGATGGAACTACTTTCTCTCAATTCTTTCTCCACCTTTTCCTCAGCCTCAAAAAACTTTTCCTAGCCATGGTAGATATTCAAACGTACCTACCGCAATGGTGGGATTCAATTTTTTTTTACTACCAGTTCTGTGGGCGTGGCTTAGTAGGCATGGCAGGGGAAGGATACTGTAAAATCTCCAGTCAGAAGCGGTATTTGTCAACTACTCAACCTTTCTGCTACCGGTTCTCCAGAACTGGTTAGAACCTGCTGAATACCACCTCTGCTACCGAGGCACTGACCCTCATCCCTATGGCAATCACTGTATCCTGCCTACACGGATATTCAGCAGTATGGAGACAAACCACTGCCATGGATTATCGACCACTCACCCTTATATCTAACTGTATAAACCAAGCGTCTCTATCCTATTCTGTACGTTGGGTTTTTGTTTCCAAGTGGAAGAATTTTGCACTTGCCTCTATCAAATTTCACCTGTTGTTTTCTGCTAATATGCCTAATGTTTTAAGACTAAGCCTAAAGATTATTTTCATCTTCTAACTCTCTCATCCAATTTGATATCCTCTACAAATGCCCTAAGCATTTCCTCTCATCACTTCATCGATGTTATTAATACACATATGAAAAGGTGCAGAGCCCAGGGCACAATTCAATACCTCTCTACTTCGATGACTCTTTGACTTTGGAGTCAGCTACATATTCACTTAATTGTCATGCCACACAGTCCACACTTAACTAGCACACTGTTGCTTTGGCTGTCTCTCAAGGTCAGGGTAATAACATATGGCGCCCCCCTACAATGCATCTCTACTCTGCAGTAGCTGACTCTTTGCATAACCCAGAGATACTCATCAATTCTCTATTACTCTCTTCTTGATGCCATGCAAAATGGCCTTCCTTTCAAATTCCTGAGAGGTAATTAATGTTGAAGCTCTGCCTAAGGTTTGTAGCTCGTCATCTGTCTTCTCTGTAGGACAGTTAACTTGCTTTCATTGCTCCTAACAGCACATAAAAACACTATGGCAGATAAAAAGAAATAAGAAACTGCATAGCAGCATGTCAAGCTAAAGAAAAATGTATTGGCAGAGATTTAAAAAGTCACTTTTTAATACATTAGTTGGGGTTTTTAGGACTCTTCTGATTATCATAAACAGACAGAATGAGTCAGGTGAACCTGTAAGTTTGATGTACTAGACTAAAGCATCAGTATCAGTATCATAGAGGATGTAAGGCACTATAAATGTTTGACAAAGATTGAAGATTCACATCTGTAGTCAGCTATAAAGTTTACTTGACGGTCCTTGAACCATCTTCAGAATAAAGACGAATGTTTCTTTGTTCCTCCTTACTACCAGTCTAAGGGAACTTATAGCATGAACTAAAACTAGGGACAAACCCTTCGAAGGGCAATGATCTTGAGTCTTCATAATTGAAGGTGACAATTATTTCTTTTGTCCAAAAATTAACTTTAATTTGGAATTCGACTTCAATCAGTTACTCCATTTGAAGACCAATTCCTTGTACAACTTACAATCTAAAAGTATTTAGTCTAATTTTGAAACTCTCTTCTTTCCACTGTGTCTTTCCACATTTTGTTTTGTTAGTAACATTTTCCCTCACGAAAACTTCTGGAGAACTACCAAACCTGTACATCTGTTTGCGTTATTGTTAGTTGAACTTAATAAAAATATTATACAGCTACAGATTTAGGATAGTTTTTTTCTCAACTCATAGGTCTCTTATTAAATATGGATGGTGGAAGTGGAAAAAACAAAGTTCAGGTGGAAATGCAATATATAATGCAGTGGATTATTGAAACATATTGTTCATTTCTGGCAAAATAATTCTATAAATGTTCACTTAAAAGCTTTGCTTACCTATATCAAGAGGTTTGCATTAGATTGCAATCCAAAACTATTTTATGTTATTTATTTAATTTGTACACCCTCCAATTCCCAGTGACTCTGGGAGATTCACAAAGTAAAAGAATAGAAAAATAACAGTAAAACAATACAGCAGCGAGGCAGGAGAAATTATAGCAAAAACTAGACAACAATAAAAAAAACCCTATCCATACCAATTCAAGGGTCTCTTGTTTGTATCTTTAGTAGTAAGCATATATATATCAGACATGGGTTCTAGATTATATCCAGAAGAAACCACACTTTGAAAAATATTAAATAATTGGTAGCAAGCCATGCTGCCATAGAGTCAAGAAGGTTGCAGACAAAAATATCAGATATTACTGGTGTCCTGCAGGTTGTAGATTGCCAAACTCTGCTGCATATAAAATTCAGTGAAACAAAATATCATGTATTATTATCTGTGAATAATTTTTTACACGTTTAAAGTATAAGATTGCTTTATTTAACAAGTCTGTTCGTGTGGTTTTCCATTAAACCTAATCCTATATCATGATTACAATAGTACAATAAAATTGGATAAGCCAGATATTTGTAAGATGAATATTTAAGATAGTTTCTCTTGCATTCTTTACAGTTTTGTGTTACAAAAAAAAATCCATTGTAAAGAGAGAAGTCCATGAAGATTATCCATTGTTGTTGTTTTTTCCTGGAGGATCTACCTAGGCAGATGGCTGGTTCACAGAACACTTAACCCTAACCCCATGCTAACCAAGCACAATTGTGATGTTCACATAACATACTATGCCCAGATGAATAAATTATTCTATGGCTTAACATGATGACCTAGCTCACACAACATGCTAACTCTTGGGAGTTTAGAAAACAGCTGGGTTTCCCACAAAATGCTGAACCATAAGCTAATCAACCTCACTTTAGTTTACTCTAGCAAGTTTACATTCACTATTCTCCTGAAAAAGATAAGTTAATCAAGCCCTATTTTTCATTAGTCTAAATCAGCAGGGATCTAATTGCCAATTGGTTGCTTATATGCCTGGAGTCAGAAAATCCTGTCATTGCATTGCAGCTGCAATTCTATATTCACTACCTTGAGAGTAAGCTCCATTAAACTCAAGGGGGTTTATTTCTAAATAGACATAGTAAACTAAACATTGCATATCAATGTGCAATTTCATATTCTGCTTTTACATTTATGTTAGAAGGTTTGAAAAGCAAAGTGAGAACATTTTCAGAAAAGCAGGAAAGCCAAAATAAAACACATTTTAAGAAATATGTTTGTCCCAATGTTCACATGGGATAATAGATATGAGACAAAAAAAAAATTGGAAGTAACATTTCTCTTTTAAAACAATGGAAAAATGAATGCAGAAGTCACTGTGTGAACTCAAAAGCAACAAAACTGAGGTTGTTGTTTCTCCCTTGCAATTTTGAAACAAATATTAACAACATATACAGCTTTATGATTATAATACGTACAATACTTTTTATTGTGTGCAATAACAATTTAATAATTATTTTATAGTAGAGTGTATTTTTTATCTTACACAAAGTGATTTTATGACCCAATATGGGCTTAAATTACTATTGGAGAATTGAAATATGTATTTAATATTTAAACATATTTATTTTGGTATCACAAACATTTTAAACCCTACAGACCATTTTCCAGGGAATTATGAATTATGGAGTCTTATGATGTCATCATGTCCCCAACATAATCCTTAATTTGATGGAATCATAGTAGTTTTACCCCAGGGAAAAATAAAGCTGAGGCACTAGCAGATTACAGCTCTTATTTTTCTAAACATGTGCAAACAGAGATAATGTTCTCAGGGATAGGGAAAAAATGGTGTAAAATGGATGAGCAGAGCCCTACATTTGCATTAAAATTCATATGATTTGTGGTAGGGATCAAAGTGAATGCCAGCAATTGATGAGTGAAAGCAATCTCCATTTAACTTGCATTTGTTTAATATTCAGACAGACAAATCCTACTAGATCATATCTGATTACAAGCATTGTTCATTTTTATGGAGGTGCTTTAAAATTCACTCCAATACAAAAACCATCTGAATTCTCCAGAAATATAACCTGTAACTGTTCAGTTGCATTTTCTACTGCAAGTAGATCCAATAGCTCACATACAAAAATAAACATTTTCCTAATATATAACATAATATGGTGTAGTGGTTGAGACATCAGGCCAGATACCAGGAAACCATGAGTTCTAGTCAGTGGTGGGATTCAATTTTTTTACTACCAGTTCTGTGGGGTGGCTTGGTGGGCATGGCAGGGAAATGATACTGTAAAGTCTCCAGTCAGAGGTGGTATTTGCCAGTTCTCCGAACTACTCAAAATTTCCGCTACCAATTCTCCAGAATTGGTCAGAACCTGCTGAATAACACCTCTGGTTCTAGTCCCACTTTAGGCATAAAGCCAGCTTGATGACCTCAGCCCTTGAAAGCAGACAATGGCAAACCATTTCTGAAATTTTTCCAAGAAAACTGCAGAGACTTGCCCAGGCAGTCATCAGGAATCAACATTGACTTGAAGGCACCAAAATAAACATATGAACAAACTAACAATCGACTGTTAGATGGATTTACATCTTACATTGTAAGATGTAAATGTATTCATAGTTAAAGTCTTGTTGGCAGAGGATAGCATGGGGGAGAAAGCAGATCCCTTGTCATTTTTGCAACATTTGACCAACAATCCTACAGATTTTAACCTAGTATACAAAGAACCCTATAGTTGTGTTCACACAACATGCACAACAAAGTCACACGGTTAGCTTATGTTATGAATCAATATGCTTGGATACTTTATGTTACTGTGCACATCAAGAAAATTGATTGATTAACATAGTCAACATGTTCTGTAAACATTCTTAAGATATCTATTGTATTCAGTGGGGCTGTCAGATCAGTTGATTAAGCAGACTTCCCCAAACCACATTCCAAAACACAAAATATACTCGTTGGAGATTATGGGAGATGATGAGAATTGTGGTTCAACACTTCTAGATGGTATCAGACAGGCAAAACTGTAGTGTAAGACTGCAGCACTAACTAGTATAGTTAGACTGATATACTAAGAAGGCAAACTTCTGATCATGTTTCAGTCCTGCCTAAATCAAACCAGACAACCAAACCAAACTACAATCAAACTCAAAGACCTATATGGGTGATTTGCTGTTATAATTAAAACATAGACTGGGTTTACTTAAGACAGACTTAATCAGACAACTTAGTGATCTAATACCCTTTGGGTACAATATTCTAAATTTCCTTTACATTGTGATTAAGTTCAGTCTATCATTATGATTTATGATTTACTAGCTCAGCTAAATAGATTAATTGATCACCTGAAGTATCAGGATGGAATAGCGTTGAACTGGGTATTGGTGCTTGAGGATGGATGCAGCTTGCTGAAGATCTTTGACTGGAAATCAAAATCCTGCTTTTCGCAGATGGCAACCTGGAAACAGCACCAAGTCCTAACTGGGGTTTAAGAATCATTGTTGAGCGATAAAAACTTGGAGGCACCTCATAGTGAGCATATGGCGGAGGACAAAAATTGTCTTTCACAGGCTTTTCTCCAACCTACAGAAATAAAAATTCATGTTTATAATTTTATCAATTATAGGCTTTTAAATTATCACCTTCATAAAAGGAAATTCAAGAAAAATATAGTAGAAATCATAATATGCATTAACTCAGCTCTTTACAAGGATTCCATTTAATATTTCTCAGCATGATTGCTGCTGTGGTATCTGAGCAGAAATGAAAAAAATGACACACTAATATATTATAAATTGAATAAATAATATAGTACATTCATAACAGAATATCAAAATACTTAAATATATTTGCTTAGGAAGAAAACAAAAATTTGTCTCATGTGCACCCTGGGTTTATGTCAGAGAGATTCTATGGTCAATTCAGGAGCCATTGAAGTTTCTATGACAATAAATCCCCGCAGATTCATTGCTATGAAAGTGAAAATGATGAGAAGAGCTAATTTATGTACATTCCTACTATCTCCTCCACTGTGGGAAAAATGTGCCAGCTCCTCTTTGGGCTGATTGAAAAACAAGGGAGATGTGAGTTCAAAATCTTCCCCAATTTATCCTTGAAGTGTCTTTAATAATAGGTCTTCTGGAGAATAAGAACTTCCATTAGTAGATCAATATTGAGAATAAATCTAAAGCACACATGAAAGCTTACATCTAAATAAAGAAGCATGGGATTATGCCATGCCATTGAGACACATATTAGACTATACTGTTAAGCCTGGCATTTTTAACCATCTTCATTAATAAGGCCTCTCTATTCTTTAGATAGGAAAAAGAGCATTTCATGTAAAACATTTGGATAATGAAATACTACTGCAGATATTTACTAACAAGACAAGAATTAAATGATGGCATCTAATTGAACATGATAAAAGCTACATGTAGTATCATTCAATGGCTATTTGGAGACAGAATTCTTCATGGTGGATCCTGGAGACTAAATGGTCTTCACTCCTTAAACTTGTGAGGTAATGTCAGCTTCAGATCTGCAGGAATTTCAAGTCACCCATCAGGTATTTAAAGATCAATTCCAAAAGGCCATAGAAACATATACATACTTTAGTGACTAACATTATGAACAACTTTCTCATCTTCCCTAACACCTTCGCCTATTGGTATCTATGGTTTATCACCTGTGATAACTTACAATTAATGACTATAACTATGATCTATGATCTATGCTCTATCATTTTGTTGTTTATATGTACAGTGAGAGCTTGTGAACCAGAGGCAAATTCCTTGGGTGTCCAATCATATTGGCCAATAAAAAATTCTGGTCTATTCTAGTTCTTTCTCTACAGTTCCTGCTCTTTCAATTGATGGCTTAGTCTAGATATCATCACATTAATTGCAATCAAAAAGCTGGACAATTGATGTTTGACTCATTCAGGAAACTCCTTTATCTTTGAAAGCCTCATTGATATTCCACAGATTATTATTAATTCCTGTTACATTTCCTAAACATACCACTCATCTATTTTACTTCTACTTCCTGACATAATTCAGAGCAACTCTAGAATCTTGGAAACATTGGCAGAAGCTCCAATAACTCATTGACTAGAAGGAATATAGACCTAAAGAGCAGAAAAAATAGAAGACCATGTTTCTGTCCTGAGAGTAGTCTAGCAGTTTCACCTAATGTTTCCTGTAAAGGCTAAACCTATAGAGCAATAGGAGAGGGCTTAAGTGAGAGACAATGTTATGGAAGCCGATGATCCAAAAGTTGAAGAACTTCTGAAGAATTGATTAATCTGAGCCTTGACTCACATCCCAGGAGCTAACTAAACAGAGATTCAGCCACAGCAACCTGAGGAGTCACAGGTACTGATGATTCGGTTGATTCGACTCTTGAGCCCAAGTCCGTTAACAATTAGGAGCAAAGGAAGTCAAGGCTTGTACTTAAAAGGAAGAAGTCTGACACAGCCAATTAGTCAAGCAAAGAATAGAATAGAATAGAATAGAATAGAATAGAATAGAATAGAATAGAATAGAATAGAATAGAATAGAATAGAATAGAATAGAATAGAATAGAATAGAATAGAATAGAATTCTTTATTCGTCAAGTGTGATTGGACACACAAGGAATTTGTCTTCGGTACATAAGCTCTCAGTGTACATAAAAGCTGTAAGTGATAAATCAAATAGGGCTATATAAAAAAGATGATTTTTAGAATGGGCTCTTTGTGGCAAATGAATATGTTAATTTCCTATCTGTGACTGGTCTGTGGTTGAGTTACTTGGGACATGGGATTGGATGTGGACTATTCTTAGATCTTCCTAATCTTGAATTGGTCTCTCTGGCCTCATTTGCTGAAAGTAAGGTCTCTTGCCTGTTTTCTATGCAGAGGGCTTTCAGTTTGTTCTGCACTTTGTGTTACTGTGGTGAAAGATTTATAACTGCAATAAATACTTGAGTTTGTTATCAGAAGCTGGCACTGTACGGGTAGCTGGCAGCAAAGAACACTTCTATGCGCTTCTTCTTAAGCATTTGATCCAGGCTTCTCACTCTTCCTCCCTAGATACTTGTGGGGGCAAGTGAAAATGAGGGGATGGGCTGTTAAAGTGCTCATCACTTCCTATTATTCTTAACACAGATAAAGGCGGGTGCTCACCTGTGCCATGTGTTTCAGATGGTAGATGACATGAGCACATCACAAGTCATGTTCTTTGTATGGACTGAAGGAACACACTGTTTTGTATCAGTTTGGATGCTAGATAAGAAACTGGCTGTCCTTCATCTACTTGACATGTCAGGATGTCCAGTGAAACTACACCTATCTGTTGTGAATGATAGGCAGCCACACACAGAATAACAAGATATTTTACTATATGACCCCAGATACAGTGGATATTTACAGCTGAGGTAACTTCTACACTTGTATCCTCCTTCACTGCAGCAAACCTCCTAAGGACAAAAATGGTCATTTTGAGCCAGGTTCTGCCCTTAATTATTTTCATTAAGTCCTTGGTTAATTTCAAGAAAAGTTGATGGGAGTACAGTAGAAGCTCTGGTCACTACCATACTTCATTCCATAACTTTGGCGATTTCTTTATTTTCTAATGTTTCATCTTTAGGAATTTCTGGGTCAGGGGTTGTGTTTGATCACCACCTGAGTATGTGTTCATGACCAAATTCAAAAATTTTGTGATTTTTTTGGGTCGGAATCCGATTTGGTCGTGGTCAGAAGCATTTGTGAACAGAGGTTCTACTTAATGCTGCAAGGAGAATGTTGGGACAGAAGTATGATTTTGGCCCTTATTCACATATAATTTATACTTTTGGGTAAACCTAGTTTTGCAAATTGCAGGTAAATCCTTGCCTTAAAAAAATTACAGAATAATAAAGGCATTCATTTTGATAGCTAACTGCTAATCAAGTTTTCAAAAATCATTTAAATTATTGCAAGAAAAATGCCACTTGTCTAAAATTGTGGAACGGCAGTACACTCCATTAAAGTATATCTTGATATCATAATTTGCTCCAGTGATATTAACAGTATCCACAACTTCTGAATTACTATTAACTCTAAAATGTGTTTTGGATTATTCCAAATCAACTCAAATAGACAATTAGAGAATATTGCTAAGTTGAATGTTACTTATTTGCAGATACTGGAGTAACAATTCAACAATTAAGAGTTTTAAAGACTGTTAGGAATGTTTCTTACAATATTAAGATGAGATTAAGACAAAATATTTTCTTTCTTGACTACTGGGCACTTCTGAGAACATCAGTAACATTCACAGTTGATAAAGAAAAGAAGAGTGGAAATAATATAATTTCCATTCTCCTTGTTCTTTCCCAGACAGAGGCCACTGAAGAATATATAAATATTTTTTCTGGGATATAATATATCTGATAATACAGCCGAGGACTACAAGATCTAGGCTGCAAATATGAACATCCCCAAACAGTGAGAATACACTTTTTTCCTCTGCTGTCATCTAGTAGTTATACAGATGTTTGCAGTTAAATATGCTTGTCCTGAATTCTATTTCCTGTCAGAATATCCAAAACTGTTTTGCGTTTGATTTCATTCAAATTGTTTGAGTTTCTTTCAGCTGGACTACAGCCGACCCAAAAGAGGTTAACCAAACTTTCATCAATGCAGTATTTTGTATCAAATATGAAACAACCCTCTTTTTCTATTCATGTACATTCCACATTGTTGGGACTTTTCAATGTCCCAGGCACTATGTTAGGTAAGTTAAATCAACATAAAAATAGTAGACATCCCCTGTCTACTATTTAGCAAACTGGTTTTGATGGCAGCTTGAGATCATTAGTTTTAAAAGCTAATGTCAGAGCTTTGATTTAAATTCAAAAACAGTTGGCAGTTGGAGAAAGAGATACAGATTGAACCAGTCAAGTGGAGCAAGCCTGCTGGTAAATTGCTGTAAATAGTTTCTGAATAATTCATTTCACTCTCTTTTTTTAAAAAAAAATTGGACTATTTTAAAACTTGCTTTTCAGAGTAAGACAATTTTCCAACCATATTTACATCAGTGTTGTTTTTGTACTGTGTTGTTTTTGTACTGTGAAATCAAATATATCAGCCTCAAATTTTGTGACAATTTTCCTAAAAGGAAACAGATTCATAGCAACAGCAATAGCATTTAGACTTATATACCGCTTCACAGTGCTTTACAACCCTCTCTAAGCGGTTTACAGAGTCAGCCCATTGGCCGCAACAACCTGGGTCCTCATTTTACCCACCTCAGAAGGATGGAAGGTTGAGTCAACCTTGAGCCTGTTGGGATTTCAACTGCCAAATTGCAGGCAGCTGGCAGGCAGCAGAAGTAGCCTGCAGTACTGCACTCTAGTCATTGTACCACCGTGGGTCATAAAGAAACATGAGATAGTAAAGAACATTTATTTCACCATACTTACCCAGTATCTTGAGTTTTCCATGTCATTGTGATTCTATGTACTTTTTCAAGAAAAAAAATCTACAGATATTAAAATTGAATATTTGAAATATTATCAAAGATCTCAACAGATACACATTTATTTACTTGAATAGTCTGGGTATTTATTTATTTATTTGTTTGTTTGTTTGTTCGTTTGTTTATTTATTTATTTATTTATGTTAAAAAAGACTTACCTCCTGGAAAAACTTTTCACCCATTGGACCAAACTGATGGTCTGAAGATTTAATTCCAGATACTACAAATCCAGAACTATAAATCTGAGGCTTCTGAAAGTCAGTTTTAAATTTTTCGTAGAAACCTGGTTTGAGGTCTCCATCGTTTAACATTTTCTGTTCATTTGCCAGTCCACAAGCAGGGGGCATGCAAGACAATCCAGACTGATCGAGCTGTCTGATTGCCTGAGGGTTCCTTCTAATGTAAGTTATTATTTTAGGCCTCACATGTTTGGGCTTGGGAATGGCAGGAGTTTCAAGCTTCTCTTCAGGCTTCTCCATATCCTCGTTCTCACCATTATAACTGGCTGGTAGGGGCCCTTTGGGATTTATAAGGATTGGCTTAGGGATCCCACTATTAGATGTAGTTTTATTAGGCACTTTAGGGGATAGGCTAAGTAACTGGGTGCTCTCAGTGGCAGGTAGGGTTGCAGAACAAGATGGCAGCTTGTCAACATGAGGCGCACCAAGTTCCTTCAAGCTGCTGTTTGACACTGTGCTGTGGCTACTGGCATTCACAGCTGCAGAAGGGCGCAAAGGTGTTGGGGGATATAAGATTTCACTTTGTGCTATTATTTTACAGCTTTCTGGTGCATTGTTTGAATGCTGTTTCTTTTCGTTAACTGTCTTCTTGCTCTGAACTGAAAAATGTGTGGTTTCTAAATCACTGTCCACAAGGCTAAAATTTACTGAGATATTTTCTGTATTTTGTGGTTTGGGAGCTTTCAAATCAGACTGGACAATTATAACATCTTCACCGGGTCCTTTGAGTAGAGTCTGTTTATTTTCATAGTTATTCAGATGTTTGCTGTCTATCACATTAACGCTATCCATAAAAGACATGTGCCCATTAACTGCTGGAATACAACTTGTGCTACCAACATGTGGGTTTTCATTCCTTCTTGACGTCAATTTATCAACATGTATAGTATCATCATCAGGAGCTGAAATAAAGTCTACCTCTTTTACAGCTCTATATTCCCCATTTGCTTTGCTTGCTGCTTTGCTGTTACTGTAATTATTTTCTTTTCTTAAATCTGGAGAGCCATTCTCCCTTATCAGACTTCCATTAATAGAATCAAATCCTTCATTTAAAAACAGATCCTCTTTTGGCAACTGATGTAATTTGGTCTTGTGTATTTCTGTCTCCATATCCTTTTGATGCTGTACCACATTATTTTCTTCTGCTGGACCTCCAAGAAATTCAAATAACATAACCTTGTTTGTCTTTTGCTCACCCACATGCTTAGACTGTGAAGACAGAAGACATTTCGCCTCCCCTTTTCCTCTCTTACCACTTTGATGATCCATATGTGCTTCTGGTTTCCGAAGTTCATTGGATTTAACAGTTAAATGTAGGTCAACAGCAGCATGATGCAGAGGGCCTTGTTTGTTGGCATTTGGTATATTATCCACACCTGATTGTATGGCTGGGGCACTTGCTCTTTCCATTTCTGAGGTAGACGAATATTTAAGATAAGGTATAGTGCTTCCTTCTGATAGACCATCAGTTGGACGAAACACCATACCTAAAAAATGGTCTCTTGATGTTTTCTGAGATTTTTCTATGTCCCCACTCAAATGATGTGAAGTGTTGATAGAATCCAGGGATACAGAAAGCAAGCGTTTACCTGATACACGGCCAACAAATTCTTTTTCTGTTTTAGCCATAAGTTTTCTTGATCTCCCCAAAGAAAGGCGTTTTATTCCTTCTGGCTCAACACTTCTAAGTGTTTTTTCCTTGGAAACATGCTGAATAAGATCAGCGTCGCTTTTTGAAAGTACTACTGAAAAGCTATCACTTGTATTGATCCTCAGATTAGACAAACTGTGTCCTCGGCTAATGGTGACTAGCTTTGAAGTGTCCTTAAGCCCTTCAGGCCTACAATCGGCATGCAATTTCTTGCTGATGGTAGAAGACAATATAAACTCTGATTCACCAGTGGTGCCCTGAAGATTGTTCCTCTGACAGTCTAACTGTCTGTTGGTTTCTTGCTTACTGGTGTGTAAGCAAGCAGATTCTCCTGAAATATTGCTTGTCCTTATTGCTGTTCCAGAGGTTCTGACGTCTGATATGATTTGATTGGCATTTGTGTCTCCTACAGACACCATGTGTTCATTGTTGTTTTTCATCTCATTTCTGTTGGTCTGTAATAGATTGTAACATGATTTGTTGGGAACTAACGGTGCACTCATTTTCAGATTTCAAGTGGCCACGTCTTCCACAGTCTTACTGAAAGGAAATGGTATCCGTGCCAGCCACTATCCGAGCATGCTTTTCTTAAGACGACTCCAGTCATAAACTTGTCAACCAAAAAAAATTCTTTTTTAGACCAGTCAAGTCCATTGTCAATAACATGACTCAGTCATTATTATATCAGAATGTAAAGGAAAGAATTTTCCATAAATAAAGATTCAATAAGTGCAAAAAACATCCATTGGAGCAACTCTTAAAATGCAACAATCCACAGAATCTGTAACAGAAAAAAAAATCAGAATTTTAGTTTATACCATCTGAGAATTAGAAGTCTGCACCAGAACAAAGTTGCTATTAACTAACTCTCTCATTATTTTAAAACAGACTGATACATCTGGAAAATTTCACTTTCTTTAGCAATAAAAATCAAAATTACTAAAAGAGCAATAAACTGTGGTAACTAAGAGTGTGCATTGCAAGCAAGGGAGACTCCATGAAAGTCCTAATCTAATACTCAATTCACCAAATAACTTTAGACAAGATTGTTTCAATATTAGTTTTCGTCCCTGTTTATAAAATAGAAATGTTCCTTCCAATAGGAAGCTGGAACAACAGTGGAGATGAGCAATTGCCCTCATGGATTATTATTTTTTGTGGATTTCCCAGAGACATAAAGTTGATTAGTGCATGAAACAATTATTGATTACTGTACAATTATATACTTGTGTTTTATCCTTGTAAGCTGCCCAGAGTCACCAAGAGTGAGTTGGGCAGCAATATAAATTTTCTTCATAAATAATAATAAATAAGATATTGGACTTTGGTCTGATTCATTATGAGTCTTTCTTGGGTTTTTTTTTATGACATGAGGATAGTAACATGACATTTAATAGGACACTGCTGTTGTAAGGATTTATTAAATCTATGTAAAGCACATTAACCACTTTTTAAAAAGCCCATAAATGCTAAGCATTTCTGTATAGATTTTGATCCCACAACCCACAGATAATCCTACCAGAGTGCATAATTAAGGTATGTTCTTAGCAAAGTATATGGGCTGAGATGCATTACACATGCATCTAATACTTATGAAGATTAGTGAACATTTCATTCCTATAATGCTTAATTAATTAAATTAAGGAAACTGAACCCAAAATAGGGATTTCATTTAAAGTTTTTAAAAATATTTTTCCTCTAAATATTCTTTAGGATATTAATTTTAAATAAATGTTGTGACCTGTCTTAAATGTTAATAATAATAATTAAACTAATAGTATAGAGCTCCTATGGGAAACTACATTATTACTCATTCTTTAAAAGGAACAAGAACTACTTCTGACTAAATAAAATGAGGAAAATAATATTGCCTTTTTTTGTATGCTTTTTTTCCCCCAACTTCCTTTTTTAAATAGTATTTTTTTACAACAGGGTGTCCCAACCTTTTCTATACCCTGCACCCCTAGATTGCTTCTGATATATTTTTGCATCCCTTACAAAAATAAATAATTATATGCATATAATTATGCATATACACTATAATTTTGAAACTTCTAAACTCAAGTTTTCACACCCTTTGGAATATTGTCTTGCACCCCCAGGGGATATTACCCCTGATTTCCAAAGTATAAAAAGAACTATTTTTCCAGTGCTAAATCAATGTATCCTTTTTCTGTTGTTTAACCGAACAGCTTCATTTGTGACATGAACTGAATCACTTCGGCTAGAAAGCAGGTGTTGTAGTTTGCCGGTAGCTGGTGCAGACGGCAGCAGAGCCAGACAGTGAGGAAGAAAGGTTGTCAAGCCCGAAATTGACATAAGTGTAGCCATTTTAGTTAGTCTTAGTATATATTCTTTTTTCTTAGTTTCTCTGTGGCAGTCATCGGGGGAAGGATTCCGGGCTTGCCACATTCCTAAGGGGGGAGGAGTGGAGATAAAGAGAGTTGTTTTGGCTAGGTGATCTTTCTTCCCATGGGAAACAAGCTGTCTGTGGTTGAGGTGGAGATTTATGACATCAAGTAACGTTGAATTACTTCCATTGGAGAATGTGACTTTTGGGGATTGTTTCTAACTTGTAATATTGTGGGATTTTTCCGGTTTGTGTCCAGTTGGGGATTCTGGAGAGGACTTGGATGAGGGTCCTGTGTCTGATGCAGGGATGGGGCCAGGACCATCTGGGAGTGGGGTGCTGCCTCTGGAGACTTCGAAGTCTGGTAGCAGTGAAGCAGAGGACCCAGGGGAGCCTGTTCCCAGTGCGCATGTGCGCAGGGCTGCTAGAAGGAGAGAGCAGCTGAAACAGAAGGGGCAACTCGGGAGTAAGGCTGGGAGGTGATTACCCCTCCCATAAGGGATAAAAGTCAGACCCTCAATGACGAACTCTTTGCAGGAGGCAAAGTAGTTCGATAGATTCTGAGTCCTCCTTGAAGCTCTGTGTACTCTGGTCATTTTTTCCTGGTACTTCGGTTGGTTTCTGTTGTAATTAATTTGGATACTTCTGTTTTTGGAAGCATTCCACAGCACTGAAAGGCATGTGGTTATCTTGGGGGACTGTTTAAGATTAGTTCTGGCTGGAAATGAAAGTAATTCCCAGCATTGCATTAAATTAGGTTTTGCTTTTAAAACAAGTTTGTGTTTCATTACGTTTGATGAAGCCTGGGTCAGAACAGCAGATTACTGTGAGTTCAAATCCCACCTTAGCTATAAAAGCCAACTGGTGACCTTGAGCCAGTCACTCTCTCTTAGCCCAACTGTTGTTATGGGAAAAATAGGAGGAGGAAGATATAACAGTAATAGCAGCAAAATCTGATCAATCTACACTAGGAAATAAATCTCAGGAGCTTTTGTTAGCATATATCAAAACCAAGATAAATTGTATTAGCTCAAAATTTAATAGATTTTTTAAATTTAAATATAAATTTGCCAAATCATTATTTCATGAACCAATGTATAAACTAAAGTTACATATCTGAAATTTTTATTGTAATTTATCCTTTCAAAACAGCATGCACAGATGTGTAAATTAGAGGAGAACATCTTACTTTTGAGTAGTTTTGCATATTGATGTACAAAACACACAATAGTAGAACTAGATGTAAGAAATTCTTAAATCAGATAAAATTACATACAGTAAAAGAAATGACTACAGAGGTGAGAATTTTCAAATAGACAGAAGTAGAATTAGGATGATATGTATGCATAATTGAAAAAGAGGGAGAGAAACAGAAAAAACCCATAGTTGATAAATTTGCCCATCTGTGCCAATAGTTGTTGCTGTTGTTGTTCAGATTTTAATCTGAAAAAGAGAAGGATTCTGAGCTTCTCTCTATGGATCACTAACACCATCTGCTACAAAGCCATTCTCATCTATTTTTAAAAACAAAAACAAAAAGGCACACTTTCTTACAGTTGCAGACCTTCAACACAACATTAGTAGCAAGGGAAACTATGAGCATCAAAGCTAAGGGACACACTCCTTTTGAAAGAAAAGTGTTGAATTTTTACACTTTTTTCTTGGTACTCAGAAGATTCACCTTTCATTTTTCTACCCCTTGAAAATAATAAAAGTCTCAATTCTTTTAGTGACCTATCAATTGGGTGTCTTTTTCAGAATTGTAAGGTGAATGAAATCTTTGATACTAGTTTTAGTTAGAGCATTTTAATCCTCTGTTGTTCATTCTAAAGCTATTAATTAAAGGGATTATATTAATTATTTTTATTGGAATTTTTCTTACGGGACAGCAGACCAATCCAATGCACAAGCAACCACTCAAGATGTAAATAGACTCTTAACTGGGTGTCATGGAAGTGCCAAAGGCAACAGTCGGAGAAGGCTAAAGAAAAAGTACTAGACAACAGATGGTTTGATTCAAATCACAACAATGAATTCCAATTATAGCTTTTCCCCTCTTTTCTTCTCATCCTCTCATTTGGAATTCCAGCAATTGAACATTTAAAATAAGATAATTAATTTCAGGGTGACATTCTAAGTATATCTGTCCCTTTAGTAGTAGAGATATTTTTATTTGGTATAAGCAGTTTTTTTTCCCACACACCAAAACAATGCCTTTTCAAATGTAGGTATATGATATTACTTTGTTCTTTCATCAGATTTATTTCCTGTCTTCCCCCGCTCCCCCCAGTTGCTTAAGATGGCTTATATGGGATGCTCTTTATTTGCACAATTGCTTTGTAGGGTCAATTGGACCTAAAGAGGATAACAGCCTCCAATCTAACCAGTCAATTTTCTTGGACTCTCCTAACTATGTTCCATTTACCACAATAACAAATTGGAAGAACCAGCATAATCAATTAATGCCTGTGAAAGTATATTTTTGATATTAGATGCATGGTTGGGTTCTATGAGGTGGATTTTTAAAATACTTTATGCCATATATAGTCTTCTTATTTTAGATAGTGTGGGTTACTTATATTCCAAACCTTCCCATCTAGATTACGGCAATGCATCATTCACATGATGCGAATGCAACAGACTTCAAAAAGCCATAGATTTCATTGTTGTCCAGAATATGGCTTCGGTTCCAGTCTTGAACCAGATTTAACCATCTTCATTTACTCAACTTTAGTCCCTAAAAATGAGCCCACTAATGTGTTGTTTTTTTTTAAATTCAGAAAGCCCTTTCTTTCTGCCTTGTGCTGTTGTGCTCTTGGGGTATGATTACAGTCCTTCTCTTGGACACTGTCAAGTAAAGTGTAGCTCCGAGTTATACATCTTTTTAGTGGTGGTGCTCAAGATAGAGAAAGTCTCATCATTGTTTAAATCTCACTTTAACATTTGTTCTTCATATTCTAAAGTCTTAATTGCATTTTTCATGTACCATATTTTTGTTATATTGCAGTTGCAACTTGCTTTGTTTCTTATGAATACCATCCTGAGAACAAGCAACTTTTCACATTGTTTTTGAGACTCAAATGTCCTATGTTTTACTAGCCTTGCATACTAGTCAATTGATTGGATTATCCTTTTGGTAACCCCTTGCATCTTTTCATATCCTTAGGCCTAATGCAGCCCAAATTTTACATATAAATTATCTGCTCAATTCAACGGACAACACCTCTCAGGTTCATGCAAGGCTGGTTTCACTGAGTGATGGAGGGAAGTAAAGAATTATATAATAGCTAAAGACTGGCATATAATTTCGGCAAATGAATCCGAAATAAGAACTCACTAACAATAATCCATTAGTAATTTTCTGCTTTTCTATGGTAACTGCCAAGGGATGCAGAGAGCTTGTTCCTTTCATCAAATTGACAGTTGGAATCACAACATCATACTGTTCCCCTTATAAATGGGTGTGAAATGTGATGATGCGAAAAGAGTGAGGCTTGTATCATGAAGGTATAAACCCTGTTTTTTTTCCATTCTGCCTCCCTTTGTAGACCTCCTTATTCTGCCTAATTGAGAGGCCAGCATCCTGCTTCCCAAATGATGGATCCAGCCCTATGATTTTGAACTTTTTCTCTGGAGGCATGTTTTGTACATGAGAAGGAAGACTGATGGCATTAAATAGAACTCTGTCCTAAATTTCCCTCTAAGGCAGGAGTGTCAGACTCAAGGCCCAGGGGCCTGTGGGAGGGGAGTGCTTAAACCTGGCCTGTGGGGCCACTCTGGAAACAGTGAAGGACTGGCCCGTAGTGCCTCTGCCAGTGAATACAGAGTTCAGGAGGGCCACAGGAGGCTTGCAAGAGGCTGTCACAGCTAGAAACGGAGCTTGGGAGGGTCAGACGCGGGCCCTCCCAAGCTCCGTTTTCATTGGCAGAGGGTTGTAGGAGGCCGTTGCAGCTGGAAACTGAGCGTGGGAGCCTGTTTTTCTTGACAGAGTGCTTGGGCCATCACAGGCGTCCCTGACACGAGTCACGTCGAGATGGCCACACCCACCCTGGCCATGCCCACTCCACCCTCCCCAATGGGGTTAAACACAATGCTGGTGTGGCCCTTAATGCAATGGAGTTTGACAGCCCTGCTCTAAGGGATGGCCTCCGTAGACACGTTTTACTACACAATGGCTGTAAAAGAAAACAATCTACTCTCCAATAAACAATTTGGTTTCAGAAAAAAACTATCCTGTAATCTGCAACTCTTACACTGCAAAAACATATGGACGACACGACCAGGGCAAAGCAATAGACGCAATCTACATAGACTTCTGTAAAGCCTTTGATTCAGTGGTACACGACAAACTACTCCTAAAAATAAAATCCTATGGTATCTCTGGACAACTGAATAACTGGATAGAAGCATTCCTGGCAAACAGACAACAAATGGTCAAAATTGGGAGCGTCCTATCAAATTCTGTACCTGCCAATAGTGGTGTCCCCCAAGGCAGTGTTCTAGGACCAACTCTCTTCATACTATACATAAATGACCTCTGTGATCATATTAAGAGCAATTGCGTTCTTTTCGCTGATGATGTAAAGCTGTTCAATACCACAGACAATACTGTTACCCTACAAAAAGATCTTGACTATGTATCAGAATGGTCAAACAAATGGCAACTTCAAATCTCAACAAATAAATGCTCTGTCTTACATATTGGCAAAAAAAATCAGAAAATAAAATACAAGCTGAATAGTCAAGATCTTGTTGATGACCCAAGCTCTGTAAAGGACCTTGGAATACTCACCTCTAATGATCTAAGTGCTAGAGCCCACTGCAACTACATAGCCAAAAAGGCATTAAGAGTTGTTAACCTAATCCTACGTAGCTTTTTCTCGGGTAATATCACACTACTAACCAGAGCATACAAAACATTTGCTAGACCAATACTCGAATACAGTTCATCAGTCTGGAACCCACATTACGTATCTGATATTAGCACAATTGAGAAAGTCCAGAAATATTTCACAAGAAGAGTTCTCCACTCCTCTACTCGTTGTAGAATACCTTATGCCACCAGACTTGAAATTCTAGAACTAGAAAACCTTGAATTACGCCGTCTTCGGTCTGATTTAAGCATGATATATAAAATCATACATTGCAATGTCCTACCTGTCAATGAATACTTCAGCTTCAACCATAACAACACAAGAGCACACAATAGATACAAACTCAAAGTTAACCGCACCAAACTTGATTGCAGGAAATACGACTTCAGCAATAGAGTGGTCAATGTCTGGAATACTCTACCCGACTCTGTAGTTTCTTCCCCAAACCCCAAAAACTTTAACCTTAGACTGTCTACTATTGACCTCACCCCTTTCCTAAGAGGTCTGTAGGGGGCGTGCATAAGCGCACCAACGTGCCTACCGTCCCTGTCCTATTGTTTCTCTTATTCTTCTTTTATTTTTCTTATATGTACCCATTTCATGTATTCACAACTATGTATACACTTATACTTATTATCTTGTAAACAATTGGCAAATCAAATAAATAAATAAATAAAATAAAAAGAAAACAGGAAGGGGGATGTACCCAGATTAAAAAGGCAAACATCATACATGAAGAGACACATCAGAAGTACTTCTAGCCTACCATCCTGTTATTTACTGTCTTCTGTTAGATCCGTGATGGCAAACCTATGGCATGCATGCCACAGGTGGCACACAGAGCCATCTGTGCCGGCACGTGAGCTGCAGGCAAACTTACCTCACTGTGCATGTGTGTTCGGCTGGTTTGAGGCCTTTTTTGGCCTCTCAAAGGCTTGAGGAAGGCTTCTTCGGGCTTCTACAAGCTCTGTAGGCCGAAATCTAGCCCTGTTTCATCACTTCCTGTTTTTTGGGAGGCTGAAAAAGGCCTCAAATTGCCCAAAAATCAGCTGAGAGGTGCAGTGCAGGTAAGGGGATGGGGGATTGCGCGCGCATGTGTAGGGGGCATGGGGGGGCGCACATTGCCTTCTGGGCGCTGGCACGCAAGTGCAAGCATGCAATCACGCACACAATTTTTGGCACAGGAGCCCAAAAAGGTTAGCCACCACTGTGCTAGATAGTTATGAGAAATTCGTACGCAACAGAATGAAATAGTTCACACTTACCCTTGTCTCCCAGTCTCTGTTTTTTGCTGCCCAAGGATAACTTGTTTAAGATATAACATATTTCTGGACAAAGTAAATTGCTGTGATTTAGGCACTGCATTCATGTTAATTCTTCTTTTCAGAGTTACTTCAGCCTTGGGCAATACACTAAAAATGACAAATTGCCTATGACTTTGAATTCACTTTAAGCCAAGGAAGTTGTGTTGTTACCAGAAACACATTTAGAAGCTTTCTTATATAAAAATGCATTCACCATGTAGGCATCTTTGTCAAAGAGAAGACTTTTTGAGCAACTTGTCTTCTGCTTTTTCTGCTGTTTAGCCCTGACTAAATCTGTAATTGACACTGTATTTACCTGAATGTAACATTAGATTTTTCCTGAATAATTTAACTTTGAGAGTTAAATTATCTCAGAGGGTCTGAAAATTACTAATGTGGTACATTTATCTTATGTTTAAAAGTATTGAACATTCTACTCTAAATACATAGTCAGAGTATTATAAAAATATAAATACATATGTGAATACATTTATATATGTAAATACTTATTCAGAAAAATATGATGAAATTAGCTAATGTACAAATGTACATATTCTGGATAAGACATGCCACAACCGTCATTTTGAAATCACTATCTAATGAAGTTTACACTTTTAGTGGTGAATAGTTTGCAGATTGTTAGCTTCCAGTTAGCCATACATTTTTCATTTATGGTACAACTCATAGTGGTGTTCCAGAACATGGAACAGATGCAGCTTGTAACAGATGACTCAGACACAGAATAGTCCAGTTTAACATTGTTTGCATGGTTTCAAATGGCTTCAAATTATAGTTGTCTCTTGGCTCTGGGATCATATGGAATTTTAGATCAAAACAAATCATTTAATTACAATCATAAGGCCAGATGTAGTAGAAAATGTAAAACAATAAGTAACATAGGATCCTAATTAATGGATGTCCAGATTGTAGCACAAAACTGACAATTTAGGAGTATATTTTGGCTCCTTGTAAGTAGAAATGACGCTCCCTGTCTGAATTTCCCCCCCAAGATGAGATAAAGTCTGCCTAAGATCCTTATATAAGGAGCAACATTTTAGCAAATGGCTTAGAGTTTCTGCTGGGCCATCACCAAATGAACATAAACATCTCTTAAAATCTCCAAAAAGGATTGTTGAGGACACTGCATCCAGCCTGGAAAATGGGAACTTCAATATAATTTATGACAATAATGATGGGAAGAAGAACATTTTCCTGTCAATCATCCAATAGATATACTTACAAAAATCCAATCAGTTTGATTCAGATGTAGTCTATGTAATGAAGAAAATTCAATGAAACATCAACTAGTAATTAATTTAAATCATATTGACTCCAAATATCAGTCTTCATGACTATGATGTTCTACATGGTTATTGGACTTCAGCTTGGAAGACCCACAGATTGTAAAAGCATCGTAAAAAAATATTTGAAAACACCCAGGTTGGGGAAAGCTATCTAATACTACTGTGCAGCCTGGGGATTTTAAGGACTTTTTAGAAGTTCAGTGCGAGGCACCACCTCAGATTTTTTTTTAAAAAAATCCTTTTAATAAGAAATATATTAAAATGAGAAGCATGAATAGTTTTATTTTCTTACCCTCCCTTAACAGGCAAAGTAATTGCACTACATTCCACTAAGAATGCCTCCCTCCGAGCCTTGATAACATAGATAAGTTATTCACTTTTAGATTGCAAGGCAAGAACTTTTAATACTCTGTCTTCAACTTTTTCTATTCCGATTTCTGTCTAAATCACCTTTAAGACTGGGGAACTACCAGAGGACTGGAAAAAAGCTGATGTGATTCCCATTGTCAAAAAAAAGGGAGATCCATCCATAAGAACCTCCATAAGAACCATCCATAAGAACCATCCATAAGAACCTCCGTTGCCGCCCTGACCTAACCATACAGCAACGTGCCCGCTCCCGTGCACTCCGCATCGAACTCAAAAACCGTCTAGACAATGGAGAGAAGGACCTGTACATTGACTACCATGCTGACTGTATCAAAAGTAAACCACTCAACCCAATACTCAGCTTTTACCCTCAACCACAACCCTACCTCAACCCATCCACCATCACCCAAGACTAGGCACGCACGCCCCCAACTACCTCAATTCCAACTACTGCCGGCCTTAAATGCAAACTACTCAATGCAAGAAGCCTCGTGAATAAAATACCTGAATTTCTCTTCCTCCTAAATATGGCTAACTTCGACATTATATTTGTCTGTGAAACATGGCTCAATGCATCTCTCCCCACTCCATTACCACAGTAAGAGACTATCATGTTTACAGATCAGATCGTGAAAATCGTCGAGGAGGTGGAGTTGCTATATTCTATAAAAATCCTTACATCTAAAAATATCCAAGTTACCCAGGAGTTTGCCCTTCCTGAAACCATCATCTGTGAACTATCCTCAAATATCACAATTCGATTCTTACTATGTTACAGAGCACCTGATTATGACATCGAACATGTAAACAAGCTAAATACATTACTAACATGGGCTGCATCCTGCCCATACCCTTTTATCCTTCTTGGTGATTTCAATCTACCTCATATTAACTGGACCCTAAATGATTGTACAACTGAAATCATACACACAACCTTCTACAATGCTATTACAAATCTGGGACTGGAACAACTAGTAACCAACAACACTAGACTAAACAACTGCCTCGATCTCATCTTCTGCAACAGTTTGAACCTAATCTACGGAATACAATCTAAAGAACCCTTTTCCAGTAGTGACCACAATATGATCGACTTTTGTCTCAACATACATCCACACAAAAATCACCACAATGATGTAATCCCCTATTGTAACTTCAAAAAGGCAACTATGATCTTATAGACAACGATCTCTCATCCCTTGATTGGCAATCTCTATTCACTGGATGCAATACCGTTGAAGACCATTATAACATATTTTTACTTGAAGTCAAAAGAGTCATCAAACTATATGTACCAACAACAACTCCCAAAACAAAACAAAAAAGCAGATTACCCATATCAATAAGGAAACTTCAATCCAAAAAGAGATCACTCTGGCGGAAAAACAAATCTGGTCACGTTGCCAATTTCAAAAACCGATACAAAAATCTATGCCACCAGATAAAGACCGAATGCACCAATTATCACATTAAACAAGAGGAAAACCTTCTAAGCACCAATTCCACCCGCTTTTTACAATTTTGTAAACAACAAACTAAAAGACTCAAGGTCCATCCCTCCCTTGATAGGACCTGATGGTAAAGACTGCAACGACGACACCATTAAAGCCAACATCTTTAACACATTCTTCGGCTCAGTATTTGTAAACAGCAATGGATCATGCCCAATATTTCCTAGCCGTACTACAGATAACAACAATGATCTAATACATATCGATTTCACAGAAGACAATGTTGAAAAAGCAATACGCAACCTAAAACCATCTCTATCTATTGGACCGGATGGAATATGTGCCTACTTCTTAAGAAAGCTATCCACTGCCATAGCCAAACCTCTAAGCATAATCTTTGAAAAATCTTTCAGAACCAGCTCCTTGCCTAACCTATGGTCACAAGCCACAGTCATCCCCATCTTCAAAAAGGGAGACCCAAGCCTAGTTGAAAATTACAGGCCAATCTCCTTATGCTGCGTCACCTGTAAAGTCATGGAATCAATTATTAACCAATCCATCATCCTTCACTTAGAGACAAATAACCTACTCTCCAATAAACAATTTGGTTTCAGAAAAAAACTATCCTGTAATCTGCAACTCTTACACTGCAAAAACATATGGACGACACAACTCGACCAGGGCAAAACAATAGACGCAATCTACATAGACTTCTGTAAAGCCTTTGATTCAGTGGTACAGACAAACTACTCCTAAAAATAAAATCCTATGGTATCTCTGGACAACTGAATAACTGGATAGAAGCATTCCTGTCAAACAGACAACAAATGGTCAAAATCGGGAGCGTCCTATCAAATCCAGTACCTGTCAATAGTGGTGTTCCCCAAGGCAGTGTTCTAGGACCAACTCTCTTCATACTCTACATAAACGACCTCTGTGATCATATTAAGAGCAATTGCGTTCTCTTCGCTGATGATGTAAAGCTGTTCAATACCACAGACAATACTGCTACCCTACAAAAAGATCTTGACTATGTATCTGAATGGTCAAACAAATGGCAACTTCAAATCTCAACAAATAAATGCTCTGTCTTACATATTGGCAAAAAAAAATCAGAAAATAAAATACAAGCTGAATAGTCAAGATCTTGTTGATGACCCAAGCTCTGTAAAGGACCTTGGAATACTCACCTCTAATGATCTAAGTGCTAGAGCACACTGCAACTACATAGCCAAAAAGGCATTAAGAGTTGTTAACCTAATCCTACGTAGCTTTTTCTCTGGTAATATCACACTACTAACCAGAGCATACAAAACATTTGCTAGACCAATACTCGAATACAGTTCATCAGTCTGGAACCCACACTACGTATCTGATATTAGCACAATTGAGAAAGTCCAGAAATATTTCACAAGAAGAGTTCTCCACTCCTCTACTCGCTGTAGAATACCTTATGCCACCAGACTTGAAATTCTAGAACTAGAAAACCTTGAATTACGCCATCTTCGGTCTGACTTAAGCATGGTATACAAAATCATACATTGCAATGTCCTACCTGTCAATGAATACTTCAGCTTCAACCATAACAACACAAGAGCACACAATAGATACAAACTCAAAGTAAACTGCACCAAACTTGATTGCAGGAAATACGACTTCAGCAATAGAGTGGTCAATGTCTGGAATACTCTACCCGACTCTGTAGTTTCTTCCCCAAACCCCAAAAACTTTAACCTTAGACTGTCTACTATTGACCTCACCCTTTCCTAAGAGGTCTGTAGGGGGCGTGCATAAGCGCACCAACGTGCCTACCGTCCCTGTCCTATTGTTTCTCTTATTCTTTTATTTTTCTTATATGTAACCATTTCATGTATTCACAACTATGTATACATTTATACTTATTATCTTGTAAACAATTGGCAAATCAAATAAATAAATAAAATAAATTAAAAACAGATCCAGGAAACCACAGACCAATCAGCTTGACATCAATAGAGCCTTGACATCAATCAAGCAACAAATCTGCAAGCATCTAGATCAGAGGTCTCCAAATTTGGCAACTTTAAGACTTGTGGATTTCAACTCCCAGAACTCCTAGCTGGAGAATTCTGGGAACTGAAGTCCACAAGTCTTAAAGTTGCCAAGTTTGGAGACCCCTGATCTAGAAGCAAGCAAAGTTCTAACCAGAAGCCAACATGGCTTTGTCAAAAACAGATCATGCCAACCACATCTTCTTTCATTCTATGACAAAGTGACTAAATTAGTGGACCGGTGAAATGCAGTGGACATGGTATATTTGCAGATTACAACAAGAGCTTAAATTTACACAGATCTATTTCTAATCCTATCTACTTCTTAATTTTAGAGTTCAATCATCAAACCATCAAATTTCTGGGAAACCCAACTGTAGAATAACCTTGGGTGGCTTCATTATTGAAAAAAATAGCAAAACTAGTACCGTATAAAAGAACATCAATTACCTGGAAAGAACAAATCCAAAGGCATTTATACATACCATGACTTAAGGGACCTGACTGCATACTGAGTGGAAGAGTCACCATGACCGTGAAGAGTCACCATCACAGCAAGACTTGGCAACAAATTAAATAATGTTCTATCAATTGTCCACTCTTTCAGGTTTCTTATTTTGAGAAAATATTAAGCAATAAGAGGGGAAACTTCTTCAGTATTATTTAGTACTCCTCCCCCCAACAAACCATAATAGAAAGAAAACTGACAGAGAAGAAAACATTTCAGTTTCATTTCCTCCTTTATTTCTCTTGCCCATGAATGACATGGCTGTAAACCCATGGTCTGAAAATGGTCTGTGGAAACTCTAATGCATCCATATGTACATGTGCATTAGACTGTGTGTGTGTGCATTTGACTCTAACACTTCAAGGGCACAGAGAAGGAGCATTCTCCTTGTGCAAGCATCCTTGCTAAACACTGCAAAGAATGTGACCCAAAAGCACAAAAGTATGTGTTAAATCTTGTATTCACAGCTAGAAACCTGCACATTTATATTTCCTATAGAATATTTTTTAAACAATGCAATGTTCAGTTCATGAATATTAATTGGTCCAAGTGTAGGATATGATGGGATGTGAATATTTTAAATAAATATAGGTAAGGATCCTTTTCTGCAACAAGATGAAATATGCAGTTGTTTTAATTGTGTATGGGTGGGTGGTTGTTTTTGTAGTCCTGATTAGTGTTTTAATTGCTTTTTCTACAGTACATTTTTTGAACTTCAATGCTTGAGCTAATCATATATGAGCTTTCATCTACTTTTTCTACTTTATTCTGTGGTTCTCTATTCCCAGGACAAACATAGCAGAAGTCTTTCATCTTAGCCTGTAGGAAAAGTAAGTTTCATAACTAACCGGAAGCTATAATCCAGGTTTGATTGCAGAATAGAGTAAAACAGTGAAGGAAAGTACAACAAATGTTGAAACTTGTAGAAGTCTCATAGCATAAAATTAACCTATTTAGAAAGTATTTTTGTGCATAAATGTACCTATTTATATTATCCATTTACTCAAAAGTTAATTCTCCCACTACACTTGGATCTTGTTTATTTATTTATTCATCATATTTATATAACTGCTCATCTCACAATAAAGTGACTCTAGGCAACATTCAATAAAAATCTTCATACAACGCAATCAAACACACACACACACACACACATATATATACACACATACATACACACACACACACACACACACACACACACATGAACACACACACATGAACACAATACAGAAGCCTGATGATGGCAGATGAGATTCTGCCGAAACGTTGCTACAACTTTAAAAGCACAACTATAATGACATTAGAAAATACCCGAATAAATCTGAATACCATACATGTAAGCATGTAAGTACCCGCGAAAACTTAAGAAAACTTAAGATATATATATATATTGTACAATAATGATATCCAGAGATAAGTTTAAAAACCATTCAAAGTATCTTTATAGAACTTCTAAAATATTATATATGAGTAACGCAGGTGCATTTATTGATCCATACATTTTCTAGAACTAAATAAGCCTGTTCTATCTGCTAAACTAAGAGGTACATTACTAGATGTGATTAAATTATTCTTAAGTTATTCCTCTGAAATTGATTCTGTAAAAGAAAAATTGCTCCAAAGGAAAAAAGTTTGATACTCTCTTTTTTCTTTCTGAAACCAACAATCGCTTTATAGTAGAATAGAAAGTATCAAAATCAGGGCAATGATATAAGAACATCAAAGTCAATCTTTAAGAGAGACTTTGTGAAAGCCTACTGAAAGTGATAGCTCTTTATGAATCTGTCATGAAGGCAGCCACGACACCTAAAAACTTCACTCTAAAGCAGAGGTCTCCAACCTTGGCAACTTTAAGACTTGTGGACTTCAACTCCCAGAATTCTCCAGCCAGCAGAGCTGGCTGGAGAATTCTGGGAGTTGAAGTCCACAAGTCTTAAAGTTGCCAAGGTTGGAGACCTCTGCTCTAAAGGACTGATAAGTAGAAGCTGACATTGGCTTGGATTTCCATAGGAAGATACCCTCATAGGAGAAAGAGAGTGGGGGGAATCTGTTGAGCTGACAAAAGTAGATGGAGTCTTAAAATCCAGGAGGAGCTCTCGAATTTTCAACACTCCTTTGTCACTATGACACTGCTTTTCATAGAGTTATAAGTTTTCACTGTCTACATCCATCACAGACTGCCAGTCATTAATATTCCTTTATCGAAGACTCTTTTCCCTTCTCTTTTGTTTGCTGAATTTCCAAAGGGCTTCTATGCCTCCTGTCCTTGTTAAACTGGTCACAGGTTACACCCATGCTTGAAGATCCATGTGGTGCCTTCTCTAGGCCCATCTATTTGATTACAATGCCACATTGCTCACGTGACCATAGCACCATTTTTGGCTTTTTGGTCTCTTGATTTCCCAGTAAGATTCAGGAGTTAGCTAGCTTTTGCAAAAAGGTTAAATAAATTTTCATTCCATTTCACTCTGTTTTACTTCCTCTTTGTCCTGGCTTGTTTCAATAATAATATTATAGTGCCTTTAAAACATTGACTGCTACAATACAGCTCAATACATTTACAAGGCACCATACTTCCTCTGATTTATATCCTCTTTGTGCTGGCTTGTTTCAATAATAATATCTTTAATATAAATACCTTTATAGCATTGACTGCTACAATACATTTACAAGGCACCATATCAAGGAAGGGTGGGGTATTTCACCCTTTACGTGTATTTTACATCTACACTGATTCTGCCTATGTATGTTGCAATTAGGAGCAGAAAGAGTCCAGAGAGTCTGCAAAATTGGAACTGGTGACTTCCTATTCACAATATCAGTTAAGACTCCAGCTAGTTCTCTGCCATTGTACTCTGTCTCTTTTCTACTCATTATCTATCATTTGACAATGTTAAATAATCAGGCAAGCTGCTAGCACAGGAGCCTCTCTGAACCTGGACAAACAACTTTTGTTTTGCTTGTTTTTCTGCTCATCATATGCCTCATGACAGCAGATTCTCCATCTGACCTTGGTGTCATCAAGGAATTTTCTACAAGTGTCAATCTCTGCAATAGTAAAATTGCTTTTACAGAGGGAGGGAGGGAGGGAGGGAGGGAGATTGGAACATGCCTGATTAGTTTAGCTATTGAAACGTAATGGTCTAATTATTAAGCATTAAGCATTACATCCTCCCTGCGCTGAAACAGACGTGTCAATCATAGTCTTTAAAACCCTTCCAGAAGACATGTATCTTTGACAAGTGGGTCAAAGAAAATATTTGCTCATTAGCTGGTCAACTGTTCTGAAAATTTTCTTCTAAAAATCTCACCGATAGAATTAGTGGAATATAGCTTGCATTCACAGCTCTATGGAAACAAAAGTTTTCCTCCTTGCTTTTGTGCCTGGTTTGAACCTGTTGTGGATTGGACTGGATCCCCATCTTTCTGAACAAGTTGCATTTGGGGGATAAGCCATCAAGGCTATAGATTAGAGCATATGATAACAGAAGCGAACTAAATTATTGCCCTGAGAGTAGTCTTTTTTTCTCCTTGTCAGGAAGGACTGGAAATGTCTTCTTTTCATGGATTGTACTCTGCTTCTGATTACCTACATTTCTGGTTCCAAGCCTGCCTATTTAGGTTTAACAACAGCTGAGTTCACACTAAGCCATGGTTTCTCCTAAAAAAAAATAATCCACGGTTTATAAACACAGATCACAGACTATTAATGGCTACCCCAACATACTGAGCAAACATAAAAGCAAACACATCAGACTAGGGTTTATTAAAATATGTGAACTTTACAGTGTCGTAAGAAAAGGATGAGACTCAAAATTATGGGGATTTGCTTGGCTCTCCTACTATCTTGCCTCCTCTCATGGCTAGCAAGCATGTAAAGCCATGTACTTATGGACATCACATTAGGATAAAATAACAGAGTTGGAAGGGACCTTGGAGGTCTTCTAGTCTAGTCCAATCCCCGGCTCACACAGGAAACCCTATACCATTTCAGACAAATGGTTATCCAATCTCTTCTTATAAACTTCCAGTGTTGGAACGTTCACAAGTTCTGGAGGCAAGTTGTTCCACTGATTAATTGTTCTAACTGTCAGTAAATTTCTCCTTAGTTTTAAGTCGCTTCTCTCCTTGATTAGTTTCCACTCATTGCTTCTTGTCCTACCATCAGGTGCTTTGAAGAACAGCTTGACTCCCTCTTCTTTGTGGCAGCCCCTGAGATATTGGAACACTGCTATCATGTCACCTCTAGTCCTTCTTTTCATCAAACTAGACACGCCCAGTTCCAGCAACCATTCTCTATATGTTTTAGCCTCCCATCCCCTTATCCTCTTGGTTGCTCTTCTCTGCACTCTTTCTAGAGTCTCAACATCTTTTTTATATCGTGGATGCAGTATTCCAAGTGTGGCCTTACCAAGGCATTATAAAGTGGTATTAATACTTCACGTGATCTTGATTTTATCTCTCTGTTTATGCAGCCCAGAACTAACAAAATACAAGTAACAACATACAAGTAAATAATTGAAAAACACCTTAGGGCTATTTGGACAGAAGGAATGTACTATTAAAAATTACTCATTTGCCTTAACATGGCTAGGACAAATTATATTCATGCAGGAAATATGTTTGACATGGTCAATTAATAAGCGTATTCCTTTTGCAAATCTCCACTTTTCTTGAATGTTTAGACCCGAATTTCTCAACTTGGCAATGTTAAGTTATGTGAACATCACCTCCCAGAATTCTCCAGCCAGCTGGAAAGCCACTGAAGGTTGAGCATTCCTAATCCCAGTTGAGAAAAAATCACTGAGTTTGCGCTTTGGCCAAAGTCTGTGTACAGCTAAGGCTTTATGAGTGCTTTGTGGGGGGGTTTTCTCACCCAAAGTAGCAATCTTTCCAGCTCTACCATTAGGCTATATTTTTATTTTATCAAATGAATATGGGTCATTTAAAATATGTGTTGCCTCTCTGCGTGAATGTTCCATTTTTTTAGTAGATAAGATGGCATCTGTTTCAACAACCTAAGAAACAGCAGGAATTTGCCCAACCATTTTTTATACACCTCACGTGTTAAAAGACCTTGAAGTAAAAAATACCAATGAAGGTCAAAAGAAAAAAGGATAAAGATGTAATTCCCAGTATCATTTATAGTCATTTACAATCCCCATCCAGTTTATGAATGAGCAAATTTATATTCCAGATGTGTGTCATTTCAACGAAGAGCAGAATAATGTATTTATTGAAAGTAATTGGAAGTGAACAAAATCTGAATTTGTAGCAATAAATCAACATACCACTCCCTTAATTCTGTTTTCAAAGCCTACATAGTATTGTTCATCATAGTATGTCATCTGCACCTCTATAACTGTTTGGTTTGGTTCAGCAACTGTGATGACCCAGGGTGAGATACAAAACAAACACAGTCACAGAAAACAGGTGAAGCCCCTTTTATTCTTTCACTTTGCTTCCAAGCTCCAAATATCCTTGACAGAAGACAAAAAACTCCCACACAAACAGTTACAAGAAGGAGGAAAAAAGCAACACAAACTAGGCAAGATAAGGGCTGGAGGACATCCACAGGTAACAGAACACACACTGGGAAGGACGCCAAACTCAGAGAGGAACCATAAACTAGAGATATTTCCAAGCTTTGTTTCCAGCGCTCGCCTGTACGCACGTCCGTTCTCTTATTCAGTTGTCACAGCTACAGCCCATGAAGAGGATCAAGGCCCTCTCCTCCCAAGTAGACTATGTCTGTCCCTTATCCTCTCCTCCCTGCTTGCCCTAGGATGGAGAGTGGATGGACTTGGATCGTCCTCTGACTGCTCAGTCGGCCTCTGCCCTTCCCCAGCCTCCTCCACAACCTCCAGAGCCACACTTCCACTCCCTGTCAGCTGTTCTTCCTCTCTCTCATAGTCAGTCTCCACCAGGGGCATGACAGCAACCCAACAAGACAGACCCAGACTTCAGAGAATAATTAGGACTGCAGAAAGAACAATTTACTATCAACCTGCCTTCCATCAAGGACCTGTATACTGCATGAGTCAAAAAGAGGGCTGTGAAAATATTTACAGGCCCCTCACATCCTGGACATAAACTGTTTCAACTCCTACCCTCAAAACGATGCCATAAGCACTATACACCAGAACAACTAGAACAAGAACAGTTTTCCCCCGAATGCCGTCACTCTGCTAAACAAATAATTCCCTCAACATTGTCCAACTATTTACAAAATCTGCACTACTATTACTATTAATCTTCTCATCACTTCTTATCACCCATCCCCTCCCACTTGTGACTGTATGACTGTAACTTTATCAGTGATATCCTTATGATTTATGTTGGCTGTTTCCTAGTATGATTGATTGCTTATTGTACCCTATAACTATTATTAACTGTTGCACCTTATGATTCTTGACTCTTGATGAATGTATCTTTTCTTTTATGTCCACTGAGAGCATTTGCATCAAGGCAAATTCCTTGTAGGTCCAATCACACGTGGCCAATAAAGAATTCTATTCTATTCTACTCTATTCATAAATCTAAAACTTTATTAAAGATTAACTACTGCTTTTGCAAAATGTTGACCCAACTTTCTAACATTGGTTGATTGTATTACACTTTACCAAACAAAGATATTGACTGTCAACTGCATATAGCTTCAAAGGGGTGTTTTGATTTGAAGACATTCACTTGAAATCATCCCGTCCAAGTAGATTCATAATTTGAAGCAGGAATTTACTTCAAAGAAATACATTGAAACAGGTGCTTTCAAAGTATTTTTTTTTACATCTTTTGAAGTGCCGCACAAATTCAGTGATTTTTCTGTCCCTTCTGGGGTTTTTATACACAATCTACAAATTGCACCTTCACTTCCATTTAGAAAGAATGCTAAAGCAGAGCTGAGTGGTAGGATGAGCACTCTGACTTTGATATGAGTAATCAGCCAATGGGGTTTGCTACCTTATTAAATATTTTATCAAGCTGGGGCTTTATTCAGGTCCTCAGATCTCAAATTCTTTCACAGGTTCAGCCACAGGCTTTAGATTTGTTCTGTTTTGTGCTAATGGGATACTATATTTCTGTGCTGAATTTGCAAACAGAACTGGGAGATCAAGTTGTATACAATTAAGATAGTCTAGTCAATCAACCAACCAGTAATCAACTCTGTTTTCTGTGTTCCAAATATCCTGCAAAATCCAATCTGCAATTTTAGGACAGTTTATTTATCTCTTGATAAATTGGCGAATGAGTGCCAGACTAAAATTGACGGGGATGGCTCCAAATATTTACTATAGCAGGTGTAAGTTTATGAGTAGTACCTTTTTCTCTGCCAGTTTTTCTATGCTTTTCTTTTTATCGGTGTAATATTGCATCTCTTGTCACAGCTATTCTGCTGTCTCTGCTAATTAATTAAATAATTAACGGTGTCACAATATTGCCAGGAAGCCAAAATTTGGATATCACTAAGTTCTAAGTTTTATGGCCAATGAGCTCTTGGTACCCTGGACAACTCAATGATCAGAGACAGCAAGGCTACACCACACAAGAGCAAACCAGTTATTGTTTCTTCAATGTCAAATCAACCCTGATATCCCAGAGAAGAAAATTGGGGGGAGGGGGAACTGCTGATGTTTTTGAAGATTTGTTTTTAAATTAGTGTAAGGGGATGTCTTCAATGGCTCAGCATATTCTCTGGTTGCTGAACAGTTTGGAGGCTGTGGTGTTACCCTTGTTTAATTCTTATCATCTCTGCCTTGAAAGAGAAACATTACAGGGAACTACTTAAAATGCATTGTACTGAAATTTTCCAAAAATTTTCAATTGAAAACTGGCAGAATAACTTCAAAACTATTTACTGTCCCCAGCAGCACCCAAAAAAACCCCACACAATATCAAAATGACATGTATTACTATGTCATTGTTTATAATGTCTACATAAATTACATGATTTGTGTGATGAAGTCAGCATGCATGTGGCATTATTTACCTCCCCCACAAATCCTCTAACCGTCCCAGCTCTTTTCATTCTTTTCTAGAAAACAATGAAGCAGCTGCAAGTATTTTGATGCTTTCCAATCACGGCTTATAGAAAATCTTTCTTTATATGAAATCTCAAATATCAAATTGCATACTAGCACCAGAACACACCTCTTTAAATCTCCCATTTGAATAAAATGACATCTGATTTGAAAATATCTAATAAAAACCTCCATCTTGACATCTATATATATGACTAGAAGTAGTTGAAGATCTACAACATTAATTTGTATAAATACTGTTTACAAGGCTACACCCAACAGTGGCAGTCAATTTATACTGACTGATTTTCAAAAAACTGATAGAACATATTAGAGCTGTAGAGCAAAAAATGATATTGAAAAAAATGATGACACAAGACAATAACAAACTACTTTCATATTACTACATAGAAATTACATGAACAGGTTCATAAAAATCACTAGAGATTGAATTCAGCTTGAGGATGTTCTTACCTTTACACCTGAAATATATCTAAAATATTTAACATTTTGTTTTGGATAACATGACTAGCATTGTTTACATATAATGTGAATATTAATTCCTCTCTACTATTTGCATGTGTCTCTAATTATTGATGCAGATTTAACACTTCTTGTGTTCGCAATCTGCAGCTGCTAATTAGTTTAAAATTCAAACTACTATAGTATCAATTGTTCACAACTTCTGTCTAGAGATAAAACAACAAAGCTAAAACCCTGTGTTTTTTATTTAGTTTAGATTTGTTCCTTTAGTAAAAAAGAATATAACCATAGACATGCAACATGATAATCATTATTGAAGGCAAAGTCACGTGGGACAGCTAAGTTAAAAGTTAGGCTTATTCACACTATTTATTTTTCAAATTGGCTTAATAACATTAGTAACAATGAACTAAACAGAACAGCAAGGCAACTTAAGATGATATACAATAGTAATAACAAATGTTTTGCAGCACAACCTATATCTATTTAAAAGTAAGTCTTATTGAATTCAGTAAGCATTTATACTCACTTTAAAACATGAGCCAATATTAATGCTAGCAAAGAGTTCTGGAGACTGTATTCTTCAGAAGTAGCATAATTACAGAAAAACATAGTATAATTTTAAGAAAAGCTATATTGTTCTGACCAGCCTTTTCCAGTTGGCATGCAAAGGCAATTTTGGAACACAGTGCCTGTCACTCGAGGCCTGCATGATAATTGGCACTAAGAATAAAAAAAGTTGTAGGCCAACATATTTGAAAAACACCTGCTTGAAAAAGATTGCTATACATTTAAAGACACCAGTAACATCCATGATGGTTGTTAGACACTGTGGGAGAAGCCAATAATGTTGGCAGTATGTAGCACAACTTCGACAATCCAAGTTCTGGATGATCAAAAGTACATTTGCACCATACATATTTTGTGATTTAGAAATGCCGTACATAAACGGTGAAGTCTTGAAATCTCACAACTTCTACAACTCTCACATTGAATGGTTTGTAACTGCATCACAGCCCACAGAAACACTAGACTGCAGCAAACCTGTCAATGTTATTAATTTTGGAAATAATTAGCCCCCATGAAGTCTTTTCATGGCATTCACCAGATGGCCAGGGAAGGCAGTCAGCTGAAATCAAGCTGGTTCAGAATCTAAGGAAATGTCAAACAGTTAAAATTTGTGCTGTCCTATGTAAGACAAGTAACATGAATCTTAAATGTGCTGCACTGGCTCCCAGATAACAAGATCCCTAACTACAGGTGAAACTCGAAAAATTAGAATATCGTGCAAAAGTTCATTTATTTCAGTAATGCAACTTAAAAGGTGAAACTAATATATGAGATAGACTCATTACATGCAAAGTAAGATAGTTCAAGCCATGATTTGTCATAATTGAGATGATTATGTCTTACGGTTCATGAAAATCCCAAATCCACAATCTCAGAAAATTAGAATATTGTGAAAAGGTTCAATATTCTAGGCTCAAAGTGTCCCATTCTAATCAGCTAATTAAGCCATAACACCTCCAAAGGGTTCCTGAGACTTAAAATGGTCTCTCAGTCTGGTTCAGCAGGAATCACAATAATGGGAAAGACTGCTGACCTGACAGTTGTGCAGAAAACCATCATTGACACCCTCCATAAGGAGGGAAAGCCTCAAAAGGTAATTGCAAAAGAAGTTGGGTGTTCCCAAAGTGCTGTATCAAAGTGCATTAATAGAAAGTTATGTGGAAGGGAAAAGTGTGGAAGAAAAAGGTGCACAAGCAGCAGGGATGACCACAGCCTGGAGAGGATTGTCAGGAAAAGGCCATTCAAAAGTGTTGGGGACTTTCACAAGAAGTGGACTGAGGCTGGAGTCAGTGCATCAAGAGCCACCACACACAGACGGATCCTGGACATGGGCTTCAAATGTTGTATTCCTCTTATCAAGCAGCTCCTGAACAACAAATGTCAGAAGCGCCTTACCTGGGCTAAAGAAAAACAGAACTGATCTGTTGTTCAGTGGTCCAAAGTCCTCTTTTCTGATGAGAACAACTTTTGCATCTCATTTGGAAACCAAGGACCCAGAGTCTGGAGGAAGAATGGAGAGGCACACATTGCAAGATGCTTGAAGTTCAGTGTGAAGTTTCCACAGTCTGTGTTGATTTGGGGAGCCATGTCATCTGCTGGTGTTGGTTCACTGTGCTTCATTAAGTCCATCAACGCAGCCATCTACCAAGGAATTTTGGAGCACTTTATGCTTCCTTCTGCAGATGAGCTTTATGGGAATGCTGACTTCATTTTCCAGCAGGACTTGGCACCTGCCCACACTGCCAAAAGCACCAAAACCTGGTTCAGTGACCGTGGGATTACTGTGCTTGATTGGCCAGTAAACTCACCTGACCTGTACCCCATAGAGAATCTATGGGGCATTGCCAAGAGAAAGATGAGAGACATGAGACCGAACAATGCAGAAGAGTTAAGGCCTCTTTTAAAGCATCCTGGTCTTCCATAACACCTCAGCAGTGCCACAGGCTGATAGCTTCCATGCCCTGCTGCATTGAGGCAGTAATTGCTGCAAAAGGGGCCCAAACCAAGTACTGAGTACATATGCATGCTTATACTTTTCAGAGGTCCGATATTGTTCTATGTACAATCCTTGTTTTATTGATTGCATGTAATATTCTAATTTTCTGAGATTGTGGATTTGGGGTTTTCATGAGCTGTAAGCCATAATCATCTCAGTTATGACAAATTACGGCTTGAACTATCTTGCTTTGCATGTAATGAGTGTATCTCATATATTAGTTTCACCTTTTAAGTTGCATTACTGAAATAAATTAACTTTTGCATGATATTCTAATTTTTCAAGTTTCACCTGTATGTTACTTTTGTTTTCCATCTCAGTTTTAAGTCGTGCGGTCCTTTTTCCACATCAGGTAATATATAAAATTGGTGGCCCGTGAGATTCAGATGTCTTCATGTTCCATAACTTATGAAGAAAGAACACAACCAAGAAAATGGAATACAGCAAACTCAAGGCTGAATGAACGAATTCTTTACATATCCATGGTTATTAAGCAATGTGATCTCTGACAAATCTTCACCACCACCCCAAAATTTCATTCTCCATTACAATTTAACATCCATTTCTTACATACTTTATAGAACAGAGGTCTCCAAACTTGGCAACTTTAAGACTTGTGGACTTCAACTCCTCTGGGAGTTGAAGTCCACAGGTCTTAAAGTTGCCAAGTTTGAGGATCTCTGGTATAGAATGTATGTAGATCTTTACTTGGTTGGTCTACATCTGGTCTATTTTGGCTTATGAGTGTGGAGTCCTTGAAACTCTTCCTTTTAATTCAATGTTCCTCACAGAGTTGCTGCTGTGTGAATAGAAATGAAGAGAGATTCCCAGCTCATGGAGCAAAAATGGAATATACACTTAATGAATAAACAATAATAAAACAAAACCAAACAAATTCACACCTGAACAATGTGGTTGTTGTCATATCCCATGACTTACGCTAAGCAGAGCAGAGAAACCTGAACCATGAGGTGCCTATGAGGTAAATCTTCCAGATTATCTATACTGTGGTGGTGAACAAATGGTGAGCAATATAGTAAACAATATGGTGGTGTATGCTTCAAAGATGGATTGGAAAAAAAATGTTTCAGATTTAAGGGTGATATGAGCACAACACCCTTTTGCTGTTCATTAAAATAGCCCACCTTTTTTAGGTGTCCATGGAACTCTTTTTGAAAAAGTATAGCTCCTTTAAGATTCATTTGAACATAACCACATTCTAAAGACATATTCTGAACCATTTTCTAAGTATGCATAACCTTAATAAACAACCCTGTCTGGATGCTCAAACTGTTGTACTCTTTTTATCAAGCTCATACTCCTCCTATAAATATTATAAATTGCTTACAATGCCACATTGTAAGTTTAAGATAACTAACAATGTTGGCTGTATTCAGGTTCAACAAGGGTAAGTTATTAATATTTTTGCAAGAATTGTATAACTGTATTAATCAATACAGAATATGATTTTAATAAAACATGCATATTTTACTACAACATATAATCAAGCATAATGGAACTACATACAAATTCCACCCTAGGCAGAATGCAATCAACTAGGAAATACATCTACATTCTCATTTTTTTTAAAAAAAATATTCTGGGTATAACAATACTTCACAAGAGATACCTGTATTAGCCAAAAACCAAAAATCAACCCTTTTGATTAGCCTAATGACAAAAAAAAGAGGGAAAAAAATTCAGTCCTACTTTAAATGTGCAAACTTTTTTTTTTTTTTTTTTTGCAAACAGTTGGTAAATTTTTACACTTGTCGTTTATCACTCCTAACTTGGAAAGGCAGTGGGAAAAAACACCACTCTGGTCAATTGGTTTCACACATTAAAAATCTTAAATAGCTTTCTAGGTATATTACTATTCTGAATGACCCCTGTGGAAATTATGGAAATTAGCATGTTACAGCTGACAGTCAGGATTATTGTGGCAATGCTATTTCCCGCTAATTAATTTATGTGAATTAAAATAGAAAGATTTTGAAAGTATTATGACTGTCAACTCAAGAGGAGCTCATACCAATCAATCATATAGTTACCTCAATTCAGTTGCGCATCCTTCTGTCATTTAAAATAATGAATTATGTCTTCTATCAGCACCAATTCTCAACCTGTTTATATATAAACAATGATTCATTCATTACTTGCTATTCCATATCTGCCCTAATAACACCTAGAATCTTTGAACTGAAGCATACAAAAAGTCCATTTAGGCCAATAAATCTAATTGTGTGCTAAGCGAAGGATTCTAATTAAAGCCTTCATTAGAGAAGGCTTCTAACTTCAAAACATCTAAAACAGAAGAACCCTCAACTCTGAGGGGAAATGGGCTCCACTGTCAACCCTCTCCTACTGTTTCTTTCCTTCTCACTCAGATTCTGACTTCCTTAATTGTCCCAAAGGTATTTTTTCAAAAGGCAACTGGACTTTCTTTGTTTTCCCTTGAAGACATTTTGCTTCTCATCCAAGAAGTTTCTTCAGTTCTGAAAAGAAGAAGCTTCTTGGATAAGAAGAAGAAGAATCCTGGGCTCCAGCATGAGTCCAAAAGCTTGGAAGACTAAACCTCTGGGCCCAGTAACCAACTCAGATTGGATCCTGTAACACTATCCTGTGACACATATATTCACCCTCATTTGGTACTATAATTCTCTGTGATCTTGATGTTGTACCTCTATTGATGCAGGTGAAATTGGCTCTTTGCAGGTACAACACATTGTTGGGTCATACTTCACCTGCGGCCTCCAAGATCCTTTGCTAAACCTGGCACTGCTTATCTTGTACTTGTGCTTCTGGAGTAGCCTGTCTAAGGGCAGAAGTTTACATTTCTCACCATTGAATCACATTTTGTGTGATAGGCCCAGTGTTCAACTCTGTCATGATCATTTTGAATCTTCAGCCTGTTTTCTGGGGAGTTAGCGATCCCCCTCTCCAGTTTTATGTCATCCACAAATGTGTGACCTCTTCTATTTCTTATCATTTAGGCCATGTTAGAAAGTACTGGTTTCAGGACCAAATCCTGAGGTACCCCACTATGTACTCCCTCTATATGGATATAGATCTATTAAGGGCCTAATTCTGGCTACAGTTGTTCAATTAATCATGAATAATTCTGGTAGTGGAACCATCCATCTCACATGGTCCCAATTTATTAAGAGGAGTTTGCGGGTCTATTTCATTAGTTGATTTACAGAAATCTAAGTACACTGTATCCACAACACCCTTTTGCTATTATAGTACACTATGATCTAGATTGTTTAGTCTCAAATTCAGTTGTAAAGCAGTGACAAATGAATAATCTGGAAAAACTCTTGTATGTCATTCTCAGAATTACCTGGTAATTGTACAATGAATATCAGACTGATGTAAGAGATGAATTTGCTAAGGTTGTAACTGCTAATGTTCAAAAATAACACTAAAACAAACCTTATTTATTGGTATCATTCATTTGCATTTCTGGACACCCAAGCTGACAGAAAACAGAAAAATTGAGTTTCCTCACTCTTGAACTGAAGTCCTACCATTTATCACTAGCTGAAACAGACTTCAGTAACTGATTAAAATTCCATTATAATCTTTCAAACAAAAGAAAACCCCAAACCCCTTTTATTAGGCAGCATTGCCTTGAATTGAAAATTGCAGTTTGAAAATAATTTCTTTCATTTGTACTTGAGTAAAGCAATTAACTATCCAGCAGAAAAGAATTATTTTATTTTAAAGCCAAGTGTGCGTTATGTAAATATCCATAATCATCAGAAATGATTAGCCAAACATGAATGTAAAAATGATCTACTAGTGGGGATCATTTTTTTCCTAATTTTCTGATTGATATATTGCCTGTCTTTTGACTTTAAGAACTGAACTTTGAAATAAGTATCTCTACTGTATACAGAGATGGTTAAATTGGAGCTCATCTTTCAGATGTTAAACTTGGAGGGTATCTTTGTCCAAATACATGCTTTTGAAAATGTACTCTCTAAAGTAAATTAACATTACACAGTGGCATAACTGCATAACCCAATTGCTCAAAAAGGAAAGAGCTACAGCTTGTCCTTCCATATCTCATCTACTGGTAGAATTTTTATAGACCTCCTTCAACATTCAACAGGACAAAGTCTGAATTGACATAGAACTCACTTGGACATAATTTATTTTCCCAGATTTTCATTTAAATAATAGCTATTTCTAAATACATACAATTTGGCATATGCAAATGGTATCTAAGTCTATTTCCTCTTTGGGTCTCAGGTTTGACCATGCATAATTGATAACACTAATATGGTTATAGTTTATTTTATATAGTATATCAGTAGTCCCTATCAATATACTTGGTACATTTAGAAGCAAGAGAAAACTAGGAATGTATTACTAGCATTATTGATTATTGTACGCATGTTTTGGTTTGAAATGACCTGAAGCTCAGTTTGACAAGGAAACACAGCAGGAACTTCTTCCAGTAATTATAGATAGATTGCTACCTACTATTATTGCTGTCAAGAGCCGATTTATGTAGTAGTTAAAGCACTGGGCCAAAAAGCCAGGATACCATGAATTCTAGTCTTGCCTTAATCACAAAGCCAATTGGGTGACTTTTGGCAGTCATTCTCTCTCAGCCTTAGGAAAAAGACAGCAGCAAACCACCTCCAAAAATAAAAATTGTTGTTGCCAGGAGTCAATACTTCCTTGAAGAAAAAAAGAAAAGATTATTGCTCTCACATCTCCAATCTGAGATCCAAAGACACTCCTTTGCAGAACCTTGCAAAGTTACAAATACCTTTAATAGCTCAAGCTGCCTAAAATAAAAAGAACAGGTATAAAAGAGGTCATTTGATATCTTATTAAACTCATGTATCTCTCCCTACTATCTGGAAAACTAGGGCTGCAAGTAAAAGAAGACAAATACTGGAAAAGATACTAATACCTAAATATAGTTGTTGATGTTTTTCTCTAACAAAAGCATTCCATTCAGAATGCCTCTGTGAGCAGAGAAGGCAATATTCCTCCATCATTCTGTGGAGGATCCCACAAAATCAGAAAGCAGTTATTGGAAAAATAGGGATTTAGAGGGAAACTAGTAAAGGAAGAAACTTTATTCTGCTAACAGAAAAGCTGCATGGATTGAAGAAGTCTTTCTCTGAGTGGAAAGAATGCACTAAATCCAAGCCATGGACTTCTGACCCAGCAATCAATAAAGATATTTTTTAAGACTGCATACTTTATGTTGGTCTTTCTTCTCCAGTTTTAGATCAGAGGTCTCCAAACTTGGCAACTTTAAGACTTGTGGACTTCATTATTGAAGCAGACATGACAGTCAATGGGGGGGAGGGGAGGATGCCAATTAGATAGCAGGGGAACAGGTGTTTTGGAGTAGACTTGGGCACATGCATGATATCTGTCAGCAATTCTTTCAATCAAATAGTCCCAGGATAAAATGCAGTTGTTTTAAGATGTTAATCGCAGGTTGTGCTTCCATAAGCTCTAATGCATTCCCCCCCCCCCCACTTCAAATCCAAAGAGCTGCACAGCCCAATTAATTAGTGTTGTGAACTAAAGAAATGTAATTAATAAAGATTCATTTGCATAGCAGGATTGTAATCCTGCACTTCCTATTGGCCCATATAGTGGCAAGTTATGATTGGTTCATTCTGAGCAATCTGATTGGCTGTTGGCGGGCCGCGCCAAGATTCAAACGCTATAACACTATCCATTGGTTATCCGGATAGCAGCTTACTCTATAAAAGAGTGACTGCTAGCCGGGGTTTTTTGTCTCTGTTATGCTTGTTGAATAAAGAGCTGAAGTTCACGGTTTACAGTCTGGTCTCCGTTCATTAAACCCATGCCTCAAACTTAACAATTAGCATGTAGATATATTCAGAGGAGTGATATGATGTGGCAGTTTCCCTCATCCTAACTAGCCTGGAAAGAGAGAGGAGACCTTCAAATAATACATTACGTTTTATTACCAAAGTCAGTAAATCTTAAACCAAGATCTTATTTTGAAAAAGGACTTCAAAATATCTTGGTCTGGGGAGTCATTTCATCCTACCCAAGTGCAGGCAACACTCTCGTTCACAGAGAAAAAGAGGAGCATTTTCCCCAAAACAATTTATCTTTTAATGTGGAATGGTTGTCTCAATTTCCTAATTATATACAGGCATAAAATTTAATCTGCTGTTGGTGGGGTTTCAGCTTCCATTTTAGAAAATAACACAGAGCACCATATAACACCTGTGAGATTGTTTTACATCAATATCATGTATGTAAATAGGCCATTCATGCACAATTGTATTTTAAAGGATGAAGCTACAAATGTATCCCTATTCACATTAAAATGCATATTAGACATTGTTGTTTCCTTCAAATAGTCATGTGCCCAGAACATAAGCAAACAAATTTCAATTTAAGAGATTGGTTAGGAGTTAGATACTGAATGATCTGGAAGAAAAAAATAGCTTAACTTCCAAATATTTTATTCCTGGTATCGTTATACATAGACATATTTCAGGATTATCTATACAGCTGCACACACAAGTCTATGCAAGGAAGAAACATATGTGTGCTCATTCTGAAGTAAGAAATTTTCATATGCAACTCGTTTTTGTTTTCTTTCCTCCTGAATGACAGGTGGCTTGCATTCAATTCAGTTAAGTAGAATAGTGGCCTTTCAGTATTTTATTTAGATAGCAATTATTAGGCACTACTGTATTCGTAGACCTAACAGCTTTTGCAGTTTTGGTAAGATAGTGATTCCCCAAAGCACTGTAGAATTTAAGACATTATAAAGGCTCACCAGGGAAATATTAGGCTTAATTAGAAACAGTCAGCTTTGACTGGAATCTCATTTATATCGGAATATCAAGAACAACTTAACTGCTATCATTAGATCCACAGCTTTACTTGTGTAACTGAATGCAGCATCTTAATCCTGCTTATCTATTTGACTTAGAGGAAGATTTTTTTAAAAAAAAAACTTTCCTGAATAATTCATTCCAGTTTATTCACAACAATTATTACTAGTCACTAAAACACTGCTTAATTGGTTTCTTGGCTTATAATGCCTCCGTTTTATTGTAAATAGGGCATACATAATTTGAAGCACAGTCCGGTGCTTGTTTATTTAGAAGCCTTGTGAGACAAGTGGAAGTTAACCCTAAGTTAGCATTTTAAGGATGAGTTTCTATTTTATTATTAGTTGGCCCAGATGTTTAAGATTTCATGCTAATTTTATTTTCCACCAGCAAAGAAAGCTTTTCAAACCTATCCTCAGTTTGTCCCTTTGCACAAAATCAGCAATCAGCAAATCATAAATAATAGTGTCCCACATGTGGAACACGCACCCTCACCCAGGTTATTGGTTTCTTTAGTGATTAATTCATAATTTTCATATGCCTCCCGAATCTTGCAGGATGCTAAACAGTGAAGAGCAAAAGGTGGCAGCATATATTATACATGATATAACCATTCCTTTGGCCATTAATTGGAGCTAACACAATGATCATCACCTGGAACAATTTTCTGAAACATTACAAAACTGATTTCATTTTTCTAATTTTAGGAAAATCTGAATATGGTACATGTACATTATTTCATTAATTCATTTGCTAGTATTATATTCATTTTGATAACTTACAGGCCACATATAAACTAGCCGCTCACCCTCTGGCCTGCAGAACAGAGGTGGTATTCAGCAGGTTCTGACCAGTTCTGGAGAACCAGTAGCAGAAATTTTGAGTAGTTCAGAGAACCGGCAAATACCACCTCTGACTGGCCCCGCCCCCATCTATTCTCTGCCTCCCATTGAGTCCCAGATGATCGGCTGGGTCTTCTATTGTTGCCCTGCACAGGAGAACAGAGCTGGAAAGCAGGTTTGTGGGGTGGGGAGGGAATGGGGATTTTGCAGTAACCTTCCCCCAGGAGTGGGTTGGGAATGGTGATTTTTCCCCTGGAGTGGGGTGGGAATGCAGTGTTAGGGCTCCGGTAGTTACCCCCATTTAAACCATGAGTCTCTAGCCAGTTTTTCAAAGCTTAAAGAAGATTTATTAGGGGAAGACATGCCGGTGCTTCCTGGGTGTAGCCGACTCTGAGACACATCATTCATTGTCACCCCTGTTTTTCCCGCACCCCCTGGGTTTATCATAATTCATATTCTCCAATGGGTCACATCCATAGCCAAGAGTCATCAATCATACTCTCCAGTTAGAATTTTGCATGGCAGAAACTTCAGTCGCCTGGAAACTATCTATGAAAACATTTATGGAATGCAGTTTCGGTTTTGCAAGCTGCTACACTACTCCCTCCTCCCTTTCTGTTGGCAACTCTAAAAGACCAGAGAAATATTTTATGAGTTGACATGGAGATTTGCAGTATCCTTCCCCTGGAGTGGGGTGGGAATGGAGATTTTACAGTATCCTTCCCCTGCCACACCCACCAAGCCATGCCCACCAAGCCACACCTACCAAGCCACGCCCACAGAACCAGTAGTAAAACATTTTTTGAATCCCACCACTGCTGCAGAACCACAGTAACAGTTTCTCTGTTCCTCCTCTTGTATGTGGATAGTGGAAATAGGACATTATTTCCAAAACTTGATCATTCCCTCTCACCCCTATATGCAGGCTTGGAGTCTTTTTATTTTCCTATTACTAATAAGAGCAAGAACACAGAATGATTTTATTGACAGTCCTTGACTTATGGCCAATCATTTAACAACTATTCAAAGTTATAATGGACCCATCCCTTTGGGTACAGTTCCAAAGTTCCATGTAATAGATTCATTTCAAGCAAGAACTCCGAGGTAGGTGAATTCCTCAAGTAATAGCTTTATTAGAAATATCATATTGGCACATAAAAGTTTTCCCCTCAATCCCAAATAATCAGTCACATGGCCCAATCAAGGGGCTGTCTAGTGGTCTCGTGATATCACACCTCCTTCTCCCAGCCAGGTGTGAGAACGTCCTTCGTTCCCAAGAGGAAGTATTTTATTTTGACTACACAAGCCCAGCTATCTCTAATCCCCCCCTCCCTATCCTTCGCTCCAATGTAGCAACACTGAAGCTCCAAGATGGCTTCACCCAGGTCAGCTTCAGAGTTGACAGTTCTGATAGTTTGCCCCCCTCCTCCAAAGACATGTGACTGCATGTCGGGCATCGGATAGTCAGCCCACATTTATGGCTATTCACAGCATCCTGTTGTACTGTAGCCATATTTTACAACAACATCCTGTTGTACTGTGATCATATTTTACTACTTGTTGCTGAAAATCAGCATTTATTTTTGGTTTTTGGCAAAACTGGCCCATAGCAAACAGTAGGTATGTTTTACGACCATGGCAATCACAACCTCTGTAAAAAAGGTCATAAGATCAGGTTGGTCATAAGGGTGACCTGCTTTACAACCATTATAGGCAGGCTCCATGTCGGCCGTATGTCAAGAACTATCTGTGGTGAACTAGAAAATGTTAATAGCACTTCGCAATAACACTTAGACTTATATACCACTTCACAGTGCTTTACAGCCCTCTCTAAGCAGTTTACAGATTCAGCATAGGGGGCGTGCATAAGCGCACCAACGTGCCTACCGTCCCTGTCCTATTGTTTCTCTTATTCTTCTTTTATTTTTCTTATATGTACCCATTTCATGTATTCACAACTATGTATACACTTATACTTATTATCTTGTAAACAATTGGCAAATCAAATAAATAAATAAATAAACAAATATTGCCTCCAACAATTTGGGTCCCCATTTTACCCACCTCGGAAAGATGGAAAGCTGAGTAAACCTTGAGCCTGGTGGGATTTGAACTGCCAAATTGTAGGCAGCTGGCTGCAGAAATAACTTGCAGTACTGCACTCTCACCACTGCGCCACAGAGGCTCCTGTGATTACCAGTCCATGCTGGCTGATATATTCTCCTCTTCCAAAACTTCCTCCCTGGTGACGTGAAGACGTATTTATTGGTGTCTGTGGCTGTGTGTATACATGTGTGTGTATCTGCACATTTGTAGCACCCAGCAATACTACCTATTGTTTCCTGTTGTTCTTAAGCATCTCATTCACCCTTGTTACGACAGTACAGTATTTTTACTTGAGCCAAACTCTTGAGAGACATTTTTGTCCAATGAACTATTGTCCCATAAAACTGTTTCATTCAGTTGATCCCAGAGAACTGCAATTTAAATGAAACTTTGCATATCCAGAGAATATGAAATGCAACATTTCCAACAACTCTTTAAGTTTGCAGTGGGATAATCTGGGAAGATAATAACAATTCAATGCTGGTAGAAATTATAATAGAAAACCAATTAAATTTAGTCCAGGTAAAAGTTATATCCTCAAGCAATCACAACACTTCCTGCCTCTCCTTTAACATAGTTTTCACAGCACAGATGCTCCCTGCGGGAAATGATGATTGTCCAAAATAAGCAAGACAGCAGGGTCTCGCTTCTCAACTCAAGGTATTCATTTCCTTGGCTTCTATCTTCCATTGCCAATAACACACCTGACAACCTATCTCCCTTCTATGCTCTTCTTTTATTCCATTATTCTTTGTTCATTGAAATAGTCCCTTTAAACAGATGTAGATACAGCATATGACACCATTCCAAGTAAGGTGTCATATCAGACCAATCTAGCCTACCATTTTCCCTTTGTCTTCTCTATAAAAATAAACAAACAAACAAACAAATAAATATGCATAATGTATATGCAGATATACACCTCTCTCATTTTATTCCCTTTAGGCATAAGCAGAAGAGGTATTCAGCAGGTTCTGAGCAGTTCTGGAGAACCGGTAGTGAAAATTTTGAGTAGTTCGGAGAACCGGCAAACACCACCACTGACTGTCCCGCCCCCATCTATTCTCTGCCTCCCAAGTCCCAGCTGATCAGCTGGGTCTTCTTTTGTTGCCCTACACAGGAGAACGGAGCTGGAAAGCAGGTTAATGGGGTGGGGAGGGAATGGAATTTTACAGTATCCTTCTGTCACACCCACTAAGCCATGTCACGCCCACTAAGCCATGCCACGCTCACAAAGCCACGCCCACAAAACCAGTAGTAAAAAAATTTGAATCCCACCACTGGGCATAAGAATGCTGGATAAAACACAGGAACTAAGAAAGGCAAGGAAATAAAAAAACATTCATTTTTTTTAAAGAAACTAAATCTAGTTTGCAAAAACTCTGTTATATCTTTCCATAAGCACTCTTCCACCACATGTATATTACACTCCCTACATTGTCTTTTACTTTTAAATTTCCCATCTCTCTCTCTCCTTTTTCCAGAATCTTCAACCATCCTAACCATTATTTTCTTGGTAATCCCCTTCCTATCAACCCCATTCGCTCTTCCTTCAAATATTTTTGTGTGCCTATGGTCATTCTGTTTTTCTGTTTAGGTAAGGAAATACCTTTGAAACAATGATCCAATAGGGTTGTGGTCTAGCCCTTTTCTAAAACCCAGCAGAACGGTGAGCGAAACAGGTCACTCATACGCTGGTAATCTCCCAATTGGACTACTGCAACACGCTCTACATGGGGCTACCCTTGAATAGGAATCTTCAACTGATGCAGAATGCAGCCTTGTGAGCCATACTGAGTGCTCAAACAATAGAACACTTCTGCTCCACAAACTACACTGGGTGCCACTTTGCTTCCAGGGCCGGTTCATGGTGTTGGTCATCACCTATGAAAGGTTACATGGCATAGGGCCAGGTTGCTTATGGAACCAGCTTCACCAAATCACAGAGTCCATAGAACAGAACAGAACAGAACAGAACAGAACAGAATAGAATAGAATACTTTATTGGACACACAAGGAATTTGTCTTGGTGTAAATACTCTCAGTATATATAAAAGAAAAGATACTTTCGTTAAGAATCAAGAATCATAAGGTACAACACTTAATGATAGTCATAGGGTACAATCAGCAATCAAATCATACTAGGAAACAGTCAATATAATCCCACTCAGTCAGGCAGGGAAGGCATTCTACAGACCCTATCAGTCACAATTTCGACTGGTAGAGGTTAGGAAGAGAGTCTTTTCTGCCTCTGCCCTTGCATTTATCTGAGGTGAGGAAAGCCCCAATCTCTTGACCTTCTGCAAAGGGATCAGAAAATGGCTGTGTAGCCTTGCATGGAGGACACAGGGGCTCCACACCACCAATTGGGGTTGGTTGGCCCCATGAGGAAACCCCAATTTGCCTCCCCATGTTAGAATTTTTCCATCTTTTATAATATTATAATGTTGTTTTATATATATATTTAAAAGTTTTAATTTTATTTTTTCTGTTTTTAATGCTTACTTTTATTGATTAAATTGGACACTGCCCAGAGCCGATATCTAAGGGAGAGGGGCAGTTAAGAAGTATGAGATATACATACATACATACATACATACATACATACATACATACATACATACATACATACATGAAACAAGAAGACATTTTACTTCTTAAAACTACAATAGTGAATTTTACTTCTTAAGACTACAATTCACTTCATAAAGTGAACAGATTGTAACAAAATTAAGATGCAGGAAAACAAAATTTCCATTAATTCCTTATGCAATATATATTGCATACTGGGCTTGTCATGTATGTGTGTAATATGCATATTTGTATGAATGGGGTGTTTGGTAACATCAAACTGTTTCCTAATTAAGCTGAAAATTACAGAATTAGATCTAACCTTCATTCTACTTAGAGATGATACTCCTAAATCAGGAGATCATGGTTTTACTATAGCATTCTAATTATCATAGGGTGTACTAGACCTTAATAGGAAGAGAAAATTATTATACGCATGGGGAGTAATAATCATAATTTGTTTAATATTTAATTGCATTTAAATTGAATTTAGCTTGGATAGATAGCAAATGACTTCTTTGTCCCTTTGTTTCACTTTTTTTTTTTAAACTGGGAAAGCTAGCTAATATTACATGAACAAAACACTGGGAATTGTGAAAATACTGTGCAATTTTTGCCAGATGTCCTTCAGCAGACTCAGATAACAACTCTTCCTATCTCCTGAGCTAAAAACAAATCCTATTTAAAGGTGATTTTAACTCAGTTAACATTTGCCTTATGGATTTGCTGAAAGAAATTAAATTTCCTCTTCAATATTTTGTTGGCATCAGATATCTGGAATTTTAAGATTATGGGCATTTGCTACCATCCATCATAACCTCAATAACCTTGAAGATATCACTTGGGTGGCTTGACATATGATGTAATCAAATGGAGAATTTTCCATCTTCATCCATATATAGAAATATTACACACATACACACACTGTATGTTTACTTGGTAGATGTAAGCTTTCCATGTACTATGAATGACAAATTGATAACCATGAGCCAATGAACTATCATATTCTTTGCCACAAACAAATAAACAAGCTTTGGGTGTTCTGAGATGTTTTTTCTCTCTGGCAGAAGATCCGAGTCACAGTCTGTGTTATTACTATTATTTCTGCAATAGACACAAAAAGATCTATCTTTTCCTCCTTGCCCAGCATAATGAGTAACATGTATGGGAATTTATATCAGAGCCTCATTACAATTGAGTGTTAAGCTCCATAGAGTTCCATGACATTTTTGATATTCAAGCTGTTAAAGACGGTCATTTGTAAATCTGAAGTGACATTTCATCTTTTATGCCAGTAACCCTCAGCAACCCCAATATTTTGTATTAGCAGTTGAGTCAGAAGAGGGTGATAGGAGGATGTGCAGGTGAGCTGGATGAAGGCAAACCAGCTGAGGTTCAATGCCATTCATTTGGAAGCATTGTTAACAGATCACCTCTTATCTATGAATTATGACAAGTGGAGGGGCTTGCAATTCCCCTTCCAGATTTAAAATTTGCAGTTCTTCCTATCGTCATCACAGCCACTGGAGACAAATACTGTAGCAAGCTGTGCATTTTCCCAGCTCCTAGTGGTTTATTGACTATAGCTTTCCTGGTCAGAGTTCATTTAGCTAGAAAATTCAATCACTGCATGCATTGTCCATAAGGCTATTCTTGGAAGGTGGATCTAATGCAAATATAGGAGACACAACAGCTATATCACCCTACTGGGCAGTCTACCACAAACATATTAATCTCACTCTGAAAATACTCCACTGGCTGCCAGGATTGGGGTTTTTATTTTTAATTTTGCCCCTATTATTTTTTATAAATAAGGCAAGGTTGTAGATCTACTAATATGTGGATTGGATATATTTCACCTTCTATTTCCCCATAACAGCAACCTTATAGGTGAGTTGGGCTGAGAGAGAATCAATGGTCCAAAGTCACCCAGCTCCTTTCTTGCATAGGACTAGAACTTAGTCTCTGGTTTCTTGCCTGGTGCCTTAACCATTAAATCACGTTTACGCACAATTCAATAGAGACAATTTTAAAATGCTGAGAAGGGGATGGGGGAAGAACAAAATACATCCTCTCCAGCAGCCAACACACAGATAAGCAGGGATTAACACCAAACAATCAAGCAAAAAACAATACCCTAACCAAGGAACTACTAAAGAGATACTATAGTCCGCCAATACTGGCAGGGGCAAGCTACTGCATATAAACAAGGAGCATATTCACTCGCATTGATGATGGTATCCAGTTGGTAATAAAATGTCTGAAAGCAAACAAACAAGCTCAGAGAGCACCAATATTCCACATAATGTCTTAATCACTTCAACGTCATTAAATACATTTAAATTTTACTACGCACATTTTGCAAAGTATGGTTGTGAAAGTTGGACCAAAAGAAAGGCTGAGTGCCAAAAGAATTGAGGCCTTTGAATTATGGTGCTGGAGAAGACTCCTGCGAGTCCCTTGGACTGCAAGGCGATCCAACTGGTCAGTCCTAGAGGAGATCAACCCTGACCGCTCTTTAGAAGGCTAGATCCTGAAGATGAAACTCAAAATACTTTGGCCACCTAACGAGAAGGAAGGACTCACTGATGAAGAGCCTAATGCTGGGAAAGATTGAGAGCAAAAGACAAAGGGGATGACAGAGAATGAGGTGGCTGGATGGTGCCACTGAAGCAGTAGGTGTGAGCTTAAATGGTCTCCAGAAGATGGTAGAAGACAGGAAGGCCTGGAGGAATGTTGTCCATGGGGTCGCAATGGGTCAGACACAACTTCGCAACTAACAACAACAATGCACATTTTAATTTAGAAAATACAGGTAATTCTCGACTTATGACCACAATCAAACCCAAAATTTCTGTTGCCAAGTGAGTTTGCCCCATTTTACAAGTGAGTTTGCCCCATTTGTTAAGTGAGTTTGCCCCATTTTACAATGTTTCTTTGTTAAATAAACCATTGCTAACTTAGTAGCACGGTTGTTAAGAAAATCTGGCTTATCCATTGACTTTGCTTGTCAGAAGGTGGGATCACATGACCCTGGAATGATGCAACCGTCAGCTGATGAGCCAGTTACCAAGCATCTTAATTTTGATCATGTGATTATGGGGATGCTGCAATGGTCATAAGTGTGACAAATGGCCACAAGTCACTTTTTCTCAGTGCCATTGTAACTTTGAACGGTCACTAAATAAACTGTTCTAAGTCGAGGACTACCTGTAATTAACAAATTAAAACAGTCCAACTAGTTACTAAGAGCAGAGGAAAGATATAGAATTTAAAATCCTTGATCACAAGGTCAAAGGAGCATTTAAAATCAAAGCTGATTACAAACATTATAAAATGCCTGGCAGCAGCATAGAGGATATGATATACAACTGGTGAAGAAGGAATCTTCACTGAGATAGCACTTGGTGTGCTAGTATCTAGGAACATATTGGTTCCTTTAATATACAGTATATTGCAAGTGAGTGAGTGAGTGAATACTTCATATTCAAAGGTAAAAAGGGACTTTGAACACTGTGCAGGGAGAGGGGAAAAAAAAGAATCAAGATGGCACCTATGAACCCACACACCAAAAGGGCCAATTGTGAATTATTACCAATTGTGAATACCATCATTTCTTTTCTCTCTCTCTCTCTCTCTCTCTCTCTCTCTCTCTCTCTCTCTCTCTCTCTCTCTCTCTCTCTCTCACACACACACACACACACACAAACACACTCAGATGCCCCTATAGCCGATCTTTCTGTTGCTCCCATAGTTGCCCTTTGTAACTCTGTACTTTTTCTGTTCCCATTAGGATAGATATATCAAAAGATTATCATTTTAAAAAGAAAATTAAGGAGTAAAATGAATAAAGCCGGCGCAAAAGAAACTTGTACAATCTGAATAACTGCTGAGGGCTTAGAGTAGCACTAGCTGAGATAAATACAGCCTATAATACCTCTGCCTGAAGCCATATGATGGCAAAGAAAATAAAAAAATCTTAACAAAAATAGACTTTACGGGATTAAGATCATTTCTGACTGGTTGCTGTGATAAAACCTATCTGAGTATTTGAATGTCTTTCAGTCCAGAAAGCTGTCATTTCAGTCTACAAAGTTGTCACTTCAATTGTTTTGGGAAATTGTCATCTAATTACCAATGCTAAATTACACCGTAAGCTATTAATATATCAGCACATATATTACCTTAAATTATTTTAGCTAATTTTTAGGAAATGCTTACTAAACACTATTAATCATTAATCAGAATAGAGCTGGAAGGGATCTTGGAGGTGTTATAGTCCAAGTCCTTGCTCAAGCAGGAGATCCTGTACCATTCCAGGCAAATGGCTGTGCACACTCTTCTTTAAAACCTCCAGCGATGAAGCACCCACAACTTCTGATGGCAAGTTGTTCCACTAGTTAATTGTCCTCACTGTTAGGAAGTTTTCTATCTATCTATCTATCTATCTATCTATCTATCTATCTATCTATCTATCTATCTATCTATATCTATCTATCTATCTATCTATCTATCTATCTATCTATCTATCTATCTATCATCTATCTATCTATTAATCTATCATCTATCTATCTATCTATCTATCTATCTATCTATCTATCTATCTATCTATTTCATATCATTATTCATCTATTCATCTATCTATCTATCTATCTATCTATCTATCATCATCTATCTATCTATCTATCTATCTATCTATCTATCTATCTATAATCTATCTATCTATCTATCTATCTATCTATCTATCTATCTATCTATCTATCTATCTATTCATGATTTACCAAAGCAAACTTATCATTTCATGGTTTGGAAAATCAATATGAAAGGCTTTTGCTTTTAAAAATATTTATTATTAGGTGAACAATTTGTAAGGAACAAATGATCCTTTAAAAAGAAAAATAATAACATTTTCTTTTCCATAGTATTATTCATTGTGTTTTAGCCCCCCCCCCCCCCCCTAAAAATATTTATTTTAGGTGAACAATTTGCAAGAACCATCCTTTAAAAAAAAAAATTCTTATTCATTGTGTTTTTATTAATTTTTATGCCACCCTTTTCCCTTAGGAACATATTTGATTCTCTTCCCAGCTAGTTATTGTTATAAAGAATCCGATTATCTGGATTAGGCTGGGGAATAAGGATTAATCCAAGATCACCTTTCGAGCTTTAGCACTTCATGGATTAGAACTTGGGTCTCAACTGATTTTCTAATTACTCTGAACCAGCCATTTATGCAATGTGTTATGTCACTGATATGCTCCTATTATAATACTCAGTATATGACTTTTGCATTGTTTTTGCATCTCCCTATGTCAAAGTATTATGGAGTGGGAAGGGAAGTAAAAATAATAGTTTCAAATATCACAATGTTATTATGATTGAAAAATGCCATTTCTTATCGCTGCAAACTACTTTCTGAGAGAAAACATGACAGAGACTTGCCATTTTTCTTTCCACTTTTTTGGCGGGGGAAAGAGCCATTATTGGCAGATCATATTATGACATAATGTGGGTTTTTTTTCTTTAGCATTTTGGCTTTAGCATAACACATGTTTCTGTCACACATGATTACAAACTATGGTCTATGGCTTAGCATTATTTTGTACTTTGTAATTACATGATTTTAAGCCTGTAACAATTCACTATATTTATTGTGTTAGCATTGAGTGTGAACTCTATCAATATTTTCAAGAGATCTGGAGACTGCAAAGAACCATGCATATTTTCTAAGTTCCACTCTTCCTTATTTTAATCGGTTAATGACATGCAACACTTCTGTTACCGTTCCATATTAGAAGGCTTGAAACCCTGCATTGCTATTGGTCCACAAAGACTGTTACATGATTGGACAGTCAGGACGGCTATGATTGGTTCGCTAGGAGTCTACCGCGATTGGATGGAACCAATCACGGGAAACTCAAAGCGAAGTCATTGGCCGCCTAGCCGTGGCTAGCTGTATAAGAAGAGCCGCCGCGAGCGCTGTTTTTTACTCAGAACTAGCCTGTTAAATAAAGAGCTGTTGTTCACTTGACCTGAGTCTCTCGTCTCTATGAGTCCGACCTGCCGAACTTAACACTGGCGACGAAGGTGGGATTGTGAGACAATGAGACAATCCAGCACGTGACAAACGGCGCGAAAATGACCATCAAGATGGCCAGCAACACCACGCCACCTGCACCCTTTAACCCGGCCACTGAGGTCTGGGAGTCCTACATCGACCGGTTTCAGATGTTTTTGGAATGCAGCAACCTGAAAGACGCCAACGGCAATCGGAAACGGGCCATATTTTTAACACACTGCGGGCCCGCCGTGTTTAAAATGGCCAAGGCTTTGGCAAAACCTGCGGACGTTAAGGCGATGGACTGGGACGACCTCACACCCATCCTCCAAAGCCACTACGCCCTGGCCGTGCCTACCCTCATTCACCGGCATGATTTTTACCGACGAGACCAGCGCGAGGGCGAGAGCATCAGCGACTTCATGGCTGATCTAAGGGACCTTGGAGGTTTGTGCAGATTCACTGACCTAGATGAGGCCATGCGAGATTGGGTCGTCCTCGGCCTAAAAGACCCCGCACTACAAAGCAAGCTGATGGCCAAGGGCGATATCTCCCTCGCCGACACATTAGCCGAAGCGACCGCAGCCGAAGCAACCTGCAAATTGGCTGCCCGGATGTGACGGTCAAACGGAACCGACTGCCATCCTGTCAGCGAGGCGGTTCCAACATCGGAGAAACACACCACCACCACCCACCACGGCAACATCGAATCCCCCTCTGACAGCGACTACGAAGAGGAAGAGATCCACCGACTCCAGTCGGAACGCAATCAGCGAGACCGGCGGGGTCGTAAGTCAGGGTTCCAGTGTGCCGACTGCGGAGGCGATCACCCCCGTTCTGAATGCTGATTCCTTGATGCCATTTGTCGGCATTGCGAGAAGCGGGGGCACATCGCAAAAGTATGCCAGAATAAACGCAACCACAGTCCCCGGCGTCGAGGCGGCAGCCCCAGAAGACGAGACGGCACCCCCCCAAGCATCGGGATCACCAGACTGACAGCTGATGGAGACGAGACGGCCGGAAAAAACGGTTCAACGAGGCGCCGCGGAGAGAAGAGACCCACCAAACGGTTGTCATCGGCCATTCCTCAACCATAGACGCCCGAAAGGTACGCGTAGAGGTGGACATCGAAGACCAACCATGCACCATGGCGGTGGATTCCGGATCCTACCGTTCCATGGTCTCGTGGCACACCATCAAACGCCTAATACCCAGCATATGCCGACATGAGCTAAGCGACCAAAAGCTGATCCTCAGAGACTACCAGGGGAACCGCATTCCCGTAGCGGGCATCGGGCACTTCAAAATCACTTTCAAAGGCCACACCAACATACTGCCACTCACCATCGTGGACATAGACTGCCCCAGCTTGCTGGAACTACAATGGTTCGTGCCGCTAGGGATAGAAATGGCAGGCATCCACCACACAAACGAAGAAGATTGGGAGGCGACGCTCGCACGAGACTTCCAAGAGGTCTTCGATGACACTTTAGGCAAGTACAAGGGGTCCCCAATCTCCTTCAATCTTAGCCCAGACATCGCCCCCATCCTTCTCAAACCGCGGCAAGTGCCATTTGCACTCAAGCCCCAAATCGACGAGCAACTAGATAAGCTCATCGCGCAAGGGGTATTAGAGCCTATTGACCATGCCCGCTGGGAAACACCGATAGTCACCCCTATCAAGCCAGATGGCTCCATAAGAATCTGTGGGGACTATAAGGCCACCCTCAACCATGCCCTGCAGCAAAGTGCCTACCCCGTGCCAGTAGTTCAGCACCTCCTGCACTCGCTGGGGGGAGGCCGGGTCTTTGCAAAGCTTGACCTGGCACAAGCCTATCAGCAGCTGCCGGTCGATACAGAAACCGCCGAGGCACAAACGATTGTAACGCACCGAGGGGCATTTAAATGCAACCGCCTCCAATTCGGCGTCAGCGTCGCACCCGGGGTCTTCCAAAGCCTCATGGAAAGGCTGCTGCAGGGAATTAAGGGAGTAGTGCCTTACTTTGACGACTTGCTAGTGGCAGCGGTTAACAAAAAACAACTAGAAAAACATCTAAGGGCAGTACTACAAAAATTCAAAGACTCTGGCCTGAAAGTTAAAAAAGAGAAATGCCAACTATGCACCGAGAAAGTTGAATTCTTGGGGTACCTCCTAGACAAACACGGAATTCACCCCACCGAGAAAAAACTCAAAGCCATCAAGGAAGCCCCCAGACCGAAAAATAAGACGGAACTTCAGGCATTTTTAGGACTCATTAACTTTTATAATGTTTTCCTACCCCAAAAGGCGACCGTGGTGGAACCATTGCATAGACTGTTGGATAAAACTGCCTCCTGGACTTGGGGAAAATGGGAGGAAAACGCCTTTCAACAGACAAAAAATCTCTTAACCTCCGACGCAGTCCTCATCCAATATAGTGAGACCCTACCGCTGACAGTTACATGCGACGCATCGCCTTTTGGAGTTGGGGCAATTCTCAGTCATACCCTACCGGACGGAAAAGAGGCACCCATCGCCTTCTTTTCAAGAACCTTGTCCAAACCGGAAAGAAACTACAGCCAACTGGACAAGGAAGCCCTAGCGATCATCTCTGGAGTGAAAAGGTTCCACAAATACATCTACGGTAGGACCTTTTCAATCATTACTGATCACAAACCTCTGCTAGGCATATTGGCAGGCAACAAGGCCACCCCAAACATCCTGTCACCTAGGATGACTAGGTGGTCCGAGTTCCTGGCCGCCTATAATTACCAGCTCACGCACCGACCCGGTAAGGACATTTTGCACGCTGATGCTTTAAGCCGTTCCCCCCTTCCAGACGTGCAAGACGACCCAGCACCCACGATACCAGTCCTTCAAATAGAAACTTTACCCAGCCCACTCTTGACCACGCCACACATTGCCCGCGAAACAAAAAAAGACAAGCGGCTGGTGCGAGTCCTGAGCTGGGTAGAGAGAGGTTGGCCAGAAAATGACAAAACCGAACCTTTTAAAGCCTTCAGGAACCGGCAAACTGAACTTTTTTCACAAAAAGGGTGCATACTTTGGGGAGACCGAGCGGTAATACCAGAGACCTTACAAAAAAGAGTACTGGACATGTTGCATGAAGGGCACCCGGGCATTGTCCGAATGAAAGCCCTGGCCAGAAGTTATGCTTGGTGGCCAGGGATGGACAAGCAGATCGAAACATGGGTAGCCGCTTGCAACAGATGCCAACAAACACGTTCCACCCCCCCCCCCCACAGCACCACCCTTGGAATGGGAAACCCCTAGAGGCCCCTGGTCACGGATCCATGTAGATTTCGCCGGCCCCACTAAAGGACACACATTTCTGATTACCGTCGATGCTTATTCAAATTGGCTGGAAGTTTGCACTATGAAAACAACAACTACAGATGCCGTCATAACGAAACTAAACAAACTCTTTGCCACACACGGTTTGCCAGACGTGCTAGTGTCTGACAACGGACCACAGTTCACGGCACTGGCATTCAAACAATACCTGGCTGACCGAGGCATCAGACATGCCTTAACATCGCCCGCTTACCCAGTGGCAAATGGGCGGGCGGAACGAATGGTTCAGTTTACCAAAAAAACCATACAAAAAATAGAAGACGGCAACATTCAGGAGAAAATTAATAAAATGCTACTAATACAACATATCACGCCTAACACAACCACAAACAAATGCCCAGCGGAATTACTTATGGGCAGAAGACTCCGCTCACCACTAGACCGCTTACACCCCACATATAATCCAGAGAAACCCCCAGGCTCCACCAGCCGACACCGAGCATTTAACATTGGCGACACTGTTTTTGCAAAACGTTTCACCGGAGACCCTCTCTGGGTACCTGCACAAATCACCCAAATAACCAGACCCCGGTCATACCGCCTAGAAACAACCGATGGGCGAAGCTGGAAGCGACACATCGACCAGCTACGGTCAAGGCTAGCCAGCACACCTCACACAGATGGTAAAGAAATCAGAGGGGGGGGATCTCAAACATTGAAAAAGAAAAACTCTTAACACAAGCAGAACACCCCCCAATCAGAAGCCAAACAATCAACCAACCATACTCACCTGAAAACACAGAACCATTGCAGACGGGTGCTTCACCTGAAGGGAGTAGCCGGACAAGCTCAACCAGCCCAGAGAATCCAGGCGGGAGCGGCGGAGCGAATGACTTGACCAACCCAGGCAGACCAGGCGGGAGTCGCAGCTATAGGCCCGGCTCACCCTTCCAGGCGGTTCCACTGAGATGGTTGAGAGCAATGCGGAGCCCGTCCGAACCAGACGACAACCAGAGACCTACTGAGACGTGCAGGTCAAGTAGGCAGGTCCAAAGACCCGCCTACCTACGTGACTAAATCACCCCGCCCCTTGGACGAAACCAAGAGGGGAGGGGTGTTCCATATTAGCAGGCTTGAAACCCTGCATTCCTATTGGTCCACAAAGACTGTTACATGATTGGACAGTCAGGACGGCTATGATTGGTTCGCTAGGAGTCTACCGCGATTGGATGGAACCAATCGCGGGAAACTCAAAGCGATGTCATTGGCCGCCTAGCCACGACTAGCTCTATAAGAAGAGCCGCCGCGAGCGCTGTTTTTTACTCAGAACTAGCCTGTTAAATAAAGAGCTGTTGTTCACTTGACCTGAGTCTCTCGTCTCTATGAGTCCGACCTGCCGAACTTAACAGTTACAAACTCAGCTGCTAGCATTTTCTCCTGCAAAGAAGAAGCGAATACTTGAAAGCTGATTACTGACCTATGTTTGAAAGAACATCCCATATCTGGGATATGTATTTACTGTATGTTCCACAACACCAGCTCCATTCACTTCTATACACTTATTTATTTCAGCATTTCCAGCTGGATGACCTCTAGCAGGATTTGAATTACCAGCAATTCTAGAAGAATCATTGGGTGCTGATGCCCAATACACTTGGAAGACATCAGCTTGAAGTAGATCTGTTTAGAGAAAGCATATATATTCTCACCTTTCTGCTTGAAGCCCAGACAACAGATGATCATAAAAAATCAATACAAACATTTACAGACTTTTTAAAGCCACGAAGTCATGATGGAAACATGCACTCACCAAGTCTCAAGTGTTGTAATCATGAACTTCTGAGAGCATCTTGCAGGTTTTTTTAGCCTCAGTTTTAGGTGGCAGAAGAAACATGGCTCCAAGCCAAAATGACCTTCTTTTTTTTCCTCTTCAAAATCTTCCTGACTAGTCAACCTGAAAAGCCCACCAGGCTTTTAGTGCTTAGAGTCAGCAATACCCTACATTCAGCTTCTTACTGCTGATCAGCAGCTACCTGCTGTGCTGAAGTGCTGCCAGCTGCTTCAATTGTTTCAGACACGTTCTGCCATACAAGATAACAAAATGTGAAACAGATCTTAGGCTGTGAATTCACATTCTAAATCTTTGGACTATAGGCTATATGACAGGCTATATATTTATATAATAGATAAAAACATGTTGGATTATCATGAAGAACAGTAGAAATTGTTGAGGACTGTGGAAAGCCGAGAATTAACTGAAAAGAGTAAATAGATCCAAGATTTTCTTTTGGGGGATACAGGAGGGTTTTTTTCTTTTCTTTTAAAAAATATACTAAGCCTACTTTAGATTTGCATGAGAAATATATGTTGTCTGCTTCAAATGGTAAGAAACCCAAATTAAATTGTTGATTCAGAAGGAATGTCAGGATACTAATGAGAGAAAGAGGGAGGGAGAAAGAGAGAGACATATTTTAATGAACCATATGTAAGCTTGCCAAACCATTTTTTAGAACAGTATTTCTTAAATTATGTTGTGTACAGTGTTTTCTAAAGCAGATCCAAGTGACGGTTTTTGTTAAATCTATGGTCATTCATGGGCCAACAAATACCCTATCCATGAATCAAAGTGAGATGGTAGCATATCTCTCCTCAAATACACTGAAGCAACTAGTACCAAAAATATTCACAAGAACACTTTTAGATGAAAGTTCACAGAGAATATGGGCTTTTAAGTGAAAAAAGGTATTGCCTCCCTCTCTATTGAACAGATTTTTATGAACTAAATATTCAGCTTTTACTAAAACTGAGAACAAATATGGCGGTTTTAAGACTTTATTTAACAATTCCAAGTTGAACACTGATGACATGTATGGCCTTATGCCATGCTCATTCTCCCAGCTGACAATGTATTAAATGCAAGAGGAGATGTAGAGAATGATATAGAGAACAATAAAAAATGTTCATTTAAAACTTCTCAGTTTTTTAGCCTTGTGTTTGAAACGGTTATTCTTTCATTTCTTTAAAAATATGGTGTAGAATAAGACGTTGTCCAAAACTGAATTAACCAAAGGGTACTAACCACTGTAAAGCAAACTGTAATCATTGTTTTCTGTTTTAAATAGTGCTGAGACGTTTGAACCATATGACATATCATTTGACAGGTTCCATTACCAAAATCAGAGTAGTATTTCCAGAAGTAAAAGTTGCTTTCATTCTTTGTAAAGTACCGAACAATCATTCAGGATCAAGTTTGTTATGTTTAGGTGGGAAAATATTTCCTTTTCACTTCATTGTAAGTACTAAATCTCTGAGATAAAAAAAATGTAGAAAGAAAAAGCCTCTTATTATTGTCAATCAATGAAAGGGGTTTTTTATATATAGTGAGAAAAAACAGGAACATATTTAAGAAGATTCTTTTCTACCACTGGTTACAGATTCCGGCATCTATTCAGTCTGATACCCAATAAATTGCATTTGCTATAAAGAGCTAAAGAGAATCAAGATTATTGTCTCTATTCATACATCTGGTAAAAATATCACTCCCCAACTTTTCAGCTGCCAAGTATTATTCCATTTGTTTGCCATTTGCAGCAGTTGCTGCCCAAGGCATCTAGTAAAAGTTAGCACTTTGCTTATTTAGCTTCTCTGTGTCCTCTTTAATTTTCAGTAGATGATACAAATCCCATAAAGGTTAGATGTGGCCATGACATTCCTCTTATATACGTGAAAATCTGCAAGCTGGATCAAATAAAATACTACTTTAGTGAATATGAAAAGAAAACCCCACCAAGGAAAACTTTGTGTTCCTTCTTGAACCCATTATGCTTCATCAGTTGCCTGGGATAGATTGATCTAACAGGTCCCACTCCCTCTGCAGGCAAGGAGAACTCAAAAAGTAAGGGGGGAAAAATGATCAGTGTTATCTAACCATGGCAATGGACTGGTAGTAATATCCTCCAAAATCTACCCTCTAGGCCAGGGGTGTCAAACTCAAGGATGGAACCCAGAAAATTAGCTTATCCAGTCACCAAACCAAACATATTGGGCAAACCCAGCCACTAAGGCACACTAAGGTTTCCATTCCATTAGGAAAAATAAAATCTACAAATTTAAACATTGGAGACAGGCATGAAGTTTGCATACGAAAAACGCCAAGGCACGTCATACCAAATTCTCTATGTATCCTGTTGCAAAACAAAAACATAAACCATCAAGAGAATCAATAGGGAAACTTGTTTTCCTGGACTTAATTTGGCTCTCTGTCATGCAAAAAGCACTGTGAGATGCATATATTAATCTTCCCAAGACAGACAAATTAATTACACTAAGTATATGAGCTATAGAAATGAGCCCCTTTCCCCCAGAGTACAAATACATATTTTGTCACATCAATCATTTTACACAACAGAGATTATAGAGTGTATATATCTTTTTGTAAAAAAAAAAGATTATGGTCACCAGACAGAATTGCAAACAAAATACATTAAAAATAAAAACCTTAACAAAGCGATAAAGTAAAAACAAGCTAAAATATTACAACTAGTTTGGGGAATAGGGAACATACCAAACTCCCCTTCAGGGATATCCAGATTCAAACAGAGAAGGAGGCATGGCATTACATATAAGATATAATAAATCTACCCATTTTAGCGATAGGTACCCATTCAGGTATCAGGAAGAGCAATAATTTAGGAGGCATTTCTTGCAAATAAAATGCTCGAAAGCAGTGGTCACCAACTGGTGGTCTGTGGATCACTAGTGGTCCGCGAGAAAATTATGATGGTCTGCAGAATTTATTTTGCATTTTTTTTATATTGCACTAAATCAAGGATACTCCAACTATGGCCCCTTGGGAGGATAAATGCAATGAACGTTTGTGTTGCTGCAGAGAGTCTTCCCACTTGGAGTCTTTTTGTGTGGGTCGGAGAGGGGCAGAAATTCCGACTTGAGGTCTGCTTCAGCCTCCTGGTACAGGACTTTGGGTGAAAACTGAAAGGAAGTGCCACGGGTGGCAAAGAGCCGGAGGGCCTTGTTTCAGTGGGACTGCAACATGGCTTGAAACTGGCTGACGATCTCAGCCCGCCGAGCCTCCAAGCGCCGGTACTTGGCCTTGCACTCCTGCAGGTCTTCCCTCTGCTTGGAAAGCTATGCTCGTAGTCCTCAGTGAGGTGCTTCTGCTGAGCCTCCTTCTCGGTCAGATCCAATTTGAACTGAGACAGCTGTTTTGTCAACTGTTTCTCGTGGTGGCTGCTTAGCTCCAACAACTGCTTCCTGTTGGGGCCCTAAGGAGCACAGGCAGGCAGGTGAGGAGTGGCTGGGAGGGGAGGGGCAAGTAGAGGCCAGCAAGATGCCCCTCAATGTGAGTGACATTAAATTGGCCAGGCCCACCCAGTCACATGACCACCTAGCCACACCCACCCAGCCGGTCATTAGGCAGATCATATTAGTGGTCCGTGGGATTTAAAATTATACATTTAGTAGTCCCTGAGGTCCGAAAGCTTGGTGACCCCCACTCTAAAGTGATGTTCCCACACAGATGCAGGTAAGAGATGGGGTATTGAAATGGGCATGCCACTTCAGTGAGAAGCTGTCAGGTATCAAATAGAATGGGACGTTTGTCTTGAGATGATGTTATTAATGGCTGTCAGGAATCCCTAGGGAATCCTGTTTTGTAATAGATGTTTGAATTGATTCTTCAGGAGCATAAAGTCCTGGATGGAGTGCTCAGTTTAAGGCACTTATATACTGTTCGAATTTGGTCCATAAGCTGTCAAATTGAGACCTATTTTGAGAAGGCAAAAGTTAGACGTTAACCAACAGTAACAGAGCATTATTAATTTTTAGCAGAACAGGCATTGCACAGTGTTCCATTGGGTCTAAATTTATAATGTTTGAATGAAGCTGAACTGAAATAATTAAGCCAGCACACAATCTATCTTGTTTTGCTCCAGGAGTTGCTGCAAGTAAAAACAAAGTCATATATACCCACTTATAAACAAGCTATTTTCTGGACAAATTTCTTCTTTCTTTACTCCAATTTCTTAGGAGTATGTCAGGTTAATTAATAGTTTTGCTGGGGAGCTATTATCAACCAATGTTTCCCTTAATTCATCCAATCCCTGTATGGTGTCTGCTTGCTCTGAACCTGGCAATGATCCAAATGAGTCAATCAACTTTACTTCCAGCAGACTCTGTAGCTGTAGATAATGCAGTTTGTTGATTAGAGCTCTTCTTTCTTAAGGTCATTCCCCTGAGGTTATCTAATTCAAATTGTTAAACTTAGATTTTAAAGCAGTAGTACCTTTGTGAGAAAATTGGTCCAAAAGTGGGGTAGCTTCCTCTGAGGAGAAGACAAGAAGAAGAAGAAGAAGAAGAAGAAGAAGAAGAAGAAGAAGAAGAAGAAGAAGAAGAAGAAGAAGAAGAAGAAGAAGAAGAAGAAGAAGAAGAAGAAGAAGAAGAAGAAGAAGAAGAAGAAGAACAACAACAACAACAACAACAACAACAACAACAACAACAACAACAACTTTATTGTCATTGTACAAGTACAACGAAACTGTGCATGCACCCCAGCAACTGTTTGCAATACAATAAAACCAAAGCACTTAAAAATGAAGATAAGAAAAATAGAGTACCCACGTCTCCATTTGCAATTTGAGAGTACAATATCTACGAATATACACAAAATATACATCCAACACTGACTGTAACGCTTAGCCGAGTATAATAGATGGATTGTACTGTAATATGTTATTATACATCTGAATGGAGTATTGAGATTTCACATTTCACATCTTAATAAGGTTGTGACTTTGTGTTTATTTGCGGTACGGATGGCCCAGGGAAAAAAACTATTTGTTAGTCTAGTGGTGTGGGATTTTATTGATCTAATACGCTGTCCAGACGGCAGCAGGTCAAAAAGATAGTTGCCAGGGTGTGAGGGGTCTTCTATGATGGCCTTGATTATGCTTTGGCAAGGGGATCTGGCTAAGTCTTCCAGGGAGGGCAGAGGGCCAGGACCAGGAATACTGAGAAGATGCTCAGGATGGGCTTCATTTTAAAAAAAGAACATGACAGGGGCTGTACAGATTGCTAGCAGAATTCACATGCAGCCACTTCCACATGACAGCCATTCAGCATGTAGCAGATCTATCAAAGAGCTTTCACAATGGAGCAGTTTGCTCAAGAACAAAACAACGGCCTTTTTCAAGTTACATCTCCCTTTGTTCACTCTATTGTTAGAATTCTGATTGGTCTGTAAGTAATAATTGTGCTTTTCTCCTCTTTTCTACTTGAGAGTTAAACCCAACACAGTTATTTCCTTCTCTCTTAGTTGTTTCAGCAGCCTAAATTCCCTGTTAGCTGCTCTTTGCTTGTTGAAATGAACAGCAGGTGTCTTTACATTTTGGGCTGTTTTGTTTGGATGACTCTCAGTATACTTTACAAAGGTTTCCTTTAGTAGGTCAAGATTTTTTTTTTTTACTGAAGTCAAAAGACTAAAACATATAAGGAATGAGTACAGGAACTGGATATGTTTAGTTTAGTGAAAAGAAGGGCTAGGGGTGGCATGATAGCAGTATCTCAGGGGCTGCCACAAAGAAGAGGGAGTCAAGCTATTATCCAAAGCACCTGAGGGCAGGACAAGAAGCAATGAGTGGAAACTAATCAAAGAGAGAAGCAAGCTAGAACTAAGGGGGAATTTCCTGACAGTTGGAACAATTAATCAGTGGAACAATTTGCCTCCAGAAATCGTGGGTGCTCCAGCATGAAGGTTTTAAAGAAGAGTTTGGACAACCACTTGTCTGAAATGGTATAGGGTTTCCTGCCTGAGCATGGGTTTGGACTAGAAGACCTCCAAGGTCCCCTCCAATTCTGTTAATTCGAAGATCATTATCCCCATTTGTGCTGTGAGCAGGCCTTGCCCAATGTTCAAGTTTGTTATATTTTCCCATTTAAAATCCATATCATCTTCATCTTGCATGAACAAACAGCAGCAGCCTGGGAGGAGCCTTCCCTCTATAAGGGAAGAAGCTTCTGACTTTCCAAAAAGTTATAAGAATTAGAAATATCGTGTCTACCATAAATCTATTTTGAGAACAAACTTTCAACTTCTGAATCCCACAGAAAGCTACCAGGTGATGGTTTATCAAGAGAAGTGTGCCATTTTACTTTATTGACAGAGCATCATTATTGATTTTCAGAAGCCTACTTATGAAACTGCAGTACCTTCTGATGCTTAATAATTTTGAGCAGGATTTTTTACCACAGACCTTTCTTAGTTTTGTTATACATTATTGTATTGTTTTAGCTTGGGACTGCATTAACTTACACTGTTTTTCAAGAATAATCACTGCTTAATCACAAGCCTCTCTCAGCCATTCTGGCCTCACATCCTTTCACATCTCTTTATACTTCAGTCTTTTCTAACACTATTTTCTAATGAAATTTCCATTCCATTACACCATTTCACCAAGTCGCTTATGGCCTGTTATGCATCAGTCATCTTAGGTTCAGATACATAGCTCTCCCCTCTTTAGTTAGCCATAACTGAAAACTTGTCCTTTCGGTTCTATCTCGGTTAACTATTTGGATTCTTCATTCCTATTAATGGAATAACTACTGCATGACTTTATTTAGATTCCTTCTTTTCCTGTTCACTAGCTGTTAAGTTTGGGGAATAATGGAGACCAGACATCTGACCAGTGACTTCAACTCTTTAATAATCATAAATAGAACAGAACAGAGCAAGGCTATGGGCAACAGCAACCCTTTTATAGGGTTATCTGCTACCTTATTAACCAATGACATGTGCAACAAGTTCAAACTTATAACCAATGAGAAGTGTCAAAATAGTGGCCAATCAGGGACTACTTATGGACCAATCCCTAGTTGTTGTATAAGGGCCAATCAGGTGTGCAGGTTTCCAAACCCTGATTTGCATTTATGCTAGTAACTTTTATTGATTCACAACACCCCTCCCCCTTGGGTTCCGTTTGAGGGGAGCTGTAATAAAATCCTCAAGATAGACAGGCCGTTTGGTCTGTCTGGATGATTTCCGTGGCTCCACCGGTTTTAGTCTAAGGTCCGGTTCCGGTGGAGCGTTTGGATGATCTTTATTAACTTCAGTTTCGCTGCACGGTGATTCCGTGCTGCTTCCACTGTGGTTGTCTCTGCTACTCCGTGTTTCTTCGGGGTTTTGCAGTTCGGTTTCCCCCGTATTAAAGTTCCCTGAAAAATTCAACTCCCTCCCGCTTCAAGTTCCGGTGTTTCGCTGTGCCGTAGGGTTTCCGTTGGCCTGCTATTTGTCATATCAAAGTCAATTTCCTCGATATTTCCTCCCCTTGAGTTGGTGAACCCGTGGAGTCATGGGTGCTGGGTGGTAATCTCGATCGGAGTTGGTCTATGTGGCGTTTCCACACCCTCCCATCGTCCGTTAGCAGGCGGTAAGATCTAGGTCCGGTAAGGTGGGTAACGGTTGCGGGTATCCATAACGGGTCGCCGGAAAAGTTTTTGGCAAAGATTAAATCGCCTACCTTAAATTCCCGGCATTTGCTGCTGGAGCCGAAGGGCTTTTCCGGTGCGAATGCGGGTGGAGCCGGTCAAGGTGCGATCGTAGTTTCCGCTCCATAAGAAGTTCAGCGGGCATTTTGTTGGTCACGCTGTGGGGCGTGATGTGCTGCAACAAGAGGATTCGATTGATTTTCTCGTCGATGTTGCCAAATTCCATTTTGTGAAGGGTCTTTTTTACAAATTGTACCATGCGTTCTGCACGTCCATTCGCCGCAGGGTGCGCGGGCGAGGTTAGCGCATGGCGGATGCCCCGATCAGCAAGATATTGTTCAAAGGGTAATGCAGTAAACTGTGGGCCGTTGTCCGAGACCAACACGTCCGGAAACCCGTGTGTGGCAAATAGTCTGTTTAATTTATTGATAACTGAGTCCGTTGTAGTTGTGTTCATTCGATGAATCTCGAGCCAGTTTGAATAGGCGTCGACAGTAATAAGGAAAGTGTGTCCTTTGGTAGGCCCCGCAAAGTCAATATGAATACGGGACCAAGGTCCCTCGGAGTTTCCCATTCGGTTGGGCTTGCTTTAGGCGGGCGTTGCTGACGTCCCTGGCAACGTTGACAAGTAGCGACCCAGGCCTCGATTCTTTGTCGATTCCCGCCACCAAGCGTAGCTGCGTGTGAGTGCTTTCATCCGCACGATACCCGGATGTCCTTCATGCAATACCGCCAAAACAGTTTGTTGCAATTTGCCAGGGATTACGACTCGATCGCCCCACAAGATACAGCCTTTTTGGGAAAACAGTTCGGTTTGGCGGGCTTTGAAAGGCGCCCATTCCGGTGCTATTTGGTCCGTCGGCCACCCCCGTTCAACCCAGCGTAGGATGTGTTGCAGAACTGGGTCACGTTTCGTTTCAAAGGCAATGTCTCTAGCCGTCAAGGGTGGTGCATGTAGAGCTTCGATCTGTAGTGTTGAGATGGTTGGGGCTGGATCTACAACAGAGTCTGGGAGCGGTGTTCTGCTCAATGCATCAGCGTGGAGAATTGATTTCCCCGGGCGATGTTGCAAGGTGTAGTTGTAGGCTGCCAAGAATTCAGACCAACGGGTCATTCTGGGGGACAATATATACGGGGTTGGTTTATTACCCGCAATGATCCCCAGTAGCGGTTTATGATCAGTAATTATCGTAAACGCACGGCCATAAACATATTCATGAAATCTTTTAACTGCAGCCACAATAGCTAAAGCTTCTTTGTCCAGCTGACTATAATTTATTTCAGCTTTAGCTAAGGTTCGCGAAAAAACGCGATGGGGGCTTCCGCTCCATTTGGTAATACGTGGGCCAGAATTGCCCCAACCCCAAAAGGTGATGCGTCACACGTGATAGTGAGCGGAAGAGTCTCGTTGTACTGCATAAGTACAGAGTCAGAAGTTAGCAATTTCTTTACTTGTTGGAAAGCATATTGTTCCCGTTGTCCCCAAACCCACGTTGCTTTTTTGTCTAATAGTCTATGCAATGGTTCTGCTACCGTTGCTTTGTGGGGTAAAAGACATTATAGAAATTGATAAGTCCAAGGAACGCCTGTAGGTCTGCCTTGTTCCTTGGAGTGGGGGCCTTTTAATCGCCCTTAATTTGTCTTCGGTGGGATGGATTCCTTGGCTGTCCAGGAGGTATCCCAAAAATTCTACTTTTTCGGTACATAACTGGCATTTATCTTTTTTAACTCTGAGGCCTGCATTTTGGAATCTTCGTAAAACCTCTCTGAGTCGTTTTTCTAGGATGTCTTTGTTAGGGGCGGCGATGAGTACATCGTCGAAATATGGTACGACCCCTCTGATCCCTTGTAACAACCTTTCCATTAAGCTCTGAAAGATTCCGGGGGCAAGGCTTACCCTGAACTGGAGCCGGTTGCATTTAAATGCGCCCTATGCGTTACGATAGTTTGCGCTTCTGCCGTGGTCGGATCTACAGGCAATTGCTGATACGCCTGGGCTAGATCTAGTTTAGCGAAAACTTTCCCGCCACCCAGGGAATGGAGCAAGTGTTGCACTACCGGCACTGGATATGCACTTTGCTGTAGTGCGTGGTTTAAGGTGGCCCGGTAGTCTCCGCAAATTCTTAGTGACCCATAGGCTTGATAGGCGTTACTATAGGGGTTTCCCAGCGGGCGTGGTCGGTGGGTTCCAGCACGCCCTGCGCTATTAGCTTATCGAGTTGTTCGTCGATTTTAGGCTTCAAGGCGAATGGCACCCGACGCGGCTTAAGGCGGATGGGTGCTATCTCAGGGTTCAAGTTAAACGAGATCGGGGTCCCCTTGTACTTGCCTAGTCCGTTCGCGAAACGTCTTGGAATTCTTGCACGAGTGCCTCCTCCCAATCGTTGCTCTCGGCTCGGTGGACTCCGGCTACAGTAATTCTGAGCGGCCTGAACCATTGAAGGCCTAAAAGACTAGGCCTGTCGCAGTCCACGGCAGTCAGTGGTAGAGCGACGGTACGGTCCTTGAAAGAGATCAGGAATCTGCGGGACCCGACGACGGGAATTCGGTTGCCCTGATAGTCTTTGAGTATAACCCTTTGAGGGTTAAGGTCTTGGTGGCGAATCGTTGGAATGAGCTGTTGGAGCATTTTCCACGACACCATCGAGAGGGAAGATCCCGAGTCTACCTCCATCACGCAAGGTTTGTTTTCGATGGCGACCTTTACTCGGATTTTCCCGGCATCAAGGGATGTAGCGTGGCCTATGGTGATTGTTTGGTGGGTCTCTTCCCGCCTGGTTTCTTCACGCCTGGTGGAAGTGGTGGACGGCTTGTTTCTGTAGGAGTGGTTTCCCCATTGGTGGTTCAGTTTTTCTCGGTGTGTGCCGAAGAATCCTGAAGATTGGCATTCGGCCTGTCGGGGTTTGGAGTTTTGTTTGCTTCTGCAAACCTTTGCGATGTGACCTCGTCTCCCGCAATTGCGGCAGAGTGCGTCGAGGAATTTGCAGCTGGATCGTGGGTGATTCGCCCCACATCCTGCACACGGTCGGAATGAGGGTTGTGTGAACTGGTCTCGTTCCGTTCGGAGTCGGTTGACCTCTTCCTCATCGCTTTCGGATGGGGATTCTAGGTCTTCGTGGTGAGTCGATACCGGGTGTCTCTCTGAGCGAGGCGAGGTATCATTGGCGAGTTTACGTAGCGGTGCGTTGGTGCGGCGCATTCGGGCTGCCGACTTCTTGGTCGCCTCCGCTGCCGAGGCTTCTTTAAGGGCATCGGTGAGGCTGATGTCCCCCTTAGCCATAATTTTGCTCTGGATCGTGCCGTCTTCTAGGCCCAGAACCAGGTGGTCCCGGAGGGCTTCTTCTAAGTCGGCGAATCCGCAGAGGCCTCCAAGGTTGCGGAGGTCCGCGATGTAATTGGCAAGGCTTTCGCCCTTCCGTTGGTCCCTCTGGTAATATTCGTGTCTTCTGACTAAGGTTGGCACGGTGGGCGCGTAGTGAGCCCGTAGTAAAGGCTCGAGGACGTCCCAGTCCATCTCTTTTACCTCGGCTGGCTTGGCAAGTGATTTTGCCATTTTAAACACGGTAGGCCCGCAGTGAGTTAGAAAGATAGCTCTTTTTTTGCCGGTTGTTGCATCTTTCAAATTGTTGGTCTCCAGAAACATCTGGAACCGATCCATGTATGCCTCCCAGTCTTCGGTTTCTGGGTTGAATGGAGCGGGTGGTACGGCACCGCTGGCCATGTTGCCGTTGATGGTGCGTGTTCGACCACGTGCTCTGTTGGTTGCTCTGTAACTCAGTCAGCTCTTCGGTCTCCGTATCCCACCTTCGTCGCCAGTGTTAAGTTTGGGGAATAATGGAGACCAGACATCTGACCAGTGACTTCAACTCTTTAATAATCGTAAATAGAACAGAACAGAGCAAGGCTATGGGCAACAGCAACCCTTTTATAGGGTTATCTGCTACCTTATTAACCAATGACATGTGCAACAAGTTCAAACTTATAACCAATGAGAAGTGTCAAAATAGTGGCCAATCAGGGACTACTTATGGACCAATCCCTAGTTGTTGTATAAGGGCCAATCAGGTGTGCAGGTTTCCAAACCCTGATTTGCATTTATGCTAGTAACTTTTATTGATTCACAACACTAGCATATTGAAAAGTTCCCATAAGCCTCAATTTTCTCTTTCATTTAATCTACCCATCTATTTTTACATACACAAACATGCACACACATATAGTTTTCATACAGAAAAGATTGTGTGTTTGTGTGTATGTGTAAACTACCAACCTTAGATGTTAAAAAGGAATTATTAGGATTTTTCCCACAATTATTTTCATTTTAAAAGTGAAGGGATAGAGTAGCAAAAGAACAATGTAAGGTTGCTAACTAAACAAAAAGCCAATATAAGACAAAGGCATATTGTAAAGCCTCCCTGAGAACCAACACTTGAATATTCTTCTACTAAACATGGCCTTCACTTGCCATATAGAAAAGGTCCAGAATAAGCTAAGCCCAGGACTCCAAAACCCATCACTTGAGGGTTCATGTAATGTCAACTTCCATGAGAGATCCATTTAAAGTACTCCTGATTCCTTGAAAAAGCATCTTGAGGATTAAGGTTTGGAAATTAATATCATTCCCAATGATATCATTCAGGACAAGTCTGTTCCCCAATTCTGAGCCATATGTTCTATACAGTTTTAAGGACCAAGTGACTCATTATACATGATATTTAATATAAAAGTGTCACCTATATTTCCTCTTTTTTATATTAGTAGGAGATATCAGTGGGAGAATTTCCCCAGCATTCCCAACTACATAAGATTAATGTACACTTACCTAAAATTGTCATATTAGTTGAAAGCAGAAAAGGCAAATATATAGTTGCAATGACATATAAAATGTCAAGTATAGTATTGTTTGTCTGTTTCCTTGTTCCATGTTTTTCCCTCAGGAGCTCTAGACTATGTACAATTTTTGGAGGTGAGAAAAACCCTGTGAGGTAGACTTGACAGAGAAATTGGCCCAAAGTCACCGAGCTTCTCTGGCTAAGGATGAATTTGAATCCTCGGTCTCCTTAGTCCTTAAACAAAACACCAAACTGTTTCTCAACAATGGTTTATCCTGAAGCAACATGAGAACTAAGGTCTCCCGACTTTCAAGTAGACATCAGAAAGCAATTTTATTAGGAGCACTGTGACCAGCTTTAGACACAGAACTTCTTGCTGTGTTGTCCTAAAATACCCTTAACATAATATAATAACTGGAGGAATTTTACACAGGAGGATGAAAAAGCATTGTGTGGTTTTGCTTTTAACTGCTTCAGTCTAAGAACAACCGTAAAAACCTAGTTATCTAACAGGTGTATGAAGATGCAAATTTCTCACTGAATGGGGATGGGAAGTGATAAATGACCTAAAATTAGAAAGGCATTTCTACTCTTGTGCACTCAAAATCTCAGTGTTCTGCTGCTGAACTGATAATGTTGCTATGGAAATAACCTCCTTTATTGCACAGTAATACAATTCTTGACAGAAGAATCTCTGCAAGACATCTTTGAGTTTAGATTTTTGGGGTGTGTGTATTCTTCCCTTCTCATTACATAGCATCTATCTATCTATCTATCTATCTATCTATCTATCTATCTATCTATCTATCTACCTACCTACCTACCTACCTACCTACCTACCTATTATTACCTGTAATTTGTACAGCTGCCCAAAGTCACTTACCAAGATGGATAGTCGTACAAATTGAATAAATAAATAAATAAGTGAATGAATGAATGAATGAATTGCTTCCTTTCCCAATTGTTTCTACTCATTCCAACAGGTCCATCAGAAGAAGCATACTATACGACCCCTCTCTCAAGGGGTGTCATCTGGTGGAACCCAGCAAGCCTCTTCTCTGATGGCCCTCCCTTGAGGAACATTATTCTTCTGAATTAGATTGGACTTTAACTTTCTGGCTGTTTTTAAGACTCCAAAAGTATGCTTGTGTTCCCAGGCTGAGATTCAGTGGTAGGATTAATTTTTTTTTTACTACCGGTTCTGTGGGCATGGCTTGGTGGGTGTGGCAGGGGAATGATAGTGTAAAATCTCCAGTCAGAGGTGGCACTTGCTGGTACTCTGAACTGTTCAAAATTTCTGCTACCGGTTCTCCAGAACTGGTCAGAACCTGCTGAATACTGTCTCTGCTGAGATTGTCAGTGAGAACCCATGATATGACTATGTTAATTATGTTTGATTGCCAGTTATGTATTTTATTTTTGCTGTCGGGTGTGTTTAATTGCTATTAGTTACCTCTAATCACCATGGTGAGATGGATAAACTGAGTAAAGCAAACAAATATCCATCTGAGAACTATTTCTGAAACAGCTTTTGTGGGATACCTGACCCAGAAGAGTGACAAAGATGAGAAGGAACTTAGATGTTAAATCCTGTGGTGATTGATTTAAGGGACTGGGTTTGTTTAACTTAAAGAAGAGAATGCTAAAGGGAAAAATGATAGCAGTCTTGACTTATAACCACAATTGAGCCTAAAATTTATGTTTCTAAATGAGACATTTGTTAGGTATGTTTTGCCTCATAAGTGGTCATAAGTCACTTTTTTGGTGCCGTTGTAACTTCAAATGGTCACTACTGTTGTAAGTCAAGGACTACCTATACTGAAAGGTTGTCACAGTGAAGACACTGCACATTCCCCAGTTCAGAATATCTTGACAGGTTTAACTATGCTTTTTAATCTGCTTTGGAAGGAAATGGATAACAAATGTTTCTTTAAATCCACTTGCTATTGTGCAGAGGGATCTTTTTTGGTTCAATAAGCTCTCTATTCAAAGTGTTAATTTTTTTTCCTTCCATGAAATATCCTTCCATATCTTATATTAAAGTCTCAGACTGAAATCCTATGACTGCTGGAAGAGAGTAGGATGCAGCTGTAACTTATACTGGATTTTCTCTTCTTTGATAGAAGGTGGGTGACTTGTGGATTCCCATTTCCTCACAAGCATCGGGAATTTTAATATTAAGCAAGTTAGCCTAAAGAACAAAATGATGATTTGGAGAACTAACACACACACTTTCTCCCTCTCTCCTCTCTCTCTCTCTCTCTCTCTCTCTCTCTGTCTCTGTCTCTGTCTCTCTCTTTCCCTCTCCCTTTCTCTCTCTCTGTGTCTCTCTGACTCTGTCTGTCTCTCTCTCCCACCCCTCTCTCTTTCTCTCTCTTTCTCTCTGTCTCTGTCTCTCTCTGTCTCCCTCCCCCCCTCTCTTTCTCTCTCTGTCTCTGTCTCTCTCTCTCTCTCTCCTCCCTGAAGATTGAGGAAATATTCAGACAAGCTTGAAAGGTAACCTAATTAAGCAGCCTTCCATTCTGAATAGTGGTATGGGCTTTTTAAAAATAAATTCCCAGAAACAAACAAAGGATGCAAAGGTATCTCTGTTTTCACTTTGTTCTGCCTTATGTTAACAAAGGATTGGATAGGGAAGGGAGTAGGGTAGAGTTAGAAAGCAAAGCATTCATGTAATGATTGGGTCAACCTGTTCCCAACTCAAATATTTTCATATTTTTAAAAAATATGCACATCCCTAACATTAGAGTTTTTAGTGGCCCCAAAATAAAATTGCCGTCTTTATTGCTGTATCTAATGTCTGACATGAGGCACCCTGCTTCCTCACTTAAAATGTATTGGATTATTGTTACTATTCCAGTTACAAAACTGGGCAATGCACTGTTGAGGATCAATATGGAATGATGTAGCCTCAGAAGTTAGATTTCTTCTTGCTGCTGAACATTGACAAGAGATCTGAATCGCCTTCTGGCAATAAAACGTAAGGATAAACAGACCCTCTCACCCATCCTGCTCCAATTTTATCATTTTGCTTTATCAATAGTTTTTCCTGTAAGTTGCCATGGAAAATAAATTGTGTGTGTGCTACCTCTATGGCATTTCCTTCAGTTCTGGGTTATGTTATGCTGTAGACTCCCTGAAGTTCCCTTTATTTGCCTGCCAAATGTCGACTTCTTGCCTCTACAAAGTCATAATCACATGGGTATGCAGAAACCAGAAAGCCATGATGTTCCTCTGTGGTATTTAAACTATTTATAGACTGACTTCCAGAAAACTCTGCATAACCCATGTGTAGTTTTTCTTCCTTTTGTGTTCTTACTGGAGATCTTGCGTAATTAATTTCTATTCCGTCTTTCAGACAAGATAGTACATCCTTCTTATACCATTTATCAAAATGTCTCTTTTGCATCCCTTAAAGCTTTCAACAATCCATTACAATTGGCTCTTATGTCAAGTTTTGTCTATCTGGTGCACTACGGAAGTTCTTTGCATATTATTCCATCTTTAACACAATGTTTAGTCCAACTAAGAGCACAGAAGGGCAAAGACTGAAACCTGGTACTGTAGACAGTTCAAGCCAGGACACTACAGCTCAATTTCTCTTCTGAACCTTGGAAAAATCTGTTCTTTAACAGGCAGATGTTGCAATGTCTCTCACCACTATGAGGCTCTCAAGTTTAGCACATGGTCAATAAAGTTTTTATGGAAAGAAGGAATTGTCAATTTGTTATTTTTTCTTGCTAGTTCCAAAAATATGCTGGTTGATAGATCTTAAGGCAGAGGAGTTGTCTTGAACTTTTTCTCTGTCAGTTACAATTCAATTTCATGAAAGAAAATTTTTCTTCCCTTTTCTTGCAAAGAAAAGAGTTCAGAAAAATTCTCATGGGAAGCATGTGGGGCTGTTGCATTTATTTAGTTGCACTTCAGCTAGGAATGAATGTCCTGCCATTCATTATACAATATTCTCTCCAACAGTTTGTGACTGCCCTGGTTCTCATGCATCAAAGAAATCGTAACATCAAAGAAATGCTTCAAATGAGCTGGGGGGGGGTTAAGTAAAAAAAAAACTTATTATCACAAGGAGAAATTTTAAAAATTCTTAGAGACTTTCTTCTTCCCCTGGACAACTTTTAAAAAATCAAGCAATTTCTTTCGCCATTAACTTAGAGAACTTTGAAAGGCCATGTGTCCTGCTCTTGTGGGAATACCAACATGGAAAAGTAGATGGATGTTAAAAAAAAAAAAGTAGATTCTAGTAATAGGATAGGATTGCTCACCACTTCACTACTGTGTTTCCCTGAAAATAAGACCTTGCCAGAAATATAATCCCTATCCCAAAAATAAGCCCCAGCTAAGGTCGTCATCAGCTGGGATATTGGGTAGGTTGGCATGGCCAGCACTGGAGGAAAAGAGGGCATGGGAGCTGATGGTATCTGGCAGCAGCCACAGCCCACACAGCACAGGTGAGTTGATCACCTGTCCAAGCAGCAAACAAAGGCAGAGAGGCAGGGAGAGGAGAGCAGGTCACAGGAAAGCCGAGAGTCAGTAGGCCAGAGTGGGCGGGTAGCTGTGGGAGGCTCGTCTTTGTGTCTCTCAGCTTGCCTGTGGCCCACATGACACATTGGGATCACCTGCCTTACCCCCCAATGCCCCTGCCTCTCTCTGCTGCCAAGGCTACCACACAAAGATAAGCCTCCCACAGCTACTTGCCTATCAACTCTCGGCTTTCCTGTGGCCCATGCAGCATGTCCAGACCACATGCCTCTCTCCCACACCACTGCCTCTGTCTGTTGCTTGGACACTGCCTCTGTCTGTTGCTTGGACAGGTAATCAATTCATCTGCGCTGCACAGGCTGCATACCCCCAGAGTGCATGACCTGAGAGCTGTAGCTGCTGCTGGACACCTTCAGTCCCCACACACTCCCTGTCTCTTGTATGCACACTGGGGGGTGGGGTGGCCAGCCAGGCTGATCACCCTGATATCCTATTTCCTCAAAAATAAGCCCTAATGCTTATTTTGGAGCCCTAAAAATTATAAGACCGGGTCTTACTTTTGGGAAAATACAGTAGTTGCCATTTATATATAGAATGTCAGTTTCTATTAATAATTAATGGTTCCTTTTATGGTCTATGTCCCTTCTACCTTCTAATTTCTAGAAATCAAAGAAAATAATTCTTGTAACAAAAGCAAGATAAATTTATTTGACAGTATTCATGCACACTGGTAGGCAAAAATGCTGTTACCCGTTGCCAGAAAAATAAGTTGTTTAATCCTTGAACATGACAAAATATTGACTACGGTAATATTCAAAATGTTTCACACTGGTCACTTGGAATCTAATTGTCCTCATTACTATATATTCTGCTTAGTACTGCCTTCAGTAATAAATGGAAGAAAAGAATTAAAAACAGCCTTAGGTGATAACTGTTTTTCCTCTTAGAAAATCAGCTCATTTTCCTTAAGCCATTAATTTTGCCCTAATGAATTCATGTGTGTTTGTGTGTGTGCACACTGGAAATTTATGAAGTAGCTATTGCTTCCCGAGTAATTGCCCTCTGGGTTTGAATACTGAATTATTGTTTTAGAAGATACTCCTAAAACATCATTGTCTGTATCCCATCCTTTCCCAGTCTGGTGCTATTCAAATGTGCACAACAATTTCCAGCTTATTGGAAAGCATTAAACTGAGGAAGACTGATGTATTACAAAATAAGCTATTATTGGAATTTTTATTAGTAGTATTGTTACTGTCATCATCAGATAGGTAGGTAAAAAACTAATTCACTAAAACATTTAATATATATTAGGGTATTAATTGATTCTTTTTTGCTTCATTGAAATAATAGCAATCACTAATTCCTTTTTTATATCACACACTTTTCTCATGCACTGGTTTTAAAGTCTTTAGAGTTTGTCAGTCATCCAAGTCATGATTGTTCAAAAGGTGATTTCTAGGAGGCAACTGGACTTTCTTTTTTTTTTTCTTTGAAGCCATTTCACTTCTCATCCAAGAAGCTTCTTTAGTTCTAAGAGGATAGTGGGGAATGGAAGGATTTATATACCTTGCAGACAGCTGGTCATTTGCATCCTTTTAGACGGTTATTGAAGCACTTGGAGGTTTATCTGTGTCCTCAGGGTCACCTGGTTCCTGAAGTTTATTTAGATACGTCTGAAAAAGCCTCTTGGAAAAATAGTGAAATGTCTTCAAGGAAAAACAAAGAAAGTTCAATTGCCTTTTGAAAAAGCTCCTTTGGGACATCTTGAGAGACTAGTAATTTCAAGGACTTTCAGTAGTTAAGCCGTTAAGCCACTTCAAACTGAACTGGCCCAACCCCTAACAAAGTGCTACAATGGGAAACACTGACAACTACTGTGGACATCACTGCCCTTTCAATTGTGATTAAACCTGCTCTATATTTATGTATAATAGTAGATAGAATGTGAAAAATCCAAGCAGGGTTGTCTGTCAAGGAACAATTGCACTGCCAGAAGCCAGTAAGTGTAAAAGAGTATCAATTCCACAGTATTTATGTCTTTAGAAAAAGATGCGAGATCATTCCACAGCATGTAGTAGAAAAATGTTACTCATTCATTTGTATATTCCAGAGGTCTCCAAACTTGGCAACTTTAAGACTTAAAAAGAATAGCTGGCTGGAGAATTCTGGGAGTTGAAGTCCACAAGTCTTAAAGGTGCCAAGTTTGGGGACCCCTGGTTTATTCAAATGCATATGCACTTTCAGGTACATTTCCTTTGGAATAATAATTTAATATGCAGATGAAAAATGCCTCTGATGTATCCCTCAAATCAACTTCCCAGGCTTTCTGATCCTGACTACTATATTCATGAGTGTCCTTTTTCTCTCCTCATTTTTTCTCTCCTGCATTTGATCCTTTTGAAAGTTTATATTTCACCCTCTTGCATGGGAACATGGTTTAGCAATATAGCAATGTTCCAATGTTTTTGGCAAACACTGGAGACCAAAGGTGTGTGATAAAACCTGTTGAGTGGCTGGACTGTTATGAATAGATGCCTCACCTCAGCTATAAATTTTCTGATTTGTTTTTCAGTATAACTACATTTTTATTATTTTAAATCATTGTATTCTTTCCCCATTTTTTACCTTGTTTTAACTGTGAATTACCAGAGTCATGAGTAGCTATATAGGTTTGAGGAATAAATACGGGCATGGTACATGCTACCCCAACGGCACTGTTCCGGAATTGACAATTGGACATAAGACTAGGCCTTTGACTACAAGCTCCAGAAATGCAATGTCGCATATACTTTTCAAAGAATCCAAAGGAGATTCTATTTTTTTTCCTCTTCCTTATTACAAAAGTTACAAAATCTGGAGCTCTGTGACTTAACCTTCACTAAACACTAAGAATTCAGTCTCAAACTGCAAGGCTGAAACCAGATGCTTTCTTCACTTTGTTTAGTCATTAAAAATAATGTAAAAGTAAAGATGAAATTATTTTGTTCAGTTTCTTAGTAGCCTTGTTGAAGTGGCCTTCTTCCTGGAATTTTTGTTTCTGTTAATTTCCCAACTCTACCAAAAGTCCTGGAACTCTTAGGCAATTCCCCATCCAAGTACTAACCAGGCACAATCCTTCTTAGCTTCTAAAGATCAGTCAAGTTCAGGTAAATGCTGCCACCTGCTGAGGCACACCAAAATGAAGGGTGGCAAATACAGTTGGCAAAGGACAACATAATATTTCTTCCAAACCTTCAGGAACAGAAACCTGAGTAGAGGCAGAGTGCGCAACCAACCTGCAACCTACCAGTAGTTTGAGAACATTACCAAGAATTCAAAGTACAAAAGTACAGCTGTGCTGACACCACTAGGGCATCAATTCAATTATTAATTGATCATCATAAGATCTACATTTAGATCATCAGTGCTTCTTTCTCTACGCAGTGTCTTCACATGTATATTTTATTGTTGGCAACTTCTGAGCCAAGAAGTATTTTAAATTGAACTTTCACAGGTTTTATAAACTGTTACCTGTTCATACCATTCTAGTGGATTACTCCATTTTTATTTGAAAAGAAACCTGTGATAGATATATTTTGCATTTTTGCTAGAAGTGCAGGAAACTGAATGAGCAATGCAACAAAAGAACTTCAACAGCAGCTTCTGGCACTGCAAAACCACAGTGAATTGTAGGCAAGGTGTGAGAATGAGAGAATTCTGCACATCTACAAACTATGTATAAAAGATGAAGAATTATAATTAAACTGAAACCATACATTTAGAATTGCATCTCAGTTTAGGATTATAAGCTATTCTTCTCAAAATATTTCATGTCAAGAGCCAGATTGATGTCAGATTGATGGATTACAGATTGAAATGGTTGTTGCAAACATAGTATACAAGCATACTCACTCCACAGCTCATGATAGAATGAGGAGAGAGAGTAATATCCTATAGAACTAATCAATAAGATTGTCTGGAAGAGTAAATCAGGCCATAAGCAGAAAAGTGTCAATATTATTTAAAACAAATTACAACCAGGAGACAAGACTGACAAGACTCTTTCTCTGCAATGATCCCCATGCTAAGGAAAACACTGCTCATACTTTCCTCTTTGGTAAATTAAATGATAGCAAAAGCTCTGCTATTTAATTAGTGTTTGGGTGAATGATTTTGAATATTTTAAAATATTTTTAGTGACCAAGCCTAAGGTTTGGAGATTCTGAGGACCTGGATAAGTGAAACTACAGGAATATCAGATTTTTAAAAATTGATTGTTGTACAGCACCCAAAAACATTTTTGGTGAGATGGGTGGTATATAAATCAGATACATAAATGCATAAATAAGTAATAACGCCCTGTACAAAGAACTATTGCTAGTTGGTAACTGATCTGGCTTGATTTCAGCATCATTTTTTATTTGTACCCTGCCTTAAAGAGGTGGGTCTGCCATTGGGAAATATTTCTGCATTCACAGCTCTTGCTACAGACAGTGGTTGAGGTCAGGAGGTTTTGCCCAGTCTTGGATTATCATCCAATGTTGGATATTTTTGTTTTAAGACCAGGGATGGGATTCTACTGGTTCAGCCAAACCAGTAGCTCCGAAGAACATTTGGGAGCAAACCGGTTTGCTCCAATGATCAGCTGCTGGGCCCACCTGCCAGCTCCAGCTCCATACTGACCTTTATTTCCAGCTTTTCAACCTTAAGAATCATGATTTAATTAGGGCGATTGCTGGAATCCTGACAAGTGACTCATCATATCACAAATAAATAACTGTAACACCCTGTAATGGGACTGTCTCTGAAAACAACTTGGAAGTTTCAGTTCAAAATATGATGATGTATGTGCTAACCAGAGGCGGTAGATTTAATAATGTAATATCTATGCTGTGATCACTGCATTGGCTGCTGATTTGCTTCCAGGTCCAATCAAAAGGACTAATTATATTATCCTGAAGTCCTATGGGATTCAGCACCTGGGCGATCACAGGTCTCTCAACCCCTTCTAGACTCAGTTTGTTCCAAGGGAGCTCCACCATGGACCTACTCAATAACTGTCCCTGCCTTTGGAGCACTCCATCTGCCCAAAACAGAAATGTCCCCGATTGCCTGGTTTTAGGAAGGGTTTCAGTGCCTGAATTTGGTAGCTCCCTTGTGAATGGATTATAAATTGCTGGTTTTGGATTACATACTATGACAAACTGACTTAAGCCCTTTAGGAAATTAGACGTCTGTAAAGAATCAACTAAATAAATAACCATAAGTAATCTTTTGCAGCATATGATTACTGTGCTGTAGTTCCATGGCTCTGACGTGAATATTTTCATTTTGTAATTCACCTGAAGTACATCAATTGGTGATGCATAAATACAGTATTTGCACAGGAAGGAAGGAAGGAAGGCCCTGCACGTAACAATCACATTTTGTTTCTATCCACTGGGACACTTTGGTCAGCAAGAGCTTTTCCAGATTGGAACTCCAGTCACCAAAGAAAAAGATCCCCACATGTATCCTGAAACTTCAAAGAGGCTCTTTCAAATGGTATGTCTATTTTTAGCTGTGCTGTTAACTTCATAATTCTTAAGGGTGGTGCAGCTTTAATTCCATTCTTGAGGGCTGCATCACATTAACACTCACTAAATTCCTGAAATATGATATAAGGTTCTTGTTGTTGCATTTGGGGGGAAAAAACCAGTTGGAAAAAAGGCAAGAGAAGCAGTTGAAATTATCAAAAAGACCAGAGCAGCTTGCCCATGACAAAAAGATACATCGTACACAGATACACACATGTACATAATATATAGTGTAAGCCATTAAGAATCACCTTGGATCGCAGTGGGACAAAAGTGAAATAAATGTTTTGATTTAGGAATAAAGGTAAGTAAAAGGTGTCTGATACATGTATGTAAAATTATACCCCAAATGAATACAAATGTATTTTCCTCTTCATCTTAATTTCACATAATTCCTGAAGCCAAAATCAGCAAGTGAGATATCAGTAGGGGTAGAGGACAACAGAGTCACCATGTAGTGGGGTGGGCAGCAAGCAAATGTAATAAATAAATAAAATAAATAGAAAGAAAGGACTATATTGCAGAGCTTAAGCATGACATTTGCTGCTACAAATGACAGTATTGATGGATGGCCAGTTAGAAGGCCTTGAAAAGAGATCAGATGAATTATTGAGGATAATGACTCTCAGTTACCAACTATTGTATATGCAGCATTATTAGGCTGAGCAAATCTTCTAATGAGGCAGTCCTTTGAGCCAGTGCAAGATTCTTCTGAGATTCTGCATGGAAGAAAAGTGAAGCAGTGGCCCATCTATTTTATCAGTTATTCGGGCAGAAAGGACTTCTGGGCCGCAACAATAACAGAAATCATTAAATTTTAAAAGAGAATTATTTATTGAAAATTATTTAAGTCTTTGAAGTCTAATTCTTGAGTGGAAAGGATCATAATGAAACACTATCCTTTGTCATGCCCCTGGTGGAAACTGACTCTAAGGGAGAGGAGGAACAGCAGACAGGGAGTGGAAGTGTGGCTCTGGAGGTTATGGAGGAGGCTGGGAAAGAGGCCGGCTGAGCAGTCAGAGGAGGACCCAGGCCCATCCCCTATCCATCCTAGGGCATGCAGAGAGGAGAGGATAAGGGAGAGATGTGGTCTACTCAGGAGGAGAGGGCCTTGATCTTTTTCATAGGCTGCAGCTGTGACAACTGAATAAGAGTTGGGACCTGCGTACTGGCGAACGCTGGAAACAAAGCATGTAAATATCTCTAGTTTATAGTTCCTCTCTGAGTTTGGCATCCTTCCCAGTGTGTGTTATCTGTGGACATCCTCCAGCCCATATTTTGCCTGGTTTGTGTTGTTTTTCCCTTCTTTGTGTAACTGTTTGTGAGAGAGGTGTTTTTTTGTCTTCCATCAAAGATATTTGGAAGCAAAGTGAAGGAATAAAAGGGGCTTCACCTGTTTTCTGTGACTGTGTTTGTTTTGTATCCCACCTTAGGTCATCACATCCTTGGTGATGCAAGTGCTCCTTACATTCAACACAGGATCTCAAATCCATTTTCTTTTTCCCTTCTTTGTTTTGAATTTTGTTTCAGTTTACATCATGTAGGATGACCTGTAGGGCTATTCAATGTATTTAGATAGGAGATGGATAAGAATAATGCATTTAGAAAAGGATAGAATTTGCCACATAGCGGTTTCAATAAGCTAAACAAAAGAAATATGTATTAGTCATCTCTGTGTTAATACAAACTTGTCAAATTTCTTTTGCATTTTCCTCTTAATGTTTGTATTCTTTTTGCTACTGGAATGAAATTACAGCAACATAAGCAATGTTATACTTACAGGTTACCTATATGTTTTTCTAAATGGTGAAATAATGTGCACCATTGCACAGATAGCTATTTATATTTCACACATATTTTCCTTTATCATGAATGCTTCTGTTCAGATCTTATTTTTTATTTGATACTATCCATCTCCAAATTTATTCACTCAGTTCTTTTTATAGGTATGTCATGAAATGTCATGAAATTACAGCGGAGGTGGTCAGGAGACCATGGGCTATGCTACATTATGAGATGATTATGGTCAATAATGCAAAGTTGATGGGATCATGTAATATATGGGGGAACACCTTGGATTTTCAACATTTTTTCTTGGGTTTCTGGAAGAAATTTCCAGATCATTGTACTTCAAATAAGTTCAAGAAAATTTTAGAGTTGGCATTCTAGATTTAGTGTTCCTTGCTCAAAATGGCAGAAACTAATTGTCCAATATTTAGCAACACTGGTCACAGCAGACTTCAAATATTTTACAAAGGGAGATCTTCTTCTCACCATCTCCATCTTGTGACTTATAACCAACTATACCACAAATGATGCACGACATCCCCAACCTAGCCAGATACACTAAGATTGAATTACCCTAATTCATGGATCTCAGCAACCTCTGCCTCACTACCTACTTTCAGTTTGTTGGACAAATATACCAACAAATCAGAGGAACACTCATGGGATCACCACCCTCAGAACTCATAACAGAGACTGTAATGCACCATCTAGAAACTATAGCATTCCCACAGATACAACCAAAAGTATGAGTCTGGTGTGTAGACAACACTTTTGTCATAATAAAAAATGGAACAGTGAGGGAAGACACATGAAGCAATCAACTTCTTCAAAGAAATAAAATTCACAAGGAAAGAAGAAAATAACAACACAATACCCTTCCCCGGTTATCTTCATCAGCAGAGGAAATGGTAGAAAATCTATTGAAAAACAATCCACACTAAGTAGTTCATTACCAACTAAAATCCCAATCTCCCACAAAAGGAAGCATGAAGGAACATTATTCAGATGAGTACAAATACACAGCAGCAACTCAGAGCTCCAGAAAAAGGAAACCAACTGAATATGCAACATTTTCCAACAAAATCAATATACATGCAACTTTATCAGAAAGTGCCTGACTACTCAATTGCACCACAGGACAATTAACACAAGTTTTGAAAAGGATAACACTGCCATACATCAATAGCTTGGCATTCAGAAAAATCAAGCATCAATAGAGATGAACCACATTTACAGACCATTCAAAAGACATAATAAAAGAAACCAGAAGGGGATAAAAAAAGAACCCCAGAACACATCCTCTCCAGCAGCCAACAGTCAAATTAGTGGAGATTAATGCCAGACAAACAATCAAGCAGATATCAAATATAATATTGATTTCTGATAAAGAAACTACCACAAAGGAAACCACACCTGCACAAAAAATGATAGGGCAGCTATTGTACAGGGAGCAAACCCCACACTCATTAAAGTTACCTAGTTGGGTAATGAAACATCTGTAAGCAAACAATCAAACTCAGAGAACACCAAGACTCCATGGATCAACCCCCCTACGTACATCTTCTTCTATTAATCTAGAACTATCTGGAGTGTTCTTAAATAATATTTATATTCACAGACATTGTTAGATGGACATTTCCCACTCCAAATACTCTTCAGTTAGATTTAGAGGTTATCTACATAATGGCACAATTCCTAAGTAAACAAATCCATATGAATTGAATGTAAGCAATTCTGTTTGGTATTTTTTGCCAAGAAACACAAGTCACATGTTATCATTTATTACACATCGATTCAGTGACTGAGCTCTGCTGGCCTTCAGAAATGCTATCCATCAGCAGCAGTCTGAATTTCTGGAGTAAATGTTTATTCTTTTCTTTCTTGATCTCATTCAGTTCTCACTGTGACCATTTTAAAGAACAGCTGGCATCATTCTAGATCCTGAGGCCATAATTGGTTGGTTAACTTTGAATTCATGTCCCTATATTTCACATTACCAGATTTCCATCAGGACCAATAGGGAACTATCTCAATCATTTATGCACTGATTACAACACATGTGATCATTTAAGTTGCCATCACCACCAGATTAAATAATAGTTTTCTCTTTCTTTAATGGGGAAAAGGAAAAGAAAGCCAAAATACTGTATGTGCTGGAGTCCTGCCTACTGTATCCCCAGACTCTCCATGTTGACAAGGAAGCTCTTCAGGGAAACAAAACATAGTTACAACTGCTACACACAATGGGAAACTCCACAGTCAGTGCTCCCCAAGGTAGGAAGATCTACATTAAGTATTCAGCTTACAATATTCCTACAATCTGACAACCTCAGAAAGTTGGGATTCAAAGAGTAAATATCCCTCTTTTGCCTCAATATGCAGATTTGTTAAACAATTGAACAGAACCATTTATGTATTTAAATATATACCAACTTTTTAAACAGTTGTTGCCATGGTGTTCTACAAAGCAAATAATATTATGTCCTATTTATTCAGAGCCAGCAAGAGCATTCTTTATCTCCTTTGGCAATTTAAATGATTGGCATAGAGGGAGAGAGAGTGAAAGCACAAAACTTTATTATATGTGTGTGCAAAACTAGTCTCTAGAGTCTTGGAATATTTGATTGTTCTGTTAATGCAAAATCAAATTCCACTGTTGGCCTTAATGAGGGCTTCTGCCTGCAAAGCAATTATAAGATTAGTTAGTTAACACTTTTATTGCCTACTGACATGGGAAATGACATCAGCAAGACTGAAATAACACAACAGCCTGTATCATGTACAACAACATGTACAAGAACCAGAAAGGATGCTGTATGCTGTTCAATCATTCACAGAACGATAGACAAAGATTCAAGCAATGCTCATTTGTGGCAAGTTCTTTAAAAAGTTTAAAAACTGCAACCTTATAATCATGTGGGAACTGATAAGAATTTAATAAGCATAAGATTTATCTTTCAAGGTTTTCCCATTGCCAGTTGCTCACTGTATATGTATATAATAGCCCAAGCTATTAGCCACAAGCAGCAAGAAAATTCTCCAAAATCACAGAAGTATTTCAATTTACAATCTGAACGTATAAGCATAGGAAATAATTCAAAATTGCCATTTGGAATAATGAGCTGCATGCCCAATGCTTCTCTGTTTTCTTCTATTGGTTTTTTTAAAATAAAATCCTCAGAGGCTGCACCCTGCACCCCCAATCTATTTACCTTTTAGACATGCAAGATTAATCTTTGCAAAGTGAAATGGTTTCTGCATAAGCCTAGAGGAATTCAGCCTCAACTGGAAAAAAAAATATTCTCCATGCCTCTCTTTTTTTTCAAAAGGTAAGTTAATATGTTTTGAAAATGCCCTAACCCATTAATTATCTCTCCATAATCAACTATAGTATGATTGACTTAAAGGTTGATGTTTCTGAGTTCTGAGACGTGCAAAAAGATTCTGTCTTCTCTAGAAATCCCATCTCACTCTCCTTTCTATTTTTCACCCTCCAGTGGTCACTCCGGGATATGAAAGGGCGAAAGCATGAGGAAGAGTGAGCCTTTCTCCAGCTCTACCTAAAGTATTTCTAGCCTAATGTCATCACGATGTGTTTTTTTTTCCTTTTTTCCTTCCTATCCCCCTTTCAAAAGACAGGAAAGGCAGCCTTTCACTCTCCTTGGTGGTAATCAGAAGGACTGGGAAAATAGCCAATTCATAGTAGGTCAATCTCGCATTGTGTACTCCCAGCTGTCTGGCAGCGAGTCAACTGATAGGACAAGAGGATAACCAGGTCAGGCAAGTCATGCAAACAATGCCCCGTAAGGTTGGTTTTCTCCCATTAATCATGATTTTTATTTCAATTACAATAGCATTCTTGCCTATACAATAGTTAGTTTTGGTAGAATTCTGAGCTGTGAAATAGCTTAGTAAATAACTAGACTATTAGGGGTACAGATAGCCAAATAAATTTAACAGGCAACCATGTTTACAATCTTGTAATGGGGTGCTGTTGACAGAAGTAGAACGCTTTGATGCACTTACATCTTTACTGTCTTGTTAACTTCCTCAGGTACCATTCAACAGTTTTATTGCTTGGGCTTCTTCCATCCTCTGTATACATTGCTGAACTTAGCCTTACTACTATATGAATATGAGATGACTTTATTAAATATATGAACTGCCATTTTGTTTCCTGATCAAGTTTTCTATTCGTGGCCCTGAGAAAGAAAATAAGAACTTACCACTGTTGTACAAGCTAAATAGATTATGTTTATGCATTCAAAGATGAATACAGAAGAGGTTAAGTCACATTTATTCTTTGAATATATTGGAAATCAAGGCACTAAATATGCATTCCACTGACAGGTCAATGGGGTTGGCATACTATACTAATTCATTCTCAAGTCTAGCCTAACAATCTAAGTTCCTTCTGGGAATGTTTATCAATAATTGAGCTTTCATATGTCAGAACAGTTAATACTATAGGTATTCAAGTTGGAAGTTAATAAATAAAGGAAAAGAACAAGAATCAGCTTCTACCTGTTGTGGTAAGACATTCGTATACAAAAATCAGGAGAAGAAAAGGAACGTTAGAAGGCATTAAAAGGCATGCAATACCTTTTCTATTTCTTTTTTCAGATACATATGAAAAAAAATAGAAAACCCCATCAGCTTTTCTGGCCTCCTTGGTAAATTGAATACTACCCTTGAATCAGCAGAATATTATATCAACATGAAACTTGCTGTCTCCATTGCCAATTATTAAAATGCCGCTTCTATTTCAAGGCACTGCAATCATCTGACTTTTCCCCAAGGAAATAGGTGACAAAATGTAAACAATGCTACACATCTTGAGGCTGCCTGGGATAGTGTTGAAGGAAGAAAATACAAACTAGTTACATAGGTGTAACTAAGGACATGGGCTCAGGATGAGTTTTGAAAACATCACAGGGACACAACAGAAAGATGTTGCCAGGGAATGCTTATGCCAAAATGAAATGCAAATAGGTGTGCAAAGTTTATTTTTGGTCTGTACAGGTTTCTGTATATAGTGACCATAATCTCCACTTGACTAACTTTATCTTGATTTCTTCTCCAGTCATAATCCTTACATCATCTTCCTTGTACCTCCCTTTACAGTGTCACCTTAATTCAATGTTCCTTACTTGTATCTTTATTACAAATATACTGTATTTCCGTTGCCACCTGACTCTGCTCTTTCAAATGTACTGAACTCCTTATCCATCCTTGGTTTTTCTCATATGTTTAGCAGAACTGGCATCCACATTTGACATGGCAGAGAAAATGCCAGAGTTCATGCAATTAATTTAGCATGATTTAAAACTAGGAACTGGTTGTCTTAAAAACAAGAGACATTGCCTCACCATTGTCTATATTATTGCCTCAGGCACTAAACATAATATTATATTAGAGCCCAGGTGCATTTTTGGGCCACAAAACTTTTGCTGGTAAGGCCCCTCTCTTGCACTTGCCCTTCGTTCCTGCCACTTGCTCAGTGGGAGGGAAAATAGATGGTGACTTGGTCGTGATGCTCAACACAGAAATGGCAGATTAAATATTTGTAGCTGCTATTCTTCTTTCTGGTGGACAACCATTTTGTTGAAAGTGGAACTGATTGGCTAACACAATGTATCACTTTGCAGCCAAGAGAATCACCTACTTTATGAACCCGCCTACAGTAATGTTATTATCTGTGAACTACCTAGAGTCAGTTTGAACGGGGTAGTGTCTGAATTGAATTAAATAAACTTAACTGAACCACCTTGCCATCTTAATTGAAACACCTTGCCATTTTCATATATAAATGAAATAAAAAGTTGCTGGCTGGAGGAAAGATCTTTCTGATCATGGCCTCTTTCACATATTTTGACAGGTATTCTCCAATAACTAAATCGCATCCTTATTCTACTGCACAAAATCTAACTGTGCTGAAATTCAGTCTTTCTTCCATCCTTACAGTGGGATATGTACCATGCTAAGGGCAACAATCCAACCGAACCAAAGAAAATGCCACCGTTCTTTCCTCCAGCACCATGCTTTCACTACTCAGCACCGAATGACTGAAGTGGTTGGCTGACCATACACCCTGGGATAGGGCTGTTGCAGTTGGATGTCATCGCCATTCCTTTTTAGTCTGCGCTATTACTAGGTGTGTTCATCTATAAAGATTGACACTTTTAAAGATTTCAGAAAAGCAGTAGAACTTTGAAAGGCAAAGTAATTGTAAATTGTCTTATTTAATATTCACCGCACTTTGATCAGCTTAACTTACCTACTAACATCATTTTAAAAAGTTAATTATCAGTATCTATCATATTTTTTTTATTTTCTTGCCCTACTGCTAATAAATAAATGAAAGAGTTCAGAATAAAGCTATATGAAAGAGATGCTTAGCATCTACAGAGGTTAATACCTGAGTAAAAACAACAGTAATTTATAGATCCAATTAGGCTTGAAAAGCCAAGCTGCTGATGTCCAAGGGAAATTACAGCCACTTCTGAAAGTATTAGCCTGAATAGGTTGAGGGTTTTCTAAGTCAAACAGAGAATTCAGATTGTACTATATAAATCCTCTTTCTTCTTTGAAGTATGAATAAAAGACTGCTGGATTATTTGTTGAGATATCATACATTCCTAGGGAAAGTGTCTTTTGATTCCTCCCCCCCTTTGCAATTGGGGAAGAGAGTGATATCTGAAGATTATTCCATGCAGAAAATGAGGGAAGTGATGGAGTTGATAATATTATTACCAGAACTTGTGATCCAAGGGAAACAGTGTGTGTGTGTGTCTGTGTGTGTGTGTGTCTGTGTGTGTGTGTGTGTGTGTGTGTGTGTGTGTGTGTGTGAGAGAGAGAGAGAGAGAGAGAGAGAGAGAGAGAGACAGAGAGACAGAGAGACAGAGAGACAGACAGAGAGAGAGACAGACAGAGACAGAGACAGACAGAAAGAGACAGAGAGTGAAAAGGAAAAGCGTTTTTACCAAAAAAAGATCGCGTCCAGCGGCCCGTAAGCGTCCGGACCGAGATGGATTAAAGGATAGCCCTGAGGCACTTATAGCAGCACAAGAAGCCACTAAGCACCAGATCCATAGAAGCAGGAGTCTACCACACCAGACAGGACCTGAAGTGCAGTGCAGACTATGCAGAGAGGTCCTAGGGACAGTCCAACATATGGTGGCAGGATATAAGATGCTGGCATGAACAGCATACACAGAATGGCACAATCAAGTAGTTGACATTGTGAAAAGGAACATCTGCACAGTGTATGGGCCAGAACAGGGGTTGCCAACCTTTAGGACCTCAGGGACCACCAAACTCATAATTTTAAATCCCAGGGACCACTAACTGGTTCTGTGGGCATGGCCTATTTTGTGGGTGTGGCTTGGTGGTCATGTGACTGGCTGGGCACGGCTTGTATGTAAATATTTATATAAATATTGCATTTTTATTAAAAAAAGAGCAACTTTTACCCAAAATCAGTCAAAGCAGGCAGGCAGATTGAATTGCTCACAGAATCATTCAGTGATCTATCTATCTGAGAATATTTCACTTTGGAATGCCATACAAAGAAATATCTGTGAACCATTTCTGGATTTGCTACATTTTTTTTATCAGGAAAGCAAAATCTCAGCAGGAGCTGAAATTAGTAAAAGAATAATTTTTAAAAGGCTTCTTTACGTGTATTCAAAGGTTAAAAAAAATAAAGAATCAGTATGCCATCTGTTCAGCAAAATGGTAAAAAGGTAGCGAATAACAAAGAAAAGGCAGAGCTATTCAGTTCTTTTTGGTTCTGTCTTCTTAAAAAACCAATTATGTGTTCCATCTGGAAATTCTAAAGACTAGAAAGGGAGAGAAAACTGAAGCTGGGGAGGGATAGAAATATGGTGAGGGAAATACCTCTTTATTTTGAGTTTAAACCAGGGGTGTCCAACCTTGGCAACTTTAAGAGTTGTGGACTTCAACTCCCAGAATTCCTCAGCCAGCTCTGCTGGCTGAGGAATTCTGGGAGTTGAAGTCCACAAGTCTTAAAGTTGCCAAGGTTGGACTTCCCTGGTTTAAACCTTCAGGACCAGATGTAGCCTAGCATACTGAAAGAACTACTTGATGATTTCACCAAACCCTTATGTAATGTCTTTAAGAAACCCCGAAGAGCTGACCAAGTGCTAAATAACTAAAGAGAAGGACATATTGTGCATATCTTTAAAAAAAAAAAAAAAGTCGGGGACAGCAAGTTTTAACAAACTACAGATCAATTACTCTGACAATAATACCTACGGAAATTCTAAAGCAAGATCATAAGAAAACAGAGTTATCTACCCCAAAGCAACCTGCGACCATTGGGTCTTCTTTTGGCAGAAAGGTACTGCAGTCTCACTTGAACAGATTAAATTTTTGGCTGGCTACATTTTTTTTTATTCAAATGATGGGTGGTCCCATGATCATATCAGAAGAGAATATATCATAAATAGAAAAGTAATTGTAGTGACATGGAAACCTCAATAATAAGTCAATGTTTCCCTACCTTAAACAGATACATTGGAAGACCATGGGCAGGTAAAAAAGCAGTGGGAGCAAGAGCAACTTTTGACTTCCTGCTGGGTTCTCCGTTGACTTAACTTGTGGGAAGCAAGCAGGGAGTTTCAGAAATCATGGTCACATGACACGACAGCGGCTCCAACTTTGCAAACAAAACTGGTCTGAACATCATGAAAACTGAACAGAAATAATAGCATGCCTTGATTTTAGCAAAATACTTCATGGCATACTGATCAGCAACCCAGTTAGATATGGAGGAAAGTTCAAACTGAACGAATATTTATCAGCGGTTCTTATTTAAATCAAGAGAGATATCACACGGGATGCTCCAAAGAGCAGTTCTGAGTCCTCTATTGTTCAATGTTTTCATTAACGAATTGGATGAAGAGGTAGAAGGAAAGAAAGCTTATCAAATTTTCAGATGTTACAAAATTGGAAGACAGAGAGCTAATCACCTTGAAAACAGAAACAAAATTCAAAACATCTTGATAGCTGGAAGAAATTAGCTGCAAGTAATGTAATGAAATTTAACAGTGATAAGTGCGAAGTTCTCAGTTAGAAAACAAAAATCAGAAATATAGGAACACATAGTCCTTGGGTTACAGAATTTCTGTCACTTAGTAATATATTTGTAAGGCACAATCTCATATGACCACATTGCCTTGCAACAATAATTACAACTGTCCCAGTGATATTTGTAATCCCAGGACCATATAAGTCATTTAACTGAGGACCTCACATATCTATGATATGGGAAAAGATGGGAGTCCCAGACCAGTGCACCAGTGGGTGAGATCTGTCAGTGAGATCTGCTGGTGTCGTGGCTAGGCATTACAGAGAACAGGTGGATGCAGACAGATGCTACAGTTGTGGGCAGGTAGGTATGTAGGTGCCATAGATTGGTACTACATAGCACAGGCTATGGGTGCCATGGGTGGGCAATTCTACAAAAGTATAATTTCTGAATTACAAAAAGAAATCATTCCAGTCTATTCTGCTTTGATCAGACTCAAACATTGTAAAGGATGTACCTGTGGAAAGAATGAAGGGGTAATTAATGAGAGGGAAAGAAGGGAGGGAGAGAGGAGAAATGATAGATGTAAGAAAGTAAAAAACATGAGAAAGAAATTTAAATGAACTTTCTTTGATTTGAAGATAGAAAGTATTGCTGGACTATTTAAAATATCTGATTTTTTAGAATGGCTACCGCTAATAGCTGACAAACATCCATAGGTGAGAACATACAAGAATGACAGTATGGGAAATCGAGCAAGATTTATATTTTGGCTATTTTGCAGAATTAGATCCTGGCTATTTTATTTCAGTAATCTTTGCATGATTTTGGTCATGATGAATTTGTCAGACTTTATATCAATGTCATTGGCTCATTGACAAGATTTAGTAATAATTAGCTGGATCGATGGTTACAGTTTTATCACCTACCTCTTTGTAGTATTGCTGTTAACTACAAGAACATCAAACTTCATTAATCTGTGATTCATTGATCAGCTAATTACCTAACTATATACATATAGAATTAGACTTAACCTCTTGGCCCCAAACCTTGTATGTAGAGAGTACAACAACTTAAAACATCAAAAAGTGTTATAATTCTCCTATTATCTTTATTGATAATATAACAGGAAAGTTCTCATTAGATGCTGTAATGTCAGCCTCTTTGTGTCATGCAAATCAGCGGGCACCATAACATCACATTAGAAAAATAAATAGAAATGGGGAGAAAATCTTGTTCTGGAAACATTGCAAACTTCATAATGAACTAGAAGACATTCAAGCAACCCTTTTTGTCATCATATTAAAAAAAGTGCAAGAAACTCTATTCCAGGGCTGTCAAATTCAGTCGTCACAGCGGCTTCACATGATGTATCAGGACTTTTTTCCCCTTTGCTAAACCGGGTGTGGGTGTGGCCAGTGCATCTGGCCCGCCAGCCGTGAGTTTGACAGCCCTGCTCTATTCCATCCATGAGAGTTCCCCTGAATTTCTCCTTCCTTTGAAGAGAAGTCCTTTCTCTTTCATGAAATTGAATAAGAAATGACAGAGAGAAAGAGTTTTGGCTTTCCCTGTTCAATTAATCACAAAGGAGGATTTTTAGCATGGAGCTCCTTCCATTAGACTTTTTCAATAGTGGTGTTACTGCCTCCACCATGACAAGTCTATGGAGTTTATAAATTGTTGCAAAAATTTTCCTTCCCCTAAAAATGAATTGGGGATGTTATGCAAATAATTCTCTTCCCTCAGATTTTGGAGGATTTTGAAAGAGGCCAACACCTCCAACCAGGGGCAAATATTGGAAATTACAGACACACACCAAGATGTCTTGCCTGAAAGCTCTTATAAATCAAAAGCAGCACACTGAAATGAGAAAAAAGAAAAGAAACCTGGAAGGCAACTGGAGTTGGCTCAAACCAGGGGTGGGATGCTACTGGTTCTGCCCGGCCAGTGGTGGGATTCAATTTTTTTTACTACCAGTTCTGTGGGCATGGCTTGGTGGGCATGGTGTGGTGTGGCTTGGTGAGCATGGCTTGGTGAGCGTGGCTTGGTGGGCGTGACAGGGGAAGGTATACTGTAACATCCCCATTCTCTCCCCACCCCACTAACCTGCTTTCCATCTCCATTCTCCTGTGCAGGGCAACAAAAAAAGACCCAGCCGATCAGGAGGCAGAGAATAGATGGGGGCAGGGCCAGTCAGAGATGGTATTCCGAACTACTCCAAATTTCCACTACCGGTTCTCCAGAACTGGTCAGAACCTGCTGAAGACCATCTCTGGAGGAAGCCACCATGGAGAAGGCCTGTCTTCTGGGTCCTATCAGATATATCTCCTTGGGAGAAGGGACCCACAACATTCCCTGCCTTCCACTCTGGTGGGACAGGTGGATGTAACCGTGAGAAGATAGCCCTTCAGAGAACCTGGTCCCAAGCCATATGTAACAGTAAAAATCACATATTTTTACTACCGGTTCTATGGGCATGGCTTGGTGGGCATGGCAGGGAAGAATACTGTAAAATCTCCAGTTAGAGGTGGTATTTGCTGGTTCTCCGAATTACTCAAAATTTCCACTACCGGTTCTCCAGAACTGGTCAGAACCTGCTGAATAATACCTCTGTGCCCGGCTCTATAGAACCGGGAGCTCTGAAGAGTAGCAAACACTGAACCAGTTCTGTGTTTGCTGCTGTTTAGCCCACCTGCCCGCCTGGGCTCTTACCTGTCCTTTATTTCCTGCTTTTTCAACCTCAGCTGCTTTGGGCGGCATAGCTGAGGTTGAAAAAGCAGGAAAAAAGAGGCTTTACAAATGCTGCGCACCTGCATGCTGCGCTTTTCAGCTGTCCGGGCAGCACAGCTTAAGGTTTTTTTTACACGCCCACATGCAAAACGTAATCACCAAACCGGTAGTAACACCGGTTGAATCCCACCCCGGTTCAAACCTACCTACACAGGTAGTCTCGACTTACGATCGCAATTGAACCCAAAATTTCTATTATTAAGCAATACCATTTATGATTTTTCTTGCCACAGTTGTGAAGTGAATCACTGCAATTGTTAAGTTAGTACCAAGGTTGTTACGTGAATATGGCTCCGCTATTGACTTTGCTGGGAAAAAAGTAGGAAAAGGTGATCGCACGACCATGGAGCACTGCAACCATCATAAATATGAACCAATTGCCAAGCATCTGAATTTTGATCATGCGGTCAAGGGGATGCTGCAATGGTTGTAAGTGTGAAAAATGGTCATAAGTCAATTTTTCAGTGCCATCATAACTTCAAACAGTCGCTAAATGAACTTTAGTTAGTGAAGACTACCTGTATTCTTGGGATATATAGGATACAGAAGTATCACATTCCATCCAATCCCTAAAATTAAGTTTATTTTAAACTTCTGATCCATGAAGGATTCCATGATTCTACTCAGTCTACTTTGTAAACTCTGTTTTATTTGCTTTTTGTTCTTCCACCTTCAGGCTCTGGTGATGTCCTTCTAGTCTAAACCATTTTGGACTCTACTGGTGTAGCCTTTGACTGCAGCAGAGGCCTTCAAAAAATCATTTTTCAGTTTCCAAAGACAGGCAGCACCCAACTAGCAGATTGTATTTTTTTTTTAATGCAGTGCTGATTTGCTGGGTTTGTTTCTGCAGCAGCTGTCCCTGAGGACTTCGCTCCTTGACAGTCTCCAGCTCAGCCAAGAGACTGTAGTTAAGCCATCACTATGTTTCCAAAACAGCCTCGGGCCAGAGAAGACTGGCTTGAGTTCTGATAAACTACTCAGCTCAGGGTTGCCTAAAATTATAATGCTAAGGGCAACTGCATAAGTCAGAGGTCTCCAAACCTGGCAATTTTAAGACTTGTGGACTTCAACCGTTGAAGTCCATAAGTCTTAAAGTTGCCAAGTTTGGAGACCTCTGGCATAAGTGATCACAGGAAGTGGGGCAGGAAGGCAAATGGGGAAAGACAAAAGCTATATTTTTACAGTTAGGCTAACAGAATGGGGTAGGTACAGTTATACGTTGAATATTCAAAATGTATTCTTTCCGGTTTTGAAGAAATTTTCCATGTGGAAAATATCAAATAAGAGTCCTCTAATTTGTGCTGGTAATGAATCAATTCTTGGTCAGCCTTATAATGAAAGCAGAAAGAACCTTTCTTTGGATTGTGCACTCCAATGTGTAAGTAAAGGATATTGGAATCCAAACTCATTGAGGACAACAGGTTGGGTAAGGCTGACCTCAAAGGTTTCTCCTGTCCCACCAGTCCATCTCAGAAGAGTCCAGCCTCTGTTGCATCAACATTAAGGCTTCCCTCCCTGATTTCAATGAGAACTAACAAAGGTAGTTCCTGACTTACAACAGCTCATTTGGTGATCGTTCAAAGTTACATCACTGAAAAAAAGTGACTTATGACCATTTTTCAAACTTACAATCGTTGTAGCCTCCCCATGGTCACGTGATTTACATTCGGATGCTCACATTTATGACGGTTGCAGTGCCCAGGAGTCATATTTTGTGGCCTTCTGACAAGCAAAGTCAATGGGGAAATCAGATTCACTTCACAACCATGTTATTAATTTATCAACTGCACTGGTTCACTTAACATATGTGGCAAGAAAAGTCATAAAATGGGGCAGAACTCACTTAACGAATTTCTCACTTAACAACATAAATTTTGGGCTCAATTGCAGTCATAAGTTGAGTACTACCTGTAGTGTGTTGAACAGCCTTGATTTGAGATTCTGCCTACAATATTTGAGATTCCACCTACAACACCTGCCATTCTTATGACAGATGACTACAAGGAATATAAATCCTTCCATTCCTCAACATTCAGTCAGAGCTGAAGAAGCTTCTTGGATGAGAAGTGAAACATCTTCAAGGAAAAACAAAGAAAATCCAGTTGCCCTTTGAAAAAACTCCTTTGGGGTTAATTATTTTCTGTGAGACTATACCAAGAAAAAAAATACCAGTACTGTGCAAAGCAGAGGTGGTATTCAGCAGGTTCTGACCAGTTCTGGAGAACCGGTAGCAGAAATTTTGAGTAGTTTGGAGAAATGGCAAATATCATCTCTGATTGGAGATTTTACAGCATCCTTCCCCTGCCACGCCCACCAAGCCACTCCCACAGAACCAGTAGTAAAAAAATTTGAATCCCATCACTGGTGCAAAGTACTGGTAAAAATTACCAGTACAAAATAAAATGTTATTCCATGCTCATGAATACATGAACCTTTTCGTTTTCTTAGATAGCAATACCTTCTCTATAAAGGGAAACATGTTTAAATCAAGCAGGCTCTAGATAACCAAGAGTTATCTAGCTGCTGAGTTTCAAGCCACCTGAGAAATTGAGCACATCCAAATGTGGAGATGTTTAGTATTTCTTAATCCATGGGGATGGATTTAAACTCTTCAAATGCTTTGAAAGTTCTCTTACTTGCACATTTCCTAAGATGGAAGATGCAAATAGATTCTAAGACACCTTTATGACCCCAATTTCATCCCTCCACGGGAATAAAGCACATAGCAGGTTACATCAGATCTTAAAAGCAGAGCCTGATTTGATTATACTTAGATAGTAAACTACTAGAAAATTCCTGACTAAATTGGGAAATGGGAAAAGAAGACATGGCAAACAGTGTTCATATTATTGCCAAGAAAATTACATGGATGGTCACCAAGAAATGGCTTCAATTAATCAGAGATTTATTTTTAAACAGAAATTCAACATAGTAGATATAATTGCAGGTGATTTGCATTTCTTACTCTCCAGTCACAAGGTGGTGATAGCAACTTCCACATAGAGAAATCCACCTGCATTTTCTCATTCAACATGATAAAGCTTCTGAATTCCCTTTCAAAGGAAGAGAATTACACAGAAAGTCTCTTGGCTATAGTATAAATTAAGAAATAGTCAAGGGGTGCATGTTAATATTCTGTCTTTCACTGAATAATCCCCTCCCTAGTGTACTGCAGCTCTCTAACTTGCTAAGCTTCAATGAAATCTCAAGCCAAGGCATCCTGAAGAAACTTCTCCCCTTGGACTTCAAATGGGAAAGTGTGGGCATCCAGCAAGGCTTCAGAATAATTTCTGAATTTCTCTTTTTCAACTTGAGGGGGGGGGGGAAAAACTGGTTTCTATTCAAACCCAAAAGACTTCCCACCTATGGAGCCTTTCCCAGAATGTGCTACTTTCATTGAACCTCGCCTTTCAAATATTCAACTTTCAACTATTCAACACCACAGACAATACGGCTACCTTTCAAAAAGACCTCAACTATGTATCAGAATGGTCAAACAAAGGGCAACTTCAAATCTCAACAAATAAATGCTCTGTCCTACATATTGGCAAAAAAAATCAGAAAATAAAATACAGGCTGAATAGTCAAGACCTTGTTGATGATCCAAACTCTGTCAAGGATCTTGGAATGACCTAAGTGCTAAAGCCCACTGTAATTACATAGCCAAAAAGGTGTTAAGACTTGTTAACCTAATCTTATATAGCTTTTTCTCTGGTAATATTACACTAATAACTAGAGCATACAAAACATTTGCTAGACAAATACTCGAATACAGCTCATCAGTCTGGAACCCACATTATGTATCTGATATTAACACAGTTGAGAAAGTCCAGAAATATTTCACAAGAAGAGTTCTCCACTCCTCTACTCATTGCAGAATACCTTATGCCATCAGACTTGAAATTCTAGACCTAGAAAACCTAGAACTACGCCGCCTTCGGTCCGATCTAAGTATAGTATATAAAATCATACATTGCAATGTCCTACCTGTCAATGAATAATTCAGCTTCAACCATAGCAATACAAGAGCAAACAATAGATACAAACTCAAGGTTAATCGCACCAAACTTGATTGCAGGAAATACGACTTCAGCAACAGAGTGGTCAATGTCTGGAATACTCTACCTGACTCTGTGGTTTCTTCCCCAAACCCCAAAAACTTTAACCTTAGACTGTCTACTATTGACCTCACCCCTTTCCTAAGAGGCCTGTAGGGGGTGTGCATAAGCGCACCAACGTGCCTACTGTCCCTGTCCTATTGTTTCTTTTATTTTTCTTATATGTATCCATGTATTCATAACTATGTTTTTACTTATACCTATTATCTTGTAAGCAATTGACAAACCAAATAAATAAATAAATAAATTTTGGTAGAATCGTTCACCCACCCAATCTGTGGCTGGCCACAGATTAGGTAAGGTTATTTGTGTCCAGCTTTAACTCAATAGACTGGATCTCTAAACTTGGATCTTTGAAATACTGCCGAAATGTCCAACTTTTGCAGAACCAAAGGTCACAGGTATCTTTTTGAGCAAGCTACTGAGATGAGACTCAAAAAAAAAAAAAAAGTAGGTGGAACCAAGGCAAAAAACAAATTGGATCTTGTTTAATTTTAATTCAAAAATTTAATTCAAAATTCAAATCATCGTAGTTGATTTGTCAGCTTCCCATAATAATTTTTCTTTTAGACCTTCATAACAATTGAAATTAGTGTCAACATTTGGAAATGTTCTGGGTGCTGTATTGAAAGTTTGGGGGAAAAAACACAGCTAAAGACCTAAGACTCTGCTGCCTGCCTGCCTGCCTGCCTGCCTGCCTTCCTTCCTTCCTTCCTTCCTTCCTTCCTTCCTTCCTTCCTTCCTTCCTTCCTTCCTTTCTTTCTTTTTCTTTCTTTCTTTCTTCCTTCCTTCCTTCCTTCCTTCCTTCCTTTCTTTCTTTCTTTCTTTCTTTCTTTCTTTCTTTCTTTCTTTCTTTCTTTCTTTCTTTCTTTCTTTCTTTCTCTCTCTCTCTCTCTCTCTCTCTCTTTCTCTCTCTGTATGTATGTATAACTATTCTGTCCTTTGTGAATATTAAGCTCATTATTAGACATTTCCTCTAATGTCTGAATGTGTTTAAATAAATCTGCGTGAAAAACAATTCATATCAGATTCTAACACTTGTTTGGAAATGTTTAAAGGAATGCATGATTGTGTCCTCCTTATTTGAGGTACTAAAGGGAGTAGTGGGCTAGGCTAGGCAAGCTGAAGATCCTTCCAGAGGGGCCTTAAATACTCTTAAGATGAGGTAAGAATATTTTTTAAACAAGCAGAAAAGAAACATAAATTCAGCATCTCCATCCCAGATGGCATCTTCTATTTCAATGAGCTGGATAGATTTGCACATTTTTGTCTATTTTTTAAACAGTTGGGAGAGAGAAGTTTGCATTGTGTCACACACACAAAAAAACTGTGATGGGTGTCTGAAGTAACGGCATCTGCAAAAAAAATAATAATAATCAAAATCACAGCAAGATGGCAGATGGAGCATCACCATGCAAGCCCCACCCCTTTTAAGCAAGCTTCAACATTATACACACATTCTTTAAAAAGACAGGGTTTGCTCTGCGATGTTCCATCTGCTATCTTACCAATTTTGCTTTCCCCGCAGATGCTGTTAGTGTAGATCTGAAGGCTGTGTCACCCCATAACTGAGATAACAGAGGTCCCTGTGAATATTAGAGCCTTGGCACAAACTCTGGTTTAGATGGCTAACTGTCCAGTTTGTCATTACAGAGGAAAATTATCTGCTTCTAGTATAATTTCTGCATGGAAACCACCTCGGACCACTTTTTTTCCAGTTTAAAAAAAAAAGATGCCCTGCCCCAAAGTCTCTGCCAATCTACCGAAAATTGGTCACGCTGAGGCTGATTTCATTGGGCTGGAGATCTCCCTCAACCATAATTATCTAATTAGCACTCCGAATCTCTGCATATCACATCATGGGGCAACTACTGTATGTGCTTAGAGAGCTAGAATTCATTTTGATCCATTCTGGGGTGCTAAGAGAACAGAGAATTTATAATACACACACATAGCATACACATACACGCACTTATTAATCACATTTTCCACACAATATGAATGTCCGTTCAGATGCAAAGTTTATACATGTAATTCTGTCAGGAGGAGATAACTATGTCATGAATAAAGGTATCTGATATAAGATTTTTTTTTCTTCCATTCAATCATGTCAGATTTTGGAGATTGCCTAGACAAGTCCCTACAATTTTCTTGGCAGGGTTTTTCAGAAGTCGTTTGCCATTGCCTCTTTCCCAGTGCTGAGAGAGAGTGACTGGCCTAAGGTCATCCAGTTGGCTTTGTGTTTAAGGCAGAACTCAAACTCACAGTCTCCCCAGTTTCTAGGCTGATGCCTTAACCACTACTACACCAAACTGACTTTGGCTTTTACTGAAGTCACATTTACTGCACCCACTACTCTTTCTCAGTAATCTCATTTCAGTTATCTTATAACGTTACATACAGAGCTTAGAAATCAATAGGTTTCCCCCTCCCTGAACATCACTGTTACCTATAACAAACAGCTGAAATAAAAAGTAATGTTTAGCTCCCATATTAAAAGAGAAACAAAAACAGCATGATGCTAGGGATATAATATAACGAAACAGATTATTACTGTAACAGTAAATCATTGGGGATGAAGGATATGACTTGTAAAATTTCATACACAATTGATACTGGATCTTTGCTTGTTTGTTTGTTACATACAAAGCATGCAATTACTTCGATCCTGATACCATTATCACAAGATGCCATTGATTGCAAGTGAATCTGCATCTTAAAAATGTATATTTTGATCATAAACTTGGATAAGTCAATTAAAGCAAGCAAATTAAGGGCTAAGGCAAGCAAATGACTCCAGCAGGGAAGAGTTGATAAGGAATGTTCCTACAATACTTTTATCAATTAACTTACTATTTTGCTAAACTTTTCTGGAGTTTGTGTTGTCTATGATAAAAATTTCCAAGCATAGATTGGAACATATAAACAGATTCCTGGCGATTGCTTGAACAAATCCCTGCATTTTTCTTGGCAAGATTTCAGAAGTGATTTGCTATTGCCCACTTCTGAGGGCTGAGAAAGAGTGACTGGACTAAGGTCACCCAGCTGACTTCATACGTAAGGCAGGACCAGAACTCATGGTTTCTGAGTTTCTAGCCTTATGCCTTAATCACTACACCAAATGGGTTGTCTTATACATTATATACAAACCACTATATATTTAATTCTCAATTCTGCATGTATAGCTTTTAGGATTTGATTTTTAATTGGTCCCTAATTCTTAACATGCACTTGCACAAATGTGGTAAATATTTTTATCTTTGCTTAATAATGCAAACAAAGACTTTATTTTTAGCCATACTTTAATACTTCCCAGATCTCTGTGCCAGAGCAATCCATGTATTAGATAACTTTATGCTGGATTACAACATAAATATGCCCAATAAAACACAACATAAAATTATGCAACATATCATGGCTGTTTCTCAGAATTCTGAAGTCCACACATCTGTAGGGCACCAAGATCTCCAATTATCACATTGGCTCCCATTACTACTTTTTTGGTTTCCTCTCCTTATTAATTAAACAAAGTCCTTTCATCCTTCATGGTTCCATTACTTGCTTTCTATACTGTATACCAATCTTATGTACATCATCTAAATCAATATTGTATAATGTACATACATGATAGTCTGCCATGCGTACAGAACTTGTAGTCCCAGAATTCAGCCACAATCATTCTAGATTCTAAATAAACTATTCATTCACTAATTTGAATAATATTTTTACAATTATAATTGTTAAAATACTGCTATTGTATCTGTCCTATCCCTAGACAGTGCTTCTTGAAAAATGATACCTGCTAAAAACAGTAGATTTATTTTACTAACATTTATATCCTGCTTTTCTTCTAAACATCTCAAGTCACAGCACATGAGAGTCATCTGTGAAGCTTCTCTTCTCAACACAACCTTGTAAGATAATTGGACTGAATGTGATTGGTGAAAACTTATCAAGGTAGATTTATGGTCAAGATGACACTCAACCAAATTCTACCCTGATGAAGAAGAAAGAAATTAGAATAGCTGACATCTCAAGATTGATTCATATAACTACAATCAATTTAGACAGGAAGAATGAATGTCAAGACCAAGAGTTCATTTAGATCATGGGTGTCAAACTTGCCATGTCATGTTGCTGTCACATGACATTCCATGAAGTTTTCCCCATTTGCAGAGTTGGGGTGGGTGTGGCCTGTGCGTGGCGCATCCGGGCCACGGGCTTCCAGTTTGACACCCCTGATTTAGACAATACAGACATTGTTAAGTCATGCCATAGTTTGTTTGGTTTAGATAACTATAGTTCTGTTATTATGATGAATAAATCCATTCCAAAGTCCCAATATCATAGTGTCATGATAATGCCCCATAAAACATTCTTGGATGATGAGGACAAATAAAACATGGCATTAATTCAATCAGATGTGGACCTCCAGGCCCCAACAATAGCAGCAAGGCAGAATGACATCCTAATGTGACTAATTATGTTTCTAGAAACATAGACACAGAATCTCAGTTCTGATCTCTCAGCCTTCATGAATCCTATCACTTCTGCATCACTTGCTCAACATCTTATCAATACATGTTATTTGGTGACTTGAACACACAGAGAAACAGAGAATTGTGCTGTTGTGTGAGAAGATACCTTGCATAAAGCAATCTCCTGAACAGCAGGCTGGTGACTCAAGTAACTTGATATTGGGACCTGAATGTTGGCTGCAATCAGATTGAGGATGGGAGCTTCCTGTCCTTTAGAATTTTGCTTTGCTGCACTATAATGCTAGAATAACTTTCTGTGACAGCCCAACACCTGGAATCCTTCAAGCTGTGAAAGTCATGTCAGATCCAAGATACAATTCTGCTAAGAATTCCTTTTTACTTGAATATGGATTGGAATAATAGTATGGCTTTGTATGATGAGTTTCATTGCTGCTGCTCTTTCAAATATTTATTAATTTAGCAAAATATAAAATAAAAATGTACAAAGAAAAATGAAAATAAGAGGAAAATAAGGGAGAAAAAGGGAAAGAGAAAAAAGTTCACGATAAGGGGGAAAGAAAAAGAAAAACATTGACTTCCGACTCCTTTTGATGCAGTAGAATAAAGTAGTAACATAAAACCTCAACTTTTTAATTTTATATAGTCGTATATACCAGCCATTTCTATAACAACAAACCTATCTAGTCAGCAAAACCCCGAATCAAAGTTTTACTTTTTTCCACCTCAAGCACAAAGTCCAAAAGCAGTTTACAAGTAGAAACCAAATGGTGTTTTTTTTCTTTAGTCAAAGCAGTCAATTTTGACTTCTCTCCTAATTCCATCAACTTTTGCAGCTACTTGTCCACTGTGGGAATCAAAGTATCCTTCCATTTTGGTGCGTAAAGTATTATTGCTGCCACCAACACACATAACATCAAAAAAAAATTTCTTTATCCATTAAGCATCTTCAGCAGCTTGCTATGTGACTCTAATCACACTAAAAAGAAACAAAAGCACGATGGCTTGGTAATATAAACAGTATCGAACCATAATCTGAAAACAGAGGAAACCACATTTCTTGAATTAGATTACTTAACTCAGTTACATGTTGTCAGTCTTATGTCTTCCCATTCTTTCCAATGTGCAGATTAAAATATGAATTAATCACATACACTCATAAAAAGTTAATTAAAGGAATCTAGTCATGGGTGTAAGGACCAAGTTACAATACATGCATTATTTGTAACATGGTCATAATATTTATTTATTATTTAAATTTATATGGCTGCCCATCTCACATTTGAGTTGGGGGTGGGCTAACAATAGTTTAAAACAGCATATAAAGCTATGAAACACAAAAAGAAGCAGATGGAGGAAAAGTGAACTTACCAGTAACAAATCAACACAACCATTGCATGGGCTGCTCAGTCACACCTCCTGATGCTCAGGCCCCATGATAGAATCATGTCTTGAAGGCCTTACAAAAGGCTAATAGCATCAAGACCAGTCTAATTTCTGGGGAGGGATATTCCAAAGGTCTGGCACCATGACAGAAAAGGCTCTTTCTTGGACCCCATCAAACAACTCCCAACTTAATGGGGAGAGGCAATCCCTCAAATTACCTGGCTCCATGAAGAGCTTTGTAGGTTACAAATACAACCAATACCTTAAATTAAACCCTGAAGTTTTTTGACTGATAGCCAAAAAAGCTTATAGAACAGAAGTATAACATGCATTAATGCAAGAGCCAGTGCATTCTGTGCCAGCTATAGCTTTTGGATGCTCTTTACAGGGTTCCTCGTGGAAAGCAAATTGCAACAATCCATTTGGAGGTGACCAAGACATGAGTGATCATGAGCAGGGCCTCACAGTTCAGGAAAGGGCACAATAGGAGGGCAAAACAAACCTATGCAAAGGCCCTCCTTCCCATGGCTGCCACCTGTTCTACAAACAGGAGAACCTCCAAATTGCACCTTGGTTAGGGTAGTGCAATCCCATCCAGAACTTGACATGTGTCATCAAGTTGTTGTCAACCCTTGGGACTGCCTATGTTTTCTCCATGACGATGTACCCCTAACCTAGTCCTTCAGCCCTTCCAATGGCACTGGAGTCTTTTCCAGGGAGCTGGGTCTTTATATAATGTGTTCAAAGAAGGATAATTTAAGTATTGACATGGATGCCTCAGGTGAGAGCCCTAGGTTGATTTGTTTAGTTCGTTTGGAGATCATTCTGAACTCAAAAAAAGAGGAGATGATGATGATGATGATGATGATGATGATGATGATGATGGTGGTGATGGGATTCTCCCTTATACTGAAACTAGGAGACCTACGTGAAAGCACATTTCAAACCTGAGCAAATTACTATTTCTCAAACTCAGTTCTTAGACTCTATTTTAAGAATGAGATAGGCACTTGTAAAAGTAATGTACTGTAATGCATAATACAATGATATAGCTATATGCAGCTGTGTCAAGGAAAATCCAATTAATTTCAATGAAATGTATTCATAGTTTGTTATGTACTATAAGCTGAAACCTTCAACTTGTTCCTAGTTGAGAGCTGGTCTTCTGTATTCTTAACACTGTTAACATAGAAATGATTCACATAAACCTAAAAGAAAACAACTGCATTCAAGCAATTTCCTTAAGCAGATCAGTTAAATATCAGTGGGTCATACAGCATGCTAAGTTGATTAGTTTTATATTAGTCTGTATGCATATTGTTCAATGTGTTGTTTGACCTCAGTTTAATTGGGTTATGCTTCAATGTATTTGGTTTTTTTTCAAATCTAGAAGATAATTTAATCTGATAACTGTGTTATACATGTTGTGTGCACTTAGCCAACACTGTAGAAAATGAGAAGCACAGCACAATTGTCTTACTTCTGAGGTGAGGAGTTGGTGTGTAAAAGAACTGCTCCGAAACTTGAGAGCTTTTTTCAGACACTTATGTTGTCCAGGGATATAAATTATTACAGCATTAGTAGCAGTAGGAAGCAGAATAATAACAACGTTTCTATATTACTCTTCTTCTTAGATCAGAATATATTATTATCTTCATTCAGCAGATGGTGGTAGGTATCTCAACTGACAGCTGTAGTTTCCCTAAGGTCACTTAGCTAAAATGACATTTAAACTGGAGACTTAACATATCAGCTCCAGCTTCATTTCCTTACTGTGAAAGGGGTGTTTGCACTCATCCCCTTCTTATGGAATTTAGACTACAATTTTATCTGAATCCCAGTTAAAGCCAAGGTCAAACACAGCAATTAGGAAAAAGAGAATATACTCTGAAAACCAATGAATTAAGCAGCATGCAACTTTTTAACATCAGAGAGCTAATTCACTTGCCAAGAATTCAATCTTAGCTTCACATTCAATGTTTCCTTTCTTTCATCATGAACATCCCAGTTTAGATGTTGATGATGAAAGAACCGCCTACGGTTGGACTTAAGCATAGTACACAAAATTATGACTACTTCAGTTTCAACGGCAACAATACAAGAGCACACAACAGATACAAACTCAATGTAAACCGCTCCAAACTTGATTGCAGAAAGTACGACTTCAGCAATGGAGCGGTCAGTGCCTGGAATGCACTACCTGACTCTGTAGTTACATCCTGTAACCCCCACCCCTTTAACCTCAAACTATCCACTACTGACCTCACCCCATTCCTAAGAGGTCTGTAAGGGGCGTGCATAAGTACACCATCGTGCCTACTGTCCCTGTCCTATTGTCCCCATTTATTCGTACCTATTTCCTGTATTCTTACTCATGTTTATCTTGTAAGTGATTGACAAAGCAAATAAACAAACAAACAAACAAACAAATAAATAAATAAAATAGAAGATAGAAACTGGTGAGAGAGACATTTGCTGTTTCTGCTGCTGCTGCTCCTGGGAGCCACCATCCTTTTGTGCTCTGCTAAAATCTCTAGAGGGTTAGCGGTGCATCACAGCCCACAGTCACCCTCCTTCTGCTCCATAATCTTTCAGATGACACACATTTCCTCATCTAAGGAAACCTCCCTGCATACATGCACGCACATAAAGTCATGAATTATTTGAAAACATGCCTTTGGACAAGTCCCTAAGCAGCCTCAGTTCTCCATTAAGGAAAAAAAGAGTGAAACCCATCTTTAACAAAAGATGGGGTTGTCCAAGATCCCCCACCAATGTGCTTGTGGCACTTATTGTGTGCAAACAAAAGAGGATTTCCCAACCACCACCACCCCATCCTCTGGACCGGCCAGGCTATAATTTTCATTGTCCCTAACAGGAAACTTTAAAAAAAAAATATCCAACCCAATTTGGTGGGGGGGGGGCATGTAGGAGTCCTAATACTTGCAGGGGACACTCTTAGCGCGCAACATCCTCAAGTTCCCATCCTGTGGAGTCTCTACCTACCCTCATCCTGAACCGTTCACTAACCTCTCCTCTTGATCAACGCGGACCGGACCATGAGGTCTCAACCTCTTCCCCACTCCCCACCCCACCCCACTCCTTAGAAAGATGCCGCTGGATAGAGCAGGGTCACCCCTTACCTTCCCTTTCCCATCAATCGCACCTCGTGACAATATTGACAACTTTACAAAGCTGAGCAGCCTTGCGCCTGTCTAGCAGGAAGGATGGGGGAGAGAGGGGGAGGGAGAGAGGGGAGAGAGAGAGGAGGGGGAGAGAGAGGGAGAGAGAGGGGAGAGGGAGGGAGAGGGGAGAGGGAGGGGAGAGAGAGAGGGAGGGAGAGGGAGAGGGGAGAGAGGGAGGGAGAGAGGAGAGGGAGGAGGGAGAGAGAAAGGAGAGGAGAGAGGGGAGGGAGAGGGAGGGAGGGAGGGTGAAGGAGGGAGAGGGGAGAGAGAGGGGAGAGGGGAGAGGGATAGGGAGAGAGGAAGGGGATTGAGAGAGAGGAGGGGATTGAGAGAGAGACGCGGATCCTGCCTTCGCAAGACAGAGGGAAGAGGTGGGAGAGGGGACAGTCCGCCGCCGGCGTGTGGATGGGTGGGTGGGTGGGGAACCTGCTCATCCTTTCTATCCCACCACAACAGCCGGCGATCAAAGCCTCGGAGAGGGACCATCTTGGGGAAGGAAAAGTGCGGTCGATTCTCGCGGGCAGCACAATCCCCCCCGCAAAAGCCAGGCGTGACATTGTTTGGGTTCCGTGGTTAAGACGCCTGCCTGCCTGCCCGCCCCGTGGGGTTCAAGTCTCGGAAGAAACCGAGGGCGCGCTTCGGAGTTCTCGGGGAGCAGGTGACCGGGAAGGGAAGGGAAAACATCCCCCAGCGGGCTTCAAAACTTGCGCAGGAAGAAATTTGCTTCGGGGAGGGGCGGGGGAAGGCGATCCTCGCACCTTGGGCTGCCCAGCTGCTCCGAAGCCCCTGACCCGCCGCCGCCGCCGCCACCCCCTTCCTTCCCCGCCCTCCCAAGTGAACCCCTCTTTCCTTCCAAGTCGGGGTCCGTCGCCCGTCTGCGAAGTCGCTCCCTGTCCCAGAAGGATGCTGCCGGGGGAGGGGGAGGATCCGGCTTGGTACCCAACGCGCGGGAGGGCACCTACCTGGCTCGGCGCGATGGAGTCCCCCCGTCCAGTCCTGGGTCTCCCCCTCGGCAGGACAAAGAGCAGCTCCCCTCGCGCCTTGCCCCCGCTCCCGCCCTCCCCAGTCCTCGCGTGCCGAGTCGCGGTGTCTCTTCCCGGAGCTTCCAATATCCGCCTCTGGATGGATGGATGGATGGATGGCAGCGCCGCTAAGGAAAGGGAAGCCGCGCGCAATGGCAAGGAGAGATAAATATGTGCGCGGCGCGGGGAGCGCCCACCCAACGGCGTCCTCCGCTCCCGCCAAGCGCCTCGGCTCGACCTCTTCTACTGTTTCCCCACTGCGGCGGGCTTAAAAAAAAAAAAAAAAAAAACAGAAAAGGGGGGCGGAAAAAAAACAACAGTGAGCTCTGGTGCCCTCTGCCGGCGCGCAGGGAGATCGTGGCCGCCGCGATGGAAAGCGCAAGAAAACGCCGAGGGTTTTTTCCTCCGAGAAGTCGGGCGCAGTCCACCCGCCGCTGTTGCAAGTTTGAGCCTCGGAAAGAGAGAAAAGGATGGCTGTCCTCTGGGGGCCCAGAGACCAAGACAAAAAAAAATTTTTTTTTAAGGGTGGAGAGTCCAATACTCCGATTGAACCACTTACTGTCTCTTTTGGGGTGCTTGGTTAGTTGCTATAGTAGCAGAAACGTTGGGGTTTCTCCAAATATTTCAGTCCTAGAAAATATTTCGAGGCATTTTGAAAATGGAATTCCTGACATACTTTAGGTCACGGGGGTCTCCAACCTTGGCAACTTGAAGCCTGGTGGATTTCAGCTCCCAGAATTCAATCCCAGTCCATAAAACATAACAAAAGAATTGCCACCTACTGATGGGTGGCCGTGAAGACATGACATCAGCTCAACTAGTTTGAATTTTGTTTATATAAAGTATAAAAATAGTTCGTAATTTATTTTTCTGATTATATGATTGTCACAAAAGATTTTGATCTGATTTTTTTTGGACACTTGCAGGGCAGATCCATTTTGCAGAAGCAAATTCGTCATTGTTTCCTAGGTCTCTTTTCTAGTTTTTCTCCAGCAGCCCCTCTGGGAAGTCTTTCTGGGAAGCAGGAAATACATCAAAACTGAAACTCTTCCCTGTTTCTCCCCATGGCAATCAGAAGCTTTCTTCTAGCTAAAGATGAACAGAGATCCTTGGTTTTATTTTTTAATTAAAAGAATCATATAGCACTAAAGAGTAAACTCAGATGCCTCAAGGAATCGACAAGGGCCAAGGGAGCTTTCCCTGACACTTGGCAGTGCTTACTCCTGCCCCATGGGAAAATCCAATCCCCACATATCCTGCTTCGGTCACCTCCCTTCTGTCTCAAGCACTTCAGGATTTAGAATTCATTTTAAAAAATACTACCATGTGGGGCATTCCAGTGTATCCTCCACATTGCTGATCTATGCTGGTGGTTTCTATGTTGTTGTTGTATTTCGTGGTATAATATTTATCTTATAAATGTCTGTATGTAAATAACACAAACAATGTTTGCCACAAAAATTGCAGGGAACAAAGGAAGGAACCCATATCTAAGAAGAAAGCAAAATTATCATACTTATCACACGTGGCCAAGCTGCGCTCGCAGCAATGCAAAGGCGGCTCAGCACACAAGGAGAGTGAGCTTGGAAGTCAATCATGGCAATGCCTCAGCCATGTGCTAAAGTCCTTCCTTTGATCTTCTCCTTTTCTACAGCCCTGTCACCACAAAAGCATGAAAAGTCTCGCCGTGGAATGCTCTGGGCAAAATGTGAACCTGGCGGCAACATTACTAGTTGAGATACGAAGTGAATGCTGTGCAAGTGAAAAGTGGCTTCTGATACTTCAAGGAGCATTTAAAGGGGGCTTGGAATTGGTTTTTGAAAAGGAAGAAAGCTGAGGATCTCACCAACTATTGCTCCTCATAGTACTTGCTGTATACTGTACTTTTTTCTTTCTTGTAAAATTCAGTGGAACAGCAGAAGGGGCATTTGCTTTTGTTTTATGAAACTCCAGGAAATAAATGCCGAAAGCTAAGCTTTATCCTTTTACCTTTATCCTTTTACTGAAACTGTATATTTAAGAAGTTTTGGTTTTGGCCACAAGTACTAATTTCCTTATCATTTGCAAGGCTTTTTGGTTTCTTGGAACTGTCACACCTTTGGCAAGTTTCAGCTGGATCGCTGGGCAGGGATCTTGTCTCGGGGCAAGCTGTGGCTCTCAAATATGTCCCAGCAGATATGTTCTGTCCAGCTGGGATATTGTCTAGGTAACAAAAGCATCTGTTTAAGCCACCCAGCATCCAAGTCATTAATTTTTAGCCTGTGGCAGGAGCATTAACACGCCTTGCAAACAGCGATGAATTTTTAATGTGGCAATTTTTTAATGAGTTTTGCCCACCTTCTTGCTAAATTGGATCTCTATCACAATCACTCCCTTCTGTGGATCCGAACTCAGAGAGTGGTGATTGCCAAAACACATCTCCAAATACCAAATCTAAGATTTCTCGAAGCAGCCCTTCTCACCTTTGATTAGAATCGTTTCTTCCTCACCGCATTTTCATGGTGGAGAGTTTGGATCACCTAATGCTGCTTTGCACTTTGAAGAGCAATTAGGGTTCTGTTCACACTTGATCAAACACAGTGCAAATGCAGGGGAGTGCACGAAGGCAACAGCTCCCTATTACCACCCAAAGCCAAGGATGATTCAGATGCTTTATTTCAAGAATGTACTCAAAACATATTCATTGTGGGACATTGAATTAAAACTTATAGCTGGTAGAAAGTCAGGGAAACTGACTCAGGGCTCCAGAAATAGATGAATCTGGCCTGGAAACAGAAAAACAAAATTCCCTTTTTCCCGTCTACATGGGGGGCAAATTAAAAATTGTTGCAATTTTCTGTGAGTCTGAAATCTGTGGGAATGCTAAATCTGAAGCTGCTCTTAAAACGCATACATTTTTAAAGCACTTTTAAGTTTTTGCCTATTACTTATTGGGACAGAATTTGATGTAGTTTGTATGAATAGCAAACCCTATAATGGGAAAATCCATGCCAAAATTTAGACTGAGTGGGAGAAGAATGAAATATTTTTGCTGCCTTTTTGGAATGGGGCAACAGCATCATTCTTCCTAGCAGGCCAGGTTCAGTTATCAAAAATGAATCAGTACCAGATCATGTGATCATAATAAATTCACATCTACCCCCATTCCATCCCAGGTAAATAAACATCTGTTCCAAATCACTTTTTGGACTTACATGCAGGCTTTGTCTGAATCTACTACCCATCCATGATAATTGAAGATGAAACAGCAAGAGACAAAGAATGTGCTAGAGGAAAAGAATAGAGGTTCCAGACCCAAAAACATTTACTGATGGAACAGTTCAAAAGGAATTGGGGTTGGGAATTAATTTCAAAGCACAAATCTTCCCTTTAAACAGTTGCTGATGTTTTTCAGATGCTGATTGCACTAAGCCCAGGATTTGGGAAGAATGTCAAGTAAGGGTGAAAGCCAACAAAGGAGAACAAAGAGCATTTGGGATAAAGGTGTAAATTTAACTTCTGATTCACCATAATTACTGAAAATTCCTAGCTAAGATTTCGTATTTATATCAGTGAGATGCCACAACAAATGAATGTAAAATGTAACATAGATGTGATGCACATAACAGGTAAGTGGCAATGAGCCTTTTCATCCTCCTGATTAGAATACAAATTAATTGGTACCAGTGCTGATTCTTGCAATGTAATGTCTTGCTGGGAACTCAGTTCCACAGAAATTGGAAAGCAGGGACAGACTGTGGAAATGCCCCTCAGCCAGTGCAGTGTGCATTCCTCAGATGAGCTTTCAGATCACACAGAGTTGATTTCAGATGCATATAATCTGCATGTCGCCCAGAAGCTATTTTTGCAGCCTGTGTTGGATTCTGACTGCCTTCTTCTCCAGAAGTTTGCCAGGGAGGCAATTAGTAAGTGGTAGGAAGTGCTGGGTTCCTTTTTGAAAAAAAAGGCTTCTTACAAAGAAGGAGTAAGCTATATCCCACTCTGCTCATAGTACCTTGCTAATGCGCATTTGGGTTTTTAGAGAAGGGAGATTAAGTGTATACGTATTCAGGTGACATGGAACTCATAGGGTGATTGGGCCAGTTCCTCTCAGACCCAAAGATCTTGAAAATAATGGAGGGGAGAGATATAATAGATTGTGGGAATTATCTTGGGAGACAGGGAGAAACGCCACAGCCAGAGGAACAGTCAGATAAAAGGCAGATGAGTCCACAGAAGAAATGGGGCTGTGTTAGAAGGAAACACCCTCCCCCTCTGCTTCTTGAACTGTAAATGTGACAGGAGAAATATACTTTCAGGCTCGTAGGTATCCGTTATTGTAACCTTACAACAAAGCAGAATTAGTTTATCTGGGTGTGGTTCTGTCTGGATTACATCACAAAGCTGACAGGAGCACTAGATAGCCATCTTGACCTCCTGGGAGAAAAGGCAAAATCCAAAATCCAAATATAGAGATAAAAATTGTGGGCAATAATGGGATTAATGTTTATGCACATCGTGCTAATGCAGCTCCGGTCCACATCTGGGTAACCGGTGGAAGCTGCCCCTCCTTGAATCACTCTCTTTCCACTGAAGCAAACATCTGCCTAATTTCAGCGGTAAGCCTTCCATGTAAGAGCTGGGACCTGCATATATTCCCTTTCCCTAGCCTGAGCCCAAGGGAAATTTGTTCCGCATTTCAAACAAAGGATAGATTTGTACAGTGCTGATTGGCCAACCCTTCTAAATGACCATTCTTGTGATTGTATTGGTGGGTTTGTGAGCCTCAAGGTTGATCATGAAGCTGTTTCCTTTGCCTACTCAAGCAACTATTAAATTGCCAGATAACAAAAATAGATAAAAAGTCAAATAATATTGAGAGGCAAAGACAGATTAAAAAGAAACATTAACTGGGAGAGACTTAAGAGTTCGGCCACATTCAGCATGTATTAGTGGGAAGTACGTGGATATGTACAAATGCCAGCTCCGACATCCATCTGGTGTTGCTTGATAATCCTGCAGGAACCTAAACCACCGTTCATGTGAACAATTAATTCATTATATTGTACTACAAGTATGAGCCATTGTCAACCAAGATAAAATGCCTATATTTTATTCCCCTTTTGTTTAGAGACCGGATACCATTCAGAGTGAACATTTTTGTGGTTGTTCCTTTTGTTCATTCACTTCTGAATGCTGAAGTGTAAGCTGAAAAGTACTGAAGTGGAGAGTGTAGGCTGTTGGGCAAATGGAAATTTAATGGCCCACTCCTGTGTCTTGTGCTGAGCTGGCATGCAAGTGCTTATAATGGAAGGGAAACCAGCATTAACAATGATACAGGGTCATCATAACACACATTGCTTTGCTCGACTCAGCCTTTCTCAGTCTGGTCCCCTTCATCCTGGCTGAGGATTCTAGGAGTTGTAGTCGCAGGGCATGACTACCAGGTTGGAGAAGCACAACGTTGGAAAAGAGTATATGAAATAAAACTGGTCTACAGTTTTCTTCCAGAACGTGCTTATTTAGCCTGTGCTTCTATTGTATCTTCCTCTACTTCCAATTTTCCTTTGCCCTCTTTTCCTCTTTAGTCTTTAGAAATGCAAAAAATGCTAAATTTTTATAAAGTTAGTCTGAAATTTTTGAAGAATGCAATTTACCATTTATTGATATGCATACTTGCTGTTTAAAATTATTCCTTTCAGTTGGTCTTATTTTTATATCCCATTATACTATTATCTCCTTGTTTAACATTCTAGTAGTTTTATAATTAACATTTTTCATTTTCTCAGATAATTTTACATGTTATCTACTTCTCCTAATGACTCTCTTACTGTTGATGCTTATTTAGATCATATTTCAGTGAACACAGATTTCAGTTTTATTTTCCTACTCTGGTCCTTTGTTATTACCCACAGTAGTACACTGAGCATCACTGAACAAAGCTAAGCTGAACTTCTTGTTTTTAGCTGGGACACAATGGAAAAGCTTAGATGGCTAAAATTGTTCAACCTTGGTGAACAGATGTAACCTGGTCAATAAACCGCAAACCAAGCAAAACTCTAAATTGGCTCTCACCTCCCATCTAACAAATATGCTAACACAGACTGTGTAATTCCACCTTCATGTCAGCCTTACAAGGTAGTCCAGACAAGAAGCATACTCAGGGGTATTAGCTCTCTCTTGACTGTAAGGTTATGTTAACAGATTTTTGCAAGTCTGAACATAAAATATCTCCTCTGTCACATTTACAGTCCAAGAAACTAATGAGGATCCCTTATAAAATATTTGCCATCCCCCCCCCCCAATTATGTTTGTGGACTCATTTTTCTCTTATCTGACCATTCTATGGTCTGTGGCTTTTTATCCTATTTTCCAAGGCCTTTCCCACATACCATTACATTTTCACAGTCTAAAGTCTTTTAGTTACACTGGGACTACAACACCTAGAATTCTTAATGTTCAATCTGGGAGAAGCTGATATATATATATATGCAGGTCTTGGCGTGTTTGGGTCTTTTCCCGTGTAAGATTGAGAGTATCTTGGTGATGTTTCAACAAAGTCCCACTTGCCATCTTTAGGCTGGTGCTTTCGGCTTCGTGCTTGTGTAAGCAAAGCATGATCGGAGCTGCCGTCTCTCTATAAATACTGGCACATACATTGGACAAACCAATAGGAGAATAAATGTATACATCGCAGAACACAAGAACACAGTCAGAAAAGAAGAAAATTCTTCCTTCCTTTTCCAGCACCTTAAAGCCACAGGACATGAAATGTATTTTGAGGGAACCAAATTAATCTCCAATATTGAACACTTCAACAAGAGAATTATCAGGGAAGCCATCGAAATAGAGAAACGCCCCCATAACATGAATAAACAGGACGATACCTCCTGTCTACCAGACATTTGGAAACTAGCCCTTATCAACAAACGAGTCCCAGCCACGAAAACCAACACCAGACCCAAAACAACACATGATGCCACCACCAATCTCCCTCACCAGGTTCAAACCCAAACCCACCCCATAGACGAAAGGCAACCACCATCCAGAAACCAGACCACGGCTGCATCACCAGCTGCCACACACCCCGACCCCCAAACCAAGCAAACTGACACACACCATGAACACACAGCCAGGCCTCAAACTCAGAGCCAAACCAAAACCCAGAACGTCACATCACAGCCACCCGCTCAGGATATCACATCACCGATTCAGGAGGTTACACCACAAAACCTCAGGATGTTACCACACAGCCAACGACCCAGGAGATTACAGCACAAGACCCAGGATGTCACAACAATAGAACTCAGAAGGTCATCACACAGCCCATCACCCAGGTCGTTACAACACAGGAGGCTGATAGACACACAGCCAATACTTCAGCCACACATGTTCTTAAGAAAAAGCCAGCCAATTTGCAAACATCAACTCCATCAACCAATCAAGACATGACAACACAGCCAACATCCCCACCAGTATATATAGGGAGACGCCAGCTCTAATCACGCTTTGCTCACACAAGCACAAAGCCGAAAGCACCAGCCTGAAGATGGTGAGTGGGACCTCGTTGAAACATTGCCAAGATACTCTCAATCTTACACGGGAAAAGACCCGAACATGCCAAGACCTGCATACCTGTTCCCGTGAAAATCTACAAATACACACACACACACACATATCAATCACTTGGTTATATGTATGTATGTATGTATGTATGTATGTATGTATGTATGTATGGCCTTCGGCTTTGTTCGGGTATTTTCCCACGTCATTGTAGTTGTTCTTTTAAAGTTGTAGCAACGTTTCAGCAGAATCTCATCTGCCATCATCAGGCTTCTGTATTGTGTCCGTCTGTGAGTCAGACTTTTACAGTGGTTTCAGATTTAAATTTGGGGCAGCCTATTGCTGTGCTGAAAGGGCTTCCTTTTTATTTTCCAGATAAAACTAATCAACAGAAAAAGAAAAAATGTACACAAAGAGAGTTAGTTAATTCACATTAAGTAAGTAAAGAGGAAAGTGAGGCAGGGTCTGGAAATTTATCTCATTAACAAAACAGTTTCAAAAGTGTTACTTAGATTCAGGGGTGGGATTCTACCAGTTTGCACCTATTCGCTAGAACTGGTTGTTAACATTCTAAGCAGTTCGGAGAACCGGTTGTTAGAAGAAATTACTGGCCTAATCTTGTAAGGAAGGCAGGAAGGAAACATTCTGGTGTTGCTTACATAAACTGCCTCTCCGTTAACCCTTATTACATTCTTGGCAGGACTAGACTTCCTGTCTCAGGAACTTCTCTGGAGTTTTTTCCCCCTCCTTTGCTGGTACTTTGCTTGTGTGGAGTGACCATTCAAAGTTACAATGGCACTGAAAAAAGTGACTTATTGCCATTTTTCACACTTATGACTGTTGCAGAATCCCCACAGTCATGAGAGGCCAGACGAGGAGATGCGTGCCTCGATGTGAGTGATATTGAGTTGGCCACGCCCAGCCAATAACATGACCACCAAGCCATGCCCACCAACTTAGCCATGTTCACAGAACCGGTTGTTAAAAAATTTGAATCCCACCCCTGCTTAGATTACTTGAAAGTCCTCCTCATTGCCCCAATAAATAACTACATAAAAACAAAAACAAAACTCCTACTGCAAACATAGGCAAGCCATTTATATTAACAATATATTGTCACAAGCCAGGTGTAGGTTTTCCTCTCTAATATTACTGATTTTGGATGTCTCTCATGTGGAAAAAGTTCTCAGTCCTTGATGTGCTGATAAATTCCAGATGTTAGAATATAGCCAAGTAGTTGTGTATCCTTAGCCAGCACAAATCAGTCTAAAATTTCCCCAAATACAGCAATAACAGAACAAATCATTCTCTGAGGTGTCTAATATACCAAATTGAATTTTGCTTTGCAAACATCGCCTATATTTACAAACCATATATGGGGTCTTCCTTGTCCACACATTAATTTATAGATTGTCTTCTTCTCAAGATAATCTGTCTTATAAAAATATCTTTGGGTAATATAACATTGTTTGAATTTCAATCCTAATTTTGCGTGAACAATATGAGCCAAAACCTGATACACATTTTGTGGTTAGAGCATAGGAACCCAACAATGTTATGGTCTGCAAGAGCTCTTAAAGTCAATATAGCAATCTTCATAAAGGTAAACATTCAGAAGCACTGACTTAGAACAGCAGTATAATATTAGTTTATTAAAACATAATCTCATATAGAGAACAAATCACAGATGACTGAGGTAATTAAAATTTATTTTGTAATATATAAACAAATTGAGGGAAGATTCATTTTACCATATTTTTGGTAGATTTTGATTGCATTAAATGGCACAAAATTGTCAATTATTTACTTATAATATGTTGCATTTACCATCATGGGGATCAGAGAGAAGAAAACAATTTTTCCCCCAGTTCAACATCAAAAAGATCCAAGGATGCTATGCAGCTAGCTTTACATCAGACATCTCCTTGAGATTTTTAAGAAGTCTCCAAGCAATCTGTAACAAAGGACAATCACTGTTGTAGGTTGTATTAACCAAATAAGGATTTGCAATTAGTACATGAAAAATGGTCATAATAATATGTGTGCTCTCAAGCTTTATAGTGCAGATGTAATGATACGAGTATTTCCTGCTTCATTGATTTAATTAGCATTAGTCATATTCAGGCAAGGAGATATTCTATTCTGAATATTAATTTGGCAGTCAAATAGCATCTAGACCTTATATTTAATTGGGGTTTTTTTTTTGTAATAAAGTTTAAAATGAAAGTTGTTTTATGTTCCTGATAGAGACTTATATCTCTTGGTATGGTTGATAAACACCCTCCATCATAGTAAAAGAGATGAAAGGAAACATAATTTAACTGAAATTTAAAATCTGATTATCCCATAAGTAGAATAGAAATTGTGATTTTCATCTGCACGAGGGAGATTTTATCACATTTCCAGAGCATGCACTCACAGAAGAGATAAAATATTGATTATAATAATATTGTGCCTTCAGAAGTACAGTAATTACCATGGTTGGGGGTTCCTTTTTGCAATTAATAGCCACAAGAGAGGATAGCGGCTACAATGCTTATTATTGCTTCCTATAAATTTGATTCAAATATATCTGTAAGGGTCAAGATTGGTTTATTAACTCTATAGAGATTATATGTAGAGCAGTGGTGGGATTTTACTACTGGTTCTGTGGGCATGGCTTGGTGGGCATGGCAGGGGAAGGATACTGAAAAATCTCCATTCCCTTCCCACTCCTGGGGGAGGTTACTGCAAAATCCCATTCCCTCCCCCACCCCACTAACCTGCTTTCCAGCTTCGTTCTCCTGGGCAGGGCAACAAAAGAAGACCCAGCCAATTAGCTGGGATTTGGGAGGCAGGGAATAGATGGGGGCGGGGCCAGTCAGAGGTGGTATTTGCTGGTTCTCCAAACTACTCAAAATGTCCGCTACTGGTTCTCCAGAACTGGTCAGAACCTGCTGAAAACCACCTCTGATGTAGAGGTAAGCCCATTAAATGAACAAACTCAAAATCACCCAACTGCAATTGGTGTGCCAATTGTAGACTTAACTGGATCAAGACCTCACACAGTAATGTCTGCTTCACCACTGCTTATTTGGACTTCAGCAAAATCTCTACACAGCACTGAAAACCTCTCAAAGCATCGGTCCATCTAGAATATAATGGCCAGGTCTTGACTGGTACATGAACACCAACCAGGAACACTAGGAACATATTATTGTACATCTGTGTGACAGTATGATAGGATGTAGTATGGAGTCATAGGAGGCAAGATTTCCTTCCTAGAGGGCAAAGAAACAGCAGAGCTTGGAATCAATAAAGGAGAATATTTGTAGCTCAGGGTTGAAATGAGTGGTCCTGTTGAGGTATTCCCCGTTAGGAGAATGAGTGCACTCAGGGAAACGTAGTGAGAGTGATGTTGAATAACATACAACCAGCATACAGATACACTGAATAGTAAAATGTAGGTTTTACTTCCAGTAAACGGGTAAACAAAGTCCAACAAACAGTCGAAATCATAAATAGTTAAAGCAGTTAGTATCAGTCCAGGGATAATCCAAAAACGAAGTCAAGTATCATAAACAAAGTTCAGTAAATGGAGTTTGCTAACAGTTGCGAGACTCACAGCAATCCAAGCAGAACGACGATCAAGCAACACGGCAAAACAGGAAATGCAAGAAGAAAGAAACCAGGTTTCTGGCTCCATCATATGGCCATTGGAGGAACCTCAGCCTATCACAATTACAGCATTCTCTTAAACATATAGTAAAATGTAGGTTTTACTTCCATTAAATGGGTAAACAAAGTCCAACAAACAGTCCAAATCATACACGGTTAAAGCAGTTAGTATCAGTCCAGGGATAATCCAAAAATGAAGTCAAGTATCATAAACAAAGTTCAGTAAACGGAGTTTGCTAACAGTTGCAAGACTCACAGCAATCCAAGCAGAATGACGATCAAGCAACACGGCAAAACAGGAAATGCAAGAAGAAAGAAACCAGGTTTCTGGCTCCATCTTATGGCCATTGGAGGAACCTCAGCCTATCACAATTACAGCATTCTCTTAAAGATACAGTTTTAAATTACTATCCTGGTTTATATATTTCCAACCCAACTGTTAGGTGACTATCATTCCTAACAGGTCGTTGGTGCTCTTTCAGCTTATTCGCACTGCTGAAGTTACTTAGTTTGGGTAATGAATGTCTACAAGAAAAAAGGAAACTTGGAATGTCTGGTAGTCAAGAACAGAGCAAAGACAGCCTTCCACAGCAGTTCAGAGGATATCTATGGTTATGAAGAAGGTTGCTTTAATCTGCAAGCAAACAACAGCAAAGAAACTACTCAGAGGTAACTCCGTATGTTGCTTTTGGTTCTTGAGGCCTGACAGACAGGCCCTATACTGGCTTACTATTAGCTTTTGGGGCAATTCAAATTTATAGGTAACGCCTAAAAGTCCAAAATGCCTTGGCACTGAGGTATTTGCAAGCTGTGACCTCCAACCAGAATTGACCTTTTCAGCTCACACAACTGGGAGGAATTGTGGTGACCCACAATATTTTCATTAAACATGTGGTGTGAAGACAGATGGAAGCTGCCCCTCAGTGATAATGACTGTAGTACAGATTAGCTTCTGCTTTGAAATCAGGCTGGTCCATACAGCTTTAGCCTTCTGGAAATTATATAAAACCAAGTTTTAGGTAGTTTATGAGTGGTGATGAAATTCCCACAACTGAGTGAGGTTTATGGGTTTATTTTAGACCAATATTTTTTCATACTTGATATTTGCCACAGTTGATGTCTGCATTATTCTAAACTTACCAAATTTGGAAAACACTGTTTTAGATTTATTGAAATTATTTTAATTGAATTGCTGGGGTGTGTGTGTGTGTGTGTGTGTGTGTGTTTGTTTGTTATGCTCTTCATTATGTTAAACTGCTGAGAATCTAGTTGACTGTGGCAGGTATAAATCTAAGAGATTAAAAAAAAGTGAAATACAAAAATTACGGAAAAAAGTACATTGTGAAAGAAAACCAAAATAATGAACCATTAGCCAGATCGCTAAAACAATATCCTATGAATTCTGTTATCTTTCATAAGAACATGTAGATAAAGGTCAGAGAATGTTATTTGGTTTTGCCAAAGGCAAAGAAGCATTAGGCAATGTAACAATAATATTCTCCAAGTACATCTGAAATTACAAATTATTACATATGAAAAGTATTATGTTAGTCGCTTCAGCTAAAGGTGTAATGGTATTTTAAAAAGAGCCACAATTACTGAATTAAAACTAGGTCCCTTTGTGGGTATGTTATGTGTGCAATTAACTTTAAAGGGGGGAGGGCTTCAACCACATATTTGCAGACTATCCAATATCTATACTTGATTTCTTAAAAGAAGGTATAGTTTGCCAGCATTCTGTAGAACATTTTACAGGCAGAGATCAATATTAAAACAATACCCTTAAAATAAACACAAATAAATTGTCTATATATTTCAGCATTTATGACAAACAAATTTTCAAAATTGTAAAATTGCACTTCCATTTAGTTTTCAATAGATGGCACTTAATGTAAGCTACATGGTTACAAAGAAAAGGGAATTTTACAACAACTTTGAGATACTGAATGCACTACAAAAAAAGCTTTTCAAGTATAAATACAAATTATTGAATGTGTCAGTGTTATCTCCACAGGAAAATGGTGCATAGCCCTACAATCAAACATAGAGTACAAGGAAGGCCAAGAATATAATAGCACAAATATCATGATCTACTTCAGGCATTAATTCAGTCTGCTTGTCATATAAATGGGACTGCTACAAGATGCCCAACTTGTATTACCATGCTCTTTAATCCTACTCTTTAATGTTTAACTCATATCCATGTATAACTTTGACAATGGAGAGTAATTATTATTCATGTTCCCATTCTAAATGAGTCAAAGCTACTATTTTGAAAATGCCACCGAGGCAGTGTTCAATTATTCAAAACAACTATACACCAGAGGTGGTATTCAGCAGGTTCTGACCAGTTCTGGAGAACCGGTAGCGGAAATTTTGAGTAGTTCAGAGAACCGGCAAATACCACCTCTGACTGGAGATTTTACAGCGTCCTTCCCCTGCCACGCCCATCAAGTCACAGCCACAGAACCGGTAGTAAAAAAAAAATTGAATCCCACCACTGCTATACACCATAAAACATACAAAGAATGTGCATAGTAAAATATTTTTTCAATAAAGAGTTTTTGGAGAATTTGAACACTCAATGTGGGTCAATAAGAGTTTCTGAGTCTAAGTAGTCATCATAGCAAAAAAAAACCCGTCTAGTTAAACAATCAGCAACTGATGAATTTGTCTGAAAATATATACTTGAAAGGATTGGAGTATAATGTGTTTCTGGATTAAAATCAGGGAGGAAGGCATTATGGTTTAAATGGAGGAAGAGATCATGGTTAAAGAAGTAGAGAGGGATCATAGTTTCAAAGCAGATAACAGATAATCAGAGTTGGAAGGGACCTTGTAGGTCATCTAGTCCAGGGGTCGCCAACCTTTTGGACCTCAGGGACCACCAAACTCATAATTTTAGATCCCAGGGACCACTAACTGGTTCTGTGGGCGTGGCCTAATTTATGGGTGTGGCTTGGTGGGCATGTGACTGGCTGGGCATGGCTCGTATGTAAATATTATAAATCTTCTTTTTCTTCAGCGTTTGTCTCGCGCTCTGGCGAGGTCCGCTAACGTCCTTGAGTATTGCTTCCACGCCTCTCTGTCTGCCACGTATGTCGGGTCTGCCTTCGCGATCTCTAGGTCGGCCTTGATCGTGTCCATCCAGCGTTGCTTAGGTCTACCACGCGGTCTCGCGCCTCCGACAGTCACCTTCATCGCAGATTTGATGATGGATTCTTCCTTGGCGCGACTCACATGGCCGAACCATCGTAGCCGGGACTGCCTCATGACCGTGGGGATGGGCACGACGTTGAACCGTCTACGCACTTTCGATGTTGGGCGTGTGTTCTGTAGTGGACGTTTCCACCATGTTGATGCGGCATTTGAATACTCCAGCCGGCCTGTCGCGTGGGCCTGTCGTCGGAGGGTCTGCTCTCAGTTACGGTCAGCGTTTAACGGCTTCGCGCATCCAGGGGACACCACTTGGAGGTGGCAGACCGCTCGTCCCCCATGTAAATATTATAAATATTTATATAAATATTGAATTTTTTATAAAAAAGAGCAACTTTTACCCAAAATCAGGCAAAGCAGGCAGACTGAGTTGCTGACAGAATCATTGAGTGATCTATCTATCTGCCAGCGGCTAGCTCAGTCTCTCAAATTTGCTTGCCGTCAGTCTGCACTGAATTTGATTGCAAGCAAACCTCCAAAGGGAGGTTCGGTTGTGCTTAGCTAGAAAGCAAGAAATCCAACCATTTCCTGCTTCCTAGCTTATCTAAATGTCCCGGCACAGCAGAACAGATGATGGTCGGAAAAAGGAAAAAGCAACTTAGCAGACAAGTTTGCCGGGTAAGGAGTGAGTGGGTGGGGAGGGTTCCCGCGGGCCATGTGGGCTCAGCAGCCTTGTGTTTCTACGCAGCCTGGATTAATTGCTTTGGGGGGGGGTGCTCTGGGGGTGAGATTTCTCTGCGGCCCACCAAAATTTTCTCATGGCCCACCAGTGGGCCATGGCCCACTGGTTGGAGGCCGCTGATCTAGTCCAACTCCCCCGCCCAAGCGGGAGACCCTACACCATTTCTGACAAATGGCAGTCCAATCTCTTCTTGAAAGTCTCAAGTGATGGTGCTCCCACAACTCCTGAGGGCAAGTCGTTCCATTGGTTGATTGTTCTCACAGTCAGAGAGTTGCTCCTTATTTCCAGGTTAAATCTCTCCTTGTTCAGTTTCCATCCATTATTCCTTGTCTGACCTACAGGCATTTTAGAAAATAGCTTGACCCCTTCCTCTCTGTGGCAGCCCCTCAAATATTGGAAGACTGCTATCATGTCTCCTCTGGTCCTTCTCTTTACTAGACTAGCCAAGCCCAGTTCCTGTAACCGTTCTTTTAGTCTCCAGTCCCCTAATCATCCTGGTTGCTCTTCTCTGTACTTTTTCTAGAGTCTCAACATCTTTTTTTGTAATGTGGTGAACAAAACTAGATGCAGTATTCTCGGTGTGGTTTTACTAAGGCTTTATAGAGTGGTATCAGTACCTCCCTTGATCTTGATTTTATCCCTCTGCATCTGTTCTGGGCACTGAGAGTCTGCAGTCTCTACTTGAAAAGATCTGATAGCAGGTAGAACTGCAGGAGAACCCTGCCTGAGATGATCACAAATAAAATCTAAAGCTAGATAGAATTGGCATTTAATGCATTCTTTTTCAAGTCAGAATATCAGAATGACAAAGTTAGATGTCTTCTAGTCTTCTAGTCCAACTCCCTGCTCAAGTCGGAAACCCTATAACATTTCAGGCAATTGGTTATCCAATCTCTTCTTAAAAACTTCCAGTGATGGAACAGCCACAATTTCTGGAAACAAGTCGTTCCACTGATTAATTGTTCTTACTGTCAGGAAATTTCTCCTTATTTCTAGATTGGTTCTTTCCTCGATTAGTTTCCATCCATTGCATCTTAACCTGCCTTCAGGTGCTTTGGAGAATAGGTTGACCTCTTCTTCGTGGCAGCCCCTTAGATATCGGGACACTGCTATCATGTCACCCCTACTCCTTCTTTTCATTAAGCCAAACATACCCAGTTCCTGCAACCATTCTTCATATGTTTTAGCCTCCAGTCCCCTAATCATCTTTGTTGCTCTTCTCTGCACTCTTTCTAGAGTCTCAACATCTTTTTTATACTATGGCAATCAAAACTGAATGCAATATTCCATGTATGGTCTTTCCAAGGAATTATAAAATTGTATTAACACAACACGTGATCTTGATTCTAAACCTTTGTTAATGCAGCCTAGGACTGCATTGGCTTTGTTGGCAGCTGCAGCACACTGCTGGCTCATATTTACTGTAAGTGATTGTCCACTAGGATCCTTCTTGCTACTACTATTGAGCCATGTGCCATCTATTCTGTACCTGTACATTTGGTTTACTTGCCTAAATGTAGAACCTTATTTTTCTCACCATTGAATTTTATTTTGTTAGACAGGGCCCAGTGTTCTAGTCTGTCAAGATCCTTCTGTATCTTAAACCTATCTTCTGGAGTTTGGGCTATTCCTGCCAGCTTTATGTCATCTGCAAATTTGAACAGTTCCCCTTTTATTCCGTTGTCCAAATCATTGGTGAAGATACTGACGAGTACTGGGCCTAAGATAGACCCTTGGAGTACCCCACTGCATACTTCTATGTACTTGTGGTTCCATTAAGGATTAGATGTTGAGTGCAGTTAGTCAGCCAGTTACAAATGCATCTGCTGGCGAAGCTGTCTAACCCATATTTTTCTATCTTATCAATTTTCTGTTGAAAGAATTCCAAAAAGAATTTAGATGATGGGAAAAAGAAAGAAAGGAAATATACCTTTTTTTCAGTTGTCTTTTTTTTTAAAAAAAAAAATCTTGCTGAAGTGCCATTTTCAATGTACAATTCCCAAATCATGCATTGAAAAAACCAACACATCTTCCCCCACAATCCTAAATTTGTATAAAACAGGTTTTCCCACAGCCATGGATAGCTATGTTTGATATGGTTGTGTTGGTTTGGGAAACCTGGCCCTAGAATTCCCTCTTAGAAACCATCTACCTACAATGGTTGTTGATATTTGTTTGGATATCCACTAAAGATCTGTTTAATTTTATTGCCTTTAAAAGCAGTACTAACTTATAAGATTGTTTTAGCCCCTTGCTTTATTCTTTGTTTCTTGCAATTTCAGCTAAACATTTCAGTCTAAAAAGCTGGTTTAATATAGGGTGTCCAGAAAATGTATTTTTGGCTATATTGTAATTTATTTATGCCATTTATAAACAAAGGGAAAAGCCCAAGCCAGGAAAGATGAGATTGAATAAGATGAGCCAAGCAAAAAGCTTAACTTAATCTGATGATTACTAACTCTTGGAACCTTAATCCCTGTTATCTGAAGACAGACTTACAGGCACTAAGTAGTTTGGAAGCAATCCCATCCCTCTATAACTGATCTTCAAACAAGCTACAGATAGCCCTCAACTTACGGCAATTTGAAGTTACATTCGAAGTTACAGCAGCACTGGAAAAAGTGACTTGACCATTTTTTGCACTTACGACCAGTGCAGGTCATGTGATCAAAATTCAGATGCTTGGCAACTGATTCATATGTATGACAGTTGCTGTGTTCTGGAGTCATGTGATCAACTTTTGCCCCTTCTGATAAGCAAAGTCAGTGGAGAAACCAGATTCACTTAACAACCAGGTTACTACCTTAACAACTGCAGTGATTCACTTAACAACTGTAGCAAGAAAGGTCATAAAATCAGGCAAAACTCATTTAACAACTGTCTCACTTGGGCTCCGTTGCGATTGTAAGTCACTACCTGAATAAAGTATTAGACTTCTCCATAAAGCTATGAAACTGAGGCTTTAATGTTGCCAGAGTGGGGGGTCCTGGAATTGTCTACCTGTCCCCTTCCTTGGAGACCATCATTACCTTTCTACCACCATCTTAGCTTTACCTCCCAGGGAGTGACTTAAAAACTCCTTCTCTTCCTTGCTGATACTTCTATTTGTGTATCTGGAACCCCAAGATCATAGAGTGGTGGTATTCAGCAGGTTCTGACCAGTTCTGGAGAACCGGTAGTGGACATTTTGAGTAGTTTGGAGAACCAGTAAATACCACCTCTGACTGGCCCCGCCCCCATCTATTCTCTGCCTTTCCGAGTCCAGGCTGATCGGCTGGGTCTTCTTTTGTTGCCCTGCACAGGAGAACGGAGCTGGAAAGCAGATTAATGTGGTAGGCAGGGAATGGGATTTTGCAGTAACCTCCCCCAGGAGTGGGGAGGGAATGGAGATTTTGCAGTATCCTTCCCCTGCCACGTTCACCAAGCCATGCCCACAGAATCAGTAGTAAAAAATTTTTGAATCCCACGGTCATACAGCCCGACCAATGTCCCTGTTTGGAGAGATACATCTCGTCCTGGGTCTATGCAGAAACAAATAGCCATTTTTCTCTCTCTTCCCTCCTGTTTACACAACAAAAGTTTTTCCTTGGCAAAAACCAAAAGTTCCTGTGCAGGGGATACGTGCTGCCCACCACTGTGACTGTGCTGTCGTATGTGCAAGCAAGCAGAGACCTATCCAGAGAGATACTGTAACAGAATCCCACAGTGTCCTGCTTGCCCTCAGCCAGGAGGAAGTAAGTCCAATATTCTTTTTTTTTTTTTTTTTTGCTTCGGCACAACAGGCACGTAACGTGCAGAACAGAAGGCAGCTCTGCCGAACAGGTTTTGATACATCCCATAAGTCACACCAAGTTTGTTTGTTTTTTAAATTGCAGAAGCTTTAGCCAAGCAATTCTGAATTCTTTAATATATAGGAAGTAGAGATAAGGTGCATTTGTAAATTTGGGTGGGAGCAAAGGAAAAAGTAAGGATATCCAGGAATGGGTTAGAAAAAGAGGGGTGAGGGGATTTTGAGAAGGACAAACAAATTGCCAGATACATTTTGTATTTACCATTTGTTTGTGGAGTAACTTCTTGGAAATTCAACTGGAGCCTTTTTGGAACGAATGCCAGGACATTACGTGTTTAATGTCCAGGAAAAACAATGCACCTCACAAAATCAAAGAAATTGCATCATTAAAGGAAATAGATGCACAAGGGATTCAGTCTTGTCTGTTGGTGCACGTTCACTTTGAAATGCAGAGGAAAATGAAATACACCTCCAGATAATCCCAGGATAAAAATTTGAACATTTATGGCTCAAATGGTTGGACACAAATATATTAATGTCGAGCTCAGTTTTCCATGTTATGTCTTCTATGCAGGAAACTTCCGAGTGTTCAGAAATTTGGTGAGCAATAAAGCTGTTTTGAAGAAAAGATAGAAAATAACTAGGTAAGTCTGAAATGCCCAATAGCCCATCAGGCTAAAAAAAGCAGACAACCTTGCTTTTAGGTTGTCCATACAAAAACCAGAAGAAGAAGCTTTCCATAACATAAAAGTAAATGTATTTGATGATCTAACATCGCTATCTGGCATCTGCAATTTGATCTCCTTAACAGCAGAGCCAGAGCTAACATTAAAGTCAACAATTGTACCTTGGGGTGAAGATCGAGGGATCATTTTTCAATGTATGAATGAAGAAATATTTGCCAGGATTGATTGTTCCTCTGGACCAGGGTTGTCAAACTCACGGCCAGTGGGACAGATGCATTACATGCTGGCCACGCCCACCCCCGGTTTAGCAAAGGGGGGAAAAGTCGCAATATGTCACATTACAACAATGTGACACCACGAGTTTGACACCCCTGCTCTGGATTATGAAAGTGAAGGAAGTGGTAAGAAAAGTACTTCAAGACCAGGGCTGGAATAATTTTGACTCTCCAGATATAGTTGATTTATTTCTATATAGACCTGGGCAAGATATCCAAAACTGAGAGATATTGAGGGGCATAAATCTGGAATAAGATTGAGAGCTCCTACCACTGATAACCAATATATGGACAGCTAGTCCATAGTTTTATTCTATAGGGGGGTTGGGAATTAAAAATCAGTATTTTTCTGACTTATCTGTAAGCCACATTTGGTCTGAGGAATATATCACATGCATGGTAGCTTCAATCAGAAGGTTATTTTGCAATATTTTTATTTATATTGTAATTTTTTTTTCAGTTGGCAAGTCCTATCCTTTCTTCTACTTTCCAAAGTTGTTTATAAACTATATAAATGTATAAAAATGGATAACTTTATGAGTATAAAGTTGTTTACAAATATGCTGCTTTTTGTGTTCTTGAGCTGACCATTAAACCAGTAAACAAAGGCATTTCCAACTGTTTGACTTTGTTTTACAAGGCTTTTAAGGGCTATGGAACCACAAGATTCAGATGTACCTTGAATAATCACAACATATTTGTTGTTTTTAGACCCTTTTATATGGGTTGGAATTAGAATCCCCCAAATTCCCAAGCAATCTGGTGGATTCTAGCAGCTGAAGCTCCAATCCATGAAAGATACTGGGAGAAAGCTGAGCCAAAGAAATGCTGTGAAATGCTTCAGCTTTGTTTGGCCTTTTTTTTAAAAAAAAACATGCCTAAAATTAAAGAAGCCATTATCAGTTTCCTACAGATTCTTTGGACGCTGATGTGCTTCATTAAGAAACTCAAATTACGGAAGCAATCTTGTTAGAGCTACTTCCCCAGTTCTTGCATCCTGCTGTGGTGATTCATGTATTTTTGTGCTAAGCATGGAATCCAAAACATATTTTTAAAAGGTTCTTCTGAATACGGCTGGTGATTACATTTTCTTCTTTCTCTCAAGATTTTCAATTTATTGAGAATCAAGGGCTCCAATTGCATCTCATAATCCCCACCATTCCCAGTACCACATCTGGCATTGTTTTCACTACCCCAGCAGATTAAAAGCATTTAAGAAGCTGGCCAGACCCTCCGGACAACATATTTTACAATATACTGTTAATGACTTTATAACCCCAGATCCCTACTTTCTCCCAGAAAATATTTTATGCAAATGCAAAAGTGCTTGAGCTATAAAATATTTATGAAGCTGCAGAGGGATAAGATCTATGAATAATTTACATATTTCGCAAGGCCAATATTAGGGTGGCTATGATAAATAATTCTGTGTAATGAAGCTTCCTGTTTTACAAGAAAGCTTGCATCCTCTTTTTAATACTATTAATATAGTTTAGCCAGGTGGGATGAGGACACACCTTCTAGGTAATGATGCAGCAAGGCTGGGTAAGATTTTTGGCTTTTTCTTGGTTTGAACAGGATTTTTTTAAAAAAATATTGTTTCGGCATCATGCTATCTCAAAAGGGAGAGAAAGTATTAGTAATTGTCTCTAGGATGTCGACAGAGGGATCCAAAAAGTCAAGATGGTGGATGGAACTGCAAGATTGAAGTCTCACCTTTTTTATGTGTGATGGAAAGAAGAATATACAGTATACCCAAAATGGAAACGTGGATCTTGAAATCCATTGGAACTAGCCGAAATGGCTAAATTGACTGCTCTGCTTAGAGACAATAACTTAGTGACTAAGTTTCTTGCGACTTTGAGGCTACTGTTAGATTTCTTACAACAAAAGGAGAAAAATCAACTTTTGACGTTGAGATTTGAGGATTAGACTGGACTTGATTGGGTTAGACAAACATTCCAGCTTTTTAAATATAAGGTTATTTACATTTGACAATTTATGATACATTAGATTAATATTGAACATGTGAATATTGGTATTTTAGAATGTTGATTACTAATATTTTAAGATATTTAAAATATAGGTGTTATTTGTTTAAAGAAAGATTGTTGATTTTTATTATCTCTGGAATAAAAAAAGAAAATCAGAGGTCATTTTTGCCACAAAATAATTTGATGTATGTTTTGTCACTTTTAATTTGTTTTGTTATTGCCTTTCCCTTTTTTATGTTGGTTTGCATTAATATTTGACTCTAAAATTTAATAAAGAGAGGGGTTCTTTTTTTAAAAAGGAGGGTTGGATTGATTGCTCAATTATATTTGCTATTTTGACTTTTTTGACATCTTCCTTGCAAACCCTCATGAGTGATCATCCCCATACTCTTAATGTGTCTAATCTTGCTACAAATGTTGTCCCAAAGGATAGGGTGTCATTGCCAGAGGACTGAGAAACTTTATGAGGAGGTTCCTTTATTGAAGCGGTTAGAGTTTGAGTTTATTCCCAAATTCCCAATAAATTTCTTTGGGATCTTAAGGATCCATCTGACCCATAAAGCACCTTCTCCAATCGTGTCAACATTTTAACTGATTTAAAATTACAAATTGTCAATTGTAGTTTAAATGGTCTGAAACGCTTTTATTTCTCCTCTTTAGAAATATGTGATATAGAAAACACTGCAAGAAAAAAACATCTTAGTTTTATTCATCCATTCATTCATCTTAAACAGCTGTTATCTCACTAAGATGATGCTAGGTAGAATTTAAGAATGTCATTTAAGAATAACTGATGCATCCTAGATGACAGTTTCACATGTTGTATGACATAGACTTGTAGTCTGTGCTTGAATGGAAACTAAAGAGGAATCATTTAACATACATTTAATTCAAAGTGCCACATCTATCACTTACATTTGGATCAATGCAATCAGATGACTGTGATATTTTGTTCGTTTAAACAATTTAAAGAACTGATCTTACTGTGGCAGCTACTTTTCCTTTGGAATGAAGGGATCAATTTAAGAAAAAAAAAAGCATGGATTAGAAGAAAAAAAAAAGGTTTCCTTGGATACTGATATGCCAATCAGAGCTTATTGTCAAAAAGACAGCTGCAATCTTATTTATAAATTCCAGTTGCAAAGAAAAAAGCTGTGATCTCTTCCCATCATTCTGTCAAGTTCTAGTGTGCAAATGATAGTTGACAACTGCATCAAGAGCAGCTTGGATAAAAGCAGAGATACCAGGAGCAAAAACTTCAAAGGCAGACTAGTTAGTGGTTCTGGAGAATTTCAGAATTTTTTCCTCCCTGTTCAAGTTTAGCTGAAGATTACTGGAGAATGCTTTAATAGCATTGAAAGAAGCAAATGATAGAAAGCATTATGATAAAAATGAATTAAATGTTCACAGTGCCTTTAAAAAAAAAAAAACACCTAGCACACTTCAAATATCATCAGATCCAGCATTTATAACCAGATTCCTGCAATCAGATGACTATTATATATTTGGTTAAACGATTTGTATGACTTTTCTTGCTTCTGCTGTCTTCTTCCTTTGGGTGAAGAATTTAATAAATGTAAGAAAAGAAATTAAAATCTGGAAGAATTTCTTTTAAAAAATAGGGTTTCACTTAGAGAGTAATTCTTAACGCACACCGTAACCCTGTTCTGACAATAAAATCAATTGAGTTCAGACAAGAGTTTGCTATGGGACCACTGTAACCCAGTTAACACTCTAACCCCAGATGTGTTCATTTTAGAACTAAAGAGACACAGATTAGTCGTCCCTTCCCAGATCTAGGGTAAAGTTTTAGAGAAGTCCAACAAACATGGAGCTTTCTTAAGAACAGTGAAAGTCCTTTTTTCCCTTCCACAGGGGTTTGAAAAATGGCAGAAAGAGGGATGGAGCTTATAAAGTCCCCACTTATCTACATGGTGTGATAGTCCATGAAGCATCAAACTGGACAACCCAGAAAGATATATCAGAAAAATGGATAGACAAGAGATGGGGAGATGGGGAGTAATGCTTGCTGTCAGGGAATTTCTTCAGGATAGAATAAATTATATATATATAATTTTAAAAAGGAAGATAAAAACTAATACTGTATAAAGTAAAAAAGAAAAAGAGAAAGCAAAATGTGCAAGAATTGTGCATAATTCTATTTCAGACTTAATCATACAATGTTTAAAACTTTAAACTCTTTGTCTTTTTAAAATCTTTCTAATAGCTGTAAATAAGAAAGGTATTGCTAAATTATGTTCTTCTGCCTCCAGTTCTTCTCTTGATTTTATTTTGTATTCCCCTTGACAAAATTCTAGCATCTTATGATAAATTAGCATTTGTGTTTACCTGCCATTTATCAACTATACAGTGCTTCCTGTGCTTCTTATTCTTGTTCTTCTGAGAGCCATAGAGCTGTTTTTTTTTTTTAAGGGTCTAGGTTTTCAAGCATAACCTAATTTTGTATCTATTTCAAATGCTCAATATGACACTTCTAACATGATTTTAAATTCCATATTAACCTTGGCTTTGTTTGTATCACAGATACCGATGCTACCCAAATTTCAGGTCACCTTCTTTTAACTCCAACAGCCTTCTATTTCTCAACAACACATACTCTTTCATCCAAACCAAAGAGCAAGCTGCAAAATGCAAATTCAACTCAAGTAAACTTGATCTCACTCTTTCCTTTGCATTTTAACATCTTATATTCATTTATTAATTTAGATTACCTTTTGCCATTGTTTAAATGTCAGTTGCCAACAGAGGTATTGTCTGCAACAAACAAATAAAAAACCCCAAATATTTTATGTCCCTTTATCTAATATGTGTCTCTTGTAGGCAAACAATATCTTGTATTTTTTTTTTTCAAATAATTACTGTTTTTCTCTTTTGGGGAGCATTTGCTCCATTTATATTTCACATTAAGCATTTGTAATCATAATCAAGCAAAATCATAATCAAACAAAACATTTAGAAAAGTCTGTAGCTGTAGGTATATACTACCTATACACACACACATACACACACCTCTGCCTAAAAGTAAAACTCACACCTCCCAATTTATCCCATTGTAACGGGAATTTTTTTCTGTTTTAATCTCTCACTAAAAAAGAATACTCTCTTCTTGTATGCAAATTCTAATAGAATTTATTTAAGAACCATTAAATATATGGCACAGTAGACATTGCTGAAGGATGGCATTGCAGCGGTAAATGGTGGCCAGCTGGCGAATTCTGGACAGCACTGTCTTTCTGGATAGATAGAATAGAGGATAGAATAAATAAAATGACCAGGATTTTCTGTAAAGAGAATGTGTGGCTTAAGTGCTATACTGACTCTGCCCGTCTCCAGAAATATATGCTGACTAAGGGGAATATTTTTCTGATGCCTCCAAAAGATAGCAGAAGGCAACACATCCAACCTGATTTGAGTGAAGTGTGGCAGACTTTCAGGACTGTGATGGAGGAGGTAAGCATCTTGGCACATACATCTAAAATTCCCACATGCTGCAAGGCTGGGAAACAGACTGTTTTGAAGACTCAAATCCCAAATATGGTACTTAAGGATCTTTCTGGCATTTTCAAAGTCTAATATACAAAGCTTCTCCAATGATGCTCCTAAGAAGTAAACGCTTGCCAGAAACTTTTAAAAAATAAACCCAGGTTGACTGAAAGGAATCTTTAAGAACAGACTGATTGAGGGGAAAAAATCACTGTAACCAAAGGTTAAAATGACGGTACCAAGTTGTAGCTTTCAGAGGGAGTAAACCCATCAGCAATAAAGTATTACTGCGTGTTGGCACTGCATGAAGGAGAGTCATAAAGAACTAAGGCCAAATAGCTTCAAGGAAGTTAATGTCTCTAAAATCCCAGACTTGAATTGCTGACACATGAGCTGAACTACAGAACTATAAGATATAAGGATAGTATGAGTTCCTTTCAAGCAGAATAATCTCAGGAAGAGTCAGGCGGAAAGACAAAAAATGTTTTCTCCAAGATGATACCTTGGCATTCTTAAATTTGATGATCAAATGGTTCTATGCATGTACAATGTCTAGTTGTTTTTCACGTTATCAGTTGTGAAACTTGTGTAAAAAAATACTTTAACAGAACCAGACTATATTATTGGTTTTGTAAACGTCAATGATGACTAACCTTGTAAATTATGGGTATTAAACAGTATAACAGCTAGACACGAATGTAATAGTTAACCAGTAAACAAACAGACATGAGTCAAAGAAAAGAGAAAGTTTGTTAGTTGTCATTGTGTGGCAGTTGGCCTGAGCCCATAGGGTCAAAGATGAAACGTCTCCTCTTCCAAAAATATCCAGGTTTTTAGCTTGGGAAGCTGATTGGTATTTTTTGTGACTACCACTTATCTTCAGTGGGATAGGTGGCCTTTTCTTTGGGCTTCTTCAGAGCTTGATATTCTCTCCACAATTGAACATCTTCATGAAGCTATTCTAATTTTTTAATCACTTTCTCATCAGTACCCATCAGGATCTTATCTAGATCAGTCTGTTTATCATAGAATCCCTCTGTTTTAAAGTCTTCATCATACCTTGAATGTATTTGCGCATATGAAAACCAATTCATCTTTATACCTTGTTCCTCTAAATTTTGTATCGATTTAAGTTCACCCTTTTCATCCAATAGTTCCCCATATCTAACTTGTTTGTTCCTTCTTATAAATTATAGGATAGGAAAATGCTTCAATAGTCGATAACCAAACTGGAATTTTCAAATAACATTGTCTTTTTATCTTCTCCCAGTTTAACCACAAAGACTCCCGTATATAATGTCTTCTAAAATAACCCTGTGTTTTAGTTCCCTTATACCATAAAAAAGCGTGCCAACCCAACAACAAATCATGACCTTCTAGTGTCAACAATCTGGTCTTTCTTAATGTTATCCATTCCTTAACCCACATCAAACTTGCAGCTTGGTAGTACAATTCCCAATTAGTCAAACCGAATCCTCCTCTAATTCTAGCATCTTGCAAAAGCTTTAACTTTATTCTCGCTTTCTTACCTTGCCATATATACTTCAACATAATTTTATTTAAATCTTCAAAATAGTCTTTTCTGAGTCTAATTGGTATTGTTTGAAACAGAAATAGGATTCTGGGTAATATATTGCTGGGAATTAAATTAGAGGAAGAACAAGTTAAAGAAACTATGATTGTTTGGGGGGGAAATTTTGGATATGGGATTGATTTAGAGAAATGGCAAAAATTGTGGTCTCAAAATTATAAAATGACAATGTCAACAGCATATAAAGAAAATTTGTATAAGATGTTTTACAGGTGGCATTTCCCCCCCGACAAGAATAGCAAGAATGTTCAAGAACAAATCTGAAAAATGTTGGAAATGTCATCAGATACCTGGCTCATATTACCATATGTGGTGGACTTGTGAGGATGCTAAAAAATATTGGACTAAAATTCGCATGTGGTTGGAAAAAATGACAAAGAAATGTATAGATTTGAAACCGGAGTTCTTTTTATTGGGAATTTTACCAGATACATATAGCAAAGATTTGAAATATCTGATTGTAAATGTATTAACAGCGGCTAGGATTGTATTTGCTAAAAACTGGAAGAATGAGAAAATACCATCACAGGAAGAAATTATTAAGAAAATATTGGAATGTGCTGAGATGAGTAAATTGACATTTGAAATTAGAGAGCAAGAGGATAAACAATTTTATGAAATTTGGGATCTTTTTTATCAATGGTTAGATGACAAAATACGATAATAGAATATTTAGAATGTTAGACAGCAAGGAATACCTTTATCTTTTTTTTTCGCTTTTGCTATTTGACATTATATCTATAAAGTGTTTGTAGGATAGATTTGGTATGATTATATGATTTGCTATAGAATAAACTGTTTAAAGCATTGTTATCTCATAAAGCATGAATGATTAAAAGTATAGTCAAATGATTTTAATAGCGATATTAGGATATAAAAGTTTGGATTGATAATATGAGTTGTTATGTAACATAATTGTAATTGAGACTGCGAAATGAATGCACAAAACTGATGAACCAACCGACACACTATATGTATATAAGAGAGTTGATGTTTTAATGTTTTGTTTGTAGAAAATCAATAAAATTGTTTTCAAAAAAAAAAAAAGAAGCTATTCTGTGAGATCATTAATCAGTACGAGACACGTTCTACATCTCCTTCAGGGTCAACCAGGTGGTGTGGCCTGTATCTGGAGCAGAGGTGGTATTCAGCAGGTTCTGGCCAGTTCTGGAGAACCAGTAGTGGAAATTTTGAGTAGTTTGGAGAACCAGCAAATATCACCTCTGACTGGCCCCACCCCCATCTATTCTCTGCCTCCCGAGTCCCAGCTGATCGGCTGGGTCTTCTTCTGTTGCCCTGAACAGGAGAACAGAACTGGTTAGTGGGGTGAGGAGGGAATGGAGATTTTACAGTATCTTTCCCCTGCCACGCCCACCAAGCCACAACACACCTACCAAGCCACACCCACAGAACTGGTATAAAAATGTTTGAATCCCACCACTGGTCTGGAGACTATGGAGGTTTGGATGAGAAGGACTTCAACTCAACACTGACAGGACTGAATGGCTTTGAATTTTAGGATCCCCTGCATCCAGTATTTTTCTATCTTTCATTATGCATGGGGTTTGCACTAAGCTGAACAGAAGTGGTGCACAGTCTGGAGTGGTGGTGGGGACTTGTTGGACTTATAGCTCCTGTTCAAAAAGCAGCAACAGTTGCAGCTACTGCACAAGATTGTTTGGTGTGCCAGTTGCACCTTTTTCTGGACTGTCATGCACTGTTCATGATTACTCGTACCGTAGTCAACTCCCACAAAGATTACTGCAACACGCTCTATGTGGTCTTGAAGACCATCTAGAAGCTATGAGAAGTCCAGAATCAGCAACAGAGCGATGTATGGACACACCTCAGTAGGTGCATGTTACTTCTACTCTCTGAGCTGCACTGGCTCTAGTATGCTTCTAAACTGAACTGGAGATGCTGGCTGTTTTCTATAAGGCCCTTCATGGCATAGGTTATTTGCAAGAACACCTCTCTCCCCAGCTTTTTCTACCCATTTGGTTCTGCCAGGAGAGGCACACTCTGATTCTCTCAGTTAAGTAAAGATTATAATCTAATGCAGGGGTCGCCAACCTTTTGGACCTCAGGGATATACATAATCTCTCGCATTACCAAGGGAGGAAAGGAGGCGAAACAAAGCTCACTCTTTCACCAAGGCCTACAAAAGGCCAATCTACCGCGTTCTAGTTCTTCGAAACCACCAAACGCTCCCACTTGCAGTTCTCGTGCCTCCCGGCTCTTCGAGGGACCCCAGAGTCAGGTCCCTAGGATGCACGCACCAACCAGCTCCCACACACGGCGATGGCAGCAACAATAGTCCCCTCTCCCAGCGCCCGCTGTTAGCTCTCCCCATTAGTTCTCTAGCTTTGAATTGCTCCCGCCTTTCTCTCTTTCCTTCCCACTCGCTCCCGTGCTCATGTGCAGGCAGGCAAGGAAAGGGAGATGGAGCCATGCGCAGCTCTCAAGTCCTCCAGCCCTCACTGCCTATCCCAACATCGAAGCCTCAGAGATGCAGGCAAAGCCGCCACAGCAGTAGCACCCTGAGTTGCTTGCTTCTCCACTACTGCCTCCTCCTCCTCCTCCAGCACCTCCTTCTCTGGGTAGGGCGATTCTTAACTAACCAAGAATGCTAAGGTAACTCGGGCGCTACTGCGGTGGCGGCTTTGCCTGCGCAGTCCAGATTAATTGCTTTTGGGGGCCATTTCTTCTGTGGCCCACCAAAAATTTTCCACAGCCCACCAGTGGGCTGAGGCCCACCGGTTGGCAACCACCATGGGAGCTATAAAATGGACTATTTCTGTTGCACTACCTGCTCTCTGGAACACCATGTCCCAGACATTAGCTTGTAAAAGGCTAGCAGAATCAAAGCCAAAGTGATGAAATTAGGGATATGCTCCATGGCTGGAGGTCAGAAGTTAAATGACCCATATATTATTCTTACTGTTGTGTTTCTTGGTTTGTTTTTGACAACACACACACACACACACACACACACACATTATTAGCTGCCCAGAATCACATTTGTAAGATCAGCAATCATATAACTTCGATTGAATAAATATTTACCCAGTGTCCTCTTTGCTGAGACTGACATGTGGGATAGAAAGAGATTCCACAGCCTTTTTGGATTACTGACAAATAGCAAGAAAAAGATCTTTTAAATCAGATCAGAATATACTGATACTTCTAAACCTCTGAAGTAAGTGAATAGGGAAAATAGCCCTCTCCCCCTCCACCATTCAGAGTTTGTTATAATATATTTTGTCCACTTAAAAAACAGGAACACTCAAAGAGATATCTTGTTTTGTATAACACATACAAAAATAAATGACTGAACTTTGCACAGTTTTAAAAAGGAACTTAGTTCGCAATTCTGTGTTCTGTTACCCAGGTATTAATCTAAATGAACTCAATGCCTTATCTGTGTAAAACTATTTGTTCTGTAAACCTTCTGGAATTACAAACTGTTCGGATTATTTTCAGGACTAGTTTTCACACAGATCTTTTTATACAATTCACTTTTCTATTAAAAAAAACATTCATAGCTGTAAACTACAATTGTTAAAAATACAAGAGCTCTGCCTGCTTCCTTAAAGATGAAGCAATTCCCTTTCTTCTGACAGATAACATTATTTTAGCTATTAAAATACATTCTAGTGACAGATTGAAGTTTCATTAACCTGGAACAACCTTTCAAACACTGATAACACTGTTGCTGCTGCTGCTAGATTTATATCCCACCTTTCCTCTGGAACAGTGGTTGCCAACCAGTGGGCCAGGGACCACTGGTGGTCTGCGAGAAAATTTTGGTGGTCCACAGAGAAATGTCACCCCCAAAGCACCCCCCAAAGCGATTAATCCAGGCTGCGTGGGAACACAAGGCTGCACCACCCATGTGCCTGCGGGAACGCAAGGCTTGCATTGCTTGCAATGTGAACAACACGAGGTAGTGAGGGGAGGCGGGAAAGGGTGGAGGGGGGACTTGCCCCATGCGACTGGCCTGGCCGCCGGGCTGTTTCTTTCTGCTTCTTTCTTCTGCTTTTGGCTGCACGCAAGGAAAGCAGCAAAAGTCTTTTTTTCTCTCCCCAAACTCCGCCAGAAATGAGTCTTTGGGCTCTGCAAGGCATTCTGCTCCAAGAGGCTGCACCAGCATGACAAGTCTCACAAAGACTTATTTCTGGTGGAGTTTGGGGGAGAGAAAGAAAGACTTCTGCTGCTTCTGCTGCTTTCTTTGCATGAAGCCTAAAGTCTCTCTCTCTCCCCACCCCCCAAGAATGGAGATGGTATCCTGCGATTCCCAGGGTCTCTGCTGCTTTCTGCAGACCCTGGGAAAACGTCAGCAAGCCACCGTCAGTCAAAATTCATATGAGTTTGGTGGTCCCTGAGGTCCAAAAGATTGGCGATCCCTGCTCTAGAACAAAACATGGGGTGCTTTCCATACTAATTACTTCCCATATTAATACTAATAGCAATAGCACTTAGACTTATATACTGCTTCACAGTGCTTTTACAGCCCTCTCTAAGCGGTTTACAGAGTCAGCCTATTGTCCCAACAATCTGGGTCTCCATTTTACCCACCTCAGAAGGATGGCAGGCTGAGTCAACCTTGAGCCTGGTGAGATTTGAACTGCCAAATTGCAGGCAGACGACAGTCAGCAGAAGTAGCCTGCAGTACTGCATTCTAACCACTGCGTCACCATCGCTCTTAATTAATAATAACAATAATTTTTATTCCACTTCTATTCATCTATCTCAAGGGGGGGGGGCTTAATAGAGGTGGTCCCTGCTTACAACCACAACTGAGCCCCAAATTTGTTGTTAAATGAGACGTTAAGTGAGTTTTGCCCCATTTTATGACCTTTCTTGCCAGAGTTAAGTGAAACAGTGCAGTTGATAAATTAGTAACCCAGTTAAGTGAATCAGGCTTCTCCATTGACTTTGCTTGTCAGAAGGTTGCAAAAGGTGATCACATGACCTTGTGACACAGCAACATTCATAAATATGAACCCGTTGCCAAGCATCTGCATTTTGATCAGATGACCACAGGGATGCTGCGAAGGTCATAACTGTGAAAAACGGTCATAAGTTGCATTTTTCAGTGCTGTTGTAACTTTGAACCATCACTAAACAAACTGTTGTTAAGTCAAGCACTATCTGTACTTTTTCCTGCTCCTCTTTTCCCAACAACCCTGTCAAGTAGGTTGGGCTAAGTGATTAGCCCAAAGTCACCCAGCTGGCTTTCATGCCTAAGGGAAGCCTTAAAACACCTGCTACCAACAATGTGGAATCTCTGACAGAGAAGAAAATCACATAATTAACTCCTACAGGGTTTTGAATCTTGGCCTACATCAAGTTCAACATCTTAAGGCTCCCATAATTTTGGCACCATAGTAGAAATAATAAAGCAACAGGCTTTTAATCTTCATTATTATTACTGCTGAGCATTTAGCTTTCACATTGTCTGCCACTTATGATTAGTTCTCTGTTTCTACATTTGTCTATTAATGAGTGATTCTAAAACAGGTTGGAGCCATTTTGAATCTGGTGGATCTTGAGCTGCTACACTCCCATTAATTACTGTACATAAGATATTTCATTTCCCAGTTATTTAATCACACAATTATTTGACTTGTGCAAATTCTGGACTATATTTCACTAACAATTTATAAGCAAGCCCCAACAGGAGGTTCTGAAGTTTTGTGCTTTGGCCAGCAGAACTTTGATCAATTTGTCTAGTGCTAAGCCAGCTGCAAACCTTTTCAACAAAAAAACAGCAAGAGGCAGCCCTACAGTATTCTGGTTATTTCTTGAGTACTTCCATGTGGGCAAAACAGAAAATGATCTGGTGCAGAAGCTATTGCTGGATTCCTAAATGAAGAAATCACTTTTAAACGAACATTGTGTTGGAAATTAAAACCCATCCCTCTCCTAGGAAAATGAAATATTTTAGAATATAGTAAAAAGAAACTCAGAGGCAGAAACTCAGCCCCCCACTTTGCTAATGGGTCATTACTCTGGTCTGGGCCAGTCTATTTTACATAACAAAGATCTAATCCAGGTAGAGCCATAATAGGAATTGCCCAAAGCCCTTTCGTTACATCATCATCCAGCAAGGTTCAACCAAGCCTGGGATTCAGGACAGCCCTAAGAGTTGCCCCTGCATGGCACCATGGAAGTCTGACAACCAATCAGAATACAAGCTCAAATTCAAATCCCAACAGAGGGAATAAAACCCAGGGACCCTCAGCATCTTGCCCCTTTTCTTTTTGTTCACCCATTATCTTCAATTATGTGATCATCCTTTTCACTTTGGAGCTCCAAGCCATGTGGTCCTGTCCACCATTAAACCATCTTTCCAAGCAGTCACCATGTTTCCAGTGTCTTTCTTCCCCACTTGGAACTGAACCCAGAAGGATATTTCTTCCAACAATTGTCTTCAGACATCATGTTTTAGCGTAAAGTAATCAGCTCTTGATAGCTGATGTGTCAACCCAGTGACTAACAAGCCAATCCATGGCTATTGTTGAATAAATGATAATTTATTCACACATAATTCTTTAACTATAAAGCATAGTTTACAAACCACAACGTTTGGGTTTTCCCAACACACAATCTCAGCATCCAGGATTTATTGTTGTTGGAGGCACCCATCACCCTGAACCCCAAGTCGCTGGTACTAAATCTACCATTTTATAGAACTGGGAAATAAATACAGCGATAAAAAAAATCTTAGTGCAAGGCGTCAGCTTAACGTCTGACATGCCAGACGGAAATTTGACACCAGCAACTTTCCATGCAAAATCCCAAAGGTGCTTTTTTCCCAAGGGGGGAAATCGGACTTTCTGGTTTTTCTTGGAAGACGTTTCGCTTCTCATCCAAGCTTCCACTTCTCATCTAAGTTTCTTGGATGGGAAACGAAACGTCTTCCAAGAAAAACCAGAAAGCGTGGTTCCCACCTTTGGGACAACCAGAACCTGGATGACTGAGAAGCCCCACAGACTTCGTTGCGAAGCTGCGCTCGTCTGCAGGAGTCCCTCGCCCACCCAACCACCCCCACTGGACTACAAATCACATAATCCCCACCCGGGATCGCCTCTCGGGACGCAGGTTGGAAGAGGGCGTCGTTCAGGACGCGTGCGCTCTCCCCCCCTCTTCCCTCTCCCCCGCCCACCACAGCGAAGAGAGCGGAGAGCGCAGCCGCAGCAGCTCGAGAAGCCGCGTCACGCATCACGCGCAGAAGGAAAGTCAGTCGCTCGACCCGAAAGGGAGGCCCCGCCCGCGGGTTGGAGTGCTATATGGAGCAGTCACTGTGCTCCTCGCTCTCCAGCTCCCCTAGTGGTGACCCGATGAACTAGAGCTTTGGAAGAAGAGCCGGCGAGGAACTTGCCGTTCGCCGGCTACAATTCGCAGCCGAGGTGCATCGTCTCTCGGCTTGCGACCGCTCGGACTTCTTCAACCTGCAACGAAAGCGCCCAAGCGCTTGGGGATCTCGCCTTTTCGGAGGTGAGCGGCTGGGGTTGGAAAGGAGGACCGCCGGACAATAGTGCGGATTTGCTTGCTGGCTGTACTTGTGCTAAATTCTGAGCGCCTGGTCAAGATAAGGGTTTATTGGCAAGGGTTTATCCCCTTACGCACGCATGTTAAAAACACTGGGAAATGTTTTTTTATCTACGCTCCGGGAAAATGCATGAAACAGAGAATTAGCCACATTTCTGTTTTAAAGTTGTGGGTTTGTTGTTCGGGTGGGGAGGGGTGTCTCCGTTTTGTTTTTTTCAGAGCCGATCCGTTATTATAACAGCCGTCATCCCCAACCAGACCAGTTGTTGGAGGGGACACAGATTGTGTGGGAATTGAATAAATTGGAACTGGATAATAAGTAAATCGCGTCTAACTCAGGAAAGTTTGGGGATCTGACAACCCAAATCGCTGGCGTTTGCAAGGGATTTTTGTAAAGGTTATTTCAGGCTCAGGGGTAGCTTAAGGCTCTCCCTTCACTGACTGACTCATTTTCTGTTTCTTGAAATTGTTGTGTAACAGCTGTATGTCTTGTGAAGATACAGAATATGTAAAGATGCCCAAATTCCCTTTTACAGTACTGTAACTGTTTATTGAGAAAAATCCTGCTTGGATAAAGCTATTAAAAAAACCCAAGTCTTTTAGACCTATATACCTCCCCTGGAATAAACTGCTTTAGATAGAATTTGTGTGCAAAACATCTTGAGATTGATAGATTACTAAAGAGCCAATGTTTACATTGACTTCTGCTTTCACTTGATGCTTCTGTTCCAAAAACAGCAACAACCTTCTACAGCTATGGTGGACAAAAATCAGATTTGTGTTTGTTTATTATTTTAAAATAATTTAGGTTGCTCATTAAGACAATTATTCCTATGAAGTATAGAAAACAATACAATATTAAATGTCAAGTGCAGGCTTAAGGAAAGAAAAATAATTCAATAGACATCAAAAGCATTGCACAGAGATATATTCAAATATAGTAGAATTTCACAAGTTTGTTAAGATCCCTAAATCTATTAATTGAAGACAAGCAATCAAAATATACTTAGGATTTAAAAATTCAGGGTTTAGGAATTTGTCACTATCAAAATCCCAAGGCATGCTACTGAGAATCCCAATCCGAGTTACTTCCAATTTCTGTGATATAAGTTACTGCTGCTTTTATTAAATAATCAGGAATCAAAATTCTTGCCTGTCTATTATACCTTGCCATATTTTCTACTTTGCCTAACAAAGTATGGTGGTTTTGGGTCACAGGTTTCATTGTGGTGAATGTGCCCTGAAGAAAATGTCACTGAGCTAATAATTGTGGATGTTTCTGATCCATTGATATGTAACACACTATCTTTGGAAGGCCAGATATCATGCCTGGTCTCGAAAATCCATTTTTGAATTTCTCACAAACATTTCATGACATTGTCAATATATTGTGGGAATCATGCCAGTCATCAGAGCTATTCAACATTACAACATTAAAACCAACTTCTGCTAAAGAATAGCAGAAAACCCTGTGTGCTATGATGTGGACTTAATTCACTAATATACAGTATTTTAATGATTTATACACTGTTTTCGGATCACAATATTATAACTAACTAAGAACTTAGCAGAATAAAATTGCTACTGCAATATCTATATAGGTAGCTGCCTGCCAGACATTAAAATATGCTTCGCCAAGGGATATTTTTACTACTTCTCTTAAATTTTACAGGGTGTAATTTGTGATTTGCTGTTTGTGTAAAACTGAAGATGGAACTGAAACCACTAGTATTTTTATCTCTGCTGTATGCCAGATTCCAAATTCTACACTTTATAATTCTAAAAATGATGGTGTTAACTTGATTGTAAACCAGATTTTATATTTTAACTTGGAGCACTGTGTTTTTGTAATGAAAACATACCAGCTACAATTGCTCTGTGCAATCACAAACTGAACAAGCTTTGTCTTCAAGTTTAACAGTTTCACTGTCAATGGATCACATCTGTGCAGCACATTCCTTAATTTATCAAACAAAATCTGCACATTTTACAAGATAGGAACAATAAAGAATTATTTTTAGATCTGTAATCCCTAACACTTTGTAGGCATAAACAAGAAGAACAAAACTTCATCTCCAGGGGAAGTGAAGATTTGGGGTGAGATTAAGATGAATATTAGCTTTTGGCTACATACTGTATGTATGCATATTTTAGCTCTTTATCTTAAGTAGAACTTCTGAAATGATGGATCTAGGCCTCGAGATGACTATTTAGAGCCATGATGGTGAATCTATGGCATGCATGACAGAGGTGGTACACAGAGCCCTCTCTGTGGGCATGTGCACCATCACCAGCTGTTTTTCGGGTTTCCGGCACTCTGGCGCGCATGCGTGCATTCAGGTTTGGGTACTTGGTGCTGAAATGGTTCACCATCACTGATTTAGAGGGATGTGTTACATTTTTAAAAAACCCGGTCCGCCTTGCACAGAAAATGTGGGAGCCTTGCACAAGCCTCAGTTGTGAGACTTGGACAGTGATGTAGGACTGCAAAGCATGTAGTTACACGTGTTAGATAAATTAAATGTAAATAAAGTAGTGTACTTTTCTCCCCCACGCCTAAGCCCACTGAAATTATTAACTTTATTCATGAGGTGTCACGTTGTTTTTAGGGGTGCTGTAGAATTGCAGTACTTATTTTTTTCTCTCTCCCTCTCTAATTGTTGGAAGACCTGAAAGATCAGGTTAGAGACATATAATCATGGAGAAAGTAGAAAGCAACATCAACTTGATAGCATAATCAGCCAGTTTATTAAAATTTAGAGTATTAACTTAGTATAAGAACCCTATACATTTCTCACTAGGACTAGTGAGAAATTGCTCATTGGAATGCTCTCTAAAACAAGGAAGACCCCTGCAAAAGGCAGGCAAGTGAGCAAAGCTATATTTTCTGCACATGCTCAGGATCTAGGGATGTGTGAAATCTTCTCCAGTCTGTGGAAAACTTTTCTTCTGAAACAGATCCCTGGCGCCAGAAAGGTTGGGGACCACCGCTCTAAAAGTTAGCTGGTTAAAGAAAGAGAGGTGGAGCTAACGCTTCTGAGAGAGAAGGATTGAAGTCTTTTCATTCTATGTCCTCATCACTGTCACCACTGTATACTGCCCCTTTCCCCCCAAGTTTACACTCGAATATTTTTTAAAAACAACCTTGTCAATTCACTGGCATTGCCCAGGATTAAAAATTAGAAACCAACAAATTCTTCTCCAGAGAGTGTCCAGAAAATGTTTAAGACAAGATTGTAGAATATGTTCATTAGAACCCATTGAATAATTTCATTGCTTTGCTTATAATTGAGTTATTATTTTCCCTTGAGTCTCATTATAGCTAACCAGCTTCCAATGGCAGAAAAAGAAATTGAAAAGCTGAAAATACTTCAGTAGAAAGTAAAATTAGCTTGAAGTACAGCATGCTAAATGTGTCTCAAATCATGTATTTAGTAAAATGCATTATGTATAACGCAACAGGTAAGCCAGGTGAAACACAGCATGCTCAAAACATGACTTTTGAATAGTTCATCATGGTTTCCCAGTGGCCCCTTTAAATTGAGGAACACAAAATAGAATAACCGCCAACGTTTTCATCATTTGGTTAATGATCAGTTAGAGAATTGTAAGGCATGCATGAATTCGCTTCCTCTGAAAAAGGCTAACCTATTGTTTTCTTCCTGAATTATAATTAAAGCAAAACCTCAAGGATGAAGAAAACCTTGTTACTAGAGCCTGCCATTTTCTTATATGTTTTTGCCTATTCTTTGACATCTCCTCTGAAGCAGCAATATGTATATAAAAGGATCTGGGAAGAAACCACCAACTCCACCTTCATAGTTCAAGATAATATTTCTCATTGTGAACTGAATCAAAGCAACCCAACCTATGTGAAGCAAAAGGTAAGATCAGCATCCCCAGACAACGTTAAGCAGAGTTAATGATGCATAATAGCAAATCATGTTGAATTTAATATGTTCAGAGAAGAGGTTTCACACCTGGCAAAGCATCTCTTCACTTAGCTGCAATTACTTAGATGGGAAGCCCCAGCAAATCGTTTGTCCAGAAACAAAAATAAAAAAAATTTCCTAGATGCAGTCAATGTCACACACATGCAATTCCTAAGGAAATGTCTTCACCAGCATTGCAAAATAAAATGCAGAAATTATTTTTGAGCTGAGTTTGGAAAAATGCACAAATCTAAATTGTAATAATTTAAAATATTAACTGTATTTGATTCAGACGTGAATATGTCCTTTTTCCTCTTTCAACTAGCCTCCATTTAGAATTCTCAAGAACATTTCAGGGTTTTACATACCTTTTTTCATTACTTCAGAAGCCTACTGCCATACTGCTGCCAAATAAACTATAGAACTGTGTCCAGTCAAAATGTTTCAAGGAATCTTTATAACACAGCTTCCAAACCCAGTATTTCCACATGTGTCCACGTTTCAGTTCTCAGGATTTCTAACCATGCTGCCAGGAAGCAGTTGTTGTACCAACCTATTAATTGGTGAAGGTTGATATGCAGATGTAAAGAGTTCATTATCTTAAGGGAAAATGAAATATTTCAGGGGTTTCATAGTATTTCAGCTGGATAAAGTTGATAATAGACTATAACATACTTGATTCAAACATATTCACATGCTAAGCAAATTGAACACTAATCACTTGGACACTTTGGCTAATGTTACATTTCAGAGTGTACTGATCCCCTAATTTGTTTATACTACATACAAACTACTTACATATCCAGGATAGATACATTAGATAGCAAATTACTATCAACTAATATTTTATGCCCTGAATAAGTTGGAGTAAAATATATAAAAGGTTTTGCCTAATAAATCCATTATACCATTATAAGGTTCTTTTTAATGTGTTCGCTTATTTAGCTATCATAACAATGACTTTAGAACAGTGATCCCCAACCTTGAATACAGTTCATAGTATCTTTGATTGCTGGTTTCTATACACTATTCTATTCTTTACTAATTCTGTAGTACTGTAAAACAGAATTACGTTTATAGATGAGACCAGAAGTTGAATTACAATGGATACATTGATTGATTTGTCTCTATTCTTGTTTTATTTTCTTCTTTCAGGAAGTCCAAGAAAAAGCCTCTCTCTTTGCTATGAAAACAGACTTATGTGGGGCAATTTTCAGCATTTTGGTGGCCTTTTTCCTCGTAGCAAATGGAGATCGATATGGACGCAAAATATCATTGGTTCTTCCCCTGGTGGGGAGCCTTACCAGCAGCATCTTCCTCTTTGTTATGTCGGACTTGTCTTTGCCCATCTACCTTTTCTTTGTTTTCTCCTTGGTTGCGGGCCTGTTTGGAGACTTGGCTACTTTTCTTGGAGGAGCCTTTTCCTTTGTGGTTGATTGCTGTGAGACTCAAAAAAACAAGACCATCCGAATAGCTGTGATTGACTTAATCTTTGGATTCACATCTGGATTGGGAGGATTGGTCTCAGGCTACATTCTAAAAGAAATAGACTTTATGTGGACATTTGCCACGATTTCTCTATTTCACATGGTCAATATTTTCTATGTCATATTTTGCTTGGACGAAACAGTGAAAGTCTCTGCAATCCAGGCACAATCTTGGCGGGAAGGTCTTAAAGACACTCTGTCTGGAGTATATATGCTCTTTAAATCCTCCTCCTTCAGGAAGCGAATTTTAATCATCTTGCTGCTTTGCGTATTCATGACTTACCTTTTCACAGTCTATGGAGGGCTTAGTCTCTATGTGCTATACGAACTGAATGCTCCCCTCTGTTGGAATGCCATTTACATAGGATACGGCTCAGCTGTGTCCACCTCAGTCTCTGTGACTGGATTCTTAGGGATTGTTTTTCTTTCTCAGTACCTGAGAGATAGCTATCTTGTTTTTATTGGAATCTTCTCTTATATGGGAGGAAGTATCATGGCCGCCTTTGCCAACACTACATTGTTGATGATGTTGGGTAAGTTTTACTTGGTTAAGTTCAAAGATGATGGTAAAACATTTTAATAACATAGTTCAGAGTTTTTCAATCCTGGCCACTTTTAAGATATGCGGCTCTGAACTCCTAGATTTCTCCAAGTTGGGGAATTCTATGAGCTGATGTCAAAATATCTCAAAGGTGCCCAGATTGACAAATATTGATGTAAGTAATTAGAAAATTGGTGGTGCTTGTTACTTTCTACATTATTTATGGCACTGGTCGAAAACTCAGGTCTTTCTCATGAAAAGCTGCCCAGACTTTTAGTTGGAAATGCCAAGGGATTTAACCAGGACTTTCTGAACACAAGTTTCAACCTCTACATTCCAACTTTGTAATATTCAAGTGAATGAAGTTTGTAATCTTTTAGAAACGTTGTGCTTCAAATTATAATTTCTATGCCTTTAGGCAGGGGTGGGCTGCTGGAGGATCGCAAGGGTTTGGGAGAGCCCCTAGCTAAAATTCTGTGCAGTTCAGAGAACCCCCCCAAATCCCACTCCTGGCTGGCCCCGCCCACCCTTCCCCTTCTCAGGAGTCCCCACGTGGCCCGTTTTGCAGGTAAGTGCAGAACGCACACAGACGCTCGGAGAGGGCAAAAAATGGGCCTCCTGTAAGTTTGGGAAGGCCAAAAACAGGCCCATTTCTGAGAGCCTCCTGAGCCCGCAGAGGCCGTTTTCGCCTTCCCAGAGGCTTGAGGAAAGCCTCCGGAGCCCGGGGAGGGCAAAAACGCTCTCCCCCTGATGGTGCAGGAGGCCAACTAGGCCATGCTCACCATGGCCACACCCACCATGGCCACGCCCACCCAGCAACCGGGCAGAGAACCCATTGCTAAAATGTTTGAAGCCCACCTCTGCCTTCAGGACAGAGGTTCCCAAGGGGGGGAGGAAGAGAGAATGGTTCTCTGTGAGTAGCAGGCACGGGCAAGCATATGCGCCTGCTGCTTACGTAAGTGGAGCTATGTGCTCACCTGCCCCTTACATGGCCCAGTTCCGAATGCGCTGCGGGCCAGTAGTGGGTCATGGCCCAGGAGCTGGGGACCCCTGCTTTAGGATCTGTAAGGCAGCATAATAGCAGCGTAAAATGTAAGCTACAATAAAACAGCAAACAGCAAAACTACTAGAGGCAACAATTTATATTATTGGTATAATATACAAATTATACCAAAAGACCCTCTTGAAATAGCAATATTATAACTTACCCACTGAAAGCTAGCTGTAAAAGTAAAATGTAGCTACTTGCTACATTTTTATTGGAAAATAGAGCTGAATCTTCCACTTCCGCAATTTGCAAAAGAGGCCCATAACAGATACTTGGCTATATTATGTTTATTGTTTTCTTGTCTTTTAGTCATTTTCTGTAGCTACGGAGATTTCATTCTGTTAGTTTGTCATCTTGGGGGAATGTTATAACTTTCCTTTGTCTACTGTCCCCACAATGCTTTTGAATAAGATAACATAATTAATTTAATAATGTATTTCATGACTTTGTCAATTTTCCATCATGCTATACCCCATCTACACCATGACTGGTGCTAAATTGGAGGAAACCAATACCTGCCAGATCTATATTGAATTTAAAATCTGAATGTAATGAATTCCTTCTTTCAACTGCAGTTTATGAATAGTATCTTGCAACTTCAGGTTCATCCACATACCACAGTTGAAAATGTGCACACAAAGCAATATCCAGTATCTTCTGAAAGAGATATACATTAAATATTTTGGCTACTATTTTTATTACTCATACAAAATTCCTAAGTGGACAAACATGTTGCTTATGACACAGGTATTCCTCAACTTACAGCCATTCAGTTAGTGATATTTATTCAAAGTTACAGTGGCACTGTAAAAAATGACTTATAACTGGTTTTCACACTTATGACCATTTCAGCATACCCATGATCACATGTTCAGAATTTGGGCACTTGGCAACTGGCATGTACTTATGACAGTTGCTGTGTCCCGGGGTCATGTGATCACAATTTGTCACCTTCCCAGCTGGTTTCTGACAAGCAAAGTCAATGGGGGAAGCCAGATTCGCTTAACAACTGCATGAATCACTTAACCACTGCAGCAATTCTCTTAACAACTTTGGCAAAAAGATCATAAAATGGGGCACAACTCACTTAACAGTTGTCTTGCTTAGCAACAGAAATTTGGGTCTTAATTGTGGTCATAAGTTCAGGAATAGCTGTAGTGAAAAATGTACTTCGTGGAGGGCATCTTTTTAAATCCATGAGGATTTCTGAAAGATGCTACCATGTTTTTTACCCAGATAAACATTTACTGTTAATTGTTACAGTATAAATTGATTGGCTATTTGGGGTAATTATGTTAAACACCGTTGACTTTCGTGACTCCTATTTTGCAGTGAGAATACCATCGATGCTCCTTTTCATACCCATTCCAGTTATTCGAGCCATGTTGTCGAAAACAGTTCTTCCTAATGAACAAGGTGAGTCAGTGCTGATAAAGAATTAGTTGTAGATGTTGAAGGAATCCAATGAAGTTCCTTGGGTCCGTCAGTTTGTATTGTCGCCCTGAAGCAACAGCTCTATATTGCATTGTTATCTTAATTAGTTCCAATTAGTGAACCATTTCCATTTGGGGAACATAAGTCCCATTTTGCCACTGGATACCCAGATTCATGGCATTGAGTATCCTCATCAGCTTAGTTTGGTGGCCATCTTTGAAATATTGTGGTGATTCTTAGGAAAATGAAGTATTCTGCATACTAGACTTTTATCAATCAATCAATCAGTCAATCTATTCAAATAGACCAGCATTCTTATCTACTAAACTTGTACGGGTAACTTAGAACGTTAGGAAAAGTTACTGCTAGCTTAGTAGCAGATATCAGTCTTGGAATGCATACTTAAGCATATTTTGTATCTAAACACAATTCACAAGGTTTTTATTGTGCTTAACTTTATGGTACCCATCTGCCAAGGTGTAACAAGGGTGACCTGAGGGTGTAATAACTGTCTGGGAGGGTAAAGTCAGTTTCCAGCTTATAAATATTAAGTTGCCTAGCATAAGTTGCAACTCTAATTTGCTCGAAAACTACCGTATTTGCCGGCGTATAAGACGACTGGGCGTATAAGACGAGCCCCCAACATTTCCACTCAAAATACAGAGTTTGTTATATACTACGCAGTATAAGACGACCCCCCAAACTTACAAAATCGCACGAGCAGCATCCCATTCCTGGGAGAAAAACAAAAACAAAAACACGAACTCTTCCCGAAGCGCAAAAGCAAGGATGGCGCTTTCTCAGCTTTGAGCGGCGTCGCAGCTCTCCCACCCTCCCACTCGTCCCCACGTGCGGCGAAGTTTCTGCCACTGGGGGTGGTGGAGGGGGTGGAAGGAGGTGAGGGATGGGGGCAAAGCCTGGAGCCTGCCGGTCTGCTCGCACGAGCGGAGTGGGTGGGTGGGTGGGAAGGGAAAGGAGAGGCCACGCTGCTGCCTGCAAGTGAAAGTGACGCGCCTGCCCCCTCCCCCGGGAAAGTGAAAGGCCTCTCTCCTTAAGCAGCCCCCGCGTGCGTGCCATCGGGACTCCAAGGGTGGGGATGGACAGCTGCCAACACACTCTCTCTCTCTGTCTCTCTCCCTCTCTGTGTGTGTGTGGTGGAGGGTAATTCATCTCTGGCCTCCGCTTGGTTTTAAAGTCGCTAATGGCAGATGCGGCGCTGGGTGGCAGCTCGGTGCCGGGAGGCGGATCTTTCTCTCAAGCGGGGAGGAGGATGGGACAAGAGGAGGGACGGGACGGGACAGGGGCGGGAGGAGGTCCCCGCCTTCCACCACCCACTGGACCCTTTTCTTCCCAAGGGACCCTTGAAAGCAGCTCGGGAGCCAGGTGGCCCTGCCCAGCGGGTCCCATCAGGAACTTCCGAGGACACCCCCGCCCCAAGCACAGCCCTCCCGGTCTTTCAAAGAGGGAGGGAGAAGCGGAGGAGCAAATTGCCGGCCCCGCCCCGCTGCCCAGAAGAAGGGCGCCACAGTCCACCCCCGCGTAGTGCATGCTGCTGCAGAATTTGTGTGAGCAGTAAATACGGGGTTGAGAAGGGAAGGCTTATAGAGCAAAATGGGCATCTTGCAGAAACTTAAACATAACGCTTCTTGTGCTGTCCAGCCAGCATATGGGAATTGGATAGTTCACAATTGTGAGCTGTCCCCTTAAGGGAATGCACCATGGTAAATGTAGTTAAGGTATCCTGGGAAATGTAGTCCATGTCACGTGACCACATCTGTAATCCTGATTGGTCATTAAATTGACCCTCGATGGGTTGGGGGAGGTTTCCTCACTCTTGGCTGAACTCACAGATTCGTGGTAACTGTTCTACTTCTACCATTACGAGATGGGTGAAAAGGGATAGGAGATAACCATCTTTTTACCTACAAGACAGATATGCAAAGGATTCAGAATACAGAACACCTCTTTAAAATCTGGATTTCCCATCCAAAATCAGAATGACTTATTTTCCCTGTAGGTGGGATTAGGGGACAAAATGGAGTCCTTAAGACTTTCAAAGGCACTGTTTTCTTTCCTTGACTGTCCCTTCCAACTTTTTTTTAACGTTCAGAAAATTCTACCCTTGCTTCAGTGATGTTTTGATGTCAGACACATTTCTTTCAGACCCCAGCCAGGCAAATCTCCAGCTGAAGAGGTTTGCACACCCTTGCAGTGAGAGTTCCAGATCTAATACTATTAAAAATGCATATGAGAACCAGTCTTGCTCATTCCATTGTGCAACCAAGCACATTGCAGAAATCATAGAAAACAATTCCAGTCAGTGTGGCCAATAATTGTAGGGATAGTAGTATCATCCTATTTGAAAAGTGTTGGGAAAGTTACAGTAGCATTTTTTTTTTTTTTGCAAGGTTACAGAACCTGCTTTATAAGGAAGGACAGCCAGATAGAGCGGCGTATGACTGACTGTTGTGGTTTAGCTTGTGTGGTTCAGACATTTGCCTGACTGTCAGAGAAATGCATTGGATGGTATGTGCAGACAGCTGAATCAATCATTCCATTCCATTCCATTGTCATCTTTCTAGTAGCGTAGTGTAGTTATACACATATACACACAAATGTCTGGATTTCTGTAATCTAGTTTTTCTTTTATTTTCCTTTTTGACAGGAGCTTTATTTGCTTGCATTGCTTGCTTAGAGGTTGTGACTGGGACCATTTCAACTGCTGTTTTTAATACTATCTATGCAATGACTGTAGCATGGTTTCCTGGCTTCAGTTTTCTGTTATCAGCTGGCTTCTGCATACTTCCACTGAGTTTAATGAGGTAAGAAGGATCATCCATTTTGTAATATTGGAATCTCTTTTGTCATTTTCCAGAAATGTTGATCTCCATACAAAAGGGATGTTAGTTTTTGTATTCAATTATTTTCGTTCACATAGAGTCGTATTTTTCAGTTTATTATAGAAAATGATAGAAAATGTATTGTCATTTCATTTCATTTTGATTTGATTTTGTTTGTATTGTCATTTTATCCTTGATTATTTTAATGTTTTTTATGAGGTAAGCCACTCAGGGTCACTTTGAAAGAAGATGAGCTGCAAATAAATTAAATTAAAATGCCACTCTGGGGCTATTGTTTTCTATGATACCCCTTTCCATTTACTCTGTACCAACCTGACTGCCCACACTTCTCAGTCAGAAAAATGGGAAGAATTCCTTCATGATTTAATTGAAGCACACGAAGCTAGGAAGGAGGGATGACTATTCCCTGAAGAATAGGACTGTCACACACCAGCTATGGATCATCTCTTAACTAAATGGAAGAAGATAGAATAACGGAGTTGGAAGGGATCTTAGATGTCTTCTAGTCTAACCCCTTGCAACATTGCAACATTTTACTTAAGCCTTTTTTTTAAAAATAAAATTTTAGGAACAGATTCTCTGATATCAGTTTGAATTGAAACTAATAATAGAACCATGTGAAGTTTATCTGCATGACATTGACCATACCGCTATTTGTTTTTATAAATGGAATACTACTAGTATACTACTACCATGATCCCTTGAATCATCCTTTTAGAGATGTTTCCTTACCAAATATCTCAGTGCCTACAACAGTGACAGAACTTTTAACGTACTGCCTTCATTGGAAAAATTGGGATACATTCAGTGATACACCTGCCATGAAAATAGCCCATGTTGAACTGTGTAGCATGAACATCAATGCTAGAAATGACTTTTTGTATTAAATCATAAACTGTTTCATGATAAATTTTATGTGACAAAATGTTTTATAAAATTTGCCAAAGATCTATCCCACGGAACCAGTGGGTCCTGGACTTTGAACACATTCAAATGTAGGTTAGTACATTTGAGGTAATTTGATTTAAAAACCATTGCCCTATGATGCATTGTTTCTACCAGTTAAACGTTGCGGGAATGAGAGTTTTAGTGTAAATGTGGCATCTATTTAAATTGCAAATATCCACCTTTAAATTTGGTTAGGATTTGTTAAATTGCCACCCATCTCACCATGGAGCTATAGTAGATGGTTTGCAACAAGAAGAAATGAAGAGTGTAAACAGAACTAAAATAATAGAACAATAAAATAAACAATGAAAAAGAACGCAATGACAATATATCAAATTTGCTATTGATTCTGAAAATCTGGAGTGTGGACATTTTTGAATCTGAGTTTCAATGACCCTGGAGCAGGAGGATTAAGACAAATATCTATTAATGTAATAATAGATAGCCTTTTTGTGATCAGATGACATACTTGAGCCTATTTGTTTATATATTTCATAAAATATATAATAGATAAATTGAAATTATCATTTGGCTTGTTTAGTATTTTATTTGGACAAAATAGTCCTAAAAATGGCTTTGTTGAAAGAAGATGGGGAAGAGGAGATAGTATTACAGGCATATTATTTTAGGTTTTTTTTTTCAATTATGTATTTATTTTACACTTTGAAACTACCCAATAACTAAAGGTCTTGGGACAATTTATGATAAAATGTTAAAAATACAATTTTAATTAAAACATACACAACAAAAATAAAATAACTATAAGCTAAAATATTCTAAATAGCCACTGAAATTTGCTGTTGTCTATTTGCCCCCCCCCCCAGCCCCCGCAATTTTCAATTGTCCTGGTGAAAGCATATTAAAGTGTCTGAAATGCTGTTAAAAATTTAGAGCCACTTTTAGTCTTGATCTAAAAATGGCACAATGGACATTTTCTTCCTAAATTAACTTCAAAGACAAGAAAGAGAATTCTGGGAATTTTGCATTACAATTTATGATAATTTTATGGCTTACGTTTCTTTTCAATTGAATTAGTATATCTTAACTCCTTTTTCCCTCAGTTGGTTTATGTGTGTAACTCGACAGGAAGAGAACTATGTGCAACTCATAAATGAAGAGGACTGTCCTGGCCAGAACAGTGACAGCTGAACAAAGAATACATCTAGCAGTTACTGCTCTCAAGTTCTATAATGGCTTAACCTGTGGACGGGGTTGCCAGAGTTTCACTGCTTTCAATGGCTCCATTTTGAGAATTCCACAATAATTGATTGGCTCAAGTTTGCTTTTATTTTGGATTGCTATCGGGTGCCTGCAAGGGATGCAAAGTAAATTTAACTGTGCTTTATATCCCCCAAATGTTGACTGTGGGGATTTCCTGTCTTAGATTTCTTCCCGTTGCTGGCCAGTCACAAATTGTCCTTTGATCCAAACTAGGTCAAAACATAGGTCAACTAAAAAAATGTATTTGCTTCATCAGATCAGATTATAAAATTATGATAAATAGGCAAGTTATGCTTAAAATATTGATTGGATTATATGTATTTTCTAATCCCTCCACTAATTTGTGTCCTGAATTAAAAATTCTCAAAGATTTATTTGTTTAGGTCACTAGGGGTAATCCTTCACCATCACCCTATGAAGTAAGTATTTCTTCTTTTGGGTCTCTGTCGGAATTCTTTAACCTGTATTACATTCATTGGTTCCTCTTTTAACAAATGCATAGGCTTAAGAGAGAAAGTGTGAAGTAGTTAGTAAGAGATTGGGCTGGAACTAAGGAGAACTAGATAAAAGTTTGCTCTCCACTATAGAGCATCCGGATCTAGGACAAAAGTCAACCAAACTTACTTCACTGGTTGTTGTGGAGAGAACAAGAAAGGCCACGATGTATCTTGACTTAAAGAACGGAATGTAATAACAGTAAAGTTCAGTGATTCATACTCCTTACAGGAATTGAAAAGCAAAGAGAAGCAGTGATAAGCCACTCTGTAAATCATAACCCTCCATTCTCCTAACTTATTTACTTTTTGTAAATAGGGTTTTATGTAGAACACGGGTGTCGAACTCATGGCATCACAGTGCCGTCATGTCACATTTTTCCCATTTGCAGAGTTGGGGTGGATGTGGTCTGTGCATGATGCATCTGGCCCGCAGGCCACCAGTTTGACACTCCTGATGTAGAAGATACAGCAAAAACCATACATTTGCACTGTAGGATGGGAAAAAAAGGGTCAACCAATAGGCGAACATAGCGTTCTAGTAGGGTCCAAGAACCTGTAAACTAGAAATGTCCTTCAGACAATAGAAAGCATATCTTTTTTTGAGAAAAAAATAGAGTTACAGGTTCTGGCAGAAAAAGTGTGAGTGAGTGAAGGGAAGGAAGGAAAGGAAAGGAAAGGAAAGGAAAGGAAAGGAAAGGAAAGGAAAGGAAAGGAAAGGAAGGAAGGAAGGAAGGAAGGAAGGAAGGAAGGAAGGAAGGAAGGAAGGAAGGATGGATAGATAGGCATTCCCTGATCCAACGGGACTGTTTAATGAATTTCTCTTATGCAGTTGAGAAACCTTGCTTGGATACTTGCCTCTACCTCAAATTTTTCTTAGCAATCATAAGCAGAAAATTATAGCAATACAACCCCTTTCCACTTTGCACTGAAATCAGGTAAAGACTTGAAAATGTTTAAACTGAGGTTAAATGAGCAAGAAGGGGTAGCTTAAAGCATTAGTAGTAGCAAAGTGCACTTGGTAATGTATTGGCTCCATTGAACACTGTGTGGTTTCTGGGTAATTCCACATTTTACTTCACAACCTTAAGTGGGTTGTAGCTTTTGTATTTTTGTAAGTACACACCATTTTATTGTTGTTAATAAAGTTTAAAAGCTACAATTAGAGAAGCAGTCTTGTGCTCTGTTGCCCACCATTGCAATTATGCATATTTTGTAATCTTTCACGTGTTTTAATATAATTCTTATATAAATACATTTTTCTTCTGGTTCAGAAACCTTTTGTATTTTTATGCTTTGCAATTAAACCAAAGATATGGATCTAATTCATGTACTGTTACTGTTTTAAGCTGCCATATAACTATACAATTAGGCTTCTCTTCCAAGATGTTGCAAGCGTGTCATTGTACTTGCTCAGTGCTACCGTGAGACATGAATCTATTTCTATTCCTATGTGCACGTAATCTAGTCTAAAAGGGCTAATTCATCCCAATGTGCAGGGGTCTCCAACCTTGGCAACTTTAAGACTTGTGGACTTCAACTCCCAGAGTTCCTCAGCCAGCTGGCTGAGGAACTCTGGGAGTTGAAGTCCACAAGTCTTAAAGTTGCCAAGGTTGGAGACCCCTGTAGAGCATTCAAGGCAATGAGATAAAAGCAATTCCTAGCACTTTGGTCTGCAGTTCAAGGAATCCCATTCAGTGCCTATATGAAAAGTACTGCTGATGGCTTAGTGAATTTCTTGCAACTTTTAACTCCCTGCATGTATTTTGTTCTAATATTATATTGCAGTGTTCTGCTGCCGCATCTTGGAGGTTTGTCACATGAACAGCACCAAGATTTAAACTGTGGAAGTCAGATACATGATCTATCTACAGATGGATTTTATGCATGGAACCCAAAGTGCTCAGAATGTTGAGGCTCTTTTATTCCATATGCAGAACTAGATGCTGGGAGCAATGCAGCCTGGCAAATTAAATTCAGCTGTTTTTTTGTTTCCAGTAGATTCCTGAATGTCCGATGTGTGTCTGTTCATAATTGAGAATATTTCACGTAGCCATTGGTGGCTTTAGGGAATAGGCAACAGGTTGTGCACATATCCCCATCATTTAAATTAGTGGTTGCCAACTAATGGGCCTGGACCACTGGTGGTCTGCGAGAAAATTTTGGTGGTCTGCAGAGAAATGTCACCCCCAAAGCAATTAATCCAGGCTGCATGGGAAACAAGGCTGCGCTGCTCACATGGCCTGCGGGAACACAAGGCTTGCATTGTGAATACAAGGTAGTGAGGGGAGAGGGGGGAACTGGCCCCACTCGCCCCACGCACCTGGTCTGGCCACCGGGCTTCTTTCCCACAAGGAAAGCAGCAAGTCTTTCTTTCTCTCCCCCAAACTCTGCCAGAAATGAGTCTTTGGGACCCTGCAAGGCATCCTGCTCCAAGAGGTTGTGCCAGTGCGACAGGTCTCACAAAAACTCATTTCTGGCAGTGTTTGGGGGAGAGAAAGATTTCTGCCGCTTTCCTTGCATGAAGCCAAAAGTCTCTCTCTCTCTCTCTCCCCGAGAACGGAGCTGGAGACAGTATCTTGCGATCCCAAATAATGATCGATTAGTAGGAAAACAGGGTGGGGAATTTTCCTGCAGACTTTTTTGAGGATTTTCCCAGGGTCTCTGCTGCTTTCTGCAGAGACCCTGGGAAAACATCAGCAAGCCACCGTCAGTCAAAATTCATATTAGTGGTCCACCAGATTTTAAATTATGAGTTTGGTGGTCCCTGTGGTCTAAAAGGTTGGCCCCTGATTTAAATGCTCACTGTCCTTTCTTAATTTACAAGTAGCCCCAAAATGCTTGTTAACAGTCAGTGTGCTCCATGCCTGGAATAGAGAAACCCAAGCTGAAATCCAGCCTTAGTTATGGAAATTCACTGGATGACTTTAGGCCAGTTTCTCTCTAATGTATCCAACACAATAAAAATAAGAAAGGGATAGGTTGTAAATAGATAGTGGAAAACAAATTACAATGGTAATTTTTAGTATGCGATTCTTTATATTTATTGAAGCTAGAAGTTTAAATGTTTAAGAAACATGAATGTAAATAGAACGCTTGAAACTTGGGAACAAAGCCAACAGATATTATTCCTGGTGTCATAACCATGAATTTAAAGAACACAGATGTAGTTATTGAAAATCAGGATGATGCTGACAGGCCACGAAGACTCCAAAACCTATTTAAGTTTTATTTCTCTCCTCCACCCTCCCAATAGAGCCAGAAGTCCTGTCATCTCACTACCTAGCTAATTCAGTTTTTAGATGGGAACCTGTATTCCCCATACCAAGAAGAAAGAAGAGACATATGCCTGAGTCTTTGAAGTGGGTGAAGGCCGTCAAATAATTGAAGATTAATAACTGGCTAACAGCCAATATAGCTATCAAATATCAGAAGTGTCCTGACAAAAAAGGGAACTATAAACCAACTTTAACTCCAACTTATCAAAAGGAGGTTATCGTGAAAATGAGTGCCTGCCAAGGAAATGAGGCTCAATAGGGAGGTATTATTTCAGGGAGACAAAAGAACGTATTAGAGGTTAGTACCTGCTCTTATGACTGGTTATTACCAGACTCAGATTCTGTCTTAAAATGGCTTTAGCGACAAATAGGCTATCATCATCATCTGCAACTCAATAGCCTCCTAACAAAAACAAGTCCTGCTTGGGGTGAACATATTTGAAGATGCTATTAAACACTCAGAAAAAGTCCCAATGCTTATTGAAAATTTTATTTATTGTTTAAAAGACACCAACCATCAGGAGCAAAGAAAATTAACAGCAAATCTCTTGCTTTAAAATGGCAAAAAGTTGTTTTGCAAAGATTTTCCGATCCTAACAGTTTCATATTTTCCTATTTCTGAATATATTTTTATGTATGGCCTAACTATAAATAAGAGCACTATAATGTTGGATATATCCTTTTTTAAAAACCCAATTCCTAAGATATTAGGCAGTAAACACAGAACAGGGTGTTTGTAATGTTTATTGTGCTTCTTTCACTGAGTTGGTGAGAAACTGCCTATCAAAACAAATATTTCATTTAATATAGTTTATTTCAACCCTCACAGACACAGGATAGGAATGTTCTGATGAACAGAAAAAGCTGTAATATGTAAGTATTATAATAAACCAAGTTTATGTTCAACCATCATATGAGGCTCTGCCATTCGTTCACTTTGTGCAGGATCTGGAAAACAGATTTAGTAAAATGTTATTTAAGGACAATTGAAGGCATGTGCAGCTAAAAGCATGTCACTTATGCATTATACTTTGTTTCTTCATTTAACCTATATAGAGCAAATTTAATTTATTCAGGTGAAGAGTGGCCTGAATAAAATCTAGTATTTGTTTCTTATCTGAGAGGTGATTTCTTACAGTGTTTACTCAGGTCCAGACATCCTACACATAAATATGTCCCCTCTTCCCTGCAGACTCTACAAAATGTCTAAATGGACATTTTCACATATGAAAAGGAATTCCGCTGGATTGGACTGGACTTATTCTGATCCAGCATTTCCTGATAGTAAACTATAACATAGTAAACTTGACTTACAACAGTTCTTTTACTGACCAAAGCTACAACAGCACTGAAAAAAGTGACTTATAATTGTTCTTCCCACTTAGTGACCAACATCCCCCCCATCACACGAATCATCACACCGTTGCTGTGTCCCAGGGTGATGTGATCACCTTTTGCAACCTTCTGACAAGCAAAATCAATGGAGAAGCCAGATTCACTTAACAACCGGGCTACTAACTTACCAACGGCAGTAATTCACTTAACAGCTGTGGCAAGAAAGGTCGTAAAATGGCACAAAACTCTTACTGAACAACAGAAATGTTGGGCTCAATTGTGGTCGTAAGTCGAGGACTATCTGTAGAGGCCTATTAAAATGTTTAGGGAGCCCAAGGGAAGGGGACAATAAATATGAGCTTAGGTTGTTTCTATTACTAGCCCTCAGCAATATACGGCTATGCATATAAATATGCCATCATGGAAATATGACCCATGTCTCCCTAGAGCTTAAAACTTGTCCAAACTTCAGAAAGATCCTTACCGCCAAGAATGTCTTCAAAACCAATGCAATCATCATTGCCTTTTAAGACATCCAGTGCCAGATTAGAGCTGTGAAGGAAAGGCAGGCGCTGGATCTACAAAAGATTTTACAAGTTAGTCATCCATATTTATTAATAATGAGATATGCCGTATTAAAGGAACAAACAAATCAATATCAAGTGGCTCACTCAGGCTGCACTTTTTATATTCCACCCATGTAATGTTTGAAGAAGGATGCAGATGTAGCATTCGATATATTGAAAAAATATATTTTAAAAATATGAGCTTTACCATTACTTTTGCCGCCATACAGGAATACTGCAGTTCAACAATATCTCACCTCTTCTGAGATGTCAGCAAGAAGAAATAATTGTTCTTCAAAATAATATTTCTATCCTGGTTTTGGTTTACATACTTAATTTTCCATTTGAAAAATAAATTACTTGGGAGGAGCACAACTTTTCAGGCAATAAAGATGTCAGTGTTAATTAACATATTTTACATTGTATTTAATATCAAAAATTGAAATGACAAGTTTTGTGAAGGGGTAATACCACAACACATAATGCCTAGTAGAATTCTCTGAAGAATTTGAAATAATGGCTTTGCAAAGGGTGAGTGAAGCTTATCAAAAAGTAAATCTCAGTGCAGATGGTGAGATTCCAAATAAATCTAGAGCACTAATTTATATTCAATTAATAATCCTGACAAAACACATTATGTAGCTACCCATTTCCTTTTGGATAAAGCAAAGTTAGGCAAAACTCAGAGGACACAGAAATAGTAAATTAAAAGAATGTAGAAATGAGATATCAAGTCCAACTAAATCTAATTTATACTATGGATGCTCAAATATACACTCCCACAAGTATAAATCATCTTGGGCCAGGTCAAACTTATAGGTCCTTGACTTACATAATAGAACCAGAATTTCCATTGTAAATCATGATGGCACCCACATTATTCGATCCGATTTGATTTTTTTTGTGGTGGTTGTTAAGTGAACAATACAATCATTAAGCTAATCTATGTATTCCAATGGGTGTTTTTGCTAGACGCTAGCCGAAGAGGCACAATAGCAAAAACCATTGTAAGTAACAATAGCACTTAAGACTTCTATACCACTTCCCAGTGCTTTACCGCCCTCTCTAAGCAGTTTACAGAGTCAGCATAAGGTCCCCAACAACCTGGGTTCTCATTTTACCAACCTCAGAAGGATGGAAGGCTGAGTCAACCTTGATCTGGTGAGAATCGAACTGCCAAACTGCTTTTATTTTTTTAAAAAAATAAGCATACCTGTTTCACTGCTTTGAATTCCATTTGCAGCTTTAATGGCGCATGTAGCCCTTGAATATTTCTCAGAGTTGAAAAATTCATTTTATCTTGAGTTAAGGAAAACTACCAAAAGAAATTTTAAAAACATTATTTTACACTCCAGGAAGTGAGATGTGAATAACTTAGTAAGAACCATGCACACAGAGAATGCTATTGTTCATTTTTTTTCTCACAGAACAAAAAAGAAAATCTCTTGTCCAGAATAAGCTCAAGCATTCCTTTCCATTAACATACAGCTTTGCTGTTTTACACAAACAGAATTCATGTAACCCACATGTAATGAACAGATGAATGATCCAAATCCTACACAAATCACCCATCACCAATATATTTGCATATTTCTCTTTTCTGTAGAAATAATATCCTATTAAATGTAACTATTTCATAGAACAGGAGTCGCCAATCATTTGGATCTCAGGGACCACCAAACTCATAATTTTAAATCCCGCGGATCACTAATATGAATTTTGACTGACGGTAGCTTGCTGATGTTGGTGGGAAAGTCGGTCCCATATTCCAGAGCTGCATAGTCATAGGACTGGCCTGTGCACTGGCCTGCCATGGATGAGCTGTTCCGGGATGACCAAAGGGCCAGTCTTGTGACTACTGCAGCTCTGGAATATGGGACCGGCCCTTGGTGAGGTTGAAAATCTCCGCCTTAGGGAGTAGCATGTGTAATGTGCAAATTTGCAGGTGGTGCAACATGCAAAAAGCAGTGCAGTCCTCGTCGGCCAGGACGAGGTAATGGTGCTGTTGCGGCAAGAGGGGGGCAGCGGCACAGGCAGGCCAAAGCGGCGAGGGATACAGCTGGAAGGTGCAAGGGCACCACAAGCTGCAAAAAGAGTACAGAACACTTTGGTAGGGTTATTTATGAGTAAATAGAAATGTTGAAAATTCCATTGGAACGTAAAATTCCTGTTGTCAATCATGTCACGTTAGAGAAGACTAAATGGATAACAAGAGGAAGACAGCAGTGGCTAGGTTAATGGTTTTGAAGAGAAATTGAATGAAGAACAAATTTTTGCCCAGTGAGACCATGATCGATTGAGGAAGGAAGAAAATGAAGTAGGTTAGAGGAAAGTAGGAAGAGCTTGGCTTTGTATAGCAGGAGCACCACGTTAATTGCATCAGCATTCCGTCTTCGCTTGAGGAGTCTGGCCGAAGTTTCTCACGCTGCTCATGCTTCAGTGCTTTGACTCTCAAGGACAGTTCGGCCAAGCTACCTGCAAAATTCTCTCTCTCTCTCTCTGTCTCTGTCTCTCTCTGCGCTCGCAGAAGCAGCGCGAGAAACTTTGGCTGGGCTCTTGAGACACAAGTGATTCCGGTTGCTTCTCTCCGTGAGCGCTCAAGAGACAGAGGATTTTGCAGATAGCTTGGCCGAACTCCTGTCCCTGGGAGTCAAAGCGCTGAAGTGGCCACCCTCTACAGTGGAGATTTCCAACCCCACCGGTACATTTATTAGTGAAGGAAACCCTTTGTGGACTATTTGCTGAAAGTGGGGGAAAAAATGAACCGGTGACTTATGGATTTGGTTATTAGAAAGCATAAAACATCAGAAGAAGGTAATCATGATACAACTTTAAAGATGGAGGAAACATGACAAATTTGTAACTGCCGCAAAAGATTAAAAGCAGCACCTTTATTTTTCTTTTATTTATTGACCACTTTTCCTTACTCTTAAATTTGTATCATTTTTTACTGTTGGATAGAATTCTTTAAAAAAAAAAATTCTCTCTCTCAATTGAATTTATTTTCTTTTTGGGAATGGAAAATTGAAATAGTAAATCAATCCAAGATATGAGCTATATAAAGCCAAGCTCTTCCTACTTTCCTCTAACCTACTTCATTTTCTTCCTTCCTCAATCGATCATGGTCCCACTGGGCAAAAATTTGTTCTTCATTCAATTTCTCTTCAAAACCATTAACCTAGCCACTGCTGTCTTCCTCTTGTTATCCATTTAGTCTTCTCTAACGCGATATGATTGACAACAGGAATTTTACGTTCCAATGGAATTTTCAACATTTCTATTTCCTCATAAATAACCCTACCAAAGTGTTCTGTACTCTTTTTGCAGCTTGTACTAATTATTCAAAAGTATCTATTCTGTAAATTACTGGTTGTTTAGAATGTCTCAGTTAATTCTGATTTTAGTTCAGGCATATGAAGAGATACATTTTACTATGGACAGTTATTTTTAATATCTATAACTACATCTATACCTATCTATAATATTCCCTTCCACTTACATTCTTCTCTGAAAGTTCCAAAGGATGAACGGGAAAAAGTTCACTCTTCACATGTGGAAAGCTGCAAACACAAGTAAACAGAGATACCGTATAAAATCTTACGTCAAAATAAAGTCTTGTGAATGAAGGCAAATATACATGTCAAGTCTTGTTTCCTTCATCAACTTTATAAACCATTCCAAATACAGACTTGAATTCTAAAAAGCCTGAAAATCTGACAGAAAGCACTTAATTATTTTAATTATTTTTTTTCTTCATTTTTACCACTGTAATGTTCATTATATAGTATATTTCCCCTTAGCACATTTATATACTACTGAAAACATTTTAATTCTATTCCAGGAATTTAGTTTAGTTTACTTTGTCACTGCACATTATACAACAAAATTAAATGTCATCTTCAGTGTACATTATAACTGTAAAAATAAAACACACACACTCTTCACATTCTACACAATTGAATTGAAAACCCAATATTGCATTATTTACCAGTAGCCTTGAAGTATATCAATTGTGAGATAAATAGCCCTTGAATACAGGTAATCCGTGACTTAAAACCATTTGTTGAGCGACTGTTCAAAGTTACAACAGCACTGAAACAAAGTGACATGTGACCAGTTCTCACACTTACAATAATTGCAGCATCTCCATGGTCATCTGAACAAAATATGGGTGCTTGGCAACTGACATTTTTCCCTTAACCAACTAGTTTGGTGTAGTGCAGGGGTGTCCAACCTTGGCAACTTTAAGACTTGTGGACACCCCTGGTGTAGTGGTTAAAGCATCAGGCTAGAAACCAGGAGACTTATAGGTTCTTTTCCTGCCTTAGACACAAAGACATCTGGTTGACTTTGGGCTACTCACTTTCTCTCAGCCCTAGGAAGCTGGCAAAGGCAAGCCAGTTCTGAAAACCTTGCCAAGAAAACTACAGGGACATGCCTGAAGGAAAGGAACTCCCCCCCCCACCCACCCCAATGACTAATAACATTTAAAATTTCAGTCTTGTTTAGCTTACTCTTAAGTGACACTCTCTATCAGTTACCAGGCTATTCTCAGTTAGCATTATGGCGTATCTAGTGTGAAAGAAAAACGAGGCATGAATATTTCCACAGTAGATAATATGCCTTAAAACAAGGCTGACCACTCCAGAGTTTTTTGTGACATGTAGTTGCAGTACTATATGAACCCAGCCAATGTTATTTTATAAATATGTATCTTAGCATAGTGTGTGACTCCAAATATTCAGTAGCCTAGTCATTCACTTATTTTACCACTAAAATTACAACCCTTTGCAGCCACATTTTCCACAATGATTTGTTTACTCATAGGTGCGGCTTTGCTCTGCATTAGGAAGGCTTCTCACTGGGTGGTCGAATGCATCAAGAAAGACTCCAGGCAGGTTCTATCTTGGGTGAGCTGCCCCGATCATGAGCTCAGGGAAGCTCTTTTATTAAAAACACATAGTGATACGTCATAAGCGGTGAATTCTATCCAATCATGATGTTACATGAGCAGAAGTATTAGTGGACACATAGCAGCATCCAATTACAGTTACATGGTCAGTTTAAAAGGTACAAAGTAACAAATCAGCGCCTGCAGTCCAGTTATTAGCCCATGATGACGTGTTGTTGATTGATGTTCTTTGTTCCTGGTACACGCTTTCAGCCTACTTGAGGCCTTGAGGCCTGGTATGTACCGAAACTATTGAAGCTGATTTATTACTGCAATAGGTAAAAGAATTCCAAAGAGACAGAACACACTTGTGCAGACCCTTTTGTCCCAGACATCAAGCTGATTGGAAATGGTAGCAATCCATTACTACTAACAGAAGGAACTTTTCACCTGATTCAAGAGGATGAATTGGTTTCTTTACCTAAACAAACTGGAAGCATTCTGGAGAATGTTTTAGGGCCATAATTCTGTAGAAATAATCTCTATATTAAGTATTTATTTATTGCTATCTTGATCTTGAACACTTCTATTAAGAAGTTGAAGTTATAGTTATACTAAATGGCTGAAGATCTGGCACATCAAAATATATTTATGTTTCAGTTTATTACAAGAAAAGATCAGCCTGCAAACAGATACTAGTCTAAAAATTGACTGGAATTTTTTTTTTTTAGTTTATATTTTTGATTTTTTTTTTTTTTTTCCCTATATTGCAAACAGATACTAGTCTAAAAATTGACTGGAATTTTTTTTTTTAGTTTATATTTTTTGAAAATAAACTATTTCCACACTATTTTTCACAAAAGCACACATAGATCAGGCAGAAGCTTTTTCCCCCCCATATTGATCTCTGATTACACAGGAAATTCACCCTGATATTTCTATAAACATCTGGTACTTACCCTCTGTGTATCACATCATGACTTTCAAATGTTCCACTAGCTGAAAAATCAGGAACTGAAATGCTGTCCTTCAACTGAGATCCAAGCCCCCTGGTATTCTTAAACAGAAGAAAGCTATTATTGTAGACAGACAACACTGTTCATCTCAATACAATTAATTCTGTGCAACTGAGACTTCAAACTTTGCAATAACTGTTTGTTAAATACAAGTAGTCCTTGACTTACAACCTTTCATTTAGCGACCATTTAATGTTACAATGGCATTGAAGAAAGTGATATGACCATTTTTCACACTTATTACCTTTGCAGCATCCCCAGGGTCACGTGATCAAAATTTAGATGCTTGGCAACTGGTTCATACTTATGATTGTTGCAAAGTCCTGGGTCATGTGATCACCTTTTGCAAACTTCCAACAAGTAAAGTCAACGAGAAAGACAATTTCACTTAACAACCAATTTACTAACTAAACAACTGCAGTGATTCCCTTAACAACAGTGGCAAGAAAGGTCATGAAATGAGGCAAAATTCTTAACTGTGTCACTTAATACCAGAAATTTTGGGATCAGCTTTGGTCACAAATGGAGGACTATCTATAGATGACATAGCATTCAAAGTTAGAGCATTTTAAAATCATTTCCCCTGTTTAATACACATTTAACACAGAAGCATATTATCTTGTAGGTAAATCTGGGCTGTAACATTAAAGCTCTAACAGTTTTGATCTATTCTGTCCTGTCAAAGTAGCAAACGAAGTTAAAACAATGTATAAATTGTTTGGACCTAATAGTATAGATTAGATACTTTGATAATTACTAAATTTACACCCAGTGCAATTCATCACGTGACTAGCTCTTCTCTGACTTGCTAAATCAATTACTTTGGTGTGCAGGCTGTTCTTAAAACAGTTCTTGTGACTACAATTTCTACAACAATTAATATATGACAACACTTATTGGAATTATTAAAATCTTTTTATAAAACAATACAGAAACATGTTTATTATATTTTTATCCATGCACATACTTGATCAACTCAATACAGCAAACATAGTACTCCATACAACAGTACAATTTAAACCTTTGTTCCTGCAATCTGAGTAAACATACTTCTATCAAATTGTAAAAATCAAAGAGTTCAACCAAGGGACTTGCCACAATGGCAACAATTCTTTCTACGTTTAAAGTATCTCTAAACATTCTCACTTCCAGGAAGATGAAAGGAGCAAAGGAACCATACATTTGGGTTAGTTACTAAAAAGTTTGACAAAAACTATATTTGTGCTTCTGTCAGCCAAGCACTATATCTATCTGATAAATGACGGAGAGGGGGTGTGGGGGTGTGAGAGAGAGATGAAAACTCAGGGATATGCAAAATGGTTTATTTACAACAAAAATCCATTGTAAAACAAGCAGAATATATAAAGAGGGAAAACACTTACCATAAATTGTAGAACAAGACGCCCCCATACTTTATCTACTTAGTGCCAGGATTCACCAGCCCACCCCACCCCACAATATATTAAATATTCCCATAAAGTTGTACATAATTCTAAGGAATGGTTCACTATAAACAGCAATACAACAAAATAATATTAAGACCATATCACAGTCAGAAAATATAGAACAGATTAATTTATGACCTGAGATATAAGCTGATGTTATACTATGAAGCCAAGATTCCCACAAGTATTAGCAACACTTGTTTCCTTTCCCACCATCAGCTTTTCTTGTTTATTTTAACTGTACCTTATTTGTGTCTCTTTCAACCAGTCTGCATGGGTTATTGCACCGCATAATCCTGACATGAATCTCCAGGCATTTCCTTTGCCAAAAAACACACCTCTATTTTACAAATATTTAGAGTGTATAAATTTAAAATGAGCTGACTTATTAAAGCACAAGGCTTGACACTGGATAGATTAAGTAAATAAGAAGCTGAACTGCAGGAAATCCTCCAACAATGATACTGAAACTAATGTGCTATTGCTTCCTTGTGGAAGTGAAATATCTGCAAAGTAAATCCTGCAAAAATCTTGCCAGCCGACAGCAATCCAGCAAAAGTAACCAAGAGTCTGGTCCCAGGGCAAAGTGAATGTTTGCCATTGTTCAAAAGCTGCATTTCCATTAACATCAAGAGTGATGCTACCATATTTAATAAGTGAAATGTCTTTTTATACATGGTTGCTTAGAAATCAATCATTTCCCCAATTTCTAGCCACTGCATTTAAAAAATAATAATAATAAAGTAATTTCATTCTTATGTTTAGTTGTCCATCCCAGTATGATGATTGTACCACTATTTGTTTTTCTCCATAAATAATGCAAGTATTTATGTGTTGGATCTTGTCACCATAGTTTTAATATTTGCAAAGATAGCATTTCTTAATTGTGATATATGTTTATTTGCAACTATTTTTTAAGCAAAATCCATATAAAATTACAAATATCCACATTAGTTCAATACATCTCCTCTAATACTAACAACACTATCTTCAACATATGCTTTTGTATCTTCCTTACAGCCATTGCAAATAATGTTCATCTGTGTCAGTCAACAGAAAATAGATTTTTTTTCTTCTAAACTAGACAGATTCAGCTGGATTAACAAAGGCAGAAGAATATTTGCACACATGTTATTTCCTAATTTATATCCAACCTTTTCTCCAGCACCAAAGGCAGTGTATACAACATTCCCTCTTCTAATTTTATCCCATAGCCATAACCTGTTAGGTAAGCTGGGCTGAAAGAGAGTGGCTGGCCAAAAGTCAGCACATGAACTTCCAAAGACGAGTGTCTACTTGAACTTGGGTTTTCCCAATCTTAGTTTAATATCTTTGGAAGCTTATCATTTCTCCATCACTGGTGCTTTTTCAAGCATGCATGCAATCATATTTCTAGGCTACAGACTGCATTTGAAATGGAAAGCAGTTAAATATAAACCCTGTAATCAAATCTACTGTCTTAATCCAAGTAAATCCATGTAAATTTTTTTGTCAAACCCACGTTGACAAAAGATCAGTATAGAAAAAAAGCAAACTTGACAAGTAACACAGCTCTTTTTTTTAGGAAGCATTCGGCTGCAGTTGCACCAGTATAGCAGCACATTAAAAAACGAAACTGAAGATTATAAACCTGATGCAGTAAAATATCTTTGTTAGCCGCCGCTAAGCCTGAACAAACTGCTGAAATAAATAAAATATTAAACCGTGATATTAAACCCATAGACATCCTGCAGAAATCTAGAATTTGAGCTCCCGTTAATTGGCCAAGAAAACCCTCGGGCTGGTTAAGAAATGCAGCATCCCAGATTTGGGGAAAGACCTCACGTGCCCATCTAGACTCTCGGAACCCAAATACCACCAGGCCTGCTTCTGATAACGCGGAACCCCGTCGGGAAAGCCAGGAATAAGCCAGCATTGAACATTAAGGTAACCTCCGGTTTAAAAAAAAAAAATCCCGGTTCCGCAGCACGCGAGAGCCAACAGTCCTCGGTTCGTCGCGGTGGATCTTCTCCCTTTCTCGCGCCTCGCGTCCCCTCCTTTCGCTCGCCCGCCCCGCGCGCGTTCTTCGCCTCCCTTCAACCCCGCAACGAGCCACTCACCATCTTTGCACAGTCACCGGCGGCGGCTTCCTTCCGCGGGCTCCAGGTGACGAGGAGAGCGCGGTGACGTCAAACACACCCGCCCCGACGTGCACGAAATTCTCGCGCGACGGGAGAAGAAAGTAGGTTTGAGAACGAGCTCAGGGCGCGGGAGGGGGCGGGGCTTGGAAGGGTCCTCCACCCGCCAATAGGAGGCGGCCGCTGGCGGGCAGAAAATTGTTTCCTACTGTATTGTGTGATTCTTTGTTAAGCGTCTCGGCTTCACAAATTATTGCAGTTATTATTAGCTGCTTTCTATTTCTGATAGTCCTGCTGGGATGTTTTCTCACAGTTGCTGCCTCTGGGAGGTCAAAATAAAAGTGGGGAGGAAAAAATAGATTAAAGACTTGCATTATCTTTTTTATTTATTTGTTTGTTTGTTTGTGCTTACAAGATAATAGGTATAAGTAAAAACACAGTTATGAATACATGGATACATATAAGAAAAATAAAAAATATATAAAAGAAACAATAGGACAGGGACGGTAGGCAGGTTGCTGCGCTTATGCACGCCCCCTACAATAGGTCAATAGTAGACAGTCTAAGGTTAAAGTTTTTGGGGTTTGGGGAAGAAAGCACAGAGTCAGGTAGAGTATTCCAGACATTGACCACTCTGTTGCTGAAGTCGTATTTCCTGCAATCAAGTTTGGTGCGGTTAACCTTCAGTTTGTATCTATTGTTTGCTCTTGTATTGTTATGGTTGAAGCTGAAGTATTCATTGACTGGTAGGACATTGCAATGTATGATTTTATATACTATACTTAGATTGGATGGAAGGTGGTGTAGTTCTAATTTTCTAGATCTAGAATTTCAAGTCTGGTGGCATAAGATATTCTGCAATGAGTAGAGGAGTGGAGAAATCTTGTGAAATATTTCTGGACTTTCTCAACTGTGTTAATATCAGATATGTAATGTGGGTTCCAGACCAATGAGCTGTATTCGAATATTAGTCTAGCAAATGTTTTGTATGCTCTAGTTATTAGTGTAATATTACCAGAGAAAAAGCTACATAATATTAGGTTGACAACTCTTAACGCCTTTTTGGCTATGTAGTTACAGTGGGCTCTAGCACTTGGGTCATTTGAGATGAGTACACCAAGATCCTTGACAGAGTTTGGATCATCAACAAGGTCACGGCATGCAAAATATAGGAGATCCAAGCACAATAAATCAATCAGCGTTTCTTGAACTCTTCTAAGACAGGCATTAAATGCTTGGTTTTATAATAGTTGAGAGAACCCCTACCCATCGTTTATTTGTGGCCACTATCTGTTCCATTACTAAAAAGCTCTTATTGTTGTGAAATGTTTCCTGATGTTAAACCAAAATCATCTTCCTTATAGTTTAAATCCATTGTTTCTTAAGCTATATTTTGCAGCAACTGTAAAACAAGCTTGTTTCACATTATGGTCCTAAAGATTTTTGAAGACAACTATCATGTCTTCTCTTTCCCAGCCTAAACATTTAGGCAACTTTTTCTCATACCTTTCTTATTCCAGTGCCTTCCTTTATCATAATTGGTTATTCTTTGGATATTCACCAGGCTTGTCAATGTCCTTTCAGCGACATTTCTGAACTATGAAAAGATTGACATATTTACATCTGATACTTTGTCAAAATTAGCATGTGAATGGATGGTTTTTTTTAAATATACAGTGCAATATGGTGTAGCTTAATACTATTGCTGTAATCCTTCATGTGAGATATATTTCTGAAGTTATCTCCAAAAGGGTCACCACCATAAAAAAATACCTCGTTTCCTTGAGGTTTCATTATCTAAACTAATCCAAAAGGAGAAATAGCAGAGGTAGAACAGCATAGAAGGAGCTTAAAACCAATCTTGATTTCACTCAACAAATGCCTTTTTTTGAAGGGCAGGGCGTAAAAATTATGAAAGAAAATAAAATGCCCCATTTAGCATGGGGTCATATTGCTGGAGCATAAATAAAATAATGAGTGAATAATTTCTTGCCTCAACTTACAAAACCATTTGTTTAGTGACCATTCAGAGTTACAACAGCACTGGAAAAAGTGAATTATGAGTGATTTCCAGACTTGGTCATATGATCAAAATTCGATGCTTGGCAACTGGTTTAGATTTAGGATGGTTTCAGAATCCTGGGACCATGTGATCACCTTTTGCAACCTGCTGACAAGCAAAGTCAATGGGGAAGCCAGATTCACTCTACCACTGTATTACTAACTTAACAACTGCAATGATTCACTTAACAACTGTGGCAAGAATGGTTGTAATATGGGGCAAAACTAACAATTGTCATTCTTAGTAACAGAATTATGGGCTCAAATGTTGTCATAAGTCGAGGATTACCTGTAGATACCTACTAATCAAATGACAAAGGTTTTTTTTATTCATAGGAATAGGCATCAGTATGAGACATTTTTTAGCAAAAAAATTTTTTAGCACATCAGCTGTTATGCTTCTTTTCTGTACTCAAACTCAGCCTTAATTAACAGAATTTTGTTCTATTGTTTAGCTTAGCATGATCTGCATGCCATCATACCTTAAAACGCTTAGTCGTATTATAATAAAGGTTGATCTTTGCCAAATAGTATAGTGGAACAACTTAATACCTGATATTTGACTATATTTTTTCTACACATTTAAAAGTTGCAAAGTAAATATTAGCTTAATTAATGTAGGGCATTTTTTTATTAAAAAGTATGGAATGTTCTTAAGTTTCTGCTTAGCTAATTTCCTAGAAAAGAAGTAAATCTTTCATGTTTTTCTCTTATATTTGTGTTTGTTGATCAGGATGTGAAACATTTACATTTCAAAGTTGTCCTTGTAGATGTAGGATATAGACACAACACCCTCATTACACGTACATAATTGACATATGTTTAGGCTATATAACAAAAGAATGTATTGTTGCAGTAATAATTTGGTTTCCCTTAAAAGCAGACTTCCATAAAAGGGTAAAATGCTAAATATAAATAATGAGAAAGTTTTGCCAACAGGTTTGTTTCCCTGCCTCCCTCCCCCGCCTTCCTGGATTTGCCTTTCTTTTAATTAATCTTTGAAGTTGATAAGATAGGTGATAATTTTGTCCAAGTTAACAGAGTAAATCTAACTGAGAAAGTTGTTACCTCAGAATTTGTTGGTTGGTTGGTTGGTTGGTTCATTCATTTATTCGTTAGCTTTATCTCCTGCATTTCTTCCAGAAGCTAATTTAAGCAGTATATATAACCCTTCCATTAAAAAACACAGAATGACATTAACCTATATAACTTTAATTCAGAAAAGTTAAAATAGTTTGGACCACCTACTTTTAGCAAATAAAACTGAATTTACATTCTATAAACCTGTACTGAATAAGACTTGGTCCACTCTAACATTCCCTAGAATGAAGTGTTCCACCCATCCATGAAGTGCTACCCAAATAGCAGCACTATTTGTGGAGAGGCTGCAATGAATTGTGGATGCTCCAAAAATGGTGCCAACTTCTGGAATGGCTTGCAGGTGTGCCAAGATTGGGAGTGACCTGCAACATGAGCTCTAGAGCTTCAGAGATTTACAGAAGATAAGTGTGCAATCAATGACAGGAGGTGGGGAGGAGGGCAAGGGACCTAACGGGGTGGGAAGCAGACCCCAAGGTCTATAGGGACCCTAAAGGGCAACAAGTGGAGTGTGGACTGCCCCAGGTCTCCCACTTAACAATTGCATTGGGGAAAACAGGGATAGGGGTTCTAAAGTGAAGCAATCATAGGTGCCTTGTTTAACAGCTATCACATCTTGCAACTATAATGGACAGGCTTCACTGTAGTCCTAAATCAAGGATTGGCTCATGTGAGTAAAATCTATATATTTTTGAAATGTTTACAATAGTTACCTGTAATAAAAATAGATATTCTCGGTGTCTTTTAACTTTTATTTATTTTAATCCTTATGTTCATAAAAACAATAATGTCAGCCAGGGAAAATTCTCCAGGATTGATATTTGTCAAGGTACATAGTTAATTATAAAGACTGGTAACTTTCAAAATTTATGACTTGTTTTAAGCAAGTAGGTTATGCTTCTCTGCATGAAAATATACAAATTCAAGTATGGACATTGATTTCAATAAGTGTATAATTCGATTTGGTGATTTATATTGTGTTGACCAATATATGATCAAGTAGCTTTAAGTTTTCAGCCTTGGAATAGACAGAATTGAGGGGGAAAAAACTTCAAAAAGATGTTATAATGCAACTTTAATAGTACAAGGGGTAATGAAAGTATTAACCTAATTTTGCAATGTCAGTAAACAACCTGTTCTATGTATATTAATTTCTATAGAAAAATAATTCTGTTCAGGAAAATTTTTACTACCTAAGAGAACTTTGTCAAGAGTGATTCATGAGCTTGTTTAAGTGAATGTCTTAATAAATGTATTAGAAATAAATATACATACTTAAATAATATTTACATTATATAAGTATATATAGAATTGGAACTGATAGATGTTATAACAGTATATTATACTTTGTTTCTTTTTTATGCATTATTTTCTTCAAGACTATGTATTTGCATAGTAATTTTCTTTGTGTTTTGTTCTTTTTCTAAAAAAAATAAATTAAAAAAGTGAAAGTCTTTATTAGCATTCATGAAATAAAATAAACACTTGTTCTTTGATCTCTAACCAACCCTTTCTTGTTAATCTGTGCTAGACTTTTATGTTTCAGGGCTGATTGTAGATGTAGTTATTTGAAAAGTGATTTTGTTTTAAATTATTTAGCTTTTTCTACATATTAGATAAACACAGGCATGTTTTGCTAAAGATTAAAAATAATTTTCACACAACACTGCAAAACGTAGCAAAGATAATAATGTGTAGGCGTCAGTGTGTTCCAAAACAAAACTCTCTGGGGGCCTCTTTTAACACACTGCTACGTTAAAATCGTGTTCTGAATGCCTCAGGAAACCCCTACTTGAACCCACCCTTTCCTGAAAGTGGTGAAAGTATTTTTAAAAATATTGCAGTGAAAAAAGTTGCTGCCAGCTTTACCAGATCAGATTGCTTTGTTTGGTTGCTGTTACCAGTTATTTCAGTTTGTGTCCAACATATTGATAATGCTACTGTTTTCAAAATAACTTTCAATGTAAAATTGAAAGTGGGTGAGGACAGAAATTCTGTTAAGACCAACCTGGATGTTAAAGGAAAATAAAACAGTTTTAATTTTTCTAAGACTTTCCTAAGACTAGGTGTTTAAAAAGAAAGAGTTGGGGAAACCTGATATTGTGGCCATTATGGAATCAGTCCCAAACAAGATATTATATACTAACTTTATTTACTGTTTGGTACCTCAGTTGTTAAGATTACTATAAACCTGAGAATAGAAGCAAAAAGTTTACATTTATAATAGCCACAACTTTTCATTATAGCCAAAAAAAATCCCACCCCACAACCATTTGCTTGCTTGTCTCAGAATCCTGTTACTTTTGTCTTTTTGAGGTCTGGTGATATTATGTATTATACTTACTGCCATATTGTGTTTACTTAATCAAAATATCCTTTCAATTCAATTATAGTGAAAGATTGCCAATACAAGTAGAATTTTGTATGTAAGACAAATTCACATAAATAGAGTCAGCACGTCATAGAGAAGCAGAAATATACAAAGTACCTATTACAGTAAAAGAAAAATATTTGGGGTGTCATATTTGCAAACAATCACTAGAGGTTGCTCCATAGCTAAATACTCTCCACACCTTTGGCCGAGTTGTAAAAGTCTACCTGATAATACCAGCTGTTTTCTCAAAATATACATAGAAGGTGTCCTGTTTCAGGTATATTTGCCAGCTGATAATAGCAATTTACTGAGAGCTGAGAAGATGAAAGACAGAGGAGGAATGGAATGTATATCAAAACAGTATCTTGGAATAAAAGCTTGCCTGGGTAGTTTGCTTCCAACAGGAATGCACAGAAGCAAAGACAAAATCTAATCCAAAATTTAGCGAGCCAAGATTCATTAGCCAATCCAAAGGTTGGAAGTTCAGGATTTTCCAAATGAGCAGAATACACAGGAACAACATACCAGAACAGGCAGTCAGATTGCTGTTTAACGTGATTGCTACTTAAATCAGGCTGCAGCCAGTTCTCTTTAATTAAAAGTTATTTCCTTGCTTGGCAAGGAGCCTCCCTGAGGATCTTTGCCCCATTCTCTGCTCCACTTGCTGAGTCTGAGGGCTTGGAAGCTGTATGTCATCATCTGACTGCTCCAGTTTTTCTCATGGTACCTTTGTCAGGGGATTCCTGCCCTGAAGCTCGTGTTCCAATAGTTCAACTGCAGCAATTTCCTCAGAGTCAGTATCAGAGCCTGAGTCCTGGACCATTACAGAAGATAGATACAAAGGATTTTTGTCTGTTTGGTTTTCTTTTATAAATGTTATTAATTTTCATTATAAAAAAACAAAAGTTAGAAACTAAGAGAAGGAGAAAAGTGCAAGAGAACACTTTTTTCTACCTTTTTTCAGGGCAGAAAATACAGAAACAAAAAACAACCTCAACCTTTTGCTTTACATTTCACATCATTTTAAGCCATTTCTATATAAAATCGTTCTAATGATCTAAAATCAGTTTGTTCCGCTTCAAGCAAAAAGTCCAGAAGCGGTTTCCAAACTAGATCTGTTCCAAGTAGAAGCAACTAGATATTCTCTTTAATAAAAAACATTAGTTTTGGTCCACTAACTCTGTCACATTTACCATCTACTTTTCCATTTTGAGAATTAGTGTATCTTTCCATCTTTCTGTATATAAGATTCTTGCTGCTGTCAACAAGTATAATAACAAAGTTCCAATTTTTCTTCCAAGTTTTTTTGTCCATCAAATGTAAAAAGGAGAACTGGTTTTAATTTTATATTTATTTTAAGAATCTTATGAATTAGATTAAAAATCAGTGTTCCAGGTGCGATCAGACTACAAAATAAATAAATAAATAAAGTGGAGCAATTATTTCCTGTGATTTGGAATTACATTTCCCTTTAATATACCCCAAAATTACATTTGCCTTATTTGCAACTGTATCAAAATACTTGCTCTTTGGTATGCAATCAATTATTCAAAGATCTTTTGCAAGTATTATTATGTCGGGTATTCCTCATCTCATATTTGCACATCTAATATTTTATTCCTAAGTGCATATATTTATTAAATTTCATTCTGTTACTTGCATCCCATTATGTGTTCTGTCAAGATAGTTTTTAATTTTATTTCCATTCTATAGAACAGGGCTGTCAAACTCCCAGCCCACGGGTCAGATGCATCATGCGCTGGCTATGCCCACACCCAGTTTAGCGAAGGGGGGAAAGTGACGTGAGTTTGACTCCCCTGCTGTAGAGTATTAGTCAATCCACCCAATTGTATACCATCTGTAAATTGTATAAGAATTCCATTTCTTCTTCCAAATCATTAATAAAAATACTAAAAAAATGCTCCTTGTGGTAGGTACTCTGTGTGATACAATATTTCAATTTAATTAGGAGTCATAAATAATTACTATAGAGTTTGTTTATAGGAGCACTAGGAGCATAGATAAGTACTATTTCAAGCAAAATGAAACCTTCGGTCCGATCTAAGCATAGTATATAAAATCATACATTGCAATGTCCTACCTGTCAATGAATACTTCAGTATTCAATTAATACTATTGTTACTTCATAACAATACAAGAGCACACAATAGATACATACTCATGGTTAACCGCACCAAACTTGACTGCAGGAAATACAACTTCAGCAACAGAGTGGTCAATGTCTGGAATACTCTACCTGCCTCTGTGGTTTCTTCCCCAAACCCCAAAAACTTTAACCTTAGACTGTCACCCCTTTCCTAAGAGGTCTGCAGGGGGTGTGCATAAGCGCACCAACATGCCTACTGTCTCTGTCCTATTGTTTTTTTTAATTTTTTTTTACATGTATCCATGTATTCATAACTATGTTTACACTTATACCTATTATCTTGTAAGCAATTGACAAATAAAATAAAATAAATAAAAATATAAAGGAAGTTACGTGATCAAGAAATCAGATAATCAAATCTTTATTACGGCCATAAACCACCATAAAATGTGTTAAGATTAGTCTGAAAAGTTTTGTTATTGGCAAATTCATGTTGACTTCCGATCACTACTGCAGTGTTCAAGAGTGATTTATAATCTCTTCTAGAATCTTCTAGATATAATCAGAGTAAATGGTCATACTATACTGGAATTACCTATTCCCTTCCAAAATAGGATAATATTTGCTTTCTACTATTCATCTGGCATGTTACCATTTCTGTGTGATTTCTCGAAAATATCAAATGTACAGATTTCATCAGACCATCAGCTAGTTTCCTTAAGACACTAAGTGCCATTCATCTGATTCCCTAGATTTAGATTCATTCAAAGTAAAGATCCTCTGATCATGTTTCTGTCAATCTTAAGTTTCAAACCTATCCATTCATCCTTGTAGAAAGTGAATCAAAATAGCAATTAAAGTGCTCAGTTTTCAAATTAAGCAGCTAGTATACTGCTTTTTTTCCTTTCTTTTCCTTCGCTTTCCTCTCCCCTCCCCTCCTCTCCTCTTATCTCCCAATCTTTCAGTTTTCTGTAGAACAATGTTCCTAGTCTATTCTAGACCCTTCCATTCCTAGGCTATCTAGACCCTTCCATTATTGATTTGGTCCTTCCATTTTCTATAGAATTGTCTTTTGTTTCCGAATCTTTACTAAATAGTTCTATTTTCCTGTTCTCCTCCCTTTTCATCTAATCTCATCCGTTTTCATCTAATCCAGTGATGCAATTCAAAAATTTTTACTACTGGTTCTGTGGGCATGGCTTCGTGGGCGCAGCAGGGAAGGATAGTGTAAAATCTCTAGTCAGAGGTGGTATTTTCCAGTTCTTCAAACTGCTTAAAATTTCTGCTACCGTTCTCCAGAACTGATCAGAACCTGCTGAATACCACCTCTGATCTAGTCCTTTTATTATATCCTATAATAATTTCCACCCCTCTTGCGCTCCAGCTCATTAGCTTCTCCTGTCATGGCTTTCTGCTTATAGTTGCTTTCAGTTTATTTAGACTTGCTTTTATGAAATCTAGAATATAAATTTGACTACACTTAGTTTTATTTTTCTTTAAATTTACAAGCTTCGGGTGGCATTACATTTTCTTTATTGTTCTTGTCCTTGCACTTCCGTTTAGATTCATTCCAGTTCAAGGATAAATCTTATTTGCTTTCTCCTTACAGAGATTTTGTGGTGCTGATTAGGATTATTCCATATTGCAGATAAGAGAGGAAGTAGTTTGGCTTCCCCTTTTCTAGTGCTGCATCCTTACCAAATAGCCTTCCCTGCTTCCTCAAATATCTTTTCAGCAAAAAACAAGTAGTATCACATCTTGTTTTAACCTGCAGAAGTAAGCATAAGACTGTAAACAATATCCGGAAGCGTATGTAAAGCAGTGAATAATATATTAAATATGTAGAATTAAGAAGAAAATCTATGAGTTAGAGCAATGTTTCTCAAATTTAGAAACTTTAAGATTTCTGCATTTCAATTCCCAGAATTCCCCAGTCAAATAAAGTTGCCAAGATTGAGAAACACTGAATTAGAACAATATTCTGAATAAGATTCATCAACATATTTTACCAGTATTCCAGGATTTGCATGTAATTTGTTTTACCACAATGGAAATAAATTAGGTATTGTTTCTGACAATGATATGAAAAAAGAATATCTAGCAGAAATTAATTAACACTAATTTGCTTCTGCTGCACCAGTTCTTTCTGATATCCATATAGACTTGAGATAATGTAATTCATGGAGGCTGAATTCACTGTTATCTGGCAGTATTGTTCAAAATTTTACCACAATGCTCTGAGATATAATGTTGTATAAATTCTAAACATCTGATACTGTTCTAAATAGAATACATGAAATGCACTCTTATCGTGTATCTTTTCCATTCAACTTTGCCAGCGCTCTATAACCCAAATGCATTGCCAATACTGGCTTTCTTTGTTGGATCACCTTCACAGCATGCTGACAGCTACATTATGGTTATGTGCTCCATTGTTCATTGTAGACAGTTATTCTTCATTAGTTGGAGACCACTATGTTATTTTCTTCTTCTTAATATAAGCCAAGACTGTACTGTGAAAAATATAAAAAATGAATACAGAATCTGTTACTGCCTTTAACTTTTCTTACATTTTAGCTGGATATATTTGTGATTTAGTAAAATTATATATTTATTTTGTAGGTTTAATTTCACATTTTTAGTTTTTCTTCATCTTATTTGCATATTAAAATATAATTATGTTATGAAGTTCCACTGTTTATTTTTCTTTTCAGATTTGTGCCTACCATAGCCAAACAACTGATATTTTTTCTAATTTTCATCCAAGATTTCCAAAATTATCTTGGATAAGGAATTGGCTATTTTACACTAAAATTTATTTTAACCATAGTTTGCCAAATAAGCCAGAGTTCATCTTGCAAATGAATAAACATAGTTTGTATTGACAAGTCCTGCTTGTTTTCTACTAGTGCCTGGAAGCATTTTAAAAAATGGTCTTGCCTATTTTTTATGGGAATGTATCTTTTGTTTATTGTGTGTGGGTATGACTTCCTGTATTTGTTGTTTCTTCATCCAGAATGCTTATTCCAGGTGTACGTTTTTAATAGGATGTGTTCTTTACAGGATCTGGGAAATGGGGTGTTTTCCTTGTTTTTATTTTAGCCAGACATATAACATTGGATTTATATCTGTGTTTTGCCTCCATGCTCATAAATATGTTTGTTTGAGGGTGCTTGAAGGCATTGATATTGTGATGTGATATTAAATGCCTGCCTGTGTTTTTGCACTTAATTTTTATTTATTGAGTATGTTTACATGAAAGATGATTGGGATTTTTTAATACTTTTCTGATCAACCTGATTTCTTGTTACAAAATACATTTGGCATGTTCTGTGAAGTAAATATACAGCTGGTGTTTGGACAGGGCATCTACAACATATGATCAGGAGAGTCAAGATGGCAGCCACAGGAACAAAGTTCTTTTTTATGTATAGTGTGGTAGACTTGATTATATTGTCATAGCAGCCATCTTGACTTTTTTTAAACCATACATTATGGCTACCCCTACTTTTGGAAGCTGGATCCTATACCTGCCATAGTCAAGACAGGGAAAAATTTTGATTTCAGTCAATGGCAAGTTCTCTTGTGATCCATCTTTTTTCTTTATCTCTTATTGAGGTCATATTCCATCTTCATCTTCTAATGGGAAGAATTGTAAATCCAGAGATTGGATTGGGCAACCATTTGTCTGAAATTGTATAGGATTTCCTGCTTCAGCAGGGGTTTGACTAGAAGACCTCCTCCAAGGCCCCTTCTAACTCTGTTATTCTGTTAATAGTAACATCTGTGATTTTGGAGTAAAATACATCAAAATATTTAGTGTAGAACAGAGATATTTCTAAAATTCTGTTTTCACTTTGCCATTGTGGGGTACAGAGTATAGATTGATGAGGGGGAAAAATGAATTTCAACAACTGTAGAATCAGGCTGCAGCATAACAAAATTGACAAAAGTGGTCTAAATTCTTTCTGAATGCACTGTATTTTAACAGTAACATTGTTGACACAAAAATTCACTGACTTAGCCAGAAGGGAATTCATATACTTTATAAATATGTTCACTGTTAAGATATTTAAATTTAGCAACTGAGGCAGTGGGGTTGTGCAGTGAGCTAGAATACACAGTTGTGGTTAATTGATTGTAGATTGCTAGCTCCTGTATGAGGCAATCTGTGCTGTGATTGGTTGCTGTGGGTGTGGAGGAGTCCCCCCCTCCACTTTTTTTCCCTGTGTGTGCTCTATAGTTTACCTCACAATGCTCCTGTTTGCCTGAATATCTTGTTTGATATAAATATATTTATTTATATAAAACTGCATGTTCATGTCAGTATCCATAACTTCATTTGGACAGCGGCTGAGCAATTCCATGACACTGACAATGCTTTTAAAGAACACTGTTTTATCTTTAAGAGTAGTGCCATTTATATCAGTATTTAAATACTTTAAAGTAGTAAATGTCTACGGCAGGGGTGTCCAACTCAATTTTATTGAGGGCCGCATCAGGGATGTGGTTGATCTCAGAGCCCTGGGTGGGCATGGTGGACTGGGTGGGTGTGGCCAATTTGAAGCAACACACTGGGTGTGGTGACTGGGTGGGCATGGCCAGCTTGACGCCACTCCCCAAACTGCTGGCATGTTTCCTCTTTGCATTGGGTAGACCGGACCAAAGTGATGCAGGCCCGATGTTTTCTCTTTGGATTGGGTAGACTGGGCTGAAGCAACGCAGAATGGCCCCTTACATTTTCCAGGACAGCCCCGCGAGCCAGATCTGAGCAGATTGCCGGCTGGATCCGGCCTGCAGGCCTTGTGTTTGACACCCTCGTCCTATACTATTTCAAACAAGTGACTGTCTAGTCTCTTCCTAAAAACCTCCAGTGATGAAGCACCCACAACTTCAAGTAGATTCCTGCGCATGAGCTTTTTAGCAATGAATCGATTGAACCTTGTCTTTTATGTCTGCTTGAAGGGCCGCTAACAAGACCCAGGACCTCAAATGTGCCCTTGGTGGGCAATGGGAGAAGAAAAAAAGTTTTCCTCATACATCTATCTCTTTTCCTAACTGTGTAATCAAAAACCCTATAAGGAAAATCAACATGGTGATTTCAAGTCCCCATTAGTATTTATGTACTGTTAACTTTTCTTTCTCTTTCAAAATTCATTTATCATGTTTTTCTCTTTACGTTTCAGTTACAGAGGATTCTTATGCATGACACAACCGTTCCCTGCCTTGTTAAGCAATTTGACATTGCACTCAAAATAAGCCACAGATTAACTGGAAGGCTGGTAGACATGTTCAGCCCTCAAACACACATATGGAATTGGCTGATAAATAAGGACTGTTCCTTCTTGAAATTTTGAGTAAGTAAAAATGCCTCTCTCTGCATTCAAATTAATGTCGGTCTAACCTGAGATAAAACAAATTAAATTTACCCCAACTTTTTGTTCCAAATCAGGGCCTTTTTTTCCTGTACTTTACTTTGTAGATTTTAGACTAGGGGCATCCAACCTTGCCCACTTTTAAGACTTCAACTCTCAAAGTTCCCCAGAGAATTCTGGGAGTTGAAATCCACAAGTCTTAAAGGGGCCAAGGTTGGACATCCCTGTTTTAGATTTAAATAGAAAAATTCTGAATCTGAGAAGCCAACATTACGCTTCCTTCTGTGAATGAGAGAAGATTTGAGCACGATTGGGGGAATTCCCAAACTTATGAAAATTTCCCCCTCAAAAAAAAAAGCTTCTTGGGAGAAAGACCACTTGTGGAATGGAGGAACACATCACAGAGAATCCAGTGAAGACAGAGTGGCCAGAGAAAGTTTGTTAACAGCTAAAGGAAAACATGAAGGCTCAGAGGAAAGAATGAAGCAACCTGGAAAATTAGATGTTGCTTTTTCACTGGAAATGAAGGCAATTTATATACTGGTGACAGAATGACAGAGCAGTAACCAGGAGAAAAGTTGGCTATTTCTATCACGTGAGTGAAGCATCTGCTCTTTGGAGCTGCCTCTGACAGACCATCTGGGAACCAAAACCCATGAAAGAAATAAGAAAGGAACCCCCACTCTGCCAAGGACCTTGGAGTACTCATCTCTAATGATCTAAGTCAGGGGTGTCCAACCTTTCACCTTCCCTGGGCCACATTAGAAGATGAAAATTTGGTTTGGGCCACACATATAATAAATTATTATAAAATAATTATATTATAAAATTATATAATAAATTATAAATTATTTTTATTATTTATTATTAATTATTTATTAAAAATTATTTATTTTTTATTAATTTTCCGGCCAAATTTTGCGGGGTGGGGGGGGGGAGGGGGGGAAGAAAGCTAGCCCGCCTCGCGCCTACCTCTCCTCCTGCAAATGGCCCGGCTGGATGCGGCAGGACTGGAAGGCGAGGACCGGGAGGCTCGGTGCAGCAGCAGCAGCGGCGGCGGCAGCAGCGGCGGAGGCAGAAGCGGCGGCGGGGGCAGAAGCGGCGGCGGCGGTGGGAGCAGAAGCAGCAGTGGCAGTGGGGGCAGAAGCGGCAGTGGCGGCGGGGCAGAAGCGGCAGGGGCGGCAGGGGCAGCAGCGGCAGCGGCAGGGCAGTGGCGGCGGGGGGCAGAAGCAGCGGCGGCGGGGGCAGAAGCGGCGGCGGGGCGGGGGCAGAAGCGGCGACAGTGGCGGGGGCAGAAGCGGGCGGCGGGGCAGAAGCAGCAGCAGCGGCGGGGGCAGAAGCAGCAAAGGCGGCGCCCGCCTTTTCTGTTGCTGCTTGGCGTGGCGCTCGCCTTGCCCCGCCTCACGCCTGCCTCTCCTCCTCCTCCTCGCTGGCTCTTGCCAGAAGGTTGGGGTGGGCACTGGGCCGCATTACGAGGCGACCTGGGCCGCATGTGGCCCGCGAGCCGCGGGTTGGACAAGCCTGAGCTAGAGCATACAAAACATTTGCTAGATCAATTCTAGAATACAGCTCATCTGTCAGGAACCCGCATTGCATATTGGACATTAAGAGAGTCCAGAGATATTTTACGAGAAGTGTCCTCCACTCCTCTACTTGCAACAGAATACCTTATGCCATCAGACTTGAAATTTTAGGCTTAGACAACTTAGAACTATGCCGCCTTTGGTCTGACCTAAGCATAGTACATAAAATTATCTATTGCAATGTCCTACCCATCAATGACTACTTCAGCTTCAACCACAACAATACACAAGCACACAATAGATACAAACTCAAGGTAAACCGCACCAAACTCGATTGCAGGAAATACAACTTCAGCAAAAGAGTGGTCGGTGTCTGGAATACACTACCTGACTCTGGTTTCTTTCCCAAACCCCAAAAACTTTAACCTTACACTGTCTACTGTTGACCTCACCCCATTCCTAAGAAGTCTGTAAGTGGCGTGCATAAGCGCACCAACGTGCCTACCATTCCTGTCCTAATGTCTCCCTTTTAGTCATAATCATGTTTATACTTATATCTGTTATCTAATACATGCTTGACAAATAAATAATTGAAATGAAATCTCTTTCCTCACTTGCACACTGCTTCTCTTCTTATCATGCACTTCCTTAGTCTTAACATTTTGCCTTGGTCAAGTAGAGGCAATGCTTTTCTGTGGAAACAAAAGTTTTGCTTCTGTGGAAGCAAAAGTTGAAGAAGCCAGATAGAAAGGGTGATTATGTTTTTGAACTTTGGATTGGAGAAGATTTATAAGAATACAACGAACAATAACAACAAAAAAGACGATCATCAAAAAAATAAACCCAGAGAATGACTAAGCTTAAATTATCTTGCTTTGGACTCTATGGAGATTCTCAGCCATCTGTGTCATGGTTATTCCAAAGGCGCTTTTTTTTCAAGTGGCAATTGGACTTTCTGGTTTTTCTTTTTCTTTGAAGGCGTTTTGCTTCTCATCCACAAAGCTTCTTCAGCTCAGAGCTAAAGAATCTATTTGGATGAGAAGCAAAACGTCTTCAAAGAAAAACAAAAACCAGAAAGTCCAATTGCCACTTGAAAAAAAGGTGCCTTTGGTTTTAGGAAGTAAACATCTTAATTTGGTGCCTCGTCTATTTTACAAAAGAATATTTATATCTTCTAAAATGCTATGCAACAGTATAAATTTGCAATGAAAGAACTGAATCTGTTGTATCCTATCTGGTATTTTTACAATTATTTCCACTGGAGCTCTCGCCTCACAATCAGGAGGCTGTGAGTTCGATCCTAGGTAGAGGCTAATATTTGGAATAGACTCTCCTGCTCGAACAGGGGTTGGACTAGATGACCTCCAAGGTCCCTTCCAACTCTGTTATTCTATGTCTATGTCTACTTTCTACATTAAAGTGTATTGCTATATTTGTTCCATGTATAAGAAGAGTTATGGTGGACATATCTTCATTATTGTAGGTCCAATATGGTACCTGGTAGTGCCAGTCTATTCGTCTAATACGTCCATTGGTGTTGCCAGACTCCAGGTGTCACTTAATGGGCAGCTGCTTCAGCAAAGAAGAAGAATACAGAATGGGGGTCTAGAAGGAATAGAAAGCAATATATTGCTAAATTAATGTAACTGCTTATTTCACCATGGCAGCCATTTTGTAAGAGTATAGTATAGTACTAGATGCATCCTGTCCTCCTGGTATCAGTAGCATGATTCCATGTCAAGTAGATGCAGAATAATTTTCAACTTTTTGAACAAATGATAGTGACACAGACTGCAAATTGCCTAATAACATATAATATCTTGTTAAAATAATAAAACCGGTAAACTGAATTTAATGAACAGAGAATACTTGCTCTAGAATATAATTGTCTATAAGAGTAAAAAGCCTGGTTTGCAAACTACAAAATCTGGCTTAGAAAGAGACTATCACCAAAAGTAACCAAAAGGGAGTTCTTCATAAATGTTTTGAATGAAATGCATGTCAAAGAAGACCACCACATTCAATATTTTTAATGTTTATTTTCAATTTAATTTTTTTTAAAAAGGGAGTTCTTCATTACAATCTTTGTAATTCACACATAGCACTTCTCTGCTTCTACAGATCCTTATTTGAAATGTTCCATAGTTTATAGTTGTTCCCAGAAATTGCAGAAGATTGCTTCTATAATAGTCTTTTATTTTGATTGGCCCAATAGCATCTCCATCCATTGCTATTTGCTTCATCTACCAAGACTGATCATTTCGAGTTCCTTAGTTTTTAAACTCTTGTATCTTCTTTCAGGAAATACCAAGATAGGATCTCAAATTCCAGTAACCATTCCTTGGGTTTCAGCTATGTGGACAACATATGTGGGAACATCCTGGCTATAAGAATGTGAAGTCAGAGCACAAACAAGGGATATAGACTACCCAGAAAGACACATCCTATCCACCAACTGTCAAAAAACTCCAAAGAAAACTGGAGCTTTATGCTGTGATACTACTTTTATAAGAAAAGAGGCTGGATGCAGCCATCTACTGCATCCTTTGGAAGAAGCAATGACAAGCAAGAATTGGGGTTCTATAATCATAGAAATAGTCATCCTGGTACTGGAATTATACCCAGTCTGAAATGCAAGTGACTTTTAGGCTGAAGAGTAAGATATATATACTTAAAAAAAACAATAATGGGATATGGATGTTATTTATATTCTCCATCTTCTTTAGAAATCTCAATATGAAAAATGGAGGACTTGCAGAACCCTGATGTTTCCAATTGCCCAGCTCCATATTTGTATATAGCTTCAGCAGTACTTCAAGTATCTGGAATTTTATTTTATTTGGGGAGGGGGGTCATTGATTTGATAACTATTCAAAAATCCTCTAAGGTGTTTTGAGTAATAGAATAATAACAGCTTAACACAGCTCTGCAATATTTGCATATATTCTGATCGAGGAACATGGATTTAAACAGGCAGGGATCTAAGAAATTGGTAAGAAAGAGAAGAAGCTTTAGGAAGCTCAAACCAACGATTTTAATAGTTTAAAATACTGCATATTGAAATATTGTGGGGGGTGTAAAAGAGGGACAAGAGCTAGTGAGTGGTTATGTAACAGTGTCTGTTTTCAGTAATGGAAGGTTAAATGCTAAATGGCAAACTGTTTCCATTTCATTTTTCTTACCAGAGAAATCTATGCTGTTACTTTGTTTGCCTCTTCTAGTTGAAATAGAATTCGTTGTTGGCCAAGTGCGATTGAACATACAAGGAATTTGTCTTGGTGCAAATGCTCTCGGTGTACATAAAAGAAAGAATATGTGTGCACATACACACACACACATACACACAATTGAGTGAAAAAATATTTCTCATCAGCCATCTTGGCACCATCCTTTTTTAAACCTTACCCACTGAATGGACCCACTTTTAAATGCAATTTTCACAGCATGCAATAATTTAATGGTACTTCATTCTAATAAGCTTGTAAAATTGTCATCTACTATTAGGAGTCTGCTTCAGGAAGAATAGCTTGATGGATCTAGCTATCACCTTACTCCTCTGTACAAGGAGCATGCAGCTTCCTATTAAGTAAATACCTATATTTATGAATGTCTCTTCTAACATGGAAAAAAAGAAAATCTATTATTTTGCCTGAGGATGGCTGTTCATCCCCCCAAAGTTATCTGAAATAGTTCTACACTGAATTGCATCTTTTGAAGGACACAAATTTTTTAGACTTGGGTTTACTCAACAGACATGACTTCTTTTAGTTATTAATTTTGATTTGCATCAGTAAGTTTTCAATATTTTGCCCTACTTTTCTAGAACAGAGTTGGAGGCTTCATACCAGTTACTCTTTACATATGAGTCAAATGGCTATAACTAATCAAAATTATCTCCAACTCAGAGACCTTGAATTCAGTGGGTGAGATAGAATTGTAGCAAGCTGAATTTTTTTTCCTATGCATAGACAGACCAGATTCCTCTAATGGTCTGCCTAGTTGAGAGGAGGAGGTTTTTTTTGCTGAAGTTACTCTAAATCTGAAAGTCCAGAAATAGAAGAAATCTGAAATATGGGGCGGGGGGAGGTGAAACATAGATCAGATCTTTCCATATCTCTATTTCATATTTATTAGATTTTTGTAAATTTCATAGATCTTCACACATCCTATTAGTTATAAACAATTGAATTTTCAATTTAATAAAGTTCTTAAATTTTGCTGCTCCTAATATATTTCTTTTTGAAATTAAATTTACATTACTTATTGTTTGTCCATTTATGAGTGTATCAGTGTATATTATGAGTTTCTTGGCAGCACTTTGGGAAATGGTTTCCTATTGTTTTCTTCTTAGGACTGAAGGTGAACGACTTGTTCCACATTACCCATGATTCCTTCCATGCCTAAGAGGGAACAAAATGTCTAGTCCAGTACATTAACCACTACACAAAACTAGCTGTCTAGTTAATACAACAGCAGTAATAAAAAAAAGGTTTGATTTGATTATATGCCATCAAGCTGGTATTGACTCTTAGTGACCACATAGATCAGGGGTGGTCAAACTTGTGGGCTGAATGCAGCACGCGCTGGCCACCCCCACCCCCGGTTTAGTGAAGGGGGGGAGTTGTGATATGTCACGTGATGATGTGTCATTGTGAGTTTGACATTCCTGACATAGATGTATCTTATCCAGGATGGCCTGTTCCCACCTGAGCCCCTCAAGTTTTCTAAGAGTTTCTTACATATTGATTTTTTTTCTTTATATTACTTATTAACTATTATTTTATTATAACATTTCTTATTTCCCTTCTAATCATATATCTGGGTCTGAAAAAATCCTATTTTACCTACAGTAATTTAATATTTATTAGTACCAGAGAACATGCACTCTAGGAAAATCTTTCTTCACTTAAATGAAATAATAGTATATGCTAATATGCACTCTACATTTTTTTTATTCCTTTTGTAATTAATTGTGACATTCATAAGATTTCTCTGAATACTAGAATCAACGTGGTAAGCTTAGAGTATATGCCATCTGGATCTACCATGGAAAGGCCAATTATCTCTGTGGGTACTACCGTATATGTCTTGCACTTACACACTCATATTTTCCTATATTATCTGTGCAGTTTAAAAGAATGAGTGGAATTCCAGTGCATCTGTGAAGAAATATGGCCTGGATTGGTGATCACACCACAGGATGCATTACACTCTAACAGACACAAGCATTAGACATTTCTTAACAGGAAAAGATAAGTAACATCAGAAGAAGAGCCGCGGTGTTTCAAAAGGCAGTTTAGGAGACATTCTTCTTTCCTGTCATGAATTCACTCTCTTCAGTTTCTTTTCTCTTCTTAAATACTTCTCAGAGTCCTGAGTCTGAATATAGTCCCTTTTTTTGAAGATGTAGTAGACCAACAAACAAATAATTTTGTGCAGAGTTGACTATGTTTTCATTAAATATTTTGGGACAGTTATTATGGTCCAATAATATAAGTTTTTTTTACCTAATAGTTATATTATTTATGTTATGATTTTAGGTTTAAGGTTTTACACTACCTGGGTCCACTCAATGAAATAACTGCTTGAGTCAATTCTTTAAATAATATGATTAATACATTAGGCAATCTGTTTAGGTACCTTTTGTGGATTTGCAAAAGGTAATGTAGAATTTAATAGGTGGGACCATTTTGAAGTTTTTCTTTCCTATTTCCTATTATCACAATAGATAATAGATAAAATAGATAAAAGGTGATGTGTCACCTTTTAATTCATCAACTAAGAATCCAAAAGAGAGCCAAATGGGGATTTTAGGTGTCAAAGTAACATCTTTAAGGCATCTTTTTCTACCTATTACTTCACAGAATCTCTCCAGAGCAAAATATGTGATTTTATTTGAAATCTTTATTCTATTTTATATATTTATCCCGAGTCAACATTATATTGCAATAAGAGCATCTTGGAAGAATCTTAAAGAATATTTAAAGAACCAAAAAAATATTTTTATGCAGTATTTTTAGACATTTAACATTGTATATATGGCAGAAGCACGAAATCTATTAAAATTCTATTCATTTAACTAAGAAAATTATACCAGCAGTGACTTGTATGAGAAATCTTGGGTTTTTTTTCTTTTATCTGTTTTTTTCTTTTAATGAAAATATCAGATAGAATATGGGAAAATATTCTAAAATGTGAATCAAATTAGAAAGCATTTACTGGAAGGGAACCCAGTGAACTTAATCGTTTATTTCTGAGTGTTGTACCTACACCATAGAGTTACACTGTTAATCATTCTTGTGATGCGTTAGGGGAGTAACTGTTAGTGACTACTTGTTCTACAAACTGGATGGGTGTATCCTCCAGTTTTGTCTCCCAATGTGCATGCACTTTTATTCTCAAGATCAAAAGTTCCCTGTTGCAGTGGTCTTATTTTCACAGGCATCCTTTCTTACCATGTCTTTGTTAAAAAAGACAATAGATTCTTGTGTCAGTCTTATTGGCACCAGTTTTGTATAATACAGGAAACACCATTTCCTTTTAGTACTGGAAAATTAACTTGGATCATGCTTTCCCCTTTTTATTGCTAATCAGGACACACCCCGGGAAACCTGGCTTTGTGGTTCTGGAAAAAGGAAGGGAAGCAGCATCTGAATCCATTCTGAATTATTTTCCCTGAAACTCTACCTTTTTAACAGCGATGGAAGGTTATTTGAAGAAACTAAACCCAACATATTGGCCATATACAGGTAGTCCTTGACTTACAACAGTTCATTTAGTGGTCATTCAAAGTTGCAACGGTACTGAAAAAAGTGACTTATGACCATTTTTCACAGTTGCAACCTTTATAGCATCCCCATGATCATGTGATCAAAATTGCCAGATGCTTGGCAACTGGTTCGTATTTATGGCTATTACAAGGTTATTTGAACACCTTTTGCGGCCTTTTGACAAGCAAAGTCAATGGGGAAGCCAGACTGACTCAGCCACCCAGTTACTAACTTATCAATTGCATTGATTCACTTAACAACTCTGGCAAGAAAGGTCGTAAAATGGAGCAGAACTCACTTAACAAACGTCTCAATAACAGAAATTTTGGGCTCAATTGTGGTCGTAATTTGAGAACTACATGTACTGTAGACATAGAGCATCTTTTATCATTTATCAGGGTTTAAGATACAAGGCATTGACATAGGGCAACATTCCAGAATTCACCTACTCAAAGAAAGATTGATTGAAAGATTGAAGGAGAAGATGGTAAACAGCACCATTCCTTCTTTTCCCCATTTAAATCTTTTTCGATTGATTGTGTGCCATCAAGTCATTTTTCATTCCTAGCAACCACATAGATCAAGAAGAAGAAGAAAATGCTTCTTATATTCTATAAGCCTAGAAAAACAATCATGAATGTAATGATCAAGCATTGATTCTGAGCCGTGGTGGCACAGTGGTTAGAGTGCAGTCCTGCAGGCTACTTCTGCTGACTGATGGCAATTTGGCAGTTCGAATCTCACCAAGCTCAAGGGTGGATTCAGCCTTCCATCCTTCCGAGGTTGCTAAAATGAGGACCCAGATTGTTGGGGCAATATGTTGACTCTGTAAACTGCTTAGAGAGGGCTGTAAAGCACCGTGAAGTGGTATATAAGTCTAGGTGCTATTGCTATTCTGTACTCTGACATTTTGTGACATTGAGACAGACAAGCAATCAAATAAGCCAATGGAATGTACTGGTGCTTGTGAGTAGGAGTAATTAATAAATGTTCTGATTTGCTTCCTTGGAACTACAAAATGGATGTATTAAACCACCATCATCTTAGTTTTCCAATCTGTTTTATAGAAACTTTATCAGATTGTCAAGCAGAGGTGGTATTCAGCAGGTTCTTACCAGTTCTGGAGAACCTGCAGCGGAAATTTTGAGTAGTTTGGAAAACCGGTAAATACCATCTCTGACTGGCTCCGCCCCTATCTATTCTCTGCCTCCCGAGTCTCAGCTGATCGGCTGGGTTTTCTTTGGTTGCCCTGCACAGGAGAATGGAGCTGGAAAGCAGGTTAGTGGTCTGGGGATGGGATGGGGATTTTGCTTTAACCTTCCTCCAGGAGTGGGGAGGGAATGGGGATTTTACAGTATCCTTCCCCTGCCACGCCCACCAAGCCACACCACACCCACCAAGCCACGCCCACAGAACTGGTAGTAAAAATATTTGAATCCCACCACTGTTGTCAAGAGTTCCTGGCGTGCCTTAGTGTAATCTTAAAACAGGGTACAAAAAGTACACTTTGGAATTTTCAATAGGCTCCATTGTGCTTTTTGTGATCCCCAATATAGCCAGGCAGATACACACAAATGGGGGGGGGGGGGAGTGGGGTATTAAGCGTAACACATATTCTGCAAGCCTTGCGGATTATAATAACAGACAACTGGTGTCCATCTTCTATCTGCAGGCACTTCGTGCACATTCCAAACCCTGATAATATCCAAAACTGAGATTCTGGCCACAACGACTTTTGTTTAAGCACGTTGAAAGCATCCTGAAACCAACAGAAGTTGCACACTTCAACTTGAAGTATATTCTATTGCTTCTTAAATGTGTTTCTTCATTATCAGAGGTGTGTGGGTGGCTGCATGTATTAATTATGCGCGCATGGGCACACTCACATTTGGTAGATGACTTCTACTATACCAGTGTGATGTAATTTAGAGAAAGAACCCTAGAGTTGAAGACAGAAAAATAATCCTTGATCAACAGGGTGGGTGTGATTTTCTTGCTCCTAACTTTGCTTATAATTATTCAAATCACCCTATTACATTAAGAAAAACAAGATAGGAACTCCAACTTTAACCACATTAGCCCAAAGAAGCAATTGCAACCTTTTCTTTTTTTTCCAATACTGTTTTAAGATTGTGGATTCCTGTTTCTTTTCAACAGCCCACCGGAGAGAAAAAGCAAAATCCGTTTATAGGTACAATATTAAAATACATTTATAAATATATTCAGAGAGGTGGTGACAGATTTTTTTCTTCAACCATAAAGTATCTTGTAGAACAAAAAGTAAACAGGTCAGTACTATAACCCACCTCCTTTCTGCCTTGAACCTTAGTTCTTTGGGCTGTAGTTTTCTTAGGTTGAAATTTACAAAGGAACCTTCTGACTCAGTGGGAGGAAATATCTTGATTGCATCAGTAGAGTAAGATTCCATTTTCCATTCTGAATCAAATTAACTTTTCCTGTCATCATAATTTTCTACTCTATTTTTTTTAATCAAAGGAAGTGAAATGTTAGGTAGGGAAGGAAAAGCAAGTTTAAAATAACTACTTTGGTTTTAAATATAAAATCAAGTCAATGAATTACTTGGCTCTTTAACATAAAAGCATCCTTAAAGCTAATCTTTAGCAAACATCTTAAATGTTTGCTTAAATGAGCTGTGTTGAGTTTTGTGTGTTTTTTTAATCTACTTATTTATACAATTTACATAGCTGCCCATTTCATTGATGGGACTTTGGGCAGCAAATAAGAAATCAGAAAACAATTCAATGAATGAAAAAAGAAATTACAACCACAATGAATCAATGACACGTGTGAAAGGACATAGACCCGACATCTCACAATCAATCAATAAATTAAAAAACAAAAACAGGAGTCACAAACCAGGCAATCAACGGGGTTCACGTCCAAATGCCTGGAAGGACTGGTTGAAAAATTGGCCATTTTCTTCATCATATGCTTTAATTCAAGCAAGTGTTGCGGATTCTTAAACAGAAAAAATGACATACAACCCAGTTCCTCTACATCAGGGTCCCAACCACCGGTCCGGACCGGTCCCGGTCTGTGGAACAAGTCCTACCGGGCGCTGGCTTGCTGGTGCCGCCATCTTGTTTTGATGAAAAAGTGCTTCCGGTGAGCTTTTCTGGGTGCTCATCCGGAAGCACTTTTCATCAAAAAGATGGCGGCGAGCGCTCGGTGAGCTTTTCTGGGTAGAAAGCCATTTCTACCCGGAAAAGCTCACCGAGGCATGGCGCCGCCATCTTGTTTTGATGAAAAGTGCTTCCGGTGAGCTCACCAGAAGCACTTTTTCATCAAAACAAGATGGCGGCACCCAGCTGATGTTGGTACTGGGCCGCGCCATAAAAAAGGTTGGGGATTCTTAAACAGGCGTAAAAGGTTGGGGATCACTGCTCTACATCTATTAAAATCAAACTGTGAATCAGTCTTTGCCCAGAGAGTCTCTGGTCTACTTATTTCTAGCTAATGAGGGCTGTCATGAAGAATACATAATATAGTCGGCCCATCTGGATTTGAATTGGTTTCTCATTTTCTCAGCGTTAGGTTTGCTTCAGTTAATCCCAACAATTTTTTTTAATAAAAGTTTTATTGTTTTTTAAGACAAACATAGACAAACACAACATAAAAACATCAAGCCATCTTCCATATATATACATACAGTGTGTCGGTTGGTTTACAAATTATTTTGTGCTTCCACTTTATAGTCTTCACTTACAATTACATTGTATATGTTCTTGTATTGTCAATCAAATATTCCAAAATACATTAATATCATTGTTAATCAATCACTTGACTATACTATTATTCATTCATGTTTTACAAGGTAATCCATATTTTACTTAATTTGTTTTATAGCAGTTCATATTATCATCTCAAATCTATCCTATAATCATTTTGTAGATATAATAAATATAATACATCTTTATACATTCATTATATTCTAAAAATCTACATATTTCATTACCATGTTTTATTGTCTAACCATTGATAGAATAGATCCCAAATCTTATAAAATTCAGTTAGTCCCAACAATTGATTTTGATATTTAGAGGCACTTACTTAATAAAGTGGATGGAAACGTTGTATTCCCTCAAAGAATGATTTTTTTAAAATCATGTCCTCGTAATTGTGTGCTGCCAAGGAGCATTGGTAAAGAGATTTAGCATAGGGAAGAGGCTATCCTTCAGGTTAGTGCATCCAGATAGGTGGATTGTCAGTAAAGGCCCTGACCTTTGGGGCTTTCTGGAAATTAAAGTCCTCACATCTAGAAGTTGCCAAAGTTGGGAACAGAGTTTAGGGAAATGAAATCATTTCCTACAGAATAAGAAAATGATTTTATATTCTTATGTGATGGGACTCAGTTGAGATTTCTATAGCTTAAGAGGATGTGATTTTAAAAAATATTTTATTCTTCCCATAAAACCTGGATGTAAAATAATATGGTCCATTGGTCAGTTCATGGTCCATTTTAACACGTGGGATAGATTTTTACACTCTTTCCACTACATTCTGGAAATATTTTAAAATTGGGAAGCTTTTTTTTTTTTAAATTGTCATCCTGGTTCACATACAAGTTGGTTTGTGGGACTCAAGAAATCTACGTCATGTTCTTGGCTCCTTCATTAGCTTCCTATGATACTGGATTGATTGCTTTAATTTCCATGTGTTTTCACTTCCTTTTTTTTTCAAATTAAGGATTATGATCTTTGCTTATCTACCAAATACATTGAATGTAATTTACCATAATGAGCCTTTATTCATATGTTAATTAATAGAATTAATTAGTTTCATTAAATGTTTTTTAAATATGTTGTTTATTGGGTAAGCATCAGGCCAAGTGTATTATAATTTAAGGCTAAAGGTTCAAATATTACTTTGAGTAATAAAGGTAGGTCAAACAGGTGGGATTTTTTTGGGGGGGGCAACACCAGTATTTGGAAAATTACACAAAGTGGATGTTAGATAATTAGGGCAAAATTATACTCCCCTTCTTTCCACTGTTAGGGTGGTGCTGGAGATAATTCTTCAGTTTTAAACATGGTATTTACCCTTTTGTAGAGCTTTTGTGTTTTTTACACCACAGCCAAGCACAAAATCATGTTTTTGGCTTTTGTGGACAAAACAAAACGAAAGAGTTCCAGAGCCTCCTGTGGCTTGGCTTATTCAAACACCTCCACATGGTGCAATTCTTGTAAGGCATGGGTAAAAATTAGATTTTCAAATTAGTGCCAGTTTGGCATCAACTCTCAGTGAGGATGTGGACATTTATGTGCTTCTCAAAAATACAGTCATATCACGGTCACAGCTTTCCACTGTTTTGAAGATGGAAAATATTTCATAGGCCTGAACATTACTCACTATTTGGTGCTGTAAGGGGAACAGATAAGTAGAGTTGTCTATATGTGAGTGGACAGATACTCTGGCCCTGGAATAAATATGGGTGTGTCTTATTAGCAAAAGTTTTGAAATTAATTAGTCATTATTATCCATCTATTATGACAATAAACCCTTCAGGCAAAGTCATAAACCTGACATTCTTGAAACGTCTTTAAGAGAATCTGAGCTATTATATTGAGTGTGATTTTTTTAAAAAAAAAATGATTTATTGTTTTAATGTGCTGCTGATTAATTGAACTCATCCAGCTTCCAAAAGTGGAGAATCATTGATCTGCAGCTTGCTTTGATTCTTTAGTATGATGGAATTGACTTATGAGCTCCTATTGATGTATAGCCCACCTCAAGGAATGCGGAAGAATTTATAAAAAATTATTTTTGTTTGTTCGTTTGTTTTACTGCCTGGCAAGCATTCAGTTGAACAAGAACAGGCAGCCCAGCAAAAAAATCTCATATGGAATATCACTTGAAATGAATGGGAGCTGTGCAAAATCTTTTAGAATACAATTCAAAATGGAAAGTCTTTTTTGTTTTGTTTATTATTATATTTATAGCTTTCCTTTCTGCTTAGATTTTACCCTGATGGTGAAGATGATTTACATTGTTGCATATTCAGGGCAAGTAAAAACTTGATTCATTTAATTCCAAAGGCAACTTTATATGTTTCTGGCAACACTATACTATTATTTCTGTTATAAATTATATTATGCAGTTTTTATGTCTAGCCTTGCAAATGCATTTCATTATTTCCCACTTCAGAAGTGCATTTCATTTAATTATACCTGCCAGTGTAGTATCAGTTAGAAATGTTTGTGGATTCCTCCAGTAAAGTCAAGTCTCTAGGCATAGATAGATAGAGCTTTAACGAAGCTTCCTAAGCTGCAGTTAAATAATAAGCAAAGGCAGGAATAAAAATAAAGAGAGGGTTGTTTTTTTAAACCATGACGCTAAATCTATTTTACCCTTTGCAAATTCAGGTTGCTTATTCATGATGGCTAGCAATGTATCAAATCAGATTTCCTGCAATTTGTTTCATTCACAAGCTTTCTAGCCTTTTTGTTTTAATTTCTAGGTACTGATTTTGAGCTTCCTGTAAAGGCCAGTGGGCATACAATCATGGGCAGCTTTCCTTTAGTCCCAAATGTCTAGGACAGCAGCCATAGCTCCACCTGAAAAAGTCCCTGTGGTGTTTTGGTGTCTTCTTGTAGATCAGGGGTCTCCAACCATGTCAACTTTATGGCCTGTGGACTTCAACTCCCAGAATTCCCCAGCCAGCTGGGAGTTGAAGTCCACAAGTCTTAAAGTTGACAAGGTAGATTGAAGCCAAGTGTGAGAAGCCGGGGACGTTCTCGAAAGATTGACCTACACGCCTCAGGATAATGCTGAAGAATCCAATGCGAGTCAGTCACTGGAACCAAAGGTTTATTCTTCCAAGCTTTTGGGCTCCTGAAGGGAACTTCTCTCTCTCCACAATATGTGCACTGAGCTTTTCTACGAGTTATAGTTATATGGTTTTACGTACACTTTGTCCCTATGGTACCTAAGTAAGTGCAACAGGGAACAGATTTTAAACATTTCCTTTCAGCAAAGTACCAGAGGAAACTAAGAAAAATTACACTTCGGGACAGCAAGGCAGGGCATAACCTGACTGGAAGAGTAACTTGCTAGTGCTTATTGTAGACTTGCTCAGGCTTATTATTTACTACTCTTAATTGAGGGTAAAACATCCGGGGGAGCCTCACCTTCTCGGATTAGCAAATTGGATGAAAAGCCACATGACATTTTCCGTCCTTTAATGAAACGCGTTCATCGGAAATGGGGCTGCCAGATTTCCCCCGGTTTGTTTGTTTGTTTGTTTGTTCCCGAATCAGCCACGGATCAGGCGCTTGGGCTCCGCTGGTGGACCTCCAAGCCGAAGTCAGGCCAGATCTGGAGATTGCGCTATCAGCAGGAGGGGCGGGAGAAGAACGCGAGTCGTGAGTTTCCATCACAGAAGTGAGAAGCCCCGCCTCGAGAAAGAAGCCAGCGAAAGCTCCGGGCTGGAGTAACATCCTGGAGGGGGAATTTCCTCCGAGGTCGATGTCCTATAGGGGGGTTGGGGGAACCTTCGGAGATAACCAGCGGGTGGTGCAATGGGAGCGCGTCACCGGGAGGTTGAGCTCTTGACAGATGGAAGGCGGAGGAGCTCCTGAGATAGGTGCCTTCCCGTTTCCTTTCCCCAAAAGGGTGTGTCACGCCTTGGGTGTCGGGCTTGCCGAGGAGGTCTCAGCTCGCAAAGACAAAAGCTAGGGGCTCCCCTTCTGCATTGCAGTCCCGTCGCTCAAAGCAAACACTTGCTTTCCCGGGAGTGTAACGTGTAGAACGTCCAAACTTCAGAATCAATATATCCGTAGTTCAACCCTGCGTTTTGCAAGTCTCCGGGTTGCGAATGCACGTTATGCAGTGGCGGATTAAGGCTCACTTGGTGCCCTAAGCACTAACCAATCTTGGTGCCCCACCTCCTTTGTACATACTGGACAAACGAAGCCAAGCTTAGGCTACATAAAAGTTTTTGTACCCTGCTTCTCCCATGGTCCCCTTTGGGCCTGGTGCCCTAAGCACGTGCTTAGTCTAATGGTTAATACACCACTGGCGTTATGGCAAACAAGTGCTCGACCTAAGAGAGGTCTTTGTCCTGTCTCCTTAGGGCAGCGGTCCCCCCCCACCCAAACTTGGCAACTTGTAAGACTTGTGGACTTCAACTCCCAGAATTGAAGTCCCCAAATTCTGGGAGTTGAAGTCCACAAGTCTTCAAGTTGCCAAGTTTGGGGGGACCGCTGCCTTAGGGATTCGACCAGTGTCCCCCGATCTGGTGTGGATAGAGGAAGGGAAACCCATGGAGTCACAGGCCCGGAGCCCCATACCTGGATGCGGTGAATCTTAAAGGTTGAGATGAATCAATGCTTTCTAACCAAAGGATCAATTAAAAAAAAAAAAAACACCCCAAGGAACATTTCGAAAATAAGTTTAATGGACAGGCAACATGGTGGGAGGGGGAAAAAAAAAAGCTGCGAGGAAGGGGACTGAAATGTCGGCCACTTCCCAAAAGTCCAGAAAACTGCCCCCTCCCGCTGTCCCTCAAACTGGAAAAGCCTATTTGGAAAAAAGATGCCGTTTGGAGTTGCGACCGTCAGCAAAGTCCATTCTCTCCCTGGGCGAGGCGAGTTACTAAAACGCGCAATCAACCTCTGAGCATCTCGACCGAGGCGGCCCGTTCCCTCCTTTCGTCGGGCAAGAGAGAAGTTAGAAAGTTTGCCTGAAACGCAAAAGGGGAAAAAAAATTGTGCCCGAGACTGAAGATCCCGAAGGTGCCTCGTTGATTTATCTCTGTATTTCACAATGTGTCCATTGGCAAAGAGCCTTCCTAGGGGCCAAGGAGGACGGCGGGGTGCGTGTGCGCGCGCGTGTGTGTAGGGTTGGGTGAGGGAAAAGCTCCCCTACTTGGGGAGAGAATATCCTTCAGAGCAAGCCTGGCATAGCAGCGCTCCCACCCCCACCCACCGGTCCCCAAGATCGCTCCGCTTCCCCCTCCCCAACGTGATCCAAGACGATCCCGAGCGTGCCAGAGAGGAAGAGTCGTGCTCCCGGTTCCCAGATGGAAACGTGCCCGAGAGAGCATTCGCTTTCTTTGCCCCGCCAGGAAGCATCGCTGCAAATGGGAAGAAGGGGGGAGAGAGAGAGAGAGAGAGAGAGAGACCAAGTGACGTGAGGGGAGGGGGCGTGATGGAAAGGAGGATGCGGGCTGGGAAGTTATAAAGGAGCTGAGCCCGGGGAGCAAGGCACCCTTCGGATACTGCCGCGAGGTGTGGATCCCCCCAGCTGCCTTCAGAGCCCGGCGCGCTTGAGGCTCTCGCTGGCTTAGAAGAAACTTTCCTCTGCGGCCGCCGGGCGAGCGAGCGAGGGAGCGCTTGGGCTCGACAGCGGCGAAGCGCATCTCGGGCAGAGGGCAGCCGTTTCTCTCCCTCCCCGGTGGCGTTTTCCCTGTGGCGGCATGTTGAGCTGGAGTCTCCCTGGAACCGTGCTGGGCGGGCTGCTGGGTTTCTGCCTTCTTCTAGCAGGTAAGGGCGAGTCTCTCATCCACCCACCCCATCAGCCGTCGCCCTCCGCTTCCTCTGGACCCGGTGCCGACTCGGAGCAGGACTAGAATGGTTCCAGGGCGGGACGGAGGGATTGAGGGGTGTTGGAGGGGGGGGTCCGGCGGGGCGCACCGTAAGCTCCGAGCCTCGTGGTTTCTAGCCCCCGTACGCCCGGGTTGGGCGAGTCTTGGTCCCAGAGGACCAAACGCTCCTCTTGGCGATGCGAGCCCAGCTTTGGCTTGGCCACTCCTCTTGCACGGGGCTCGCTTCCAGAGTGCGCCGGGACGGGCGCGGAAGAACCGAATCCTAAAAGTTCCTGGATCTCTCCTATCCGCCCCTTCTCCCCACCCTCCCCCGGCTTTTCCGCGAAGGCACCTGCGGGCGTAGAAAGGGCCGCGAGGCGGAGCGCGCTGAAAAGGCTTCCCTCGTTCGAGGAACGCTTGCCCGCCGCTGGAACTCGCAGCATAGATAATAAGCGCGGAGGCAGATGGTCTGGGGCTTCCTTGCTATTTTGCTGAGCCGATCCTTGCTTTTTCTCCCGGGGGAGGGAGGGAGGGAAGGGAGGGGGGCAGGGCAAAGGAAAACCATCCCTTCCTGCTCCCCGGGGACGGGGTTGTGGCTCTGAACGAGCTGGTGCTTCTGACGATCTGGACCATCAGGGCGAAGGGATTGTCCAGTTTTAGGAAAGTCTTGGGATGCCCCAAATGCATATAGACTTGGGACGTGTATAGCATTATTTCAGGATGCCCTTGGCACTTTCACTCAGATGGGTGAAAGACAACCGTGTCTGTCTATGCCAGGGATCTCCCAACTTGGGCAACTTTTAAGACTTTGTGGACTTTAAACTCCCAGAATTCCCCAGCCAGCCAATTTCCCCATGCTAACTGGGAAATTCTGGGAGTTGAAGTCCACAAAGTCTTAAAGTTGCCAAGTTGGGAGATCGCCGGACTAGGCGAATTGTCTAAAGCAGAGCAGAACTTGGCTGGGGGGGATTTGGACAACAGGTTCCTAGGAAAAAGCGTCCTGGTTTTTGTTATCTACCGCGACAGGTGATGAAACCACGGACGCCTCGGCTTGGTACAATAGAAAATCAGATAACTTTGTACGCCTGGCTTCACGAAGGGTGTGTGTGTGTGTGGGGGGTGTCATCTAAACCGAGCATAAAGTTTTGTATGGAGCAAAACGGGGTTCTCGTGCTTTAGTGCGGTGCAAAAACCGAGGCATCGTGGCTTATTCAACAAACCAAGATGGGGTAAAAAAATGAGCGGCTAAGGCTAATCCCTGTGCCCCCCCCCACTCCTCCTCCGTAAATCTGGCTCTGGGATGGGAACCCAAGCGGCTCTGCAAAACAACCCCGCAAAGACGGGAAAGTCTTGGGAAGAATGTGAGGCTTGATTTTTCTTTTGGAAAGAAGGAAGATGCAGTGACTTGCCGGCTTCTTCTCCCGATCTGGCCGCAAGACAGAGTCAGCCAGCCTCCAGGAAAGAGAATTTACTAAATCAGAGCTCTCCAAACTTGGCAATTTTAAAACTTTTTTTCCTCCCAATTTTTTTTTTATTTTTACATACAATAAATCCATTCCATTTCAACCGTGTGTCGATTAGGTACATATTTAATGTGCTTACAATTAATAATAATACTTTTCTTATCAATATAACAATATAACAATAATCGCATTCCCCTATGAATAATATAAGTACTATCCAATATATCCATTTCACCAGATTCTTTTATTGCTTTAAAACTACATATAATCCATTTTAATTTATTTTATTTTCTAACCATTGATAAAACAAATCCCATACCATGTAATATTCAGATACTTCCTTTTCTTTGAGTTCTAATGTTAGTCTATTCATTTCTGTACATTCAAATATTTTTTCGATTGCTTTTCCTTCTATCGGTATCTTATCACTTTTCCAATTCTAAGCAAATACAGTTCTAGCTGCTGTTAAGACGGCAACTTTAAGACTTGTGGAATTGAAGTCCACAAGTCTTAAAGTTGCCAAGTTTGGGGACGTCTGTGCTAAATGGTCTGGACAGGCAGGGATTTACATGGCAACCCACTGCAGTGTTTTTCTTGATGAGCTTCAAATACCTAGGCAAGGGGGGGGATTGTCCATGGGTGCTGGAGGGGGGAACGACCAAACATTCGGCTCCCCAGTGCACTGAACCGTGGAAGGAGAAGCAACCAGTGCCTGGAAAGAGGCTGGGAGAAAGAGAGAGGAGGCCCAGGAGACACCTGCTGGGACCACACGCGAGGGGGTGGAAGGGGGATAGAGACCATCGACTGTGACCTGCAGTTGGGTTGGCTGCGCTCTCCTACTGGAGAAATATATTCCCTGGGGAGCCTTCGGGAGGAGTGGGGCATCCTCAGTGGGGCTGGCTTACAACCCTGCAAGAGAAGATGTAGCTGGAGAAGTGAGAATGTGGATGAAAGATGATTCCCCTTAACCATGAAGCAGACCAAGCACGTGCTTAGGGCACCAGGCCCAAAGGGGGGCACCACAAAGTTGAGAAAGAAAGAAAAAAAACCAATGGAGATTTGTAAAAAAAAAAAATCTTGTACGTACAAAGGAGCAGGACATCAAGATTGGTCAGTGCTTAGGGCACCAGCGAGCCTTCATCTGCCACGGATTCCCCACAGTGCCAAAATAAATACCGGGGGATTTCGGAGCGATGAGAGGAAGTACATCTTTATGCTGTTGTATTTAATCTGTAAAAGCCAGATGATGGGATGCTTTGGAAAGGAAAGAAAGTGGCTAAGGACTAAAGCGAGAGAAGCTTTCAGGCCTTAGGCAGCACACCTTAATCGATGGCTGCTGGGAAACAAAGCAAAACAAAAGGAGACCTCTGCAGCTGTCCTCTCTGCTGTAAGGTGCTCCCTGAATGAGTTTGGTTAGCCGTGGCTGGACACACACCTGCCCATCTGATGTGCCTGTGGCTTGACCCTTCAGGATCTCTTAAACATATTAGTACTTATGACCAGAGTAACTTCCCTCCCTCCCTCCCCAGTCCTCTGAACCAGAGGTATCCAACCTTGGCAATTTTAAGACTAGTGGACTTCAACTCCCAGAATTCTCCAGCCAGCATAGCATAGCTGGCTGGAGAATTCTGGGAGTTGAAGTCCACTAGTCTTAAAATTGCCAAGGTTGGATACCTCTGCTCTGAACCATTCAGCTGAAGTGTTCCTAGTTGTTCTATTCCATAAAATACTTTCCTTCCTAATATAACCTTAGCTGAAGAAAAAAAAAGGCAGCAGTATTCAATGCACTAGTATTCTTTGGGAACTCATTCACATCTTATGGTTTGCTTAATTATGCAATAATTAATTGAATAATCCACAAGCAGATGGGTTCACCTGACACACTAAACCAAAACCAAATTTTGCCTTAGTGCAATATGTGAATGGAACGATAGGGGTTTATCTCTGAAGAGATATTCCAGGATGAGGAATATTTCTGGAGTTAAATATAATTCTCTTTTAAAGTATGCCAATATTGCATAGTGCTTGTGCAGTAAAAATAGTTTGATGATAAGGAAACATTTTTTGACAGTGTTGTTTAAAGGCATTGAAGTTAATTGTCCATTGGATAACACCTATTTTGGTCAGAATGGGTTCTGAATGTAAAAATGTTCCTTTCCAATTAGTATACATGAAAATTATATATCACTTCTCAGGGATGTGTAATTCTTCGAAAAGTATTACTATTGGAAACACACAGGGTTGAGGAAGCCCTATGGTTAGTCTACTGTTTTATATTTTAAAACAACACATTGGGAATGCTAGCAGCGCTTTAAGTTTCTCTTTAGAGAAATAACCAAATCTAATGTTGGTTATTCTTATTCTTGGCATTCTGCTAAGTGATTTTTTTTCTCTTAAAAGAAGCAGATCATAGTAATTTACTGTATAGATCACACACAAATATTGTGTGTGAAAGTTGATAAAATCCATAGTAGAGTCTTTAATTTCTTAAGTTCATAAAAGCCAAAGTGAAAATATATAATTGATACTAAACTGAGAACTCAGGTATTAAATATAGCTATTAGATGGGAAAACGATATCTCTAGGGTGGGGAAGGGATTGAGATAAGTAACATCTACTGCATTTTGGGGTATGGCCTAGCCAAAGACACATATTTCAGAATTGGGAGCAGCAACTCCATTGCTAAGTAGCACAATCATAAAGTGAAGTGTCACATGATTGTGACTGATTTACAACATAGTTGGTTAGTTCCAGTTGTGGTCATTAGTGCAATGTCACATGACCACAATTTGCGAGTCCTGCCAGCTTCCCCATTGGCTTGTCGGAAGCCAGATGTGAAGTTGCAAAGGACCATCATGTGACCACAGGAGGCTGCATCCATTGTAAAAGCGCACCAGTTGCCAAGTCCCTGCAACATAATCATGTGATTGTGGGGACACTGTGATGGCTGCAACTTCAAGACTGGTCTAAGTGTTGTAACTTTCAATGGTCAGTGAACAAATGGTCAATAAGCAAAGACTGTAAGTGTATTTTATTCAAATAGTGAACAATAGTAAATATATGATGTACATATACATAATTTTAACTTTTAGAGAACTGTATTTAGTAAGTAATCCATTAAATACTGCAACATGATGGAGACCAGAAGACGTTAGTGGTGTTGATAGTTGGTGTGTTGCATATTGTTTCTTTAATTGATGTGCAACACTTATTTTGGAATAAGTAAAATATGACATACATGAGCACATATAGCTGGTGTTTGGAATGGATAATTGATTTTTAAAATGTATTTTTCTTCCCACCCACCGCCACCAATGATGCCTTTTTGTATTCAGACTGCATAGGGATGTTTGAGTAGACTCAAAAAGATTGCTTAACATTTGAGAACAATCAAAGGAATCAAATTATTATTGAGCATAGATATATATGAAACTGTATGTATTTTCCAGTGATACAGTCTATATCTGAAATCAATTCAGGTAGATAACTTGGACTGAAATAGATCTAAATAAATTTTAGATTTTCTTTTTTGTCCATTAGAATACCACACAGTATCACTGAATCCTTGCAGAAAAAGACTTATTTAAGGATCTATATATGTTATCTTTTTTTCCCATTGCAAGACTCAAATGTCTGAGCATTTTTTAAAACAATGATCTAATCTAAGCTAGTGCATCACCACCCACTGTGTGTTTCTGAAGCAAAAGAAACTGGCTGGAAATGAACAATAAACATTTGCTTCTTTACAGATGGGAAAAATTGAATTGAATGAATCCCTCCACTGATGCAAGAATGAATTGCTCGGGATCTCCTTGATGTATCTGAAATTATTTTTGTTTAGATATTTGATTTATGTTGATGGTATTTTAGAGAGGATCAACCAGAGAGATTCTGGTGGAATGTTAAAAGAATGTCCTAATGATTGAAGCTATTTGACAGTAGAACCAATTACTAAGCTTCATTTTGCTAGAAATTTCCCCACAAAAACTGGATTGACAGTTTTCAAGATTGCTTTAATCTTTATTCTTGTTCTTGAGAAGGAGATTGGACTCAATGCTGTCAAAAGCTCCTGCCAACTCTCTGCTTCCAAAATAGTGCCTCTATTGAAGATACTTTCAGTTGAACATAGTGAAGATTAGGAGAATAAAGAGACACGGGGAAAGGATGGCATCCATTTCAGTTGCATTAAATTATAGTGCAATTCTGTACAGTTTCACTCAAAGGTAATTTCCACTTGAATACAGAAGCCCTTGCTTCCACATAAGTTGGACCAACTGCATTCTTGAGCTTGGTTTTAACTCAACCCAAGGAATATAGAGTTGTGCTAAAGGCAACAAAGAGCAGGAGAGTTGTATGGACAAGGGAGATGGTTATGTCATCTTCTATTCTAAGAAAAAGTTCCAGGCATAATAGAGATGGAGAAATAAAGGTGATAGTCAAAGATGTTTTCCAAAACAAGAGCAACATCCATTGGCAATGTTTGAAAATAACCTATGTATATATGTGGTATAGCAACAACTGATAATTTACTGTACATGGTACAGTAATAATTTAAGATTTATTTATTTAGAATGCCCATCTTACTTGGGGGGAGTAGGGTGTTGTTTCTGCTTTTCTTGCCATATATCTTCAGACACTATGGATACTATCTGTTAAATGGGCATTGCGGTAATAATTGCAGTAGTAATTTGAGGCTCAGGCTTCAGAATTTTTCTGGGGCTTCTTCAGGCTTGTTGTCTACCTTTCCCAGAATTGTGTGTGTGGGGTGGTGGTGGTGATTTTATGTCTCTAACATCATGGGATGGGGTGATTGCATATAACAAATATAAGGAAACTGGCAAATAAGCATCAAAGTTCCCTGTAACCTCCTTAATTACTTTCTGGACAGTACAAAAACAACAACATCAACAAAAAGGTAGAGCTGAAATGCATATGTACAAAATACGCCAAAGTGGGAATAGTGCAAGAAACACTCCCAACTCCTTCCTAAATAGAATAGTAGAGCTCCTTCTCTTCTTTACCCTGTTGGAAGTCTTGGGAGAAGCTGGAGTCAACACCTGGGAGGTTGGAAAGTGAACTCAGAAAACATAGTGAGAGAAAAATGGTGTGTTGAAGGTTCCTGGAGACCACAAGGGAGGTGCATTCCAATCGTGATAAAACATCCAAAGTACCTTTTAGGCACACATCCCACTTATCAACTGACATCACATCTAAGGCAAAGCTTATGCACACTGGGCTTATCCTGTTTTTATTACAGTATTGATTTTACTAATAAAAATTAGTTGCACAGTTTTCTCCAAACTTGGGGAACTCCAACAAAATAATACACCAACTCTAAATCAAACATATTCAGTACTATGCCAATTTAGGGTTGTTTCCTTAAGGTGGGCTCAAATGGAGGAGATGAAGGCAACCTTATAAGAGCCAAGGAGGAAATGGCTATTATCAGGATGTGATTGTTCCCTAATAGTATACCAGGGTGTAAAATGTGTGAACAGACCAAAGGAAATAAAACCCAATTCATACTTGGAAAAAAAATGATTTCCGTATATCTTCTGTATCAAATTTTCTTTATACTTTTATGGGCATTCCTTGAATTAATGAACATCTTTCCACAGAGACTGAGAGAGCAAGGAAGCAAGTAAGACTGAAGCATTTGTCCCTGGGGTGTAATGCATGGTTTGTTAGTCCTTAAAATAAAAGAAGGAAAGGAAATGGGAGTGATATAAGACAATGGATCTTTTGTCATTGTGGTTAAAATGCCTGGCAGAGAGGGTAGAGACCATAAGGAGTGTAGGAGTAAGAAGTTTTTTTTTTTTTTTTACCCTCCTCTCCCTTAAAATAATCATTATAGCTTGTTTCTAAAGCTTTATGGGGCAAAGCTCACAGGCTTGGGAATGCATTTATAGTCACTCTTGTTTGGACCTCATACCTGTTGCAGTTCGAAATGAAAGAAAACTCTGCAATGGAACAAGTATGAAGACAGGTTTGGAATTTTAGGACACATCTTCACTTGCTCCTAACCATGAAAGACAGCCACAAGTTTCCTGTGTTGCATTGGTCTGGTTGATGAGCAAAGCAGCATTTTGTTTTTGTTGTTGCTACTTTGAAGCAGTGGTTCTTCTCCCAGGGACGGTCCCAGAACTATCAAGTATGTTAGGTTGGAAGGAAGTCAGATCACTAATTGGGTACTAAGGCCATTGAGGCAGAATCGGGATGATGAATTTCATGCTGGTTTTGTTGCCTGTTACCAACTTAAGGAAAGGCCTACACGGAAAAGTTATCATTTAAGCAAGACATGCTCGACTTTCGCTTGAGGGAGCAAAGCAAAGTGAATTGTAGTGGTATGGGTATGATAGAATTATAATCTTAATAGATTTGGGAATGTTTCCTCTTGCATTTCCCACTGATTTCAATGAGTTAAACAGGATGTGGTGTTGTGTCCCTTTGTAATCTTCACACTCATCTCTCCCTATGCTAACATTCAGATTCTTCCCAGCCTCTCTTTTTCCAAAGAAAGGTTCATTGAACATCTGTTATGAAGGGAAGTCCATCACTTTTCATGGTTACAGCTTCTACTTTGAATTGTTCTTGTTATGAAGTCTTTTTTAAAACTAGTGTTCCTTTGAAATCTGCCTATATATAGCTTAAATGAATTAGTTTGTATTGGCACTCTGGAACAAGAGAGAGAAATAGTTAACTATTTCAAGATCTTTTTTCAACGAATAGTATCACTAAGGCAGGTATCCTTCCTTCTATTCCTGATGGGTTTTTTCTGTCATATTATGCCACTTGGTTTTGCAGCATGTGCAAACTGGGTAGGAATCCTTTCCCTCCATCAAAGTCATTAATAACAATTTGGGATACTGTAGTAGTGGAAAATCAAAAGCCCCACTCAGTATTATCTGTCTGTTTTCTTAACAAGCACAACTCACACACCCTCACAGGGGTGGTGAATGGGAGCGATAGCATGTTCATTATGGATACCATGAGCAAATGACATAATTATGTAATATAAGATTAATTGGTTGATATTCAGTACAAAAGCCACTTGTGTGATGTAGTACAAACATGTAACTAATATGAAAGCATTTAAATTGGGCTAGAATAAAACATAAGATATTCTGTTTCTTTGAAAAGCTCACATACTGTATGTGCTAATTCATTAGAATTATAATCATGAGGAAAAAAAATAAAGCTTTAAGTTTATGGACAGGAGCTTATAAAAAGATGTGGATATTTATGACAATAATCTAGTCGGATATTCATTATATGTCAAGGAAAGCTGATAAGTAAGCTGGAGAGCTTAAATTAATGGGAATTCATATCAATAAACCATAATATGATTTGTTTGGTTTTATTTAGGATGATGGATGAATAAGAAACGATGGTTTGCTCCACATATAGGGGCCTAGTACAAATATGAAGACAGTCATTGTCATTGTGAGATTGATTTATTTCTTGTTCTAGCTTAAGGGTATGCAAACCTTTTAAGCAGGTAGCTAAGAAGGCTGTGAAGATCTTGATCAAGATCAAGATGGAATTCTCTTTGATTAAAGGTCAAGTGAAGCATCCCCTCAAAAATGATCATAAAATGTTGCCTGTTTCGTGCTGACTGCCTTAATCTTCATGCATTAATGTATAACTAGACATACAATATCTTGCCTGCAAAAATCCAAATAACCACTAGATGTAAGGATAGATCCTTGTGGCTGGCTGCCATCTAGTAATTGCCTAGAGTTTTGCATTCTGGATATGTATAATATGTCTAATTACAACAGTAGTTCTTCTTCAGTTGTAATTTGTTAATTCCCTGAGAAGTAACTTTCTTGCATAGAACCTGTCAAGATAAATACCATTTTCCCTGCACTAATTTACTGGGCACATTTGAAAGGTTAAGAATATGTTATGGGTTAGAAAGAGATTCAGATTCCTGATGTCATGGGATGTTAAAGGGCGGGGAGGGAATCTGGTTAGGCTTGCAAGATTGCCTTATAGTGGTCTACTCAATAAGATTTGGTTCTAGTCATTTGTATAGTCTGTTTCCTATCATCTTCAAAGGTCTGATATCAGTCTTGTTAGTCTGACTATGTATTCTCCTCCCTTCTACTAATACCCTAGGGAGAGTCCAGGCTTCCTAATGGTTTCCCTGTTTCCCAGGCTCAGCACATGTTGTTGCATATGTTGTTGTAATCATCTCTGAATACTCACTTTAAAGTGACCTCTGTAGCTTCCTACAGTATCTCATTTTCATTTAGGAGCTCAGGGTGGCATAAACAGGGCTTGTTTAATATAAGATTGCAGAAACTCAGAAGAACATGGATTTAAAATAGGTCTATTTTTGAGACCTTATTTTATTTATGCAAAGACTGACCATTTAGTAAAATGTTGTCCATGGTGCCCTGTTATGGAACATTTTCTGGGATGCTTAATAAAGTCTACTGCTGGAATTTTAGCAAGGCGCTAGAAATGGTCACATTAAAATTAACATCATATCCATTAAAGGGCAGCTGAAGGTACTTATAGCCTTTGTTCTTGGAACACAGGTTGGCTTTTCTAGTAGGGAAAATCTTGACAACTTGAACGTAATATAAACATATACAAAAGTGAATTTGCCATCCAAATAGAGACTTCCATTACATTACAGACAACCAGGATGCCAAAAAGTAGTCATTATGTTCCTCAGTACAAAAATTTCCAATGCTGGGGAAAAGTGTTATTTATTTATTAAATTTATATACCGCCCATCTCTCTAAAGGTGACTCTATGTGAATTACAATCAATCAATAAAAATCCCAATATAAAACATTAAAACATAATAACAATAAATAGTAACATTATATTAAAATTGACAAAGTTGAGGAGGAAGGGAGCAAGATGCACCTTGGGAGAAGGTGGGGTCTTATCTTAATCCATTTATCACCTTCAAAATGACTTATTTTTATGGGGCATCCAGGCTTACCACAAGAAAAGAGTTTTCTTGTGGAAAGATTGCTTCTGAAGCAGGGAAATTTGAATGTAAATGACTTTATTTCTCAATCTTAGCAACTCTGAGATGAGTAGATGTCAACTTCCAAAATTCTCCTAGCATAGTTTGAGGTTAAAAAAAAAAGAATTAACATTTATTATACCATGATGTTACTTTCACACTGATATCACATTTAGTTTTGAATATTAAATTACAGTTTAATTTTGCACTGAATGAAGAATTACTTTCTTTTGTTCTGATTTCTTTTCTAACCAACTTGGTCTTAGTGCTAGGAGAAAGAGGGGAAAAATGTGTTTTCCACATGCTTGACTGTAAGATCCTCTGTGCAATGGGTGGACCAGAAATATTTCAGAATAATGATAATAATTGCAAGCAACATCATGACTGAGTTTCCAGAATTAATCATTGGAAACTTTGCTAAGGATTTGGATGTGAATATAATAAAAACTACTGGGACCATCAAGTTGAGAAGGTTTTGAAAAATGAGCAGCTTAAGGTCTCATAAACTTTAAGATTCAAACAGATAGGCATCTTGCTCATATTATGGATGATATAACACTTATTAAAAAGGAGAGTGTCTGGTTCACTGATGTTGCTATTTTAGGTGATGCTAGGACTGAGAAAAAACAATTGGAAAAAGTTACAAAATATTGTGACTCGGAGATTGAAGTTGTACGCTTATGGAAAAAAAAAAGTTGTTGTATCAATTGTGACTGGAAACTTTGTTCCACACCATGGTAGCGCAGTGGTTAGAATGCAATATTGCAAGCTACTTCTGATGCTGGTGGCTGCCAGCAATTCGGCAGTTCAAATTTCACCAGGCTCAAGGTTGGCCCACCCTTCCACCCTTCCAAGGTTGGTAAAATGAGGACCAAGATTGTTGGGGACAATATGCTGACTCTGTAAACCACTTAGAGACTGCTACAAAGCACTATGAAGTGGAATATAAGTCTACTGCTATTGTCGCAATACCTAAAGAACTTCCATGATAGCTGGAAATATTGGATTTATCAGCCCCGAACATCCCATTTTTTAAAAAAAAAACAACACTCACCCTCCACTCTGCTTTGAACTGCCTATATTCTTAGATGCTACCTTACGAATTCTTAGGTGCTTGGTAAGGACTTGAATTATTATGTTTCTACCAGTACCAGTCTTAGACTGTGACTTTAACTGTAGATTACCCACACATAATAATAAATTTACTTGGAATAGCTTATATCCTACAATGATACCTTGACTTAACTCCATCAACGAACAATATCTGTGTATTCCAGACCTTATGAATTCTTAGGTGCTTGGTAAGGACTTGAATTATTATGTTTCTACCAGTCTTAGACTGTGACTTTAACTGTAGATTACCCACACATAATAATAAATTTACTTGGAATAGCTTATATCCTACAATGATACCTTGACTTAACTCCATCAACGAACAATATCTGTGTATTCCAGGCCTTTGGGAAAGACTCAATAAAATGCTAGACTGACTCTGGCTGACTTTGTGGCCAACCATAATAATAATTGCTGCTATGTGGAAAACTAGTATCTTTTTTTTTATAGTCTGCATCACCGGAAACAAAACCGATTATGGTTTTATATTAGATGTTGGCAATGTTCCATTGATAAATAATGACTGAATTCACACATCATGTTAACAATATAGTTTGGTGTGAGATTATTGTCATGTGTGAACTCATTCACCAGGAATTCAGAACACAGCTGATCATCTAACAAGATATGTGAACCTTTAGTATTGAATTTGCTTCTGTAAAACATATTTAAAGAAGCTAATATGTGCAAACCTACCCTAAAGCCAATCATGATTATAATTTGCAAGAACTACCATTCGCTCATCTCTATGATGATCTTATGATTGCTGTTTTTCTCTTACATTTTAAAGAAAGTATCATCAAGTACAGTTAACAAAACTTTCCTCATTCAGAGGATAGTTCTAATCCCTTGAGGTTTTTGACTTGGAAAATCTAATCCTTTTTAGATGAAGGCATGCATTTGTGAAACAATATAAAGATAATTAGATTTTAATAATATGCTTGTTTTGTTCCAGGATCTAGTTCAGGATTCAAATGGAAAGGTCCCAAATTAAATGTAACAGGAGCGCACCAAGTCATACAAGAAGGGGACACTTTAAACATCTTGTGCAGGTAATTAGCTTGGCTGAACCGACCTTTGCATTTGTCCCTTGGCTGCCATAATCTTAAATCTGGATGCAGGGTAACTTTAGGCTAAGCCTAAGTAGACATTGGTTGAGTCACCAAAGTTTAAGGGGTGCTGACACTGCTCCTGCTTCCAAATCATTCCAAACATGCAAATCTTGGTATCAGTGGGAAGTGATGTCCTCACTCAGTGTGGCATAGAGGTATCATGTACCCATGATCTGGCACAGCTTGAGTGGAAGAGAGACCCTTCATTGGAAAGGCTCTTTGCTTTTGTGTTATTTTGCAGAATGTAATGGGGAAGACCCCAAATAGCTAATAGTAATAAAAATGAAAGCCATGAAATTAATTCTAATTTCATCTTTTTCTTAATCTGGATTTGCAGTGGAGATGTGCCCCATTCTTGGTTTCTGCCTGAAACTCTAAGTAGGAATGACAACCGGTTGAATATAATGACTTATGCTTGTGGAAGGCACAACAAGCAGTTCTGCAGTAGCCTGACTTTGAACAGAGCTCAAGCAACTGACACAGGATATTACAGCTGCAAATATCCATCCTCAAGTGAAGTAAAAAAGAAGACCGTATCTAAAATATATGTATTTGTTAATGGTAAGATCTTATTTATTTTTATAATGAATTTTACAGATTGCTGCAGTTCCACAACAGCTAAGGGGAAAATACATACAGTGGTACCTTGGTACTCGACTACTTCAAAACTCATCAAATTTTGTATTCAATCCATTTTGATGCAAAAATGTTGTCCTGGTACTCATTGTTTCTTTAATACTCCATGCCCTGCGATACGAAAATGAGGGTGGCTACGGACAGAAAGTCGCCCATGCCAGAAAGGTCACTGCAAAAGGTTTGTCAAAGTAGGGGATGGCCACAGAGGACAGATAGGAAGTCAGTCATGCTGGGAAGGTCACTGGCAAAGGAAAGGAACAGACAGGAAGTCCTTCCAGGTGAAAAAAAGGGTCATGTGGTAAGTCACATGGCTTGTTTAACACTTGTCATTTTAAGTACTTGTACTTCTTGGAACCCATTAACAACAAATTCCGAGGTACCACTGTAGTTATACATGAATTGCAACCCATTTGCTATAACATCAGAGAAACTAGCTGAAGATGTTGACTCACTCTGTGCTTGGACACTTAGGGCCTGATATGGTGTAGAATGTAGAAGATCTTCAACTGGATTTCCTAACCACTTTTGTTTCCATGATTCCAAAGTAACTTGTGAATGTATGATTAAACATACACTTGACAGCTAAATAGACTTTGCAAGGGAAAGATACAATGAGATACCCCACACTTCCAAACTGAACTTGGACAATGGTATCAAAACAATTCCCTGTCCTTTGTTTTAAAATAAAATCCTCTCCATACAGCCACAAATTCTAAACGGTCAGTGCAGTAAATGCACTTGATGTCTGTTATCTAGCTACAGTAGGTCATTATGTGGGTGTGAAGCTTTGTTTGCACTAAAACTCTCTGAGAATAAGAATTAAACTAGGTGAGCTACCAATACTGCAGTGACAAAATTAGTGATTATTGGGCGGGGGGGGCTTCTTTGAATTTTGGAAGCAGTTTAATAGGTTTTTAAAAAAGAAGTTAGTTAAACCTATTGGAAATTTTGTTATGAAGAAAAAGAAGAAAAATATTCTGTTGAAACTTGATAATGTACTACTTGTTTTAGGAGCATATTCTTCTGTGTATAAAGGTGGCAAATATTAAGCCAGGACAATTGTGTTAAACCTGCAGACATTCTGTCCCTTGGTTAAATCTTTTGTCTCAATAGTTTAACTTCTCAACCCAATTTGGCTCTCTTTAGAAATTTTAATAAAGATTGGGAGGGGGTCACATACCTCTTGCAGTAGACATACTATTGTGGTGTTGGATCAAAATGCAATATTAAACATACCTCTTGCAGTAGACATACTATTGTGGTGTTGGATCAAAATGCAATATTAAAATTATTCATTAGCCTTATCTGAAAGGAAGCAGACCTGAAGTGTTTAAAGGTATGATTAAAGTATTATTTAAACCATGTCCACAGTATGAAATACACCTACTGGTAATGTTCTTGCTAGGATAATCCTGTACATATATCTCAACCAAAAGGTGTGAAATACCAAATCATTGCCAACAGAAAAAACACCGGAATGTCATGAAGCAATATTACGGATGTTTAGGAAATTAATGTTTTATTTAGGTTGTTGATACTTGACTCACATCCATTAATCAACTCTACTCTAAAGTCAATATTGATAATCTTGACCATGTGACTTTTCCATTGTCATCAAAGCAAAGTAAAAGATACAGTGTTTACAAGATGCACAAAATTGTTACAAATACTTTTCTCCATTGGTCTTAATTGATACAGTGATTACCAAATATTATTGACAATATTATACAGATATTATAAATGATTTTGTATTCCAAAAAGTATAAAACTTTGCGTTATTTATATTTGAAACATCTCCTGGTATAAAGTCCCCATGTGTGCAATACATATTTTGCTAATTTGAATAATTGTTAACATTAAATTCTTCCAGATTTATTTTTTAATTCATCTGAACCTGTTTTATTCCTTTGATGCATAAATGTCCCATATACAACTTTTTAAAAAATGTAACTTCCTTCAGTCTATGCTCATTAGTAAATTTAATTGCTCTGTTTATATATGGACAGTTGTATCTTTTATAAGATATGAAGGTCTATTTGTTTTTTGAGAAATTGGACTGAAAAAAAGAGAAATCTTTGATACTAACATTCACACTGTCACTAATCTGATGGGGGGGTGGAATGCTTAAACCCCACCCTTACAAATTCACACTTACAATTTTCCATGCATTGGAGGTGTGTGGAATTCTGTCAATTGATCCTAGTGAAAGTTTTGCCTCTCAGAAGCAATCAAACTGGTTCAATTTAGTGATGTTCTAACCTGGAGCATATCTCCCCACTCAACCAATCTATTGTTGTTGTGTTGAAGTCTGATGGTCTGAGCAAAGCGATACAGAACTTACTATGAGTTGAAGTCTACTAGCTTCAAATTGATGAGGCTGAGAAACACTGATCCAGAGAGTTTCCACGGATGAAATGCATTGGGATACGGTTGTCCCCAGTGCCTTAACCACTATACCACCTGTCCCTCCTTGCATTGCTTAGTAAAGTGCTCCAAAGGAACATTTTACTCTGTTGCAATGAAGCAGCCTTTAAAGATCTGTGCACTTCTAGTTTTCAACTCCATGACTGATCAATGCTATTTTGCAACTTCTAAAAACGTCAAGTTTCTACCTTATCCTCAGGGTGTTGAGAATTTGTTTAAATTTTCTCTTGAGGACATTTTGCAATTTCATGGTGGAGATGAGGGTGTTTTTCTGTTACACCTTTTCCTGTCACTCTAAAGTAGGGGTCTCCAACCTTGGCCACTTTAAGCCTGGAGGACTTCAACTCCCAGAATTCTGGGAGTTGAAGTCCTCCAATCTTAGAGTAGTCAAGGTTGGAGACCCCTACTCTAAAGCCCTCCTGCTCACTTCACTGGCTAATTGAAAAAGGCCAGTTCCCTCATGTTAGCTTCCACTGAGATTTAATTAAAGCGTGAGAAGGCCGAAAGCTTCTGGAGAAATGACTGTACAGTGAAAACAGGACATTCACAGACATGTCTTGATTACGTCATAATTGTTGGAAAATTATTGTAATTTCCAGTTTGTGTCGAGCTCACTCCAAGGCAATCTCTACCTCTAGATCAGTATAAGTGCATACATGCCAGGCTACAAGGAATTAATTAAGGACGTGAAAGAGGTTTTAATAATCATGTTATACTATTATTGCATTATAATATGTACATTTAATATTGTAATATTAAGATAATTGTTATGGCTTTAGTCATTCCCAAAACCCTTATCCTGAGATACCAAACCTATAAATCTTGGTTCTATCAATGTTAACATTTTATCTGTCATCAATTTTCTACCAAATATTTTGGAGTCTAGTTTCATAAGGCAAAGTACTAGAAAATTTTTGGAAAATCACAGTGGAAGATTTTCTGGTTAGTTTTATTTAGCCCACTCCCAGGCAGTCCCTATACTCAGATTAGAGCACATATACATGACACTCCATTCAGCTGGCAAAAAACAACAACTTTTTCTGCGGGGCAGTCCCAACTGAGGTTTATGGGAGTTGCAGATTAAAATATTGAAAGGCAAAATACATAAATCAAACCTTTTCTTAGATAGTAGGTGCATCTGAAACTTCATAGAATACCTAAGTCAAAAGCAGAGTTGCTTCAAATTCTCTGAAGCTAAATTTCTGATATGGATCATGTGACAGAATTCTTTGTAAGTAAATAACATGCTTTAAGCTGATATGTAAATGAGGAAAAACGATTAATTATAAGAACAATAGAGTACAAAAACAAAACCCTATCTGAAAACTGAAATTCTCCATGAATGGTCAGCAGTGATGGGATTCAAATTGTTTAACTACCGGTTCTGTGGGCATCGCTTGGTGGGCGTGGCAGGGGAAGGCTATTGTAAAATCTCCAGTCAGAGGTGGTATTTGCTGGTTCTCCAAACTACTCAAAATTCCTGCTACCGGTTCTCTAGAACTTGTCAGAACCTGCTGAATACCACCTCTGATGGTCAGTGATAGTTACAGTAAGTCCAGTTCTGAGATCATTTCAGTCCTAAGCAATTTATGTTTATGTAACATGGATTTGATGCAGAAAGAGTCCCAGGGAAGTCTGTGGGTTTATTTGAGAAAGAATGGCTCAAAATACTCTGAAATTGAATGTGTACTAACTGATGCTTTTTTGCCTTGATATAAAGTTTGCTTCAGATGGAAATGGGATGGGTGAAAGTTTTCAAGTCCTGGGATTTACTTTCTTACATTTCAGCTTGTAACATGAACATTTTTATATGGTCACTTTCTGAAAAAGACATAGAGGCATAGAAATTCTCTATATTCATTTGCTTGATATTGATTGTAGCATAAATATGTTGATTTTTATATTCAGAATAATATATAAATCTTTTAATGGTAGAAAATGTTTAAATGCCACCATAGGAAGTTCTTTTTTTCTATCTATGTGATAGAGAAAAGGATACAATTTTCCCCAAATGGATCAACTTTGCATTTTATTATCATTTTCAGTATATAACCGAATAAAGAAAATTATGCCAGGCTTTGTTTGCAGTATCAGCTGTCATATAATTAGATCAGCCCATAGTAAGTGAAAAAAAATTATAGGAATAGACAAAAAGAGCCATCAAGAATACTAGAATTATTATTTCCTGGAAGAATAGCTATTTAAAATTAAGATTGCAACTAAGCTTGGATTGTTTCCTATGGTGGCGATTTGTATAGCTTTTCCAGCATTTTGGCAGGTTGCAGTATTTAGAAATGCAGAATAAATGTTTACAAATGCAGAAACAGGATCTGGCAGGAGAGGAAGAATGTTTCCCTTGACTTAAACAATTAACACTTCCTGTAGACTGATCAATAGAGACAATGAACCAAATAAAAACAGAGAAGATTTATTAAAAAAATCTGTCCATTAAGAAGGAAAATCTAATTCAAAAGAGTTACTAGTGAATAAATATACTCCTGAATGTTTTGAACTTACAGCTGTAGCTGTAGCCAAATTCATGCATCACAGTAAGCTGGAATGTGGTTTTTGGCTCAACATGTTTTTGTGATGTGAGCCATTGCAATTTGAAAATTATAGTTCATGATTTACTATTGTGTCCAGACCAAATGCCAGCTTTGAAGCCTCCTGAACTACCTGTAGTTGCATCACCAAATTTTAGCAGAGAAGTTGCCAAACATAAATGGGAAATACACAGTAACTTTATTGAAAGTCCTAAAATTGGTTTAACATTTTTTTTAGAGAAAAACAAAAACAAGAATGAAAAAAAAATTGGACAATACTTTGGCCACTGATAGGTTTCCGCCTCTCAGAAGATTTTTTTGAAACCTCCTGAGGAAATCTTGAGTGAATTATATCCCTCAAGACAGTGATGGGATTCAAAAAAATTTTTATACCAGTTCTGTGGGCGTGGCTTGGTGGGCGTGGCAGGGGAAGGATAAACTGCAAAATCTCCATTCCCACCCCACCCCACTAACCTGCTTTCTAGCTCCGTTCTCCTGTGCAGGGCAACCAAAGAAGACGCAGCCAATCAGCTGGGACTCGGGAGGCAGAGAATAGAAGGGGGTGGGGCCAGTTAGAGGTGGTATTCGTCGGTTCTCCGAACTACTCAAAATTTCCACTACTGGTTCTCCAGAACTGGTCAGAACTGGTCAGAACCACCTCTGCCTCAAGATCCCTAAAGATTTGTCCTTATCTTATGTTTGTTAGATTATTTGGATAACATTGAGACATTCACATAAAATGTCTGAAAAATAGATCTTTGCATTTAAAAGCATATTTTTGATTCTAAAGAGAAGGGAACCATACTGTGGAAGGTATATATTTGTTAGTATTCTTCTCAGAAAAGGCAAGGCTGTTTTGTAATCTATGGCTGTTCCCTCTGGTTGAAACTAGACCATGGACATAATTCTTAGAATGAATTTTTTTTTTTTTTTTGGTATCCTGCATCTCTTTCCTGTCATTTCTTCAGAAGATGACAGTGACCCCCACTAGTATACTATGGGCAGCAACAACTGGTGACATGAAGTCTAGAGACTTGAGGCAGCTCTTCCTTGTACTTAAAATGGCCTGCAGGTTATACATACAGGAAACTGCTTTGCAACATTTGCTGTTTTTGGAAAATAGCTTTTAATTTCGTGACAAGGATAAATGAGCCTTAAGGGAGTAGGAACGAGCAACATTTCACTGGAGGTACAACATCTTGGTTGACCCGTTTTTATAATGGTAACTCCTGCAAAACAAAGCAGAATAGAAGAGCTGTTTTTTTTTAAAAAAAAATCTGTCTTTTCCTTGGATGATATTAAAAAAGGAAACGTTAGGTTGTTTTGATACTTAGGGTCCCCCCCTCCTTTCTCTCCTCCTCATAGTGAAATATTTTTCAATTCAAATGTATTTTTGAAACACTATATTTGACTTGCTTGAAGTCTTTCCACATTTTTTTGATGAATAAATTCAAGATGAATACATCAATAACAGTGGTGGGATTCAAATTTTTTTTTACTACCATTCTGTGGGTGTGGCGTGGTGGGTGTGGCAGTGGCTTGGTGGGCGTGGTAGGGAAAGGATACTGCAAAATCCCCATTCCCTTCCCACTCCACTAACCTGCTTTCCAGCTCTGTTCTCCTGTGCAGGGCAACAAAAGAAGAACCAGCCAATCAGCTGGGACTCGGGAGGCAGAGAATAGATGGGGGTGGGGCCAGTTAGAGGTGATATTTGCCAGTTCTCCAAACTACTCAAAATTTCCACTACCGGTTCTCAAGAACTGGTCAGAACCTGCTGAATACCACCTCTAATCAATAAACTAGGAAAGGGTTTGCATTGCTAATAAAAACCTTTCTCCACTACTTTTGGTGACTAATGCATGTAACTGAGATAAATCACTATATGGCAAGGCTTTCAAACTCCTGGCCCACAGGTTGGATGTGTCATGTGCTGGCCACAGCCACGCTCGGTTTAGCAAAGGAGAAAATAGTCCCGATACATCACATGACAACAATGTGATGGCGTGAGTTTGACACCCCTGCTATATGGCATAACTAAATGGGGAATGTAATTTATCAGGTAATGGCTTTGTTGGCATTTTTTATGTCATTTATTGTGACTTTCTTCTCTTATTGCAGACACACAAAACCCATTTATCAAGCTGCATACAAATATACCAGAAATGATACGTACGACTGATGGAGAGGAGCTAATCATTCCCTGCAGAGTTACAGCACCTGATATCCATGTTAAATTAAGAATGGTAGACTTTTTTATTGCTTGCTATATGCATTGCTCATTATTTATTTAATTAAAATGGCTTGATTCAGATAAATGCAATTAATAGATCAACCTTTGTTGAATGTGCTAGTATTCAGTTTAGATAAAGTCATTGGCATGTTTCATCTTATGAGTGAGTGCTCAGAGTGGGTGGGAATTTTCGAAAAAGGCACCATGACAGCGTTATAATGATAAAAAACATTTGTGCTTAAGAGACTAGTTATTTATTTATTGCTATAAAGAGGAAGTAATACCTGAGACAGAACTATGGAACACTTGCTTAGTCTTTATCACAGTCTCTAAAGACTATTGCTGGTTTCATGAAGAACGTAATAGCACTACAACTGTGTGTCACAAGTTCTGGTCCTTTTGTGGGGGGTGCATTGTCACAAGGCATGTAGAAAAGGGGGGGGTGGTCTTGCATAATACAGTAACTTGGTTTGCATAATTGAAACACACACAAACCCTGTGTGTTAACTAGTTTGGGTACAAATCATGTGTTCTAAATCTGTCTTTTGATGGTATTTTATATTTCTCCCTGATTGCCATTGGAGTGCCTTCCATCTCGCCACCTGTCTTGTCTTGCATGACATCTGGTGAAAAACTTTATTCATTCTACATATTGTTTCCAGAGTCATATACCAATGGTACATCATTTTATAAAATTTCTCTTTGAAATTGTAACATAGGGTGAATTTCAATTTTTTTCAACCACGTTTTCCCACTATTATATTCCAACAATATGTTATAATTGAAGTTCTTAGATCATTTTATCTATTTCAAATTTTAGCAACAGTTTGTACATTTTAGCAATTTCATGTTCATTATTTGTACATAATTCAACATGAAATTCTATCTTTTGCTGTTCAGTTCCAAATGTACGATTGTCTACTTTAAATCTTTCTCTTAACTGCATACGAAAATCATGAAAACTAAATTCTTGTTCAGCCACTTGCGGTCATGGTTTCAGTTACGTTTCCAGCAAAGGCATTACAAAATAAAGACTTACTCTTTTATTCCTTTGCTTTTGTAAGTTATGCATAAACTTACTTAATGGCGGACAGAATCTCCTGAATCAATGGGCATACAGCTTATTGTCAAAAGCTACATATACAATGATAAATCAGTTCAAAGAACAAAAGAGGCATGTTTCTATTTGGCAGCAGGAACTACAATATAATCTCCAGCATTCAAGCTACTCCAGAATCTCAGCCAGCAGGTTATAAAATAACAGGCAATGTGTGTATTGTAAGGCACACTCCTCCCATTATTTCAATAGTTATTATGCCTTCCTAGCAGATTCTGCAAAGATAAAGGAGTATATGCTACTGTGATATGAGCTGTGACTGCTGTTCATTCTGTTAAAACATATCACTGTCTAAGCAAATGGCAGAAAGTGAAGGGAGGGGGCCTTCCTGTGCAGTCCAGTCCCGGTAATCCATGATAATAGAATACAGACAGAAGGCAGGCTGATAGTTTGAAGCATCTGTCAGTCTGTGAAGGAGATGTGAGGAGAGTTGGGCTGAGAGAAAGGGACCGGCGCAAAGTCTTCCAGCTGGTTTTCATGCCTTGGGTGGTTTCTACCAGCACCTTAATCACTAGATCAAAGTTTATTCTAAAGACCAAAAGTTTCATTCTAAAGGGCAGTGATACCTCAGCTAATGTGACCAACTGCTAATCTTGTCAACAAACAAACAAACAAACAAACTACCCCCCACCAAGGGTTAGGAATTTCTCAATGGAGTTCCGTATCTTAAAGTCACCCAAAATGATCATTTGTATATGTTCCTACAGTATGTGGGGGGGGGGGGTTCATGGCCCCATAAGTGTGATGTTGCATGGTAATACAGTACTTGATGCCAGAATCCTTAACTCGGTTTTGCATTTTGCTGAAAAAGTGTTCCTCTTTCAGACAAACTACATTTTATCCTGCTCAGACCTTTAGAATTGGAAATAACTGATATTGCAGTTATGTTGTGATAATGTTTTAAACAATGCTGGACAAAGGGATTTTCCTGGTATAGTTCCCCCCAAAATCAGTTTTTCTTTCAGTTTAATGGAAGAGAATTTACTTTCAAAATATATTTCAAAAGCAGCCTGAATTGTGAAGAAACCTACTGGGATGTCTACAGAGATTCTCAGTCATCCACATCACGGTTGTCCCAAAGGGGCTTTTTCAAAAGGCAACTGTACTTTCTTTGTTTTTCCTTGAAGTAGTTTCACTTCTCATCCAAGAAGCTTCTTCAGTTCTGATTGAATTGTGAGAAATTGGAAGGATTTATATTCCTTGCAGTTATCTGGTTGCTAGCACTCTTTCGGAGAGTCGTTGAGGCCACTTGGAGGTTTATCTGTGATGGTTCCATACCAGTGGTGGGATTCAATTTTTTTTTACTACCGGTTCTGTGGGCGTGGCTTGGTGGGCGTGGTTTGGTGGGTGTGGCTTGGTGGGCATGGCAGGGGAAGGATTCTGTAAAATCTCCAGTCAGAGATGGGATTTGCCGGTTCTCCGAACTACTCAAAATTTCTGCTACCGGTTCTCCAGAACTGGTCAGACCCTGCTGAATACCACCTCTGTTCCACATCCATTTGCACTATTCAGGTGAAACCTGAGGGCACAGATAAAAGTCTAAGTAGCCTCAACGATTCTCCAAAAGAGTGCTAACGATCAGATGACTGCAAAAAATATAAATCCTTCCCCCACCATTCAATCAGAACTGAAGAAGCTTCTTGGATGAGAAGTGAAACTACTTCAAGGAAAAACAAGAAAGTCCCATTGCCTTCTGAAAAAGCATGTTTGGGAAAACCAATGGGATGGAGTAGTACTCTTGTACTTATTTAACAATAATGCACAGAAGCAAAGAGGAAGAAGACTGTGTAAAGCAGTGATCCCCAACCTTTTTATGCCGCGGCCCGGTACCAGCATCAGCTGGGCACCGCGACCCGTACCGGCATCAGCTGGGCGCTGCCATCTTTTTGATGAAAAAGTGCTTCCTGGTGACCTCACCGGAAGCACTTTTTCATCAAAAAATGGAAGCTAACGCTTCGGTGAGCTTTTCCGGGTAGAAATGGCTTTCTGCCGAAAAAGCTCACGGAGCTATAACGCCGCCATCTTTGATGAAAAAGTGCTTCCGGTGAGCTTTCTACCTGGAAAAGCTCATCGGAAGCACTTTTCATCAAAAAAGATGGCGCCCAGCAACTAGCGGCCCGGTAGGACTTGTTCCACGGACCGGTACCGGTCCCCGGACGGTGGTTGGGGACCCCTGGTGTAAGGACAAGGATTAGTAACCCCTTCTAGAAAGCATGCATCTCAGGGTCGGAAAAACAAAATTGTGTGTGGACATGCAGTGTTAGTTCAGGATGGATTCATGTGTTCATTACACCATCCCTCCAGACTCCCTAGCTTCCTACGCATTTCCACAGCAAGATGAAATACCTCTCTTTTTCAGTAGCTATGCTACTATCACAACTATGGGGGAGTTTTGCTTTTGAGAAATTGTTGGAGATAATTTTTCTCACAATTGCTTTGAACACATTTTTGGTGGAAAAGGTGGACCAGCTATAATTTTAAAGGTCAATAATTAAAAGGGGTGCTGGCAGTTTTTGTCATTGAGTTCTCTAAACAGATGGGCTGAATTTCAAATGTATCTAATGCTGCATTCATAGATTGTGGTTTGTATGTGGAACAATATGTATGGCATATCTATATCTATATCTATCTATCTATACACACACACACACACACACATATACACATACACACACATGAGTTTGATCATCATGAATGTGAGCGTATGATAGAAGATGCAGATTTCATTTTGTTTTGTAGCTTTGGAACATTTAGAAACCAACAGAGATGGAAAAACAACAACAAGAAAAAAATGCAGTGTATGACTTTTGGAATTATTTCTAGCCCCTTTACATTTTCTTCTGTGTGATAGAATAAAGTGTTGCATACACTTTATTCCTTGTTTCCCTGCTTTCTTCTCGTGTTGCAAGATCAGGGCAACCTGAATATTATCTACTCTGAGTCAGCAGATCATGAGGAGAAGATTTAGAACAGTGTTTCTCAACCTTATCAACTCTAAGATGGGTGCACTTCAATTCCCAGAATTCTCCAACCAGCAAGTTGGCTGAGGAATTCTGGGAGTTAGTCTGCACATCTTTCAAGTTGCTAAAGTTGAGAAACATTGGTTTAAAATGAAACAACCTGTAGTACTGCAAGATGCTGTCCAGCTACCTCTCCTAGAACATTGTACTGGGGGTCTAGAAAGGATCTTTCTCTTTACAACTGTTGATCTTTGTTTTGCCAGCTTGCCTCCAATGTTGAATGTGATCCTGTTTTGTTCAGTTTTCAGAGATTATTCATGTTGATAGACTAATACACAGATGGTAGAGTCTTGACCCCTTTACATAAGTTGTTTCTTCCGTTTGTTAGGAAAGAATAAAAAACAAAATTGCAGACATATTTGTGGTGTTGTCCCATCATTAACCCTCATTGCCTCTCCCTTCCCACAGGGTCATTAAGTGAAGCCCTTGACCACTAAAATATGTCCTGCTGCTATATTTTATTTTATTTATTGCCAACTGTTTATAATCTAATTGTAGTCCTCACTGGGTTTTTCCAGTGGGCTCTAACATTACAGATGTGGCTACTATGCACCCCACTTAGAAATTTGCCCTTCAAATGAAAAAAAAAACATTTTTGGCCCAAACACCCATGTTTGTTTGTTTGTTTTTTCTTTCTTGGAAAGGTCTGCCATTGCATTAAGAACAGAGGTGGTATTCAGCAGGTTCTAACCAGTTCTGGAGAACTGGTAGTGGAAATTTTGAATAGTTTGGAGAACTGGCAAATACCACCTTTGACTGGAGGTTTTACAGTATCCTTTCCTTTATCGCAGAACCGATAATAATAATAATAAAAAAAAAGAATCCCACCATTGATTAAGAAATACCTCAACACCTGACTCAGAAGCAAATTTGCCATTATTTACAGTATAGGATGTGTTTGCTAAGAAAAGGGAAACCACTTCTTACTAAATACTTAGCACAATCCATATTTGTCAATAGGAAATTAAGAACAGGGCAATTTTGCTTGGAAAGTCCCATGGGTTTTTGCACCATGACGAATAACAAAATTTGGTGTGGTGGAACATAAAATAGTCAGTTTTTAAACCAAGATTTTCCCGTATTAAGAGACCAAAAGATTTTTCAAAAATCTTCTGTGTCATACTTAGATGATTTACTGACCATTGCAATATGACTGTCCATGCCAACTGCAAATCATTCTAATATATTTGCAAATCACAACTGCAAATCATTCCCAGCTGTAGCCCCCAAGTCATTCTCATCATCCATGGCCCCCAAATGGGTCGATCATGGCTTTTTAACTGACCATCTTTAGTCAATCATTGCTTTGCCATGCTAGTCAACACCTGTGTTACAAGCCAATCAGTGCACTTTCTCTCTCTGCTTTAAATCGGTCACCCAATTTACATCTGCTTCTACCCAGAGCTTTGTGTGTGTGTGTGTGTGTGTGTGTGTGTGTGAAACAAACAGAAAAGACCCTCAATTTACCTGGCACTGTTCTATCAAGCTCTATTAATTGCATTAATTAATTAATCTATTAATTGCAGTACCTCAACAAACCAGAGTCTGGCAAGTCAGAAAACTTGTGTTTTGGATTTCTCTCTAAGCATGAAGTGCATGAAGTGGAGCTGTTTGAAGGAAAATAGTACAAGTTCCAGATGTCCCCAATCAAGTGCCCTTTTCATAAACCGCAGAAATGCAGTTGTCTGCAATAGATGAGGCATGTTCTATAATTCCCTGAGGTTCTTTGTCATAAAATGTTATTAAATAAAGCATTTATTACTTCTAGGATTAATAAGTACTTAAGAAAATAGTGGGGGAAATAATGCATTTATTTCGTTTTAGATACCAGGAGAAAACATTATCCCTGATGGGAAAACAGTCATCTGGGATAACACAAAAGGCTTCATAATTCCAAAAGCAACTTATACATTCATAGGGCTTCTTAGCTGTGAAACTACTATTGATGGTCATGAATATAGCACCAAATACCTGACATATAGGATAAGTGAGTACTTTTCTATACATCTCAGTTTTTCTGTCTACCTGTTTAACTAAGCAATCATCCAGTTCATTTTGCTTTTTTTTTGTCTTTCATAGACAATGAAATCATTAGTGTCCAAGTGAATGATTCAAAACCAGTGAAGTTATTCAAAGGACAAAGTCTTGTTCTCAACTGTAGTATCACTGCAGCCTGGAACACCAGAGTGCAAATCACATGGACTTATCCTGGCGAGGTGTGTACTTTTTCCTTTTTCAAATACTAATGAGCAGCCTTAATAAAAATGTTAACATTTGTTGTCATTCTGCTGAATTTTGTAGTATGATTTGTTTTATTTTCCATGTTGTGTTGGAAAACATACTTTTCATGTTGCATCATTGAATGAGCAAGACTACGCAATATATACATAAATTCATTGTGAATATTTCATAATAACATTTATTTTTAAAACTTTTAAACTTGGAAATTTCTTAGGTGTCGTGATTAGTAATACTTATTACACAATGTCAAAGGGTTTTATCTCATAATAGACTTCCTCAAAGTAGGCTTCCAACTCAGTTTCAGAAAGAAACTAGTTAATTTATTCAAAATTTCAGTTGGACTCTGAGCAAATCACTTCATCAAAGATAAAATATGGTTGCTGAGCTTATCTTCACCACATTTTTAGCATATTCAGCCATGTACAAATATCTCCCTCATTTCCAAGAAAAACTTATCAATTTGCCATTGGATCTTAATAAGGTTAATGTATGGGAAAATTCAAACCTACTTGAGGTTTGTCCTAGTCAACCAATATTTAAGAGTATATTATAAAAGGTCTACTAATCATTTCGCTTTTCTGATAGAACTTCCACTTTCCATTTGCATACATACTGTATACAGTATTACTGGCAGATCTCTTGTTTTTCTTGGTTCTACACACTTGATTCTACACATTGAGTGAACCACATAAGTCTTAATGCAGATCACAATCCAAAATAATTTGCCTGATTACATGTTGAAGGATGTTTAATAATTTTTAGCATAGAAATTTGTCTCATAGGATTATATATAATTATATAATACAATGTGCTATATATATATAATATGCATTTCTATAGTCATAGAAAAACTTGGTCTGTGATCCCTGTAAAATAATTCTAAAATAGCAGGTTCTAAATGATCTTCAGTTCTTACTTTCCAATACAGTGTTTTTATGACTATATATCTAAAAACTGCATTTAAAAAAGTATGAAGTCTAATCTGGAGTTGCACGGTAAATTGTGACCACTATATAAATTCCAAATAGCAATTGTTGATGGTAATAAGACCTGTGTTACTTTTTTTTCTCCTATCTAGGCAAGCAAAAGAGCCACCATTAGTAGAAGCATTCAACAAAGAAAAGATGAGCCCAACCTATTCTATAGCATCCTTGTTGTCGATAAAGTCCATGGTATAGATAAAGGCCAATACATCTGCAATGTTAAGAGCGGGCCGTCACTCAAATCAGATAGCGTAACAGTTTTTATTTATGGTAAGATATAATTTGTGTATGTTAATGTCAGACATTTATACTCCAAATGTCAAGGTTCTGACTGACAAACCCAACCAAAGCAAGCACGACTGAAACAATCCAATCTCTGTATGCAAAACTTTATTGAGAATACCACTTTGGCAAATTTGAAGGCAAAACCAGATCTAGAGCTTTCCTGCGCTAACCCCTATAGTTAAGGTTCAAATTCCACCACCCTCTCCCATTAGCTCAGGTCACATTGTCCAATACAGCCTCTGGATATTGTTGTGGGGAAATCTTTTTTGGCTTCTGTAAACACCTGCCGAAAAGTCCTTTTTCTCACACCAACATCTTGATGCCTGGGTCATTTTCTATCTCCCTCCCCGCATAGTTTATTGGCAAGCTGAGATGCGATAATAGTTGCAACAACAAAAGTCTTTTGAAGCTTGACACCAAAGCCAAGATTGCAGTCTAGAAGTTAGATGAGACCATCGTTACGATTTTGTGCTTTTTACAAGGGTTTGTCCATGTGCCACTAAGTTGTGCTATTTATCACACTGAGTCACAGTTGTGGAATAGGTTTGACTAAACATTGACTAAATAAATAAGGGAATTTCCAGAACAATTTTTCTATGTACAGGTAGTCCTTGACTTACAACAGTTCATTTAGTGACTGTTCAAAGTTACAATGGCATTTAAAAAATGAGTTATGACCTTTGAAGCATCCCCACATGATCATGTGGTCAAAATTCAGATGATGGCTGGTGTGTCTCAAGATCATGTGATAAGCTTTTGCATCCTTCTGACAAGCAAAGTCAATGGGGAAGCCAGTTTCACTTAGCAACTGGGTTACTAACTGATCAACTGCCATGATTTCCTTAAAAGCTGAGGCAAGAAATGTCATAAAATGAGGCAAAATTTACTTAACAACATAAATTTTGAGCTCGGTTGTGGTTGTAAGTCAAGAACTACCTGTGGTGAGTTTCTTTGTCATGGCATCAGTATTTTAAATGAAGCTTTAATTTTAACTCCACAAAAGGATGACTTTCTTATGTTCTCATTAGAACCAGTATGTTCATGCTACTTATTAATGTATCTTATGGTTTGCATTGTTTTTATGTTGAAAGTAATATTTGAACTCAGGGGAGTTCTGATTTTATTGGATGACTAGTGAGATCAACTTTGAGGGCTTTGAGGGGTTATGTTGTTCTTTACATGCAAAAATATTCCTACTGATATTGACAGTCCTTCATATAGTCTTTTGTGTGCAAATCATATTGCTTATGTCATGCTTGAAGTATTCATCCATATTGATATCTTTCAAACATGATTTTCCCCCTCTTTTTTTCTTGTCTTTAAAGATAAAGCATTTATCACTTTGCAACATCGACAAAAAAACATGCTGGATGTTATGTCTGGCAAGAAGTCCTATCGACTTTCTATGAAAGTGAAAGCATTTCCTACACCAGAGGTTGTATGGTATGATTACAGTTACTTCTACCTAGAGAAAGAAGCCATTTATTTGACAAGATAACCTATTTTCCCACCTCTAAGTAAAAAATGATATTAAATAAAGATGTCCTGAAATAGACTTGAAATATTTGCTTTAATTTTCACTATTTAAGAATCTGTGAGATGACTGTGTTCATTTTATTGTGATTAATGTCTTGCAGTAAAAGAAATTTGGCATATTTGATCCGAAAGCATACTGCAGTATTCTGCCACATATTTAATATTTGAGGAATAAATATTACACATTAATTTTAATAGATCCATTTTCAAATTGGATTGATAGTTTTATCTTGTATTTAAACTCTTCATGAAAATAAAAATGTTGTTAGAAGATTTTGAAGAAGAAAAATACTGCCAAGAACAGTGCCTATATTTTTTTCAGAGAGTTACTTGTGCATTAGACAGGAGTGCACAATTTTTATTGGGTCAAAAACTACACTAATGTTTGAATTGTGATTGGAAGTCACATTGCATAAAAGTTTGGAACTATGTAAAATATTTTTAAATATGTGTGTAGCAGACAGAATATGGAGAAAGAATGAAAAATAAATATTAATAATTTTTTAAAGTACTAGTAATTAAAATGTTCATTTCCTACACATACAATACTCACAAAAAAAACTTTCATATGTAAGAAATGGGATAGCTGTAGTATGTGGGTTTGTTGTTGAAATACAACAGACTGAGGAAAAATGAAGAGAACATGCTTGATTCCTTTATGGGTTACATTGCAAGACCAAAGTCACAGGGTGTATATCTATTGATTCAAATAAAAATGATATATTCTGGGACAATATGTAACTTTCAAGACATCCACATTTAATAACTGTTATGAGGCTAAATTGGGGAGGTTCAAAGGATGGAGCTTTAATAAAGAGGAAACCAAATCAAAGCAAACACTTAAAAAGTTTTACTTCCAGTTTCTACTGCTGGTCATCAAATAACCCTACAAAGACCATGAGGAGGATATACAAGGGCACTCAATCGGCTGTTATTGTTTCAAGCAACTGACAGTCAATACAATGGTTCTGCAGATAGTCAGAGCCAATTTTACCATTATATAAAATAAAGCAGCTAGCACGGGTGGCAAGTTGAGAATATAGTAGAAGTGTAGCAAATGACCAGAGTTCGGAAGACGATTTTCTGTTATATGTATGAAGATAACTTGGCTTTGAATAGTATATACTTGGTTGAGTGGAAGGCATAGTTTCTGCTTTGCCTCAAACAGGAAAACAACTTGTACTTCATTATGTTTTATCATAAGGCTTAAAAGTCCTTGTTAACTTTATCTTCCATGGATCTGTCAACTCCTCTTTTAATAGGACTTCTTATTTTCCTCCCTCACAATTCAACAGACGTATGAACACTCATAAATGTAATACAGAAATGAATTCTAAGTTTCATTTTGATATTTTCTTTCTTCATAATAAAGTGTGAATATTTTAAAGGGTATGCGCTGTCCAGTGAGAAAGGAAGTTCTTTTAACTGTGGCCTAGTTCTGAGATGCTTATTAAGTTATATAAATTATATTTGCAGTAATTGAAATTACAAATTCTTGTGGTTTTTGGTTCAGATCCATTCATTAGCAAGATAAAAAGGGTGTTACTCCCTTGTGATACAATAGGAACTTCCTGCCTTTTCCCTGTCAGTGAGAAAATTGGCGCATGTGACTCTCTCTGTGTGTAGTGAGTTCCCCTATAGGGATGCGGTGGCTCAGTGGCTAAGACACTGAGCTTGTCGATCAGAAAGGTCGGCAGTTTGGCGGTTCGAATCCTTAGTGCCCCGTAACGGAGCGAGCTCCCATTACTTGTCCCAGCTTCTGCCAACCTAGTTCAAAAGCATGTCAAATGCAAGTAAAAAAAATAGGGATCACTTTGGTGGGAAGGTAACAGTATTCCATGCACCTCTGGTGTTTATTCATGCTGGCCACATGACCACAGAGATGTCTTTGGACAGCGCTGGCTCTTTGGCTTTGTAATGGAGATGAGCACCACCCCCTAGAGCCAGAAACGACTAGCACGTATGTGCAAGGGGAACCTTTACCTTTACCTAGTGAGGTCCCCATACTTATTTTAAGCTTCATAGTACATATTTAGGTTCACATTTAGAAGTGCCCACATTTTCCAGGTGGGTGTAATATAGTCCTTTATCAACTTGCAGTTTTGGATTAGTGATAACAGGATAATAGTAGCCACATGAAATTAACAAATTGGGAAACGTTCAGCAATAGTTCTGCTATGGTCTGTTTGTTGATTTTTTTTCTTCCTGGCAAGGGTGTGCCAATGAAGGTAATTGTCTAGGCATGCAGACAATTAAAGTACTGAACATGACAATAATTCATTCAGAACAATAAAAATATTCAATTAAAATGCAAACAGAACAATTATAACAATGTTTCTTGTCTGACTTCTGGAAAGCAAAATTACATTGACCTATAGACGGCATGAGAAAAAGTATAAGTGCAATCTCAGATGAATATTCTGCCCGTGGACATTTACAGTCTCAAAAAGGTTCTGAATCAGGCTTCCATGTTTTGCCTTTCTTTGTCTTTTCATTGAGGTCACAAACCTTCTGATTTTATTGCACTGTATGACTCCAGCTGCCTACGCTTTTACTTGCTTCCTGCTCAGTTGATCAGCAATTGCTCTGAATCATTGTTAAAATAATCAGTTACTGTACTTAAAGGGCCCCTAATCGTAAGGCGGTGAGGAATGAATATGTCAGTGCACAGCGGGAGACAGGAAGGCAAATTTGCCTATGTTGTTCTTCAGTCTCTAAGTCATGTCTGATTCTTCGTGACCCCATGGACCTCATGGGCCATGGAAATGCTGATCCCTCCTGTCTTCCACTTGCCCAAATTCAAGTCCATTGCTTCGATGAACTACCCGAAATCAAAATATCAAACACTTGCACACTCACTGACACACACCTGTAAAATATCAAGTTCTTATTTTAGATTTTTTTTAAAAAAAATAAAAGTTTTGTTTTTGTGTTTTGTACTCAAGATCTCTCAATATATTATGTGACAATTACTTAAAGCCATAGTATTTGCATATAAGGGAATTTCCCCAATTTATTAATCTATATATTATTTCAATGAAGACTTCATTCACATCTTTTTCTCTAGTAGGGCTATCACATGATCCTAGCACTTGGTGAAAAAATACTAGAACTATGGGGTTCAGAAATTGCAAAACATCCTGGAAGTAGAAAAAAGCCAATAATTAATATGTTGTTATTATTTGAACAACATGTTGCCATCCATGAGGTTACCAGAAATTAAGTTTGTCTCAAACATTTTAGAAACTAAGGGTCTATTGGTTAATGATCTAATAGAAAGTTTGTGTGTACTTCTAAGGTCATAAACCTTAGAAGTACACACAAATATGTACGCATATAGATAGATTCATGAGGACAAGACAATATTTTTCTAAATCGTGTTTGCTTAGAGTATCAAGGCAGTTAAGTCATGTTGTTGGCTTTACTGTTGAAGTATTATTAGAGGTTAATATCTTGGGCAGATGTGCTCTAAAAAAGTGGCATAGAGAGGAAGAATTACTCCCACCCCATCCCTACTCCATCACAGTAAGATGTCTTATAATTTGGCCCAAACAGGGAAATGCTTGTTTTCTGCAAACCCATTGTTTTTCTACACTTTTCATACAACTTCTATATTTCTAATTGACCTGAGATTTTCTTGGGTCATGAACATATTATTTAAGGAGTGTTTTTGTATTACTTGCCTGTGAAACAATGGTATCAATTTTGATCTCAATTTTGCTTTTGTTTTCATTCAAATCATTCTAAATGGCAGGAGCTATTCCTGAATTCATTAGCGTTTCACAAAAGCATTGCTACAAGACTGATTAGGAAAACAGTTCCCTACATGCATGTGTGGCATTAGTTCACCATACTTGCAGCCAAATTTAATGTGTGCTCTAAAGCTTGAGTTTTGAAACAATCGCATTTCTAAAGAAAAAATAGAAGCTGGGAAAGAGTTGGATGCAGGCCCACTACTTGGGAATGCTATTTGGCCTCACTTGTCAATGGATTTAAAGGAGGCAGCTATTATGAGAAGTACATTTGCTCAATCACAGTTAGTGGTTTGCTGTGCCTTTTCCTGGACTAATTCAACCTGGTAATTGCCTCTTACCTTCTCGACTACCACAATCTATTCTTCCAAAAACCAGTCTGGAAAAAAAATTCTTGCAAGTTGCTGTTGATGGGAAAATGTAGCCACTAGGCTGATAACTGATATAGTATTGGAAGATATAAGGATCATATGATTCTTCTACTGAAAGACCAGCCAATTGTTTATCAGATACAGTTTAATGACTTAAAGTGTGACTATTTCACTGTCACCAGCCTGGTCAAATTTTAAAATACCAGGAAAAGTTATGTGTCCCTAGCAGTTGGAAAATATCTACCCCCTATGGAATCTCTGCTTTTAGAGGATGCATTTCACCCCAGTTAGACTTCTGATAGCAACCAAGCCTCAGGTCTTTGACCATAATTTCCTGATCAAATGTCAACTGACATGGTCAATTGTCAATTTTTTTGTGTACTATTATTTTTTAGTTTTCTCTCCTCTCTTTTTATGTCAGTTTTATTAGCTGATCGAATAGATTGAATGGAAGTACCACAAAATAAATAATCAATAAAATAATGTTTATTAAATTAAAATAACAAGCAGACATTAGCACAGGTATATTAAACATTATTATTAATTAATCTTTTATAACATCTAAAATTAAATCATATATTTTTTTAAAAAAATTAATGTTGGAAATTTTGGCAAATCAGCAATTATTAGCATTTTACAATTGTGTGCTTCATTGTGCATATACTTGTGATATTAGATCCCCAAATCTCACACTTGGCTATATCCTACTTATCCTCTATGGCTGGTTTGCAAAGGGAGCGGGCAACAACCTGTTTTTGTTTTTATTAAAGCATACCATTTCTTTCTTTAAGTCAGCCTCTGAGAACCATAGCAGTAGTTATAGTAATTGAATGATACCAGAGGACAATGAAACTCTCTTTTTCAGAGTGATCTGTCATGGGGTTTAGCCACTTAGACTGACTTTCAAAAGAATCAATTATTGATTCTGGGTGATCATTTAGTCCAAACAACTACATCCAATATAATAAAGCTTCATGATCATTGAGAAATTGTAAAGACATAACACAAAATCATTTAAATGTCATGCTGATTTTAAAAATGATGTTTCAAATACTTGGGATATTTTTTTTCAGTTTCAAATTATTGCTAGTAAAATTATTAGCTTTGTAGATTTAAGATAGTATTAAAACAGTTCAAATGTTCTGATGTTCCCTAAAATTTTTAAGTTTGGAATGTCTTTTTGTAAAGAACTAAAACAGGAGGAATTCCACACACTCCAGGAGACTTGTGGTTGTAGTGAACTCCTTTTTGTAGTGAACTCCTGTCACTTTTTTCTGTATCCATGTATTCCCTAATAATATTTAATAAAAGGAATGTCCAACATATCATTTCATGAACACTTCAAACACTACACATTTCTTTTAACAATTAATATTTGAGTAGGAATGAAATGGCTAAAATGAAGATCATTAGCAACTACACATTCTTCATATAATATTTATTTTATTTATTTGATTTGTCAATTGCTCACAAAATAATAGGTATAAGTATAAACATGAGTAAGAATACAGAAATATGTAATTCAATCCACATGGATTTTGAATAAATCCACTAAATTGACCAGTAATTAGCTTTTTAAACATTTATAAAGTTTTGTAATATAATTTGTTCCTCCAACCCTCAATGTCTCACATCTGAGTTACACACCAGGCCTGAGTCTGGTCCTAGACATTATTCAAAGCCTGTCATGAAAGGTTATCATTTTTCATGGATGTAAATGGGAAATTAGTAAAAACACAATTGAAGAATAATCATATTAACCACATTAATGTAATTTAAATGATATCAATTTCAGTTTTTATACTTGCTGTTCCCATTTCTTCATATTGGTCTTAACTACAAAGTGTGCCTCTAGCATGCTACTAAAAGAATAAGCATGGTCCTTGATCCATAAAAATGTGCTCTGCTTGTTTTCTATGAAATGTTTACATATTACATAAGTAACATATGTAGTGACATCATAAGCAATTATGGATTTGATTGTCTTTTCACAGGTTGAAGGATGGGTTACCTGCTGCTGAAATGTGTGCCAGATATAAAATTAAACGTTTCTCACTCATTATAAAACATGTTGCTGAAGAAGATGCAGGAAACTACACTATAATGTTGAGCACCCGGAAGTGGAACCTACAAAAAAATTCAACAATAACACTCAGAATAAATGGTGAGTCCATATTACTATCAATGACAGTAAGCTGAAATCCTGTACACACTTAATTGAAAATTAAGTTATCTTGAATTCTGACTAAACATAAATATTCTAAAAAAGTTTTCATTACCAGAGATCACATTGTTATGCTAAAATCATTCTGATAAGGGTATTAGTGTCTTTAAAAAATGGCATTTCTATGCTCAACTTTTGGGTCACCAGCTGATTAGCTTATGTCCTATGCGTCCATGCAAATGGGTTGTTTGAGCCAAGCAGCTCTGCCTGCAGCCAACGCCCACTTTTCATCTTCCCTCTTCATCTCATTTCATTGGCGTCTTACAAAAAGAAGGGGGTGGGGGGAATAACCTAGTCACTGTCAGATGAGAAGTGTAATTTTTTGTTTACTGGAGAAAGATAGGGCAGAAGGACCCCACCACTTGGATCCTGGAGAGAAGGAGGAAATTCTAGAGGGAAGTAGTTAAGACAGGTTGGAAGTCCCTACAACTGTAGCTCCAGAACAAGCATTGCAAAACTGAGAACAAACTGATTCTGATTTTCCAAGGCCGTTGGAAGCTGCATTGTGGAGACACATATACGCAGCAATGATGTCAACACACTGTGTGTGGAAGAGGCCAAAGTCTTGGTTTCTCTTTTGAAATCGTAATTCTTTCCATTTTATTTTAGAATAAGATTTCAGTTTACTCCTGTTCTTGTTTGTTAACAGTGAAACCTCAGATTTATGAAAAAGTGTCATCAATTCCTGGTCCTACTCTCTATCAACTAGGAACTAAGCAAATTTTAACATGCATTGTTTATGGTATTCCTCAACCTGTGATAAAGTGGACCTGGCAACCATGTCAACAGAACCATTCCAGAACAAGGTAGATCATTTTTGAACCTCATTTCCAATACTCTATCATTGCCCTTCTATGTTTTCATTAAAAGTCTTCTCCATGCAATTGTCAACTCAACTTAAGGTATTTATGATGTCCTAATATTAAAAAATGTTTTAAATTAATTATGTTGTTATCATGAGTCATAGAGGAAGAGGTGGGATGCCTTGATGATGCAAAAGCTGGTTTTACTGTGGAGTTTTTGGTGCTTCTCTGAGCCTGGTTGTTTGCTTGCTGATATTTTGTTACCCATTAGATAAACTTTATCAGCGTCACTGGTTTTGTTCCTCAGGCAGGTTATCTAAAGACATGGTTGGGATGCAAAGAAATTAAACAAGCTCTGCTTTTTACCCTAAAATTGCAGCATGCCTATACAATGCTTATAAATATGTTGCTTAATGATCGGTTTGAATATCTTATCGTACATACATGTCAGAGTGACAGAACTGTAATTTGAAAAACTTTTGAAGTTCATCACTATCTGAAGTTCAGTATGCAAGCTTTATTCTTCTTTCAGATAGCTTATATTCAATATTATATTATCACTTTCCCTCACGATGCCATCTTTAATACTTCATCTGATTCTTGCCTGTTGATAGGGATTATGTACAGGATAGGAGACTCCATGTAATTTCTTTCTCCTTTTGACAAATGGAGTTGTCAGGAAGAGAGGACAATAATATTTTGGATCTCTGAGTCTTGGCAGAGTTAGATTCCCAAAAGACATAGGGATAATTTAAATCCTTTGTTGCATGCCTTTTCAAAAGATTGTTCTATCCATCTGTCTTTCTATTATCTACCTATCTATCTTTTCTCTTGGATTTGTTCCACACAAATAAATTATAGCCTTTTAGTGTTATGGACCAGACATGAGTATCATTGTGAATCAGACCATTCTCCCTTAAATATAATATTGATTGGCAGTTAAAAGCAGTGTTCCTTACCGTGCTCAAATATTGAACTCAGAATCTTTTCATGAAAAGAGTTGTGCTCTCAGAGCTATGGTTATTCTCTTCTTCCTTTCTATTGGTATGATTAGAGGAAAAAGAATTAGCTTGAAAAGCCACAAACATTCGCTCACCCACTATGATTAAAACATACCACTTTATTTCCTATTAACCACATTAATGTTAATTTCTATAAACAACAGAAGTTTAAAAGGGAAGGGCCATGCGATAGGTAGAAGTAATGAATTCCATGGTCCAGATTTCAGCAGAAAAACATTAATGAAGGAGAATTGAGCAATGACAGACGTATGGGTGGAAACATGTGGTTGCATTGTGGAAGTGAAGAAATTTGGTTATGCAAGAGACTGAAAAAAGTCCAACCCAACTAATTCTTTGAAATTTGCTCTGCAGTTGAAGAATTTATAAGACCGTGTGCGGTCTCTGAGACAATAAGATCTCTATATTCAAACACTCATACTCTTCTGAGTGGGATAAGACATTCTTTGACTGGGTTTTATTTTAAAGTAGCGCAACAATGCTTTAAATCAGGGGTGTCCAACCTTGGCAACTTTAAGACTTGTGGACTTCAACTCCCAGAATTCCTCAGCCAGCAAAGCTGGCTGAGGAATTCTGGGAGTTGAAGTCCACAAGTCTTAAAGTTGCCAAGGTTGGACACCCCTGATTTAAATGGTTTCATTTAATACATGAATTCACAGACACTCATTTAATATATGGACTCACTCATTCATTTCACTCTTGAATGAGAACTCAAAAAAACTGCCCAGTCAGTCCTTATCATGCATGCACAACATCACATGCATGCCCGACATCGCTGACTGCGTTCTTCCCTGCCCAGTCGCTCCTTAAGGTGTTTCTTTTTCCCCCACCTCCTGACAATCAGCTCTTCCTATGATCAGCTGTGCCAGGATTCCCCCTCTGTCTTTCTGCTTCACCCAGGAGGCCTCCCTGACGCCCAGAAAGGCAAAAAATTGAGACAAGGGGGCACAGTCCCTCCTCCGCCCCCCTGCACTCCACTTTTTGCCTTCCTGGGCCCCAGGGAAACTTCTTGGGAGCAAAAACTCTCCCCCAAGAGGCTTCCCTGAGGCCCAGAAGGCCCCAAAATGGAGCATGGCGGGTGCTGCAAAAAAGCCATACCCACCCACTCACATGGCTACCTAGCCATGCCCACAGAACTGGTAGTAAAAAATTTTTGAATCCCACCACTGATAGGTACCATAGCGGTAAATGCTGCTGTCCTTATGCCTACCACATAAAGCCTTGATTCATTAAGAAGACGGATTGGCAGAATCACCTGATTTTGTTTCTCTGCCTTCTCATCAAACATTACTCAGAGGAGAAACACGCCCTGAACATATATATTCATTAATGTAGCTAGAGTATAAAGTAAATTGCTTTGAGTGCAGTTATCTGACACTGTTAACCTCAAAGAAGGAGATTCAGTGGTGGGCTGCTGCTGGTTGAACAACTGGTTCGGTGAGCGCATGCATAAGGTGCTTGCACGCAGCGCTAAAAATGGAGCATTTAGAAGCTCAGCTGCTTACCTTCCAAGTCAGGAACGGTAAGTAGAACAGCAGGGGGGGAGGAAATCAGCTGTGCCGCATTATTGAGATGAGCTACAAAGCAGAAAATAAAGGACAGGATAGGGCAGGAGCGGGTGGGCGGGTCCAGCTGATTGTTGGAACTGTCAGTTCATGTGAACCGGTCCAAACTGACAGCATCCCACCATTGAGGAGATTGAAGAACAGCTTATATCAGCTTTTAATTTATTTAATATTTTTCCTATGCTGTTGTAATCCAGTTGACATTCAGCAGCTTACACCAAAACAATGCTATTCCAAAAGAACATTAAAGTTGCCTTCAAAATCAGCCTAAATAGTAGCTGACCAAAGTAGGGAAAGTTCTTTCACGGTATCAGTAGCAGAGAAAGAAATAACTCTTTTTTCCACTTCTTCACCATGTACGCTTTCTCCTCACTTCTGCCACCCCTGGACAGCTGCTATTGAGGCTGATCCAGGTAAAGATGAGAACTTGGTTTGAAAGATACTGTCCTCTTTGTCCAAAGTAAAATATGTTGGCCAGAGACTGAAGAAAAGAGACCGGCCTATACCAGCTAAAGTGAGCAATTGATGTTAAGCTGGCTGTACTGCTAACAGAATGGTCAGCAAAATGCCTTAGATAACATTTACAGCAAAACTATGTGCATTAAGGTGAAACATGACTTTAACCCTGGAATAGATAAGGACAGGTGGGATTCAGCCGGTACAGACCAATTTGGGTGAAGTTCCGGCAATTAGTTGGGCCCACCCACCTGCCCTAATCTGTCCTATATTCCTTTGTTTTTCACCTCAGCTGATTCGTGTGGCACAATGAATTGCTGCGGATCAGCTGTTTTCACTCACAGTGGCTGCAGCAGAAGGTAAAGTTTAGCTGAAAAGGGGGTGTTTTGAAGTTCTGCATGTGCAAAGCGCACACTCACCAAACCGGTTGTTACACTAGTGGAATCCCACCCCTGGATAAGAATGGCTTCATGCTGACTCATGGGCTTGAGATCAGACAAAGACATTGTTCTGAAAGATTGCTGTGATATGCTTGTGCTGCAGATAGACACAGATGAAGAAAAACTGAAAGACAAATCTACTAGGATAATTTCAAATCAAAGAGAAGGAGTTTTTTTTGCCCCAAATAACTTTTTTTTGCCCAACAAAATTATTATGGAGTTAGGAACAGTTATTTATTTATTTATTTATTTGTAAATTTTATTTGAGTTTTCACAAAGAGAAAAAAAATACAAATAAAACATCTTTTTTGAAAGCAGCATAATCCCGGGTTACATTTCTTCGTACAGACACAAATTCAGGTTCATGCTCATTTTTATATTCTATTCCATATCTTATTACTATTTTACATTTTCTGCATAGCTTCTCCCCTCTTTTAATTTTCACAATTTTATTTTAATTATCTCATCTCAATTCAAATCATTGTATTTATATTTTTTGTCTGTCCTGTTTCAATTATCTATTATCTTTTCTCATTAAACAAAATTTCTCCTGTAGTTACTGATTGGAGTATGACGCCTTTATATCTTTTCCCTAAAGTTGTAACATTCAATATAATACATAACTTCCATTCAGATTCTGCTTGGTACATTCTTAAAATACACACAGTATTCTTAAAAAAGAAAAAAATTATAAATGTATATAATTAAAACAACATTCCATTCCAATTCAATTCTATCATTAATATTAATATTCATTAAAGTCTTAACATCTTTAACATTACTTTTCAATTAAATATCATACTTCTATGGGAACAATTATAAGCTTTCCATAGTTAATTCCTCCCCCCCTTCACTTATATTTTATAAAACATTAACTAATTAAAATGTTCCCGTTCCTTCCTAATTCAATTTTCTCATTTATTTTACTTCACTTATTTTATTCACAAACATTTCACTAAATTACACTAACTATTTTATCCCTCATTTTAATCATACGTTGTTTCCAATTTTCTAAAGTTATTTCTATTGAGTTTCCGGTTTGTCGGCTTCGCGAGCGGTAGGGATTCGCGAAGCTGCGCGATCCCTGCCGCGCTAGCCGTTTTGGGGCTCCGACCCGGACGGGTGCGGAGCAAGGCTGCCCTGCAGGGGTAGCTGAAGGTAAGGGGATCCGGAGGAAGGGTTTGGGGTGTTGCAGACCCCTCCCTGGCCGGCAGAACCCCTGTTACCAGGACGGTGCAGCGGCGGTCCGTAATGGCCGCCACAAAGAAGTTGACAGCCGGGCAAGTATGCGCAGGAGGAAGAAGAAAAGTTATTGAAAGTAAAAGTTCTTCTTGGTGACCCAGGGCTTTGAGATTTATCTAATTTAATTCCTGGAAAAGATGGTTTTCTGATGATTTCTTCCACAAGAGAAAAAAAAGCGGCTATTTTGAGGTGCTGAAGGAAAGTTTACTCTCCCTCCCGACGGAATTAAGCCGGAAGGGAGAGGATAAAGAAAATATATTAATTTGGATCTTGTTGGAGGAGATGCCTTGAAGACTTGAGGACAGAAATACAATCTTAATAAGGCTTTAAAATATAGACTTGGATTCTTTTTTTTCATTTGTTTGATACCACCCCTGGAAGAGGAAGGGGGAATTTTGGCTTGCTTGGATTTATTGAGGATTGTGGATTTTGGGATTGTTTTGCCTTTCTCTCGGAATATTTGGTTGGTGTAAGAAGAAAGAGGAATAAAGAAAAGAAAAGATTTATTTATAATGGCTTTCCTTTTTGAAGACCTGAGGGATGAATATGAGCAAACAAAAACAGCCTGCAAAGATGGCATGGAAAAAGCTTTTCTATTTCTAGAAATGGCGCTGGTCAATTACCAACAGACAATGGAACAGATGGAAACGGAAGAAGAACAACAAGGAAGAGATGAAGACGCCATCTTCATTGAATCCCAAAACTTATCTAAGGAAGAAGGAAGGAAGAGAGCAAGGAAAATGAAGGACTTAAGATCTAAAAAAACATTTGAGAAAAAGAAAAATATGATGCAAAGTAAATATAATGATAACAAACAAGAGAAAAAGGGAACACAACAGAGAAGGGATCCCAGCAAGGTAGAGGTTAGAAGAAGAAGGGGGGTAGGAAGATTTGGTGGGGGAAGAAAGAAAGGGGAAAGGCGGAGAAAAGCCTCAAAGCTTTAAAATTGAATGGGAGAAGAGGGATTTTTTTGAGACAAAGGATGAAATATAATTTTCTGTAAGAAAGATTCTGCTAAGGTACAGAAGATGGTATTGTAACATTTATATTTGAAATAGTAAATTAGAATGGTTTAAGATTTAATAAGAAATTAAAATGTTGAAGTTTTTAATAATGATTGATTTTTAAAATGTAATAAAATATCGAAGGAAAGGAGGATACAATGTATTTAAACATTTTTGGTGGATAGAATGTACCAAGCAGAACCAAATTGGGTATTTGTTATGCTGAATGTTAATTTTACTAACTTAGGGGAGGATAGAAAGGCATCATACTCTGATTAGTGATTTCAGGAGAAATTTTTTTTATTATAAGAAGAGATAGAGGGATAATTGAATGGGCAAAAGATACAAATTTAATGATTTAATTAAGATGGATTAAATAAGATAGAAATGTGAAGAGTGATATGTGCTATTATTTTAGCCCATGCAAAGAGAGGTAACTGGGGCCAAGGTACTTTACTAAAAGATTTTTTTTATGTTTGTTTGTGTTTGTTTGTGTTTTATGAGAATATTGGGGAAATTATTGTAGAAAGACAGGGAAAGATTCAATATGTAATGATTTGTTTGTTGTTGAAACTTTTAATAAAACTTGTTTTAAAAAAAAAAATAAAGTTATTTCTATTACTAACATAACAATACAATCTTATGTACCTTTACAGAATCCCTTTTTCAGTTAGATTTTCACCCATTATCTCTAAATAGGTCCTGTTTCTCTATATCTTGCCCCGGTCCTTTGTAACTTCTTTTCCTTTCCTTCTTCCCTCTCTTCTTCTCTCTCCCCTTTTTACCCCCTTGTCTCTCTACCTCTATTTCTCTCTTCTGTATTCCCCTTTTCTGTTGCTTTCCAGTATTATACTTATTTTTCGAATTATTTTTCTTTTCTTTGGTTTTTTTTTTAAGTCTTAAATTCTCCATTCTCTTTTCCCCCTTTCCCTTTTCTTCCCCACATAGAATTACTTGTTCATTAAAGATGGCTTCTTCTTTGTCCCAGTCTTCTTGTTTTGCAGTCATTTCTTGTTGTTTCTCATAGTTCCAAATTCCATTTCTAAGAATTGAAAAACGAAGCCAAAAGAACCCTTTTCAATTCATCCAGAAGTGGTGCCATTGTATAAATTTTTAAACAACCACCCGATTGATTTTAGTCATTCAAATATAATAACCAAAAATCCAAAGATCACCAAATAATCCAAATACACGCAAGCTGTTTCTTTTTTGCTCTTTTTTTTTTTACTTTCTCTTCCTGGGGTTACTATTTAATTACAAAGTTTCAGTTAAAATGTATCTTTTAGAAGTCTTGTTGAAGTTTTACTTTAAATTCTTTTTAATTCCAGGCAGTCTCCTCCCTCTTCCAGATCCTGCCCTTATTCTTTTCTCTCCTTCCTGCTTATGAAAAAGAAAGTTTTTAATGTCCAGAAATCTTTATTATCCCTTTGACATTTTGTTTTATTTTCAGCTTAATTGCCTATTGATGTCAAAGCGGATTTTTCCGATTTCTTATTTAAGTCTCTTAGTTGTCAGTATAGGAAAGGAGAGAGAAGGGGGGGGGGAGCCAAACCTTTCCCTTTTCACTTTCCTTCGCTGCTTCTGACTCTTCTTTGGGAGCGATGTTATTTTTTGTAAGTTTAAATTCCAGGGTACCTTGGTTGTTGCTTTTACAATTTAACCCGGTCAGCCAAAACTTTCACTTCTTATCTTCCTCCTGCACATTCTTTTCCAGTCGAGTTCTTCTTTGTGGTGGCCATTTCTGACCACCGCTGCAACCGCCTTCGGGAACGGGAGTAATGGCCAGCTGAGGAGGAGAGATGTGGCTCTCCTCGACCCTGCTGGCGGTCTCCCCCCTCTTCACCACCTCTACGGGGTGGCTTAGCCTTGAAACCAACCGGCTCGGGGCGCTCCAGCGGCGAGCCCAGACAGAAACCGCGCACGATCGCGGATTTCTGTCTGTTGCCAAAGCCCTTCAAACCGGAAGTCCTCAGGAACAGTTATTTCTTTAAAGCAACGTTTTAGAATCAAATGTGTTGGCTCTTGATTCTCTGAATGCCATAGTCACCATTGATCAGTGTCTTTATTAATCAGATCAGTTGCAATCCCATTGTGGAGAAGACTGTCTAAATTGGCTATTTCAGCTGTCCAGGAGTGTCGGACTATCCTTAGACCTGATTTCCTTAAGCTGGGAAAGATTGTTCCTTCATGTCATTTTTTACATGTCCTCTCATGTAAAAAATGTCAGCAAGTCTATAAATTATTCTTCCTGTTTCATTCTCAGGAAATCTTATGTTTCCAAAATTCAAACTAGCCATTTACAGTATTATTTCTAGGCTAACAATCGAGGTATCACCTCAAATAGTCATCATGTTTATTGTGGTGGCCTGAGGTAAATTTTCATGTAGGCCTTCCTGGCTGATGCTGCTGTTGATGAGAAAGATGTCTGTGTGAAAGAATCAATTGTACAGCAATCCTCATGGAAATTACGTTATTTGGAAATCCTTATTCTATTGAAAGACAACAAACCTAATTTGACCCAGCAGATCTAATTTGATGTTGGATTGGATAAAAATGGCAGCATCTCTATTTCTTAAGTGCAAAGGTGATGGCTAAATGGTGCCATTCATACATATAACACAAGAACCTGTACAGTCACCTCAAAATGTGACAAAGGCAGCATATCACTTTATTAAATAAATAAATAAACAAAGACATTAGAACATGCAGAATGACCCCCTCCCCCAAAAAAATCTAAACAAAGAAATTGAAAATGCTCAGGGAATGAGTTATTAGTTGATTGTTCAGAGGTAAAGACCAAAAAAATAGAGGAAAAGGGAAAGGTATGGGATAACATGGATTCTCATACTTCCATGCATTTATTTTATTTTTCCTTCTTTTATAGCCAATGCTTATGAAATTTCACCAGATGAAATGGCTCCCTAATTCATGAATCCAAAATTCTGCTTAACAACAATACATCTTTGGGATTTTAAAATAATGAAGTGAAAGTTCAGGTGAAATAACTAATCTGTCCTTAGTACCTTGAACTGTTTCCCCACTGCAGACCATCTCCTACAAATTGCAGAAAGAGTTATTGCCCATTGCTCATAATTGCTCATTAGCCAAGAGCATTCTGCCTTTTGGCATTCATCCAACTGGAGAATATACTGTATATCCCAGCATTAAGTCTTTCTGAAACAATTCAAAACATTCAGTGTATTTTGGTGAGTCAGCTCTGGATCTGTGCTCATCCAAATATGTTTAAGATAGGGACTAAACTAAAAATAACTAATGCTGATTTCAGTGAACACACATCATGCATGATAGGTAGACTGGATCTAATTGCTTGTGGTTGAATTATCCCTTTTTGTTTTGCTTTTTAAAAATTTATTCTCCAGAATGAATTACTAAATTCATTTTCTCACTGAAAACCTCCTGAAAATGAATCAGAGGATGTCAAATGCTCTATCTACAAAGCAAATGTATCTATTGTTAGTTCTGTATTTAATTCTGTCTTTAATTCAGGAGTTCAATTTCCCTGTAGCTGACCTTCTCATGCTTACATGAGGGACTAGATTGCTCTCTATTTTGCCATAATGGTCTTTCTGGGGCATAGAGGACACAACCTCTTGGTGGTTCTTTGACCTCATCAGCAGATGATTTCGGGATCTTCAATAAGCCATGTTCAGATATTTATTTATCACTATATATTACTAATAAATGCATTTTGTATAAGATAGATTTCATTCAGGAGCTATAAAAACCCAAGATAATTGGTTTCACAAAGTAATCCAATGGGTGAACAGGCATTAAATCTTAGGCTTCTTTAACTCCAGCCAGTTAGTTTATGGATTATTGTACATTTTTTTCTAGTTGTTGAATCATTTGCTTATTCTCCAGAGTTCTGTCTGATAAGCATACATATTTATACTTATTATCTGTTCAAAATATCGTGAAGTCACAGTTGCCAGTTCTTTAGCTAGTGTTGGCCCTCTTACATATCTACCTTCCCAAGAACCTAGGATGTTGAAATATATTGACATAGTATATATGCGGATAACCATGGCTAGTTTATGACATGATCTTTGATTTTTGATTTTTAGATGTTGATATTTTGTGATCTTCTCCAATTTTTTCACCTTCTATTCTACTACCACTGGTATTGCCACATCAATTATCCACACGTCCTTCTTTTCAACCACAGTTATATGTGTTGTTAGCCATAACTTTATTAATCTGTATTCGGAAATCCCACAATATTTTAACCTGCTCATATTTGGCTACTTTTTCAACTATAAGTTCCTACCAATTTTTCATGACTGTTACATGATAATTTCCCCAGATGTTCCAGTGAATCATTATGGATACTGTGCTATGCTATTGTTTATCATCAATTTGTGCAATCCTCTGGTATGAGCTGAGAATAGGATCTATTGTTTCGTTTGCTTCTTTACACAATCTGCCCTTTGAATCATCTGATAATTTTTCAATACTGGCCTTGATTGCATTAGTTCAAATAGCTTGCTCATGCACAAACACAATCAAGGGTTTGGTTTCTTTTTTAAATGTTTCTGCCATTGCCAGATTTTAACTTTATCTGCTTCCCCGGATAAATGTTTACAAAACATTGGTTTTGTAAACATTGACCATGTGATTCATTTGCTTGCCAGCATTCTGTTTCTATTTTTATTACTTTTTTGATATTCACTTTTTGTTTCCTGTTCATTTAATAAGTTCCAATTTTTAACTTTTATCAGTTCTTGTCTTTTGCTTGTTTGTTTGTTTTAGATAATCAACCAATCCATGCTTTTTTACCTTGACAGTTTGTTCAACAGAAGTAAACCTCTGCTTCCATTCCCATGGGGCATATATAATTTATCAAAATCACTATGGGGATGTAATGCATAGTGAATAGGCATCACTTTTCTTGTTTCAGTCCAAACTGTCCAGTTCACCTTGGGTCCACTTAACAATTCCAGCAATGTATTGTATCACAGGTATGGCTTGGTTGGTGTTACACCAGTCAATTTTGTCTTTAGCAACGATGGATGTTCTGTTTAATAATACCATTTTTAAATTGTCCATACTTGATGTTATCTAACTATAAAATGGTCATATATTTGCAGATATTTGATATTCATAATCCTTCATCATGATAGCTCTGTATGGTTGATCATTTGGCATTTCAATTCCATTACTGTTTTACACGTCTTTGTTGCTACTGTAGCACATATTCCTTGGTTGAATTCCATTGCTATAGCTGTGCTAAAAATTCTATCAATATATTTGGCAAAGATTGGATTTTGATTTCTGATTCTCCATAAAGCTTCAGATCTTCCATAGAAAGTAAACATGAGATTTTGTTAACCTGTTTTGCTGTTTGACAGCCAAGATTTGTTTTCTTGAAAATCACTGAATGTAGGATCATGACAATGACAAATAATAAAAGAAATAATAAATCATCCTGGAAGATCCCTCTCCAAAGGTTGATAAGCCCATATTTTTCATTTCCAACCCAGTTCTGTCTTCTACCACTCTGTATAGTTTTTCTAATATTTTTACTGATACCAGTGTTTCTAAACATTTGATGATCCAACTATATGGTGATGAATCAGACACCTTTTTATAACAATTCAGGCCATATTAAAATTGGTTTTTCACCAATTCTCCAGAACCATTTTATCAGTCAAAAGTTGATCTTTGGTAAAATTTGATTTTCCTTTTTCCACTCTTTTTGTTCAACAGGGAGGATGCTATTTTCTTCTAACTAATCTTGAATGTTGTCTGCTATTATGCCTGTGAGTAAGCTAGTATTTAAACATACAAGCAAGTATGTTATGGGGCAGTGTTGGTGAAACTTTTCAGCACCGAGTGCTGAAACAGGAGCACACGAGCAGTTCCCCAGTGCACATGTGCGTGCCAGGAAGCTGAGCTTCCAATTTCCAGCGACTGCATGTGTGCTGGTCTTCTAGTTTCTGGCACACATGCATGCAGGAAGACCAGCTAGCTAGCGCGCATGCTCATACCAAAAACTGGAAGAGCAACAGGTGACAGTTGGCATGCCTAGAGAGATGGCTCTGCATGCCACTTCCAGCACGTTTACCATAGGTTCACCATGATGATTATAGGGCCTGCATTTCCTGGTGTTATCCCTTTCATTGGGTCTTTTTGAATCAAATACATTTTGCCAGTTATTAGCTGATGTCTCCTTTATGCAATACTTCATTAAGATGTTTTGCTATAATTGAATGTAAGTTCAAATATTTGTGTCAAAAGCCATGTGGTTGATAACTTCCAGGAGATGTCCTGGTTTTAATCCTTTTAGCTCAATTTTTAACTATTTCTGTTGTTATTAGTAAAGTTTTTCCATTTGATTTTTATTAAATTCATCTCCAGATTCTTTCTATTCATACAGAATTTTCTTTTTCTTTCTCATGTCCCAAAGAGCTTTTCAAAGCTGGATTGTTTTCTTTTTGTTTTCTTTTTGATTGTTTCCTATTGCCATTTATACTTTGGAAGAATCCCCTCTGGTCTGATTGAAACAGCTGATTTTGCTTAAATTGGATAATTTATGTTTCATAGCATTCAATGTTCCCAGCTATTTGATATTTATTGCTTCATTTAAAGTTTCTTCATTTTTTTTTCTAGTGCTAAACCAATATTTTTATTAGGCTTGTCCTTATCCTTACCTCTTCAATTTTTGCTTTTTCCTGTTTCTTAAATTACTTGTGAATAAAGGCCAACACAGCTAAAGAACTGGAAGTAAAGTTGGTACCATCTTTAAGCACCTTGGATGGCACAACAATGTAATTCAATGACTGTTTAATTTTATACAGTGTGCCGATCTGAGTGTGAGGCTGCTTGTTAAAAGTAGATTAATCAATTAATGGGATTTATTACAAACTGTATCCTAGGTCAAGGTACCGTGGTCTTTATAGCACAGAAACAGTAATAATATGAAGGTGGACCCTTTCTAGTCAAACAGCTGCAAATAACTGAAAAACTTACCTTTACATTTTCATAAATAGATATAAAGCCCTTGCTTACCAACTGCCTCAGATCCCTTTTCTTTCCTTTCTGTTAGACCTATTGTTGCTTTTAGCCATCTGCACAGTATGCTGATGTGTGCAGTAAATGCATGCATTCCTATTCATAGAATACACACATGCAGAGACTATAAAACTGCTTGGAAACTATAAAAGACAATATTTATCTGCCTGGTGTAACACAATTCATTGAAGATAGGAAGTTGAGTAATCCCTAGAACATGCCATCGCATTGCATTCAGAAACATTAGGTCACTGATTCATTCAGGAAACAAAGGCATATAACAGCCACAATGAGCCTACAAAAGTTGTGGGTTTAATAAGGAAGATTCCTTCCTTGGAATACGGCCAGGATTGTTCTGTTTCATTCTCGGTTGTGTTAAAATTGGTTCAGATGACAAATAGGCATGAATAAATGCCTAGTTAACTCCCTGTAATAAATATAAAAACAGGCAGCCTTGTGACCTTTTGTGGGTGTCTCTTATGTTATATTGTTCACATGAACTTGGGGCTTTAATTATATATGGACTTATTGTCTGCTTCCAATTAGTCTTAATTCAGCACAAATTATGAAGGAAATAAATGGAAAAGAAAGAGACGACAATATATAGTTGTCACTGGTTAGATTCTAGTTGTTCTTGTTGTATGAACCATGTGGGTTTGTGTTTTGGAATCAATATTGTATGGCTTTCATTGAGTAATTCTGGCATTTTGCTGGCATGTTTGTGAACAAGATTTCCCATCATAAAACTTGTACTTAATATTCTGCTAATATAATATTATGATTAATAAAACAAATCATTGAAGACATCTCTCAACCTGTGTAGTTATGTTTCTGAGAACACAGTAGATCTACTTTCCTATGGATTCTGGACATAAAAGGGCAGAAAGTAGTGAACAATTTTTCAGGGAGTGGAGAATGTAATCAAAGATATTGGTGGAAATAGGATGGCTGTTTTTTTTCCAGACCTTTGGTAGATTTTTTTTAAGGGAAGGGGAAGGGAAAGCAAATGACCTCACAATGGTAACACTTGAAGAAAGGTGATACAATCTTGGAATGTTGAGGATTGCAATTGAGATACTGAGCTTTGTGAATCACGAGGCAAGGAAAGATACCTCTGTAAGAAATAATTCATATTGATTGAAATGGAGACCAGTGAGGAAAATAAATTCTGCTACAATTTGGAATGAGAATGACTAGGTATGGTTGAAAACAGCTGTTGTACCTTCTATTTTTTCAAAAAAGATGACCATTTTTATGCCTTTCATACACTGAAAGTCACTAATATTTATCTTTGTATTTAAGGCACTATAGTTTTTCCCAAAATGACAGTGGAATGTCTTTTTTGAAAATCATCCATAATTTCAGGATTGCTCATAAACAAGCCAGATTTGCCTAAATACTTCTTACAACGGATATCTTCAAAAGGATTTGCAAAGTTGTATATTATTATTTTTAATAGTAACACTTACATTTCCTTTTATTGTATACTATGTGCACTGAAAAATGTGCCCTGTGTATGTTTCAAAAACATTGCTTTAAATTCTTTTTAAAAGACACAATTAATATTTTACCTTGCTGTGAATTCTAATAGGTTTTTTTTCCTAGCAGGTTTTTAAAAAGTCTTAAGATTCTAATCTTTTTAGGCAATAGTGATATTAAAAACCTTATTACTCAGGATTATTTTATGGACCAGAGCATTATTTATCTGAAATGTTACACCTGTAAAATACAATACATATAATGTGTTCTGTTCATCACAACAATATCACAACTAAAGGCATAGTTGTGTCTTTATGACTGAACTGAGTTCTAATAATGCAGCCCTGTTACTCGATTTTATATCAGTAGTCCTTGTAATCAATAAACTAATTTATACTTTAAATCCATGGACAAATATCAAGTTGACATGCAGTACACTTTCAGCCTGGAAAGCTTCCCTATCCACAGTTATAAATATTTCATTCTATTGTACTTGGCAAGCTGCAAGCAATTGGAGGTAGGATCTCATTAAGACAGCAAACTGTGGAGTAGGGAGAGGATAGTGTGAAGCTAAGGGTGATAACAGTGGCCTTGTCCAGAATAGGCCATGGGAGTTTTCTTATCTTACTTAGGCAGGAGGTGCTGGGAGCTTCCTGTGCGAAATTAGGAGCATATGCTGCTTTCCTCTTGTTGTTTGGCTTCCTCCTGCATATAAGACGTTTCCCAGCACAATGATTATCTTTGCATCTTCAAACATGGCACAATTTACTTCCTTAAGAGTTTGATGTATCCTTAAGAGTCATGTCTTTCCCCCCCTCATCTCCCCCTCTGTCCTAGATTCCTTCTCAAGTGCTTGCTGGTTGATGTCCTAGGCGTATGTGCCATTTAAAACTTAGCAATATATGATCTGTAAGACCAAAGCGTACAGAATGTGCCTCCTGGGGCTTGGATACTGTTTGGGAAAGGACACATTTCTTTACAGAGCTGGTGTTCTCGAATGTAGGATTACTAGATTTACAGCGTTGATTGCTTCTTCCTCTTTCCTCATTTCTGTGAAAATTGAAACTAAAATTAGTGCCTTCTGGTTTCCAACACTGAATGATACCTTCCCAAACACATACTAACTGGGTCTTTAAACATGGATATATCATAGACATGTAAAGTAAAGAGGTAGATGAATTATGAAATATTTATGGTAAAAATGAGATTTTCACCGTTGATTGAACCAAACGCTCTCGAGTTGGGGTGTCTAATAAACCTATAGTTTTATTTCCAAATTGCATAAGGGAAAACATTAGAGTCTTCAGGATCACTCACTCCTGGCTGTACCTGCCTACTAAAAAAGATCAGGAAAAAAGGGCTTCCCTCTCTTCAGAAACACTGTCAGTAATGCCCATAAAGGAGTGGCTTTCCAATTCTGCCTGAAACAGCATTCTTCCAAAATCTGTTTAGACTTAAACCATACTGGTTTTTAGGAAGGATTTTAGGACTTTGGGAAGAGATACATTATGAGGCTATATATAACATCTTTAGTTGAAATGTCTTTCTTGTGGGTGGAATGATGTTGCCCCTTGACGAATCAGAAAGATCATTTTCCGGGTAGATAAAATGGGTTTTATGGGTCTTTCTTCCTTTATTTCTATCATTGTTTTAATCTTATTTGCCCAGGAGGCTATGTGGGCTGTTCAAGATCATTAATGACAGGAGTTTTGTATACAGTAAGCCCCCCTTTTTATCACTGATGGATAAATCTGAAAATTCAGGGGAGGAAAAAAAAATCAAGGCTTCTGAATATTTACTATCTAAAATAATTATTGCCTTGGATACTTTCCAAATACTAGCTATCTCCATGAGGTAGGCTATTCTGATTTCAAAAAGAATAGCTCATTTACATTACATGAAGAATGAATCACTGAATGCATTATTGAAATTTCTAGGTGATTCATAGTGAAACTGGAATATGGTCAAGACTACAATGGATTTAGCATCTCTGTTGATGTTAGTCTTTTTTTCACATGACAGTGTTTTACATTATGAAAAATAGATTCCTATTGCTATTCTCCTATGGATAAATCCCAACCATTCATCAACATCACACAACTTTTAAAGAAAATAACAAGATGAAATTTGAACAAATAACATGCATAAGCAACTAGGGCCTGTGAGCAAGAAAATTCTGGATTCATATTTTTTATTTGTTTATGTCCCACCTTTTTTATTTTTACAAATAACTTAAGGCAGTGAATATATCCAATATATCCTCCTCCTCCTGTTTTTCCTCCTTCTTCCATTTCTCCCACAACAACAACCCTGTGAGGTGAATTGGAGCTGAAAAAGACTGGACTAAGTTCACCCAGCTGGCTTTCATGGCTAAGGCATGACTTGAATTCATGCTCTCTTGCTTACTAGCCTGGTGCCTTAATCACCAGAGCAAACTGATCGACTTATCAAACTTATCAACTTGCAAGAAATTCAGCATCAAAAAAACTAATTTAGTTTGCCACAACCCTAGGCTACTAAGATTGGATCTCTTTGTCTCTGCTTCAAATTTTTCTCAATTCTTTATTTTCTCCTTTTGATCCTAATTTGCTGGAGTCTGATTATAGACTTGAATCCAGCCCTTTGCTGACTATGCACTGGCTAACATATTCAAACTTTCTGGAAGAGAAGCATATCTTGACTACAACCATTGAGCCAAATCATTATGCTTCTGGTTTTATTGCTTTCCTCCTAAACTAGCTCTCATTACTTTAGCTCCATTGCTAAAGTAAATAAAATCTTGTTACTCTAAGTTGCCTTGGTATCCAGTATATTTGCTGGCATGCCATACCTGAATGTGTGAAAGGTGATTTTGTGCATAGTTTTAGGTTTGCAATGAAGTGCCAACATTGCATTCCCAACAAAAGATCTACAATAATTCACCTACCATACCTGCCATTAAGAATAGTAAAAGGAATTTGCAGCTAATGCTTAGATTTTAATAGGTTGCCTTAGAGCTGGAGTTAGACCACTGTTTCTAAGCTTCAGTAATGTAAAAATGTGTAGACTTCAATTCCTAGAATTCTCCAGAAACCTATTTTGCTTTGTCTGGGTTGTTAACACCAAATTCTTCCAGTTCTTTTCCTCCATTTATGAAGGAATAAAGGTATGCAAAACAAAATTCAACCCTTATGTAGTATCTAAATTCACAGAGTCCAGTTTGTAGAAAACATCTTGTCCTTTAGGGTGAGGAGAATAAGAAGATTGGAAAATGCTACACCAATAGATCTCTGTGCCATGGCAGTTTGTCAAGAAACACTCACTGATGGCGTCCTTCCATTCTAGCACTCAAAAGCTTTGGTAGCTTGCTGAGGTTGTACAGGTAGTCCTCGACTTACAACCATAACTGAGCCCAACATTTCTATTGCTAAATGAGACATTTTTAAAGTGAGTTTTGCCCCGACCTTTCTTGCCATGTCAGCAGTTGTTAAATTAGTAACACGCTTGTTAAATGAATCTGGCTTCCCCATTGACTTTGCTTGTCAGAAAGTCACAAAAGTTGATCACATGACCCCAGGACAGTGGTGGTATTCAGCCAGTTTGCACTGGATCGGCAAGAATTTGGTGTCAGTTGCCGAACCGGTAGTAAGTTCTGGCTGGCCATACCCCCGACCCGGTAGCCCACCCGCCCGATGCTCACTCACCCCGCCCGCCTGACATTCGCGTAAGGTATTTTTCTCCCTCCCGACAATCAGCTGTGCATAGATCAGCTGTGCCAGGATTCCCCTTGCTGAGGCCCAGGAAGGCAAAAAATGGAGGGAGGAGCTCAGGCCCCCCCCTCCATTTTTTGCCTTCCTGAGCTTCAGAGGAGCCTTAGGGGAGCAAAAACAACCCCCAGAGGCTCCTCTGAGGCTAGGAAGCTCCCAAAAATGGGTGGGGGCGGCAAAAAAGCAAAAAAAGCCACACCCACCCAGTCACATGGCCACACCCACCAAGCCACACCCACCAAGCCACGCCCACAGAACCGGTAATAAAAAAAATTGAATCCCACCACTGCCCCGGGACACTCTAACCATCATAAATATGAGTCAGTTGCCAAGCATTTGAATTTCAATCATGTGGCCACAGTGATGCTGCAACAGATGTAAGTGTGAAAAATGGTCATAAATACCTTTTTTAAAGGTTTGTTGTAACTTCGAATGGTCACTAAATGAATTGTTGTAAATTGAGGACTACCTGTAGTTGAAGTGTTGCATTATTACTGTTAGTTTATGTGTTATATAAGATTCGGTGTTGCACATGTTTTTAAAAAAATCAGCTGCCTTAAACTGATGGGAAACTGACACCATAAATAATATTTTTTTAAAAAAAAATAGACAAAGACAAACATAGAATTATTGCCCTAGACAGGACAATAAATAAACACCCAACCAGACTGTTTGAAATATTCTTCCTTGCCTCGTCTTGAAAAAGAATCAATTCAAACAATGGCAAAGAAATACACTAGCAATCGACTACTGCAGGTGTAGAATTATTTCTCTAAGGCTATATAATAAGTATCTTGGCTATCCCATGAATTTTCCATATGGTAATGTTTCTCAGCCTTGAAAATTTTAACGTGTGTGGACTTCAGTTCTAAGAATTTAGAAGTCAGTATGCTGGCTGGGGGATTCTGGGAGTTGAAGTCCACACATCTTAACGTTGACAGGGTTGGAAAATCCTGATATAGGGTGCTACAGATGAGGAACTGGTCTGATTGGCAAACCAACTGAGCATCACAGACAGAGATTGATATACAGGGATTTAAGTATTTTAATAGTAAGTGCTCAAGGAGTGCATGGAGTTACTGATTAGTGTTTTTTGTTTGGGAGTGGAATTGTTTTGCTTTATGTATGTCATCTTGTTAGCAACATCTGCCTAGCAGGGCTTTGGACATTCTAAAATGCTGATTTTCCATGTTATAAAAACCTGAGGGAGATTCAGAAATAGTTTGCAGAGTTGATGCTCAAATAAACGAAAGCAATAACAACAGTTCCAGATGTGCCTAATCTCCTGGCAATGTCAAGTAACTTTTAGAATACTGTTTGCTGTATACTTTGAGATAGCAGGCTAGCTTTCTTTAACCCGATTCATGATCCCATCACATTATAGATAAGGAAAGCATACAATTATTTAAAAAAATAAAATAAAAGTGGACAATTCTCAGTACCTGGACTTAGTGTTGAATCATCTCTAAGTCAAGATGCTAAATACCACCCACACTATTTTTTTATGCAACATCCTGCTTGTCTTGTCATGGGCAGAATTTATTTATTTATTCCCACAAGTGCAGAGTCCACTTTTCAGATCATTGAACACCACTTTGCATGGTCAGTTGAGTCTCCAGGGCTCACACCCGCGGCTTGCATAGCTTTGTTGATGGTGTCTTACCATCTCTGTTTTGGGTGCTTGCGAGGTTACTGGCCATTGACTTCTAGTTGGTAGGCAGTCTTGGCAATGGTGGAAGGTGCTGCTCTCCACTCCAAAGCAGTGGAGCCGGCCTTCTCTCATCTTCTCTATAATTGGTGCCACACCAAAATGTTATCAAATGGTGTCATTTGTGATGAGGTCGAGAAGGGAGATGCCCAATATCCAATGGAGCATTTACATTTCCATAGCATGGAAATAGCTTTTGGTCCCTGTTGTTGCTGCCCAGCATTCAGTGCCGTACAATGCAACAGGATGGATGGTTGTCTTATATGTCTTAGATTTAAGACGGGTTGGCATTCGTCTGTTACATAACACACCAGTGAGTTCTCGCCAATGCTTTCAGGCTGCATTCACCTTGCTTGCACCTCGTCATTGATGTCACCATTGGGATCCCAGCAGTGGTGATATTCAAATTTTTTTACTACCAGTTCTGTGAGCATGACTTGGCAGGCTTGGTGGGTGTGGCATGGCTTGGTGGGCGTGGCAGGGGAAGGATACTGTAAAATCCCCATTCCCCCCACCCCCCACCTGCTTTCCAGCTCTGTTCTCCTGTGCAGGGCAACAAAAGAAGACCCAGCCGATCAGCTGGGAATTGATCAGCTGACACTTGGGAGGCAGTGAATAGATGGGGGTGGGGCCAACCAGAAGTGGTATTTACCAGTTCTCCGAACTACTCAAAATGTACGTTAACGGTTCATACCTGTCTGAAACCACCTCTGGATCCCAGATACTGAAAAATGTCCACCTTCTTTATGTTTTCTCCATTGATTTGAAGCGTTTCAGGGGTGGTGACAGTCTCTAAGTACTCAGTTTTCTTGCTATTGAGGCGGAGTCCGAAATGGTTGAAGCGATCATTCCATGTTTAGTTCAGTGAACACATATTGTATCTTTATATGAAATTCCCAGGTGCTTTTCATAAATACATCAGGTTTGTTTGTTTTTTATTTCAGCATAACTTGCTAGGTATGCTTTGTATGGAATATTGGCTTATTTATATATCACTGACTATTCAAAATTAGGAGAAGATCAAATCTTATGCTAAACAACACTGTATTCACCCATAGTAAACTATATGCCAGATTACAATTCATTTTCCATGCTTTTATGAATATGATATGGCATCATCTGAAATTTATCATTTTAAGTATACAGTATTTTGTGACTCCATACGGGTTTTTAAGCATTTATTACATTACTTCTAAAGCTATAGTACTATCAGATTTCAACTTTAAAGTTTCAACATAACACAATATTATTTTTAAAAACCCTTTCCAATTTTGACAATGATTTAGGAAGATATTAAATTTATTATGAAAAGCAAGATCGTTGATCAATCTGTTGTCTGTCTGTCGACCCATTTATGAATCTTTTTACTAATCTTGGAAACAGTTAGGAACACTAAAGCTTATGTGCAATGTTGTTCACAGTTGTATGCAGTCAACTGGTATTATGATGTATAAAAAAAAGCACGATCAGGTTGTACACAATATTGCACACATTTTTTCTTCGCTGTATTTCCCTCTGATATTTCCTAAATTTAATCTGGAAGGTTCAGGACCTTCTGGAATAAACTGATGGAAACAAGGAGAAGGAGAGCAAATAAAACTTTTTCATGTTTTCCATAATGTTTATATTTCCTATAATGCGAAGTTGTTGGGTTGTTTTTTTTGAATGATACAAACCAGTGTTTTTCAAGCTTGGCAACTTTGTGTGGACTTCAAATCACAGAATTTCCCCAACCAGCATGAAAAACACTGACATTAACATTTGAGAAAATTATGACACTTTTTGATGCTTTCTGATCATGGATCACTGTCAATGAAAATAACAGAAACATTTAATTTTAAATTCCACTTTGCTAAAGATAATTATTTACAAAGGAAACTAACAAGAACTTTGCTTGTTTGCTTTAATATTGATAAATATTAACAACCTAATCATGGAAAATAAAATTTTTATTTTTATTTTTTTTATTTTTCTTATAGGTATCCATGTATCCGTAACTATGTTTTTACTTAGACCTATTATCTTGTAAGCAATTGACAAAAATAAATAAATAAATAAAATAAAATAAAACTCTGACACTCTATGAAGGACTAAATGTACAAATATGGAATAGAAACAAAAATACCTTCCAAATGGAATATGAAACAATATGTATGTTGTAATTAACATTTATCCAAATTTATTTCCATAAGTGTCAAATTAGGTTTTGCAAAATTATTTCTATCAAAGGAATACACTTCAATGTTTTGATTAAGAGTTGGTTAATTATATAATAAAAGGAGTTCAAGAGTTTCAATTGATACATTATAACATTTGTGATTTTTGTAATACTTTAAAGATGCCTTAAAGAAAAAGAATGCTTCATTTAAATTTACATATTTTTATTTGGAAAATTTTCCCCAAATTTTGTAAGCTGCATGAAATACATTATCATTCTATTAATTGGCTTTAAATTGATCACTTATGTACCATCAAGTACCAAATATTTCAGTACCAAAGGCCAAATTATATGTGGGTGATTAAATATATTTTCTATATTAACAAAAAAATTTGCAATGTGGGTGTAATGGACTACAATATAGAAGAGATATTTCAAAATTTACTTTTTATACATACAAATTAGTTCTTAACTTTCATATTGAAAGATTCCATTTGAAAAGCTTTCTTTCTTAAAACTTGATTGAAACCTAGATTTTGAAGTTTAATTTTTTTAAAAAATAAAAATATAATCTGAGGAATAGTGTTTGTACTAAGTGGTTAAAAGTTATGTTTGTGTTAAAATTCAGTTGTGTTCAAATCAGCTTAAAGATTTAGGAATTACTTGATTACAAGCTATACTTTTTATATTTTTAAATATGTCTGTATGTTTTCTGCAGGGCATTTTGTCCTTTACCTCCACGTCTTTATAAAATGTTTTGATTTAATTTGCTACCTATAATTAATGGAAAACCACGAGTTTACTTTGAAATAACTAACTGTATTCAAGTTTCCATTGCGAGGCAATGGGTACAGGCTTATAATAGGAAACTTAGTAATGAAAGCTTGATTTAAATTTGAAACAGAATTTGTTGATGGGAATGCCTTACTATTTTTGGTGCTCTATTTTATAAAATTGTTGCTTCATTCTTATTTGTCCTGCCACAGGTATGACTTTTGCTCCAGTTCAGAAAATCCACTAGTTTTGACATCTGAAAGCACTACAGGAAACAGAATCCAAAGCATTACACAAAGAACAGCTTTAATAGAGGGGAAGAAAAAGGTATGACATTTTGGAGAGGGAAATTAAACTTTGAACATCCTTTTTATGAGTTCCTGCTAAAGTTGAATGGTTGTTTATGAGACTATAATGGTGAAAGCCACTGCCAATTTTTAATCTTATTATAATTATGATATAATTCCTCTATGTTGTAAATCTGACTGATAACACTGTCATGCTGCAAGAGCGTCTAGCTCAATACAGAACATGGATCGCACCTGTTCAAAATCAGGCCCTCAGTTACAGTGGGGGATTCAATTTTTTTTTACTACCGGTTCTGTGGGCGTGGCTTGGTGGGTGTGGTGTGGCTTGGTGGGCATGGCTTAGTGGGCGTGGCAGAGGAATGATAATGTAAAATCTCCACTCCCTCCCCACTCCTGGGGGAAGGGTACTGCAAAATCCCCATGACCTCCCCACCGTACTAACCTGCTTTCCAGCTCCGTTCTCCTGTGCAGGGCAACAAAAGAAGACCCAGCCTTTCAGCTGGGACTTGGGGGGCAGAGAATAGATGAGGGCGGGGCCAGTCAGAGGTGGTATTTGCCAGTTCTCTGAAGTACTCAAAATTTCCGCTACTGGTTCTCCAAAACTGGTCAGAACCTGCTGAATACTGCCTTTGTAAGACCACACTTAGAGTACTGCATCCAGCTTTGTTCATCACATTATAAAAAAGACGTTGAGACTCTAGAGAAAGTACAGAAAGGAGCAACCAGGATGATTAGGGGACTAGAGGCTAAAACATACAACGAACGGTTGCAGGAACTGGGCTTGGCTAATCTAGTAAAGAGAAGGACCAGGGGAGACATGATAGAGGTCTTCCAATATTTGAGGGGCTGCCGCAGAGAGGAAGGGGTCAAGCTATTTTCTAAAGCACCCGAAGGCCAGACAAGGAATAATGGATGGAAACTGTACAGGAGAGATTTAACCTGGAAATAAGGAGAAACTTTCTGACAGTGAGAACAATCAACCAATGGAACAGCTTGCCCTCAGAAGTTGTGGGAGCACCGTCACCTGAGACTTTCAAGAAGAGATTGGACTGCCATTTGTCAGAAATGGTGTAGGGTCTCCTGCTTGGGAGGGGGGGTTGGACTAGATGACCTACAAGGTCCCTTCCAACTCTGATTATCTGTTAAATCTGTTAATACCACCTCTGCCTCAGTATCTCTGTGTGCAATGTAGTAAAAATACATAACTGATGCAACTTCCTTGCATCAGGTAAACAAGTAATCCTTAACTTATGACTGCTTGCTTAGTTTGAAGTTACAACAGCCTGCCCCCCTCAACCCGAGGAACTTCCAATCTGATTCCAAATCTCTGACAGATTCACACACACCCCACCCCACATGGTCCCCTTCTAGGCACTCTGCAACCAACCCCATTTATATCTGTTTGCAGCATCTTGCAATGACCACAATTTATGATGTTTTCTGATAACCTGCTCTACAACCACCATGACTTCTGACTGTAACAGGCAGGCTCCATTACAGTTGTAAATTGAGGACTACATGTATGGCAATAAATTTACTCCAATCACAACTAAACTTTTGCTTGCATTAAGTGACTATTCACAATAAAGAATGGAAATGTTTAAAGTCTCAGTTTGACATACTCTTAAGAATAAGCAGGACAAAATGTTATGTCATAATAGCAATAGGAATAGCCCTTAGACTTATATACCACTTCACAGTGCTTTACAGCCCTCTCTAAGAGGTTTACAGGGTCAGCATATTGTCCCCAACAATCTGGGTCCTCATTTTACCAACTTCGGATGGATGGAAGTCTGAGTCAACCTTGAACCATTCAGAATTGAACTCCTGGAGTGAGCAGTGAGTTAACCTGCAGTACTGCATTCTAATTACTGTACCACCACAGCTCTTAAATAAAATAAATGATCAAAAATCCATTTACCACTGTAATCTCCAAAAAATTCAAACCCACAACATCTGAAGCCAATGTATAATTCCTTTGTTTACTGAATAAAGTATTAAGGAATATGATATTATTTTAGTGGCCTTCATCCAATGTCTGGTTCTGGTAGCTAATGAAAATGTTTGCAAGACATTTAACAAAAGAGAAGATCTGGAAAATGATGTAAACAAAATACAAAATCTTTGCCAGGATGAAGCAAATGTGAAAAAATATATATTTCATGATTTCAGACAGAAGTGCAGTGTTTGATTAACAAGCAAGTAGATGAGAAATGTGTGTGTATTTGTGACTTGCTGGATGAATGGAAGCTGGAAACCTGGAAGGGAGACAGGCAGATATTTTGCCCTTGTAGAAATTGCACAGAGAACAATATAAATCAATATGAGTTCTTTTTCCCTGTCCATTTTAAATGAGTTTATGCATGCAACCAGGCAAGTTAATTCGGAAAAAGTGATGCGCCTAGTGATAGTGGTTTCCTAGATAATTAGGAATTGGATTTCAAGACTTAAGACATATGTCTGATCTGGAGAGATTGCACTTCTCTTTAAAAATCACTTATACAAAGCATGGGAATCCTTTTTGATGGGGCATTGATATTGTACACCGATCACAAGAAAATGAAAATGTGTTGCCTTCTCCTCTGAACAGAAGTCTGACATCGGGCAAAGCATAATCATGGAGAGAGGCAACCTAGAAATAAGGAGAAATTTCCTGACATTTAGAACAATTAATCAGTGGAACAACTTGCCTCCAGAAGTTGTAAAGATGTTTTAAAGAAGAGATTGGATAACCATTTGTCTGAAATGGTATAGGGTTTCTTGCCTGAGCACAGGGTTGGACTAGAAGACCTCCAAGGTCCCTTCCAACTCCGTTATTCTATAATCCTTAGTGCTGGATTACTTAAATGTGCTATTTGTGGGGCAGATCTTGAAGATGGCTTGGAAATTACAAAGAACTGAAAATACAGCAGTACTGAGATAGCGAATAGTGTTTCTTAGGAAGTGCTAAATCACCACATGTTGAACAGCTCCTTTAGTTACTAACCGCTTTCTTTGCTCAGCTCAAGATATTCCCCATGATACAAAATCTTGCCTGTCTTGACCTAGAGTATTTGTACGACTGCTTACCTCCATACATTCCTATTTCCTAAAAAGGACCTGTCAGTAAATTACAGATCTCCTGGCACTTGATAGCTTAATTTGTGGGCTAGAAAAAGATTAACAGAAAATATGTCAACCTGTCTCTAGAAACTTTACTATAGACCAAAAAAGAAGCCATACAAAACAGGTGATTGCTGACTGTCAGTGAAAAGAGATACTGTAAATGGCTGGCACGTCTGATCTTCAGAAAGTCATTGAAGATTTGGTTGTTTCACCAAGCCTCAGACAGGACTATTTTGGCTATCTCTTTGGATAAGTAACCATTCTCATGCACATAATTAATAATACTGCATGTTCTGGTTTTACATTTTAGATTATTAGGGGTTAGATATTGGATTTAACTCAAACTGTAGATATGGGAACTTGCTGCTCCAATACTGGTTTGGATTGGAATGACCTGGTAAGGAAATGATTCAGGGGTGGGATCCGACTGGTGTAACTACCAGTTCGATGATTTACGTTTTGCTGACACACGCTGCATGTGTGTGTAAAACGTCGTCAGCTTGCTCCCTGGACAGCAGGTGCGCAGCATTTGAAAAAGCCCTTTTTTCTTGCTTTTCAACCGCAGCCGTGCCACGCAAAGCAGCTGAGGTTGAAAAAGCAGGAAATAAAGGTCAGGTAAGAACCCAGGCAGGTGGGTGGACCAAAACAGCTGCAGACACAGAACCGGTTCTATGTCTGCTGCTCTTCAGAGCTACCGGCTCTACAGAGCCAGACAGAACCGATAGAATCCCACCCCTGAAATGAATAAATAGAAACCCTTGTGGTGTAAGATTAAGACTCAGTTTGCTCACCTTTCTAAATTAAAGGATACTGAGACGGCATTTGGTGGCCTTGAAGCCAGGTGGTATTTTATGTTTATATACATAATGGCCATGTCTGATCTGAAGACTATTGTTCCGTTCCCCAGTCTTCACCCTCTGATTTCCAGGTGTAAGCAACAAATTTTTTTATAGATTTGCACCAAAATTCTTAATAATTCAACTGAATCTGAACAATTTTGGACAAATGGCTAGTGGAGTGAGGGTCTCAGGCAATACTCCTCAATGGAGCCACCTATGTCCCTCTGAAACTGATCGTCTTATTGTTGGTTTCTATATGCAATTAAAACTTGACTTGTTTCTGAGGTCCTGAGAAAAGTGACCGATCCTGTCATTTTTGCTATTGTACTGTTGTTTGGTGTTTTATTATTTTTTAATATTTGCAAGCCTTAATTTTGAACATTGAATGTTTTATTGTGATGTACTGTATAAGTTAATTTATAGCCATCATTAATCACCAAAAGATTTTCGATTGCCTCCAGTATGAGTTCAAATCATCCCATCCTGTCAAAGCTAAGTTCCTCTTGCCACATTAATTGAGAAAATTATTTGTCACGGGCTGAAATAAATAAGCTGCTAGGAGATAACTTAGCACATGTTGCCATAAGACAACAGTTTTATTTATTTTATTTATTCAATTTCTATAGTCACGCAACTCAGTGAAGTGACTCTGGGCAGCTTACAATTCTTAAATTATAAAACAATTTAAGAACATTAAAATAATAAAAACATCCACAAAATAAATTTCTTCTGGAAAAAAAAGAGTCATAGAGAAAATATATCTATGTGGTCACTGAAAAGTGACAACAATTTGAGGGTACATAATTAATCAACAAAGTATTTTAATGTTTTTGTTTTGAGCTGGGCTACTTTTCGATTTATATTTCTGCAGTATTAGTACATGTTTTTTTTCTCATTATAATGGCAAAAGATAGGAGGAATTTGTCCTAATACTTTAGCATCTCATAGATAGAATCAGATAGAATTTTCCATTATATTTTTATACTCTTCAGCTGGTTATAGTTGGCCAGGTTAATAATTTTATCAGTGCAATTTTATTCTATCTAGTTACATCAAGGGTCTTCAAACTTGACAGCTTTAAGACTTATGGACTTCAACTCCCAGAATTCTTCCTCCAGTCATGTTAGCTCAGGAATTCTGGGAGTTGAAGTCTGCAAGTCTTAAAGCTGCCAAGTTTGAAGATCCTTGAGTTACATCTAAACAGAGAAACTTATTGAAATAGGAATACTTAATTAATCTTTATTAACATGAGTGGCTCCATGGAAATATTTTTGTTTTCTTAATTTTGAAACTTTCTGAGATCCTTTAGCAGGGTTAAAAGGATAGAAAAGCAGGGTTAGAAAAGTTTCCTTGTTCAAAGCTTAAAATAGAGGAAATACTAATTTAAACATTTTCATGCAAGTTGCAGAAAATCACTTCTGTAACTCTTAGTCCCTGCCTGAAAGTTATTTATGTGGGATATGAAATATATTAAATGTATCCCCTTACTATCTCTGCTGATTAGATATCAGAGTTACAGGCTGATTTGCAAAAGCATAATAAGCATCTTTTCAATTGTGAGTTATATCAAGATATGTATTAAAAGACATTAATCAGGAAGAAGTATCTACGATATCTCATGCGATTGTTTTTTATTATAAAAATCTTCCTATATTGCTATTACACTTGTGCAGGCAAGAATCAGTGTTATTTATATGCCATAAGAGATATGTGTGTTTCTTGTATGGCTGTGAATGCTTTGTCTTTTGGGTCAAAGAATATTATGCATATGAATACTATGTCAGTGAAACCTGTCTTTGTTTAATTATCAGCTTTTCTTTATTAAAAAAAAAGTTATGGTTAAAAAAAAAACAGAAGAAAGCGGTTATATAGAGATCATCCTTTATCTTTGGCAACTAAACACCAGTTGTGTTTAGTCACATATTGGTGACTAATGAAATTTTTTTAGGATGCATTGTAAAATGTTGGCAGGCTACTGTTGAGGATGGTAGAGGAGAAGGCTAAAACATCAGACAAAAGTGTGGTTTGTTTATGAATGTGATGTTTGTGTAAAACAATGACAGCTTCCATTGTTGCTTCTTTCCCTGTTATTAATCACAGCAAAGTTAAATTTTGCTTTGTAAGCAGACCTTCAGAACAAAAGTGAGACTACTCATTAAGGGAATATCTAGACCAGGGAACTTCAACCTTGGTGACTTTTAGCCTGGTGGAGTTGAAGTCCACTAGGCTTAAAGTCACCAAAGTTGGAGAGCCCTGATCCGTATGTATGTATCAGTATGAAGTGTATTTTGTGCATTTTAGTCTCTGAAAATTATCAAAATCATACAATGATTCCCTCTCCCCAAAACTGTTTATCCTCAGTGGCTTCATTTTTCAGACATGTGTTTCTTCTCCAGAATCTTCTTTATCTCTGAACATTCACTAAATGTAAGCACTGGGCATCATTTTCAACAATGAAATGGCAATCTGTGCTAAAAATAGGTTCTATTTTGCTTATAAAATAATCTGAATGCCAAATTTCTTACTGTTATTTTTTAACTTGCCACATGCAAAGTTATTAATAATCGCCTTGCAACTGTATTTAGTATTTGATTTGTAAGTAAGAAAGGCAAGAATCTCTTCTTTATCTTAGCTGCTTCTTCATTCTCCAAATGGGAGCCAGGTTTTCCTGGAAATTTCCTTGCCAATTTTTCTTTCTGACTCAGGGCCTTCATTGTACCACACCTCACTGGTTGTAGCATCTTAAGCATGAGATAAAACATTCTAATTTGATATATTCAAAAGGAAATTACTATGATAATATAAAAGTCACTTGGGAAAACGGCTTTCCTCTTAATTGTCCAATTACCTTCATAGGCTTTTTCTACAATGAAATTTGCATTTGATTGAATCAACGCTGCAATTGAACCAGTTACTGAAATTGTTTATACTGTTCTGAGGAGAGGGGAGAATGATGTTTTATGTATCTTCTTACATTTTTTGTTTATTTTTTTTAATCATTGTGCACTATTCTCTACTTTTATCCTTGCACAGTATTTGTAAGCTTTAATAAAATCATTTTAAAAATATATAACTGAATCACATTAGAGATATTGTTTAGCTGGATCTGTGAAAAATAATTCAAATGTATAAACATAAAATTATTGTTCCTTTCGCAGACCGCTAGCATCTTGGTTGTGGCTGAATCCAGAACATCTGGAACCTACAGCTGCATAGCATCCAATAAACTGGGAAAGGACAAAAGAGACATCAGTTACTTTGTAACAGGTGAAGTAGATTTCATGTTCCACTAATTCATATGACATTTAGGTTTTTTTGCCATTTTGTGATTAATGATTAGCTATGATAGATGCAACAACATTTTATATTAGTGCTAATGTTTTGGCTTGTAAATATAATCAACAGCTAATATAATTAGGCATCCCTCTTGAATGCAGTTATCAAAGAAGTTGCTGCCATTTCAAAGCATCTCATGGCATCTTAAAATATTATTGTAAAAGTTTTCCCATGCTACATTTGTTCACCTTAATGACTTAACAAATGGATCCTTAAACTCTAAAATATAATGAAAACTATGAGTACTAAATGACTATAAACATTTTGTCTATTTATCCGTCATGGCTTGGTTTACTCTGACATAACATGCGTGCTGGATTCACACGAACAGAAGGAAAGTAAACCATGGGACCCTGTGGTCCTGCCAAGAAAGGAAAGTTTTTTAAATCATTTTCAGACTCAAGTAGGTCTTGCTATGGGCTTAAGAAAAAGTATGGTATGAGAAAAGCATCTGTGTGAAATTGTTCAAGCTTAAGCTAGTGTAATTAGCTAGCATTTTCTTCTCCCAATCAGTTGGAAAAAAAAACCCTAAATGTTCTGATTTACTAGGGAACAAGAAGAACAACAACAAAAAAATCTTTAAACTAATGCCAATTCAAAATGCTGATGGCTGTGAACAAAAGGCCAGGATGCTAAAAAGGATTTCCTTTCAGTGTATTCAAAATAGATACTTTGGGGCTAGACTGATTGCTAGAGGTCTGTTAGCTTTTCAACAACTTTTAAGTTTGTTTTCATTTTAAGTCTGGCAAAACCAGAGAGAATGCTAAGGTGGGGACAGGAACATATGGGGGAGCGGTTAAAAAGGCCATTCTCTTTTGAGACTTTGCTACTCTATACTGTCAATTAATTAGATTGAAATGTTAGTGAACTCAAAGGTGGGCACAATTGGCCTTTCCCAATTTCCCGCCACATTTATGAGGAGAAATCCTGGGTGAATATTGTCCATCAGTTCTTCCGGGAGATTTTGTCCCTTAATTTTTCAAAAGGTGGAATTCTTCTTGGTGTTAGCAATTGTCTTGCTACAATAAAATACAGAGGGGTCCCTAAGATTTAATGGAAAGCAAAAATGCAAGGAGATTTCCATTTTCTGCAGAAATATTATGCAATGTATGAAAGACAAGATATTCAGCCAATCCTTTGGCCACCTTGTAGTTAAGTAGAGGCAAAGACACTATGAGTTATTCATAAGAAGTTATACAATTTCCCTTCTTCTTTCAGGGTATATCTTTTTCAGACTGAACAAGAAAGTATAGTTGTAGAAAAAAAAATGTGGAGGTTTTTTTTGCTGTCTATGAGTCAAAATGCAGGGCATCACACCAAGATGATATGCTTCACCCAATGAGGGTTGATTATAGATCACTGTGGATCCCTAAGCTACTATTTTTCAATTAGTTTGATTATGAATTTGACATAGAAAAACCCTCCAATAATTAATTATCTCCTCTAGATTTTAAAAAGGGAAAGGAAGCAGAACCAATCAAAGGCAAAGGAGCAGACAAAGTTGAAAAAGACATCAATTGACCATAGCTTAGTCCTGTTTTAATATATTTTTTTCTGTGATTAGGGTTTTTTCTGCCCCTGCTGTCTATTCAGATTAGCCTTCATGAATCTGAAGTTTTTGTTTTAAGTAGATTTCGTTTTAGGGACTTAATAATCAAAGTTACCGTGGCTGCCTTAGCTATCTCGAAATGTTGAGTGGTTCGTTCTCTATCTTCCATACACTCCACCCTTTCACTCTGATCCTTCCCCTATTTGTTGGGCTGTTTTGCTGGCACACAGCAGGACCCTGGGTGGGTTTGCAATTACTGAGGGTGAGACAGGAACAGTGTAGCCTTATCTCCCGGCTGACCAGTGTCACTAAAGGCATTTTATTTTGAGATTCCTGATGGTGCTTGGCAAAGATAAACAAAATCTTCCATCAGGAAACCTGGGAGCGATTTCCACAGGAAGTTTCAAATCACTAAAGTAAATATAACTCTTTTACATTACTCCAGCCGCTCACTATTCAATTAGTCTCAGGTTTTAATACTGTGAGGTGCTTAAAAAAAGTATTTTTTTTTTAGTAAATGCATATTAGAAAGTATCTCTTTTTTTCTCCTTTCTTTCTAACAAAATTAATTCGTTTATTGTGCCTATTTCATACTCACCATTTTCAATGATGTAATATATCATTTCAAAAATGATATTATCAAATGCATGATATGCCAAAGGTGGATTAGAAGTGACACTTCTTTTAGAAAAAGCGAACTGACCCTCCCAAAATGTTTTGATAATACTGCTCTTAACCCTCTATCAATGGTCACCATGGAAGAGGCTGGTAGTTTTCAAAACCAGGTAACTTCCGTATTGACATATTAAAGTAGTTCAAAAATGTTTGAGCATCATAAACCTCCCCCCAGAAAAATATGTTGCCTGGCCCTCTATTAAACCATAAGAATTGATTAAATTACAATAGTAGAATTCAGATTGCATCTTCAGAAGTATTATCAAGGATTACTTCTGATACAGACAAATTTATTTTTTTACTCTTGTGTGTTTCCATAAAGACTAAATAGATACAATTTATGCAGGGCAGCATAAAATATATTAACACTTTCCAACTGCTGTTCCCAGTAACAGGGGAATGCTGCTCACTGGCATCGAAGTACTTCTGAACTTGGTTTTTGACATTGTAATTTCACATTTTTGTAAAATTTTACAAACTTAGTAGTAGAAACTTTAGCTTTTTTTCCCCACAACTTTATATTGCAATTCAGGTTCCAAGAAACTTTTCTGTGACCAGAAAAGGATTGTAATTTTTGATATTAAATTTATATGTAACAGAAAAGAATGACTAGTGGCAGTGTAAAGCATTAATTGGTCTCCTTCAAAATCAGGGTATTCAAACTTTGCCTTAATCAGGACTAGATACCTAGTGACAAGAAGAGTGATAAGAAAAGCGGAAAACCCACATGCTTTGTCAGAAATAAAATAAGCCTATATTTTAAGACCTTTACATATTGATTCTTTGATCATAACAAATATTCATCAAATACCACTCTATGTGTTTCATCAAGTTAATTTCTGTGAAAATAATCCATGCATCATAAAAGTGTTCCCATTATGTCCTCCATTCACTCAATAATCCCACCCACCACCATTTCATTTCAGCTCCAGGAAGGATTAGAATTAGATTAGAATTCTTTATTGGCCAAGTGTGATTGGACACACAAGGAATTTGTCTTGGTGCAAATACTCTGGGTGTACATAAAAGAAAAGATACATTCATCAAGAGTCAAGAATCATTAGGTACAACACTTAATAATAGTCATAGGGTACAAAAAGCAATCAAATCATACTAGGAAACAGTCAATATAGATCGTAAGGATACAAGTGACAAAGTTACAGTCATACAATCACAAGTGGGAGGGGATGGGTGATAAGGAGTAATGAGAAGATTAATAGTAATAGTAGTGCAGACCTTGTAAATTGTTGGACGGTGTTGAGGGAATTATTTGTTTAGCAGAGTGATGGCATTCGGGGGAAAACTGTCCTTATGTCTAATTGTTTTGATGTGCAGTGCTCTGTAGTGTCGTTTTGAGGGTAGAAGTTGAAACAGTTTATGTCCAGGATGTGAGGAATCTGTAAATATTTTCTCAGCCCTCTTTTTGACTCAAGCAGTATACAGTTGGTAGTAACTGTTTTTTCTGCAGTCCTAATTACTCTCTGAAGTCTGTGTCTGTCCTGTTGGGTTGCAGAACCATACCATACAGTTATATAATTTCCTGGACTATGTCCTAGAAATTATATCTTTTTTTAAAGATTTCCTATGAACTAAAATAATGCTTTGGTTTTTGACAGATATACCAAATGGATTGTCTATTAACTTGAAGAAGGCACCTGTTGAAGGACAAACACTGGTGTTGTCATGTCTAGCAAATAAATACTTGTACAAAGACCTCACCTGGCTTTTACCAAGGACAGCTAACAACCAAACAAGAATTAGAAAAGCCATTGTGAAGGAATATTCCACGGAGCTCCCTCTCATCGTCAAGAACATTTCGCTTGAACATTCAGGCACCTACATCTGCCGAGCAACAAACATATACACTGGCAAAGATGTGCTTCAACAGAAAAACGTTGCCATCAGAGGTGAGCGCTGTAACAAAAAGGCTGTTTTCTCACGGATCCACAAATTTAAGAGCGCAAGGAATGATTGTACAACACAACACAATGTAAGCCAATAAAGGACTAACTAAAAAGTGACACACTTCACTGATATAATCTTGATTGACCACTACTGTACACTTCCAAATATGGAGGTTTGGACAAAGGAGGAGTAACAATGCCAAAAAAAGAGAGAGAAAAGAAAGGCCTCCATCCCAAAATAAACCAAAAAAAAACACCTTGTCCCTAAACCTGGGCTTCCAATTTGGCTCAGAAAGTCCTATTCTACTTTGACAAAGATGTGGAAGTTGGAATTTGGAAGAGTTCCCCACCCCCTGCATTGCATTTTGTGTGTTATGTTGTATTGTTCTTTGCAGTCTCCCACCAAGTGCTAATGAAAAACTTTGGACCCAACCTCTTCAGGCTTTGATATTCAGCCTCCTCCCAAAGTGTCAAAGCTGCATAAACTGAAAACATTTTTTTTAAATAGAAAGACTGCTGCCTTTGGTCAACCTTGGACGTTTTATAAGTTAACTTTGGTGCAGAATAAGCACAGCTCAGTTTGAGAGATTGACTGGACTATGGTATTATTTACTTTAATCTGCTCCTTGTGGATTTATAAATATTGCCTGCTGAGCAAGTTATTATGCTTATTTATTTGAATTCATTTTTCTACCTTAAATACACTCATTTTTTTAAAAAAAAACTTTTCTCAGGGAAAGCTCTGAGGATCTAAAATGAAAAATAACATGTTGAAATTAGACATTGTTTGCATGAATTAGACTATATAAATCCATCAAAATTGGACCCATTTTCTTTGAGTAAATAGATTGTGGGAGATTTCCATTGGGTCTCCCTTTGCTTTCCTTTCAAATAAATCACATACTATGTTAAACACTTGTTGACATGAATGGGAAAAGTCTTCATTGACATTATAATGAAGAAATATGTAACTGTTAAAACTAACTTAATAAATAAAACTACCACATTTACCCTTACTAATAAGGTTTCCATCATCACCGCAAATATTTAATGTATTTAAAATTAAGGCTACAAGTATATGTATGTATCTGTGTATGTACAGTATGTATGTGTATGAAACACACACACACATACATATTGACACAGGCACACAGACGCACAGAAACACACATCATTTCTTTTTTCATTTCCAAATGGTAATAAGATTTCTAAAATGACTAAACTACTGATAGAGAATTAAACACAATCTATCATTACTTTTAAATGTTTCTTGTCAGTCTCTTTTGTGATTTATTTCAAGATTTCCTTTGTAATATAAAATCTATAGAAGAAAAGAGTCTACTATTTTGAATAGATCTGATAACTTTATTTTTTTACCATGTGTACCTATTATATTTTGGATAGGTGTTCATTTATGATTAATTATTATATAGAAATTTTAGTCAAACGTGGGAATGACAATAGCAAGAGCAAAAATGGAAACAAAACTGCCTTTGCTATTAAAACGGGGGGGGGGTGTCAACATGATGGTTTTTTGTGCCTGAGAACTCACCCACCCATTTCCTTCTTTAAGGTAGCAGGGCTGAGTACCACAGCCAAGCTGGTCATTCACGTGGGAATTGCTTTTGTCAAGCGGTTGGGGTAAACAATAGCATTTCCCCATCATACCAGTTTTGTAAAGTCCAAAACGGAATGAAAACAATTAGCTACCTGGAAGTTGTCAGACTGAAGGAAAGAGTAATGGTTCCTCTTTTGAAATTTTGCCTATATCCTACCTTTTATAAAGCATTTTTTTCCAGTATTATCCAGAAACAATTTATGTTCCTGTAAAAGAGAACTTGGTAACTATTTTTAATATGATGAAAGCCAATCTTATCCGTGGTAACTGCAGTGATAGCACAGCTTATTTTACCATATTATAGAGGAGGAGGAGGAGGAGGAGGAGGAGGAGGAGGAGGAGGAGGAGGAGGAGGAGGAGGAGGAGGAGGAGGAGGAGGAGGAGGAGGAGGAGGAAAGGAGGAGGAGGAGGAGGAGGAGGAGGAGGAGGAGGAGGAGGAGAGAGAAAGAGAGAGAGAGAGAGAGAGACAAAGAGAGAGAAAGAGAGAAAGACAGAGAAAGAGAGAAAGACAGAGACAGAGAGAGAGACAGAGAGAGAAAAAGAAAGAAAGAAAGAAAGAAAGAAAGAAAGAAAGAAAGAAAGAAAGAAAGAAAGAAAGAAAGAAAGAAAGAAAGAAAGAAAGAAAGAAAGAAAGAAAGAGCAGCCCTAACATGATTGTAAATTTTATAGATGGAGTTCCCCAAAGACAAATTAGCAGAAACCTGAAAATTGGAATTTAGGGGATTGTATACAAAAACCTATTTTGCTTTAGTAGAGCTAGAGAACAGAGTAGCGTTTAAGTGTAGAGAGTAAGATTCACCCCAAAAATTATTTATACAGTTTACAAGATGAATTGAAAAACAGGCACATACGCTTATTAGTGCTATTAGTTTAGAGCTTAATACTGACTTAATGCTATGAATTCAAAAATGCTCCATAGGACATTGCAGACATAAGAGATACTGTTTCTGGCTTTTTTTAGCTGGACAATTCATAAAAAGAGCTATGAATTACAAAGATAGCTACATGTTTTTCCTGCATTGTTGCTTACGTTGAAATTTATAATATAATGCAATCTCTGTATTCCACAGTGATGCCACTGAAGGCAAAGAGTTTAGACAAGCCTCTTTTAAACTCCCCCAACTCTCCATGACCAATAGTAAATTGTGCACATGTACTGGAACATGCACATTTTGGTCTTCTCTGAACAATTTAGCATTGCCTATGTGATTGGAGAAACTCTGCATGTTAAATTTCAAATGTGTTTTTGCCAATTTAAAATGAAGCTGATCATATGTCTCTTCATAATGCAATATTTAAAAAAAATCGAAAATACAAAAAAGATGGGAGGGCAGAAGTGTTTAACATAAAATAACATTTTATTTGTGATCATGTTTATGGGGAGAGAATTTCTTTTCTGTCTCAGGGTTACTTCTTTTTCTCTGTCTGCTACTGAAGGCATGGGACCAACTGTATTGTTGTAACGGAGGACTTTGTACCATGCCTGAGTTCCCTTTCATGTTTCTGGTATCAGAGGAGCTACAGTTTACAAGTAATTTCTTTAGTCCAGAAGTAGTTCATTGTTGACTGTGTACAGAATAGCCAGACTGGTTGCAACTGAAATCAAAGAGAGATTAGTACAGTACAGTTGTCAAGGGAAAATACCTAGAGATCTTTTGGAAAATTCCTAAACTTAAAATCATAAAATGTACATGTAAGAATCAGGGAAACATCAAATTTTTGCTTTAACCAATTATTTCAAAACCAGCTAGTTACGGTGACAGCCTTACTAAAAGTAATATGGAGAGTGATGCAACCAAATTTAAAGTAAGGAATTGTTTCTTGATATGTGTATGGCTGTAAACAAATTAAATTTAATCAAAAAAGCATCTAGATTGTGTGACTCTTTTTTCCAACTCATTCTACTTGCCTCAATTGCACTGTTATGTATAGTAATCCTGCAGAATACAAAATTCATATAGGTGGCAAAATTCATATCCTTTTGTCATGGACATATTTTCAAAACATGATTTTATATATAGCTTATTGAGGAAATAAAAATAAAAATAAAATAATGTATCACTGGTAATTAGGAGACATCAGATAAAATTTAAAAATCCTTTATTTTTTATAATTAACTAATATAACAAAATGATTCAATAGTTTGTACACCAATCACCTTTCATAGAAATATAAATAGAAGATACCATTCGGTATTTTTACTATACTATTCAGAAGGTCTTCAGCATTTAAAGATATGCTATGTAAACAAACATATAATGTACGTTAAAAGAAACTGCTGGCTGGTTGCACAGCAGCAACCAGTTCTTAGTTTAATGTAGAGAAATAGAGATTTTGTTCAAGTAACAGAGGTCTTTTTAAGAAGCCACATTTTCAGTGTTAATTTTCAACATTTTTGTGAATAAGTAGTAAATTAAGCTTTTAAGAGAGTATACAGATATAGTTCTCATAAATACTTGGTTTGCTGTAATAAGGGACAGAATAAGCTATCGGCTCTTGGTAAGAGTCTGAATTTCCTACAAAAAGAGGAAGTGTCCATTGTAAGAACAATTCAGATGCTGACCTTGATCCCATCACGTTGGAACATAACACTGTCAACATGAAAACAGTCTGAGAAACATTTTACTCTACCAACAAGCATTCCTCATTGTTACACTAAAAACTCTTACTTGAAAGTTTTGTAACAGGGTCATTTGAAAGAGGTAGCCAAAATGACAATTCAGAGCCATCTATTTCTTCTTTATTTTTCCGTTGCATGATTCAGAAATCACCTATCTGTATGCAAAGAGGATACAGGATCATACAAAGATAATGGAACAGGAATAGGGTATCCAAGTTGTGTGGTTTGGTGGCAGGATGAGAACATCCAAAGGTGCCTGAAACTTCATGATAATCAGGGAAATAAATGTAACATTTGAAATGTTGAATCCTTTATTGTGACTGCTGGTTAAAACATCCTACATGGTGAACAATGACAATTCATTCGAAGAAGCGAATTTAACTTTATAAAGATTGTATTAGCATTGGACAACCATTTGTCTGAAATGGTATAGGGTTTCGTGCTTAAGCAGGCGGTTGGACTAGAAGAACTTCAAGGTGTTATTCTGAATATATCAGGTGTTATAGTTGATATATGTATTCTTTAAAGAAAAACTTGAATTATATTCCATGCACACACATTCATACTTAGACACATATGATATTTTTTTAATCTACCCATCAAGTCTTTCCCAAGAACCTGGGATAGGCAGATGTTGTTTGATGCTCTTAGAGGTATCATCCCAGGCTGTAAGCTGTTCCATGTAAAGCTGATTTAATATTATTATTGGATCAGTTGTACCAATCCACAAGTTATAAAATCATTCACGACCCTTTATAAGATCATCACACTTCACTTGGGATACAAATGTGTTACACAGTAATTAGCAATATGATTGCACTGACAGTGGTTAACAGTATAGTGTTGCATTTCCAATTATGCATTTCTTTGATTTTTTTTATCATGATCATTGTGGCATTTTGCTTTTACTTCCGTTATTAATTTTCCATTTTTTATGGAGAATTTACTGTTAAATTGGTGTAAAAACACTTGCCAAATCTTCCACTATGCTCATTTGTCATAGTGCGTTTTATTCCTATTAATAAATGATTACAAGTGAAAGTAAATGCATTTAGGCATCCTATCCTATCCCATCCCACCTCATCCTGTCCCATCCTATCCTTCCTATCCATCCTGTCCTGTCCTACCCTATCCATCCCATACTATCCATCCTGTCCTGTCCTGTCCTATCCTATCCATCCCATCCCATACTATCCATGCTGTCCTGTCCTAAAAATACAGTCCTAGCTTATGGATGAATATGTAGAATCTAATCTCAAATTCTTCAGTGGAATATATTCTCAAGATTATATGGTCACGGAAAAATATTGAATCTAGCATTGAGGGTAAGTGATTAATTTCTCAATACATATGCAGAAGATTACACAGTTAGATTACACTTTTTCATACATGCAATAAAAATAAGCACATAGCAGCAATAAGTCTTGTATTCTCTGTTCTATACATATCATTTTCTTCTACTGATATGACAATGGTGCTTTTCTATTAAAAAAAAAAAAACCTGAGATCCTTGTATAAGCATGTAAAAGGCAAATTGGAAAACAACCACAATGTAGAACAGGCAATTGGGATGAAACAGAACACGATGCCATGGCATTAGGAATGTACTAATTGTTTTGTTAATATGTTTTGTAGCTCAGGAAGCCCCCTATCTCCTTCGGAATGCCACTGATCAGGTGGTCAACACCAGCTACTCTCTTAGCCTGCAGTGTTCTGTACATGGTGTGCCAGAGCCCCAGGTATCATGGTATAAAAACAACAAACAGATACATCAAGAGCCAGGTGAGTGCAGCACCCATTGATTTTTTGTTTCTACTTAAGATTCCTTGTATTTTTCTGTTTCACGTGAAATAGTTCAACCAACTTCTCCTGCAATATTGAGCTACTGATTACAAAATTGAACTGCTTCTAGATCAATTCAGAAACCTCTTGTTCATTAGCCTGTCCTTGACTCAAGGGTTAGGTTAGTCTTTATTTCAGATTCTAGTTTTCTAGGATGTGCACGTGTGAGAGAGGGAGAGGGAGAAGGAGAGAGAGAAAGATAGAGATAATCTGCCAGCACATTACATGTTTCAAGCGATTTACTAACTTGAAACCTTCTTAAATTGTACCCTTGTGCTGGAATAGTCACATGAATACTCTTTCATTGCTTTGCTCCAATATAAGGTAAAGTTTTTAGGACATAGTCCAAGAAGGTAAAGAGTGCCAAAGCCTCTGTCATTTCAGTAATGTTTGTTAAACATGTTTTTGCATAAAAACATACCTATAGGAGAAACAAGTCAATCATAAACAAAAAATGTTTTATTCACAGGGAGGTCATAGATAAATGCTTGGAATTCATCTCAAAATAATTTGGTTGGCTAAAGTCTTTTCCAATGCAGAACTCAATCAGGTGCCCAAATTCTACTTAATAGCCATCAGTCATCAAAAGTCATCAACTACTTCATTATTATTTATGAAATAAACATATTTCATTAATTATACAAAAGAACATAATTCACATTAGTATTTGCATACATATTTAACATAATTGTCAACCTGGTTTAATACTTCACTGAATAAAAACCCACATTTGAACATGCCACCATAGATAAAGGATAATAACTAACGCAATCTGATTAAAACTCAGTACAAGAGATACAATATCATTATTACTGTAAGGAGAAACTATGACATTTCAGTTCCAAACATCCAAGAACATTTATCAGCAGACATCTGCCTCTCATCCTGGGCAAATTTATTTGTGACAATTTCTCAAAAATTATATTCAATGGATAGGAATATTGTTGGCAGGGATGATGTCAAAATCCTCATGCACAAAGGATTGGTGGTTGTTTTCTAGTTCAAAAAGACCTTCCTTGGAAAACCATATTCTAGATTCAGAGCTTTACATCTGTCAACTGTGTATTTCTTTTGTAGAAAAAAAAGGAGGAACCTCATTTCTTCTTTTTTTTTAAAAAAAAAAATTGTTCCTCACTAATCCCAATTGTGCTTTCCAGCTCTTGTAATTGCCTGCGATAACATCCATTACTTCCATATCCCAAGTAAACATTGCAATGTCTTTGTTTTGCAGGGCGTATCACAACTTCGGGGCTAGTTTATAACTGCAATATCCATCATAATAGGATTTTCTTTCACAAGTTATGCTCCGTGTTTATGAGCTACTCATTTTGAATCGTTCCAATTCTGCAGGTATAATATTAGGGCCAGGAAATCAGAGTCTCTTGATTGAAAGAGTACAAGAGAGTGATGCTGGATCCTATCAATGTATAGCCACTAATCTGAAAGGAATGGTGACAAGTTCAGCCTATGTTACAATACAAGGTAATGAAACCTTTTTCCTGCTTGATCTTTCCTAAAATTCTCAACTGATCTTTATAAAGCAGTTCTTGTTCCTCACAGAAAAACAGGTAAGGGGCATCTTATCTAGGACATGCTACTTTTATTTCTGTTGAACAAAGCTTTAACAAAGGAAATGCAATAGGTCAACGGGACAGCTAACGGGAAACACTTAATCAGAAAGTGTTTATATTGACCTGAAAATAAGTTTTGTTGCATTCCAACAAACAAGAGTCAGAATAGAAGGGGTATGTATATTTAGCCTCATTGCTTGCTTCACTTCCTGTTCCAGACTATAAACTGAGTGACCTATTTGATTCATCCTGGAGTTATTTATTTCTGCTTTCTTCTTTCATTCATTAAAACTGATAGTCTTGTTTGAGAATTGTGACCTCTGAGTAGGCTGAAAGGTCCAACACATGGTGCTGAGTTACCACCCTACATGGCACAGGACCAGACTATTTGTGGGACTATCTATCCAGCCTTGTTTTTATGTACCACACTGGGTCTATCAGGGAGGGCATGCTCCAAATCCCATTAAGGCATGCTCCAAATCCCATCCAGCAAATCATGCCAAATTCTTGGGCCTCAAAGTCATATCTTGTGGAACACCTTCCACCCAGTGATTAGGAGCCTTACATCTACATCTACATCATCTTCATCTTCATCTACATCATCCACATCCACATCCACATCCACATCCACATCCACATCCACATCCACATCCATCCATCCATCCATCCATCCATCCATCTATCTATCTATCTATCTATCTATCTATCTATCTATCTATTTTTCTATCATCTATCTACACACACACACAACACTTTGGTGGGAAGGTAACAGTATTCCATGTGCCTTTGGCCACATGACTATGGGAAATGTCTTCAGACAATGCTGGCTTCCAGTGAAATGGTGATTAGCACCATGGCCTAGAGTTGGGCATGATTACACAGGAAAATGTTTATATCTATCTATCTATCTATCTATCTATCTATCTATCTATCTATCTATCTATCTATCTATCATCTATCTATCCATCCATCCACCCACCCACCAACCCACCCACCCATCCATTTATCATCTATCATCTGTCTGTCTCTCTGTCTATCATCTATCATCTATCTAATCTATTAGTATTCTCTGTCTAGCTAAGCTTATTTTCAAACAAATTAAAGGTAGGCTGTAACATGGAACATAGTAAATAAAACAGTTTACTGGATAATCTCACTTTTATACCATGGTTCTCATCTAACTGTTTACTCATTTCCTAAAAGAATAGGTGAAAGCAATGTATCAACACTGTATTTCATGTTTATGTTAATGTATATCACTCCTTCTCGTAATTATTTTAATTATCTAAATAAAACCATATAATTTTGGAAAAATCATTTTTTCTATGTGTGCCTGATATTTGAGAAAATCAATTTTCCCCCTCTCAAAATCTACTGTGAGAAGTAGACTGTAACTTATCTAGATGTCCTTTTATTTCCAGTTATATTCTTTTTAAATAACACAATAAAACCATAAAACAATTATATACAATAATCTCCAGGGTTCTTAGCCCAAGCAAACAAAACCTGATGTTGCTGTTGCTTCTGAAATCATTCATTGCTCCAGTAATTTACGTATAGTGTAGCTCTGTGTTTTAAGTCTGATTAGGTCATATAACAAGCATACAATAAGCTAATGAATTGTCTGTCTATGTGACTGCCAAGGCAGTACATATATTTTTTAAGGAGGAGTAAGACCAGGAGCTTCAATGAGATCGTATCAATGTATTGTCCCTATGTTTGACAGATTTGTGGGGGAAAAAATAGTTTGTGATTCAGAGAGGAAGGAAACCGTCTGCTCTTTTTATTTCCTTACTGACTACTATTTTTGTATCGAAAAGGGATGATGACAGAGCAGGATTCAGCAAGTGCTTTCAACAGTTAAGTGTCCTAATCTTGGAATATTTCTAGAGTATCAGATTGGAACACATGGAAGTGATGCTCCATCTATTAATTATTTATAAACTTAATTTAATCACTTTCATGTTAGGGACCATTAAGAAAGGGATCAAAAATAAAACTGCCAATATTAAAACTCTTTTGCAAAAAAAAAAAAAAATGTTATTACTGAATGGAATCCAAGTGGAAAAGAAAAAAAGAAAGAAAGGAAGGAAGGAAGGAAGGAAGGAAGGAAGGAAGGAAGGAAGGAAGGAAGGAAGGAAGGAAGGAAGGAAGAACAAGGGAGAAAGGGAGAGATGGAAGGGAGGAAAGGAGATAAGAAAAAATATTGAAATAGAACAAAATCAGGAAGCTGGGCTAAATAAGATTATTAATGAATAAATGATGGCTAGAATAAGGATCCATACATAGGGATCCCATTATATTTTTACTGCCAGATTATAAAAAAATATTATTCCTATCTTCTACTAAATATTTATTTTTATATATAATAATTTTATTGAAGTTTACACATTGCATACATCATAGCCAAATTCTGTGCAGCATGTAAAACCCAATATGAGATAATGAGAACAGAGTTCTAAATAAAAAACTTTTTAAAAAATGACAGAGTTCTGCTTTAAAATGGGCAGCTTACACATCTATCCAATAAAGAAATAAGTAAGTAAGTAAAAGTAAGTAAGTAAGTAAGTAAGTAAGGAAGGAAGGAAGGAAGGAAGGAAGGAAGGAAGGAAGGAAGGAAGGAAGGAAGGAAAAGAAAGAGATAGTCCATCAACATTTGAGATATTCCCATAAAAATGTGAAATTGACAATGTGCATCTCAATCTAGCTTTTGTATCAGTGTTGTCTTCTTTGGCTGTTGATTTTTAACCCTAATAAAAGTTTAATTCATTCTTTCTAGGAACTTCCTAAATATAACTTTCTATGTCTTTCAATGTACTGCATGGGACTAGCATTACAAGACCAAACTTTACTATTCATTTTCAAGTGACTCTGAATTACCATAGGCTATTGTTAGGTTTAGTAAACATTTGTTCAAGTCTGACTTTTTTCACACACTCTGATAAGAACTACAGTATATCAGAAATGATTATAAGTAGGAATCTGGTTAATACTATGAAGAGGCTGCCTTAGGAAAAGAAACAGTTGAAGGAAACCAAGAATGTGACTGCCCCTTCATAAAGTCACTTAAAATAGGCATTATAGACTTCTGGACTAGTCAAGAACCCCACAAGGAAAACATTAATCATTCCCTCTTTCTTTTGCCAAGAATGACAGTGGACTGGAAGGCTGAACAGCAAGACACATTCCTGGAAAATCATATTCCAGATCTGCCTGTTCCACAGTTTGCTCAGCAGATGTTGAGTCAGAGTTACAGGAGGTTTTACAGAAATTGCATATATGATTGGGATACAATCAGGGGTGGGATTCAAATTTTTTAACAACCGGTTCTGTGGGCATGGCTAAGTTGGTGGGCATGGCTTGGTGGTCATGTTATTGGCTGGGCATGGCCAACTCAATATCACTCACATCGAGGCATGCATCTCCTCGCCTGGCCTCTCATGACTGTGGAGATGCTGCAGCAGTCGTAAGTGTGAAAAATGGTTTAAGTCACTTTTTTCAGTGCCATTGTAACTTTGAATGGTCACTCCACACAAGCAAAGTACCAGCAAAGGAGTGGAAAAATGACTCCAGAGACGGCCTTGAGACAGGAAGTCTAGTCCTGCCAAGAATGTAATAAGGGTTAATGGAGAGGCAGTTTCTGTAAGCAACACCAGAATGTTTCTCTCCTGCCTTCCTTACAGGATTAGTCCAGTAATTTCTTCTAAGAACTGGTACTCCAAACTGCTTAGAATGTTAACAACCGGTTCTAGCAAATAGGTGTGAACTGGTAGAATCCCACCCCTGGATACAATTCCAAGAATTGAAATAAATATTTTACTGGGGATGTATAAAGAGAATTATGTTATAATAATTATTTTTTCTTCGATTTAGATTCTACTATTTTTCTTTCTTTCTCCTCTCTTTTCCCACCTCTTCAATCATTCATTTGTACATGTTCTTGTGGCACTTGATCATGCAGAATCCAATCAGACCACGATCACAGAGAACATCTTATCTAAGGATTATAGCTTTTGAGATATGTAGCTGGGATCAGAACCAGTTTGGAGTCGTGATTAAGGTGCTGGCCTAGGAACCAGGAGACTGTGAGTTCTAGGCCCACCTTAGGAATGAAAGCCAGTAAGATTCCGGTTTGAGTCTCTTCGGCAACAGACCGAAATCCGCGATCGTGCGCAGTCTCGATCTGTGCTCACCACTGGAGCGCCACGAGCCAGCTGGTTTTGGGGCTAAGCCACCCCGTAGAGGTGGTGAAGAGGGGAGAGACTGCCAGCAGGGTCGAGGAGAGCCTCATCTCTCTTTCCCAGCTGGCCATTACTCCCTTTCCCGAAGGCGGTTGCAGTGGTGGCCAGAAATGGCCACCTCAAAGAAGAACTGAACCGAAAAAGAATGTGCAGGAGGAAGATAAGAAGAGAAAGTTTTGGTCGACTGGGTTAAACTGAAAAAGCAATAACGTAAGGTACCCTGGAATTTAAACTAAATACCATTGTTCCCAAAGAAGATTTTGAAGCAGCAAAGGAGAGAAAAAAGGGAAAGGATTAGGGTTTTTTTTCTCTTCCCTTTCATATACTGACAGCTAAGAGACTTAAGCAAGATATTGGGAAAAAATCCACTTTGACATTAATAGGCATTTAAGCTGAAAATAAAAGTCAAAGGGATAATAAAAATTTCTGGATATTTAAAGGTTTTTAAAAGCAGGAAAGGAGAAAAAAAAAGAATAAAAGGGTAGGATCTGGAAAAATGGAGGAGACTGCCTGGAACTAAGGAATGGAACTGTAACTAAAAGGAACTTACAGTGAAACTTTAACAAGATTCCCCAAAGATACATCCTAACTGAAACTTGGCAACAAAATAATAGAACCCCAGGAAGAGAAAGTGGAAAAAAGAAGCAAGAAGAAACAGCCTTGGATTATTTGGATTACTTGGTGATTTTTGGTTTTTGCATCTAAATGACTAAAACTAATCGGGTGGTTGTTTAAAAGTGTTTAAAATGGCATCACTCTTAGAAGAACTGAAAATGGAACTTAAAAAAATAGAAAGAAGATGCACAAGAAGGGAGAGGTTCTTTTGGCTTTGTATTTCAATTGTTAGATATGGAGATCTGGAACTATGAGAAACAACAAGAAGTGCTTGCAGAACAAGAAGATCAGGACAAAGAAGAAGCCATCTTTAATGATCAAATAATTTTAAGTGGGGGGAAAAAAGGAAAAGGGGGAAAGAGAGTGAAAGGTTTAAGACTAGAAAAAACAACCAAAAAGAAGAAGAAGAGTTTGAAAGATAAGTATAATATTAGAAAGCAACAGAAGAGGGGATTACAGATGAGATAATTAGAAGTAGAGAGACGAGGGGGTAAAAAGGGAGAAGAAGAGGGGGAATAAGGTAAGGTAAAGAAGTTGTAAAAGACAGAAACAAGAAATGGAGAAACAGGAAAAAGATATAAGGATTGTAACCATAAGCTTGTTTAGAGATAATGGGTGAAAATTTAATTGCAAAAGGGATTCTGCAAAGGTACATAAGATAGCATTGTTATATTACAAATAGAAATAATTTTAGAAAATATGACTAAAATGATGGATAAAATATTCACTGTAATGTAGTGGAATGTTTGTTAATAAATAAATGAATTAAAGTGAATGAGATAATTAAATTAGAAAAGGATGGGAACATTTTAATTATTATTAATGATTTATAAAAATATAAGTGAGAAATATGGAAAAAAAAGAATTAATTATGGAAAGTTTATAAGTGTTCCCAAGGAAGTATGATATTTAATTGAAAAGAAATGTTAAAGATGTTAAGATTTTAATGAATATTAATGATAGAATTGAATTGGAATGGAATGTGTGATTTATTTACATATATATATAATCTTTTCTTTTTAAGAATATAGTGTGTATTTTAAGAAGGTACCAAGCAGAATTCAATTGGAAGTTATGTATTATATTGAATGCTATAATCTTAAAGGTATACATTGGAGCTTAAATAAGAGTTTGAATGGATAAAATTAAAAGATATAAAGGTATCATACTCCAATTAGTAACTACAGAGGAAAATTTGTTTAATGAGAAAAAATAATATGAAATTGAAACAGGACAGACAAAAGTATAAATATAATGATTTGAATTGAGATGAGATAATTAAAATAAAGTTGAGAAAATTAAAAGAGGGGAGAAACTATGTAGAAAATATAAAACAGTAATAAGATGTGGAATAGACCATAAAAATGAGCATGAAATTGAGTTTGTGTCTGTATGAAGAAGTGATAAACTGGGACCATGTTATTTCCAAAAAAAGATGTTTTATTTGTATTTTGTTTTTGTGAAAACCCAAATAAAATTTTCAAAAAAAAAAAAAAAAAAAGGAATGAAAGGCAGTTGAGTGGCTTTTCGCCAGTCACTCTTTCTCAGCCCAATTCACCTCATAGAATTGTTGTTGTGAGGAAAATAAGAAGAGAAGAAAGAAGTAGTAGGTACTTGAGTTACTTATAAAGGTGAGAAAAAAGCCGTCTTTTAAAAATTAAGTAAATCTGTTGCTGATGGGGAATGTTAACAAATATAAAGCAACAAGTGAACCAGTGACCATTGAGCAGCATGTTGTTGCACTGACTTGACAATTCAAAACAGTTCGTTGTGCTTATTACTATCCTGGGAAATCTTGAACATGCAAGAGTTACAAGCAAACTGGAAATTTTGTATAATAGCACAAAGAAATGGCAGCATGGAGCTACTACCTGTGTCACAAAAGTGAGGATTCTTTCAATCAATTCAAAATATTTTTATCAGAATTGACATATGTGATATACAAAATATTTTTCATGATTTTTGTTAACAATACACTGATTTGAGTAACCACTGACATTACTTATATCCTAAATGTACAGGATACTAATTTGAGGAAATAGAATGTAAGATAGGCCATTCTGTAAATTGAAAAGTACCATGTGTAGACCTTGAGTAAGGTGTGTGACCACAAATAAAAAGACAAAATCTGCAGTATCCATACTAACAGTTTTTTTATTTATATTATCTTTCTCTTCTGCGCTTTATTCAGCCTTAAGACCATTAAGACCATTTAATTTGCTGAAATTTCTAAAAATTGAAGCTGGTGCCAAGAATCACCTAAAACGTATGGAAGAATGGACAGAAATGGACCCATATAAGAATGTATAGTTATTAGCATCCAGATAATACAGATAATCAGAGTTGGAAGGGACCTTGTAGGTCATCTAGTCCAATCCCCCGCCCAAGTGGGAGACCCTACACCATGTCTGACAAATGGCAGTCCAATCTCTTCTTGAAAGTCTCAAGTGATGGCGCTCCCACAACTTCCAAGGGCAAGCTGTTCCATTGGTTGATTGTTCTCACTGTCAGAAAGTTTCTCCTTGTTTCCAGGTGAAATCTCTCCTTGTTCAGTTTCCATTCCTTGTCTGGCTTACAGGCGCTTTAGAAAATAGCTTGACCCCTTCCTCCCTGTGGCAGCCCCTCATCCATATTAGCTTTTGTCTTCACAACATTTATTTTCCACAAAATGTGTAAACTATTTTGCAGAGATGATTTCTTCTAGACCAACAATTTCTGACTGACACTATATCCACGGCTTTTTGTATATGGAATCATTACACAACAATTCCAATAAGAATACGTGAGAGTTTCTGAAGTATTCTATAGATTATGGGAATTCTCTGAGAACATATCTGAGAATGGAAATTAGCATGAATACAATATTTCTATCTGAAAATATATATACTTTTATTATATGCCAGGTTTTTTCAAGTGAGAAGGCAACACTTCAGGAATATATTTTTAAAGACATGAAGACCAGATAAATAGATTCATTTTATATATATAAAAGAAACCTATGTTTTCCATTCTAAAAGACTTCTGAAGACTGTGGTATATCAAAGTCAAAAACTATTTATAATAATCAATTTTCTTGCACTTCTTTCTCCTACCTGTGTTAGAAGCAAATCTCTGTTGCGTAGGCAAAAGTACCCATCTGTTCCTTGTTCTGATAATGGCCTGATCTAGTTTCAGGTTGTTTGTTTTTGATTAAGTGAAAACTTTCACAGGAATTAAAATGTGATGGCCTTGTGAATTGGCTTTGTAAGAGGTTAAATACATCATTTTCTCTAAGTTGTGATGCCCATGGAAAAAAATAGATGAAGCTTAGGATCATACCATCACAGCTCCTATCTTGATTATTTGACCCTGCACCAGGGACACTGCTACTTCAGTTAGTCAGCTTATTTATCCATCTCTGAAAAGGAGGCAGGACGCCAGATGAGGAGCTTTTAATGCAGCCACCCAGATTCCAATGAAGCCGACAGCCACCGCCTCAGAGCAGTTCACTTAAAACCAAACACACATTTTCTTGGCATTGGGCTATGGAGGCCAGCCAACAGCCTAACTCATTTGAAGCTCTTAAAATTAAGACCGACATTTTAATTTGAGAATATCCTGAAAGAAGGTCTTGAAACTACAGCTGGCTCAGAATGGTTATAAGAGCTTGGCATTATTATACTTAAATTGCAGCTATAATAATGAAGTATACAGTATAGTACAATAATATAGTACAGTATAGTTATATAGTAATACTATGATATCATTTAGTACAGCACAGGGGTGGGGTTCAAAAAATTTAGCAAGGGGTTCTCTACCCAGTTGCTGGGTGGGTGTGGCCTAGTCGGCCTCCTGGACCACGGTGGGAAGGGGTGTTTTTGCCCTCCTGGGCTCCGGAGGCTTTCCTCAAGCCTCCGGGAGGGCAAAAATGGCCTCCCCAGGCTCTGGAGGCCTTCCCGGACTTCCGATTGGCCTGTTTTTCACCCTTCCTGAGCCTCCGTGTACGCCCTGCACTCACCTGCATCCCAAATGGGCCACGTGGGGCAATGGTGGGATTCATTTTTTTTTTACTACCGGTTTCTGTGTGTGTGGCTTGGTGGGCATGGCAGGAGAAGGATACTGTAAAATCTCCAGTCAGAGGTGGTATTTGCCGGTTCTCCAAACTACTGAAAATTTCCACTACTGGTTCTCCAGAACTGGTCAGAACCTGCTGAATACCACCTCTGGCGTGGGGACTCCTGGGAGGGGAGGAGGGGAGTGGGCGGGTCCATGCAGGAATGGGATTTGGGGGTTGCCCGAACTGCACAGAATCTTAGCTAGGGGTTTTCCTGGACCTCTGCGAACCCCCAGCAGCCACCCCCGGTACAGCAGTAAGGTATATATAATAACAATATGGTAGCCAGGAATTCAGAGAACTGTGTTGTCATTGACTAATGATGATATCTGTTGCCACTCTTACTGGTTCAATTGATGCTGCTTAAAAAGGAAACAACTGTGTACTACAATTATATTTCAATATATGTTAAGCTCTGCATTTATTCTTATAGAAACTAATGTTGGTATTTACAATAAACTTGTTGGTTTGCTTGCTTGTTTTTAGGAACATCTGAAAACTCAAATCTGGAGCTAATAACATTGACCTGCACCTGTTTGGCAGCCACACTCTTCTGGCTCCTGTTAACTCTCTTCATACGAAAGCTGAAAAGGGTAAAGAGAAAGCTATCCCAAACTTCTATTTTAGAGGTTATTTTAGTGCGTGGTTGTCCAGTGTTTTGGCTTGCCTAGACTGCATTTAGTGAAGAGAAATTGTTGCTTATCTATCTATCTATCTATCTATCTATCTATCTATCTATCTATCATATATATATAAGTGAAATACCACTCAAGCATCATCACAAAATCTCCAGAACTGTAAAGTCTACCAACTTGAAATTTGGTACATATGTTGCTCTTGGCTTCTAGGTGCTCTCTAAGAAAGGATTTTTTGAAATGATCAACAGAGCATTAGTATTTTGTATATTATTATTAACACGCTCTGATGCTAAGGAGTTCTACTCCCCCTCCCCAGCTGAAAAGAAATCTATTCCAAATGCAAAACACAAGCAGAGGAGAGGAGTTTCGGTTTTATTTTCACAGCACCAAGCAGCTTTAGTAGGGGAATAGTTGAGCTAAGCCACGCCCAGCCCAGGCTGTCTCCTTCTTGCTCACACAGCAAATACTGTTTCAGTTTCCAAACAGCTCTCAACTCTCTCACACACTGACAGGATGCTAGCCAGATGAATACCGATGGATGCTGGTAAGCAGAGGCAGAATTTTCCCCCCTTATTTTCCTCCCCAAAAACTAAGCCTGACCACATAGTTTCATAGCGAAGCACAGTATAGAGCTAGTGAAATATATAATAGAGTTAATGTTAATAGTTAATAAACTACCTTTATTTTTTAAATATGTTTATGATCTTGTGGGGCCATATGACTATCTGGCCAGGACTGCATGTGGGCCCCGGGATGGACATGCCTACTTTAGTGAATCTTTTAGCCAGAAGTTTATATTTCAGGGTTATGCATGAGAGAGACTCCCAGTTTCATACATGACTATGCTCCATTGGCCAGTTATACCCTAAAAGCTGGATATACTTGTAAGTAAAGTTGGGTTTAATCAACCTATCATAATTGATTTTTACAACTTCCTTTTTATCTGAAGCAGAAATTCGTTTCTTCTTATCTTATTTTACAAAAGTTTTGCTAAAGAGATATTTAGAAGATGCCTACATTCCCTCAGACTTGAAACCCATGCACAGGTATTTTTGGTATGTTCTGGTACCCTCTCCCTTTTTTAGCATAAATTCTGGGTGTGTGGGTGTGCGTGTGCAGGGGTGGGATTCTACAGGGTCGCGCCTATTTACTAGAACCGGTTGTTAACATTCTAAGCAGTTCGGAGAACCGGTTGTTAGAAGAAATTACTGGCCTAATCCTGTAAAGGCAGGCAGGAAGGAAACATTCTGGTGTTGCTTACAGAAACTGCCTCTCCGTTAACCCTTATTACATTCTTGGCAGGACTAGACTTCCTGTCTCAGGAACTTCTCTGGAGTTATTTTTCCTCTCTTTTGCTGGTACTTTGCTTGTGTGAAGTGACCATTCAAAGGGAAAATTTTTTTAAAAAATGTTGTGGCTTGTCGGCCGCCGGCCCCTCCAGCAGCTGAATCAGAGGAGGAGGAGGCGTGGGAATCAGGGTGAGCATCAAGGCAATCTGAGAGCTCTGAGGGGAAGAGGGAGTGGAGCTGGCAGAGAGAGAGAGACAGAGCTGGAGCCTGGGCCATCCATGAGCCCTCAGATGGAGAGTCAACAGCCCCCAGGTCTGGAGATGGCTGATGAGGAAGAGGAGGAACAACTGGGTCCAGTGCCTGATGTGCGGATCCGCAGAAGGCAGAGGAGAGGAGAGCAGTGGAAATATGTGGGCTGATCCTTGGGAAGGAAGAGCACCACTGCTAGCGAAGGCCCACCCTAGCTCTGGGGATAAAAGGCAGGGGGCAGAAATGAATAGATGTGGCAGACAACTATTCATCTCCCAGACGGACGGACTTGTTAGCCTGTGGTGAGAGAGAAACTTTTTGTAGGGGCTGCCGACAAAATAATAAAGGAATCTTTGAGTTAACATCAACTTTTGTTGTACTTGGGTCAGAACAGAAATAACTACCCCATCACAAGTACAAACAATTCTGATAACTTATCGCCATCTCTTAAAATATATCACATGGTCTTTTCTTTTCCATATTTTACCTCTTAACCAGCTTAAATTTTCTCAAGCAGGCCCCCATATCATATAAATGATTTAGTGCTCATTGGTCACCTCATTTTCTAATTAGAGCATAAAGATGCCCTATTAGAGAACACATCCACCTGGGATAGCCTTTATTTCAACCCCAGGTTTCCTATGGAGGCAGCTTATATTCATCTTTGGCTGTTTTAAAATAGAACTTTCCCCCCCTCTTTCCTCAAGACAAGACTTACTGTAGAAATACTCTTCTGCTGTATGATATCTCACTGACAAAGTTAAACATGACATAATCTGGGCTTGAGATCCGCCCAGATCTCTTTGGTTACTTCTGATTGCTGCAGGTATGCCACCAGTCCTGGAGATTACAAAACGTGGTTCAGACCCCACATCTGTGCATGCATCTTTTGAAATATTGCTAGACTCATAATGGTTCAAGAAGGTTGATTTTAACCTGAGGGAGAAAACTAGGTTATGTGGAATGAAAAGGTGTGATTTCCATTAGACATCTAACACTTTAAATAGTAATCCCAGAGAGAATGAAGAACAGCCTCGCCCTGAATACCTAGACTGGATTGGAATCTCAACCATACTAAGATTTGGGAGGTCAGTAAAAACTTGACCTCAGCTTGTTTGCTGAATTCACACTGAGTCACAGATGGAATCCAGAAGAGACCAGGTTTTCCATCGGATAGAGGAAAGAATAGTACCTTCATATCTTTTAAACTGAGTGGTAATAAGCATGATTTTAAAAGTGCCCATGTTATAAACATTTTGTGTTCCTATCACCTTTATATTTTAAAAATATGCTATTTAACATTCTAAAATTGAATTTAGAAAACAATTATTGGATAAATAAATATGAATACAAGGTCCCTTCCAACTCTGATTATCTGTTATCTGTTATCTTAAGTATCTTGCAAAGTGAGCGTGCCATCAAGAGCACAGGCTGGAATTCCTCTATTTTTCTCTGAATCAAGGTTAATTAGCTCGATCATATATATATATAGATACTCATGCATAAATCTCTCCGAAATCAGTTAAGCTTCTTCAGAAATAAGTACATATAAGATTACAGTTTTAATCCTTCCTACAGGCTAGTGATTCTAAATTAGTTTTAGCGATGATTATGGGGAAACAAGATCGTGAATGCAGAAGTCCAAAGGGAAATGCAAATTCTTGAACATTTGAAAAATGCATGCACAAAATGTTACTGATTAATGTTTTGCAGATTACATTTAAGCCTTGCACAACTTTTAAACCACATTTGGTCCCTCTCTCTCCCTTTCTCATTTTTTTTAACAAACATTGACAGCTGAACTTATCTGTTGCATATGCCAGAATTTTGTTTTGTGAATGGCTGTCAGCCAAATCTATTTTTAGGGGTCAAAGTTAGTCATTTTCTCAAAATACCCTTGCTTGAAAATACAGGCTCAAATCTCTATCACAGGGCTATTATTGAGGATTTTTTTTCATATGGGTTTAATAAAAAGAAGAACCACACACAGACACAAATTAAGCATCCAATATGTAAGTGAGAGATAGGGGTACAATGTGGCCATAGCAAAATTAAAGTGAAGAAATTTTAGAATATTGTGTTTTGGCACAGAAAATATACATCTGTAATGTGAGTTGCTTCTGCAATCATAGATAATTAATCTACCATATTTCTGACCATAATCAGAACAACTTTGTCAAAATTGCTTTTACGTCCTAAAAGTGATAATGGAATTTAAACATTCTTTTCTAGCCTTCTTCCTCCGAAATAAAGTCAGACTATTTGTCAATCATAATGGATCCTGAAGAAGTCCCCTTAGATGAACAATGTGAACGGCTTCCTTATGAGGCCAGCAAATGGGAGTTTGCTCGGGAAAGGCTTAAGTTGGGTAAATATATCTATATTATTCTGAATGAGTAGGATGAGAATTTAAAAATGCTGGTCTTTTCATCTGTACTTTTCTTCATCTGATTCATTGACTAAAATTCAGGTAAGAAATTTTTTATCAAGGGAAGTATTAATTGGAATGATTAATTAGGTATGTTTCTTTCCCTTCTGTATACCTAGAGGTAGGCATATACAATCTATAAGCAAATACACTGAAGCAGGCAGTTACATTAAATCTAAATTATAATAATTCCAGTGGATCCTGCATTTTTCTGCTTGTTTTGAAGGTATATGTAGTATTTGAATTAGGATATATCTTGTAAAAAACAAGATTTCTGTCTTGAATGTGCACACAGTAAAATATATATTTACGATAGTTATAGTAAATATTCGGGTTTCTTTAAGAAGGATATGGAAGTTAAAACAGGTTCTTGTCTGGAATGCAGGAAACAGCATTCATATAATTTTTCAGTTTAAGATCTCAGTATTTCATAAAGATATCCCCCATCAATTACACTTATAATTGTTACATTACTGTATTAATTTTGCATTTTATCTACTTTGAAAATGGTGTGTATTGGAAGTACTTGAGTGCTTATGTTAATATTTTGTTTTGATCTGAAAAATTGGAATTCTACTTTCAAAACAAATTTCAGTTTAGATGTGTCCAGGTTACAGACTAAAAGAATGTTCTAGCTGAATGAAACTTGGCCATAAAAAATGAACAAGGATATTTCATTCTCAAAAGCTGAGCTTTTCTACAGGAATAATTTCCTCAGGGCTGTGCGGGGATTTGTTTAAAGGGTTGCAGACAGTGTTCAAGTTGGACAACCCTAGAAATTCTCTACATGGATATTTGCTTTAAGGTAGCATGTTTATGTGTGCGGCCACTATATGCCTTTCACAATGCATTGCTTAAGGTTCTCTTCTAGAACTGTGTGTAGACTCAATGCAGTTGCTGAATAGGCAGATTAGAAAGTGTAGGTAGAATTGTGGCCTGAATCCACCTCAGGTCATTCTCTTCTGTTTAAAGTGCTGCTTCATTTCACCTAATGATACATGCATTTTCTGTCAAAACCTTACTCATTAGAGGCATATTTTTTTTCTTTAATCCTCCATGCCATTTTCTAGATGAGGGAATGCTGGAAAGAAAAAAAGCTACACTATGAAATCTTAATTTCTTTGACGTTATGACAGTGGCCCATTTGTTGAAGGAAGTGCACTGATAGATTTCAAGTGCGTTGATTCAACAATATAAAGCATGAATGAAACAAATATGCATCTTCCAAAATGAGCACAAGTATCACCAAAGCACATTTGCTAGGAAGCCACAATGGTTCTTACGTTGATCATTCATTTGCGCTGGTCAAGTTTGAGTTAATTCAGTTCCTTAAGTTCAACTTTATAGTTTGGAGTTAAGGTTCAGATTAGAACTAAGAACAGTGTAAGTGATGTGTGTTTGTACATGGGAAAGGGGAGAAGGAATGGCATAAACAAGGAAAGAATGTTGTGTCATCATGAATGAAAAACAGATTTTGAAAAATTGGCTGAGTTCAACATGTTGCTAAATCATCTTTTGGCCAAATCTTAGCTACAGGGGAGTCAGTCCAACCTCATATTGACCTTGGCAGCACATGTATCCACCATACATGACATGTTCTGTGGGGCTTCTCATTTTTAGTCTCTCACATATTTTCCTTCTTCAGTAGAAAAAAAAATCATAATTCATAAATAGAAAGTGACTATATGAATCTTAGTGTTCTTCAGTAAATGTTTGTGGAAATTGGAAATTGGAAATGTTTGTGGAAATAGTAGTCTTGAAAGTTGCTAAGGTTGGACACTCCTGGCCTATATGATATGTCCAGGTACAGAGAGATGGTTTTGTTGCTCTTATTCCTTCTAGTGTGTATAAGAGGAAGAAGAGGCCTCTCCAGAGAAGCACTAGTTGGTCTCACACATCACAGTGAGCCAAAAATGTAACTTATTTGATTTTGGCTTGGTATATTACATGAAACAACTGTGGTTTGGAAGCCATGTTTATAATTATTGTATAAATCTAACCAATTGTGGTTTATTCAGTAAACTGGTTAAATAAACTGTGGCTTAGCATAATGTATTAAAAAGACTGAGGCTTTTCTATACCCGTACTAAATTATGTGAGGTCTAAGCAACTGTGATGTACATAATATTATGGCTATGGTGGCAGATCCAGTCACCAAACAATCCTTCTATTTATCAGAAGGCAAAATTATTGAGTTGCTCTCCATCAATGTCTTCAAGCTCTCCAGAATCTCAATCCTAAATATGGTATTCTACCTTTGTCTTTTTTTTTCTAGACAGAGGCCAATGCAGGGGTGGGATTCTACCAGTTCTATCCACTTCTGTAGAACCAGTAGTTCTGAAGAGCAGCAGACAGAGAGCATACATAGAACCGGTTCTATATGTGCTGCTGTTTTGGCCCACCTGTCCGCCCGGCTCTTACCTGACCTTTATTTCCTGCTTTTTCAACCGCAGCTGCTTTGCGTGACACAGCTGTGGTTGAAAAAGCAGGGAAAAGGGGGCTTTTCCAACTGCTGCGCACTTGGATGCAGCGCTGCTCAGCTGTCCGGGCGCGCATGCGCACACAACACAGAGCAACAGAACCGGTACTTATACTGGTCGGATCCCATCCCTGGGCCAATGCCAAACAAAGAATTAAGTTACAGTTACTCATTATTACTATTTTTTAGAAATGCTCATGGAAACTATGTAAGGCCTAGAGACATTCTTGGAAATAAAAATAATCCTTAAGACAACCAGTTTGCTTCACACCATGTCAATTTTTCCCTTTTTTTCTGGCCAAGAATTATGAAAAGCACTAATCACCTCACCACTAATGAACAAAGCCAATTTGTAGCAAATGCGAAAAATGGTATACATCAAAATAGATGAAAGGGTGGGACTTTATACTGAATGAACGTGACACCAATCGCTCAGCAAGAGCTTGGAGGTCAAGCAAAGTACTAAAGGAATATTGATTTACAAACTCCTCTGCAAACAACAACAACAACAACAACAACAACAATAATAATAATAATAATAATAATAATAATAATAATAATAATAATAATAATAATAATAATAATATAAATAATTGAAACTTTTTCTGTTGGGAAAGACTAGGAACAACAAAGCCAACAAATAGTAAAATAATCCAGAAATAGATATTTTTATAAGACAGCATTGAGTATTTCAAGCTGGCTCACAAAAGTATAGCAGTTAGATTTAAATCCAATGTAGTGAAAACTACAAGAGAAGATAGCTGCAAACGTTTATTGAAAATTACAGTGATACAGTTCATCACTAAAGTGTACAAAACAAAGAAAATCTTTACCTGGTTATAAAAGATAACATCATCATCAAAAATTGTTGTTCCAAGGTCTAAGAGCTGCATTTATTTTTCTTATTTATGTATTATATATTTATTAATCAAATTTGTAAGCTATCCAAGTTCCAACAATTCTGGTGAAATGAAAAATTTATGAATTTTCATTTCATAAAAAAATGTTTTTTTAATGAAATGAAGCCAATTTTTTTCCCAATTTTGAAGCATAAGGGCTCTCATACTTGATGTCTTAGTAAAATAAATGGATCATTTTTATATCTAACAGAACATTGTACATTAAAAAATCTATTCACTCTCTCTGATGGTCTTTCGTGTACTATTCTACTAAAACAATCTTCATTGGAAAACGTTTTGAGCTTGTAAATTCTTGGTTGCAGTCCTGTTTAAATCTATACCATATAAAGTATGTTCAGGATGTAAACACCAGATTCAGTCAGTATATTCAGACATTTTGCTAAGAATGCTGAGGTTACACCGTGGCAAAAATAGAAGCCCTGATAATAAGCCACGTAAGAAAATTTAATTGCTTTCTCCTATCTTACTTTTGGCCTAATATCATAAAAGACCCCAACTAAAGGCACAGCATCATTTTTCAGAGGTCAGAAGAAAGGAGAATTTGCTGCAGAGGTAGGGTGGACTTGAGTCTCAAAATTCATTGTTACAAAATCTTGAATATACCCTGTTAATCAAAATAGTCAAAACTGGGCTACAACAGTCCAAGTATCTGGCCTGTTAGAAGGCAGCTTCCTTACTGGAAATGAACAGTTCTTGATAATGTGCAACCCTTCCTAAACCCATTCACAAATGAAATTGCAAATAAGATTTTATAAAATATCTAGGAATTTAATCACAGAGAATCACAATCATTTCCAAAGTCCATTTGGTTCCTTCTGTTGAAGAAGATGGTCCTTTACACACAGCAGTGTCAATGGTGGTGCACTTTGCCTTACAGTGGCATCAGCTCTTCATCCTCTTCCTTCATGAAAAGCCATGGTTGCCTTCTGGCCCCATACAACTTAACCATGCATTGTAGCTAGAAAAACAACAACTTCGGAGTCTATTCTGCCGTTGCTTCAAATGAGATGTAGCTCACTTTTCATTTAGTAATAAAATTGCTTTCTGTGTAATTAAATCCCTATGCCCTTGGGATTTATGCATTTTATAAAACAAGGAGAATTTCATCAAGGTCTTAAAAGTTTTCAAGTATGTTCAACAAACCCTTAAGAGCCTACATTTGGCAGTAAAATGTAATGTGACTAAAACCAGAGTACAACAAAAAAAACCAAGAATGGGGTAGGAGTAAGGGAGTTTTATTAGCTTTTTCCATGAAACTGAGATTCTTTAGACAGAAGTCATATCTAGAAAAAAAATGTCAATATTCAAATACAGCAATGCCTTTGTAGTATTTAAGGACTATATAGAATGAGGTTTATGAGTTGTTTATTTCAGTGTGTAAATAAAGTATCAATGGACTTTAAAAAAACAAATGCAAAATCCTCAGTATATATATATATATATATATGAACAAATGAACAGTAATATAGAATCCTAGTATCATAGTGTAGGAGAGGCTATTTAGATCTCCAGTTTCCTACTCAGTGCCAGAGTTCAATAGAAACCATTATCAGCTAGGACTTTCCAACTTGTCCATTCACCACAAAGAGGGTCTATTGAATTTCATTGATCCCAGAACAATTTTTTTTATTATCTCTTCTGTCTTCTCTTTTCAAAGCTATTTCAAGTAAGAGCTGAAAAGTTCACAGTGTAGGCCTTACGCCAATTCTACAGAAAAGGTGCTCCATAGTATGGGTGCCATTGCTGACAAAGACTTATATTAAATCTCTACCAGGAAGGCCAGAAAAAGGATATTAGCCGAAGATCTCAAAAATAGTTGGGAAAAGTTGTTATCTCAGGCATTTGGTCTTAAACAAGCAGAGTTGTAAAACATGTTGACCAGGTTCCAGAAAAAATAAGAAAATCAATGAATTTATTTTAAAAATTTTAAAAATATGAATACAAACTTGGCTGTACTAGCCAAATTATGAGAATAGTGAATTGGCCCAAGAGATTGGCTGAGATAATGTTTTTTATTTATAGTGCAATGTTCTTGGAATTTTGAGACAATTTGTCATTTGTTAAAAATCTCTCTTAATATAACCCAGAAACATTTCAGATGTTCGTGTTGTTACCAAAAACACAATAGCTGAGGCTAAAATATACAGTAGTAATTTTCCCCCTTACTGACCATATTGAGCTCACAGTCTCTATTCCTATTTTTCTCATAACTTAAAATTCTACACTTAAAATAATTTCACGTAAGTCAATATAATACCGGTTCATTTTATCACATATTCTGTATATTCACGAATTTTTGGTAGAAAACAGCCATGTTCATACCAAGAAAAACCATGTTGGAGAGTGTAATATTGTAATTTCACCCAAAGCTGTCTCACTTTTAAAAATAATGTCACAAACAACTATGATTTCTTTTTGATGCAGGAAAGACACTCGGGAGAGGTGCTTTTGGGAAAGTAGTGCAAGCAGTTGCATTCGGAATTAAAAAGTCACCCACGTACAAAGTAGTTGCGGTGAAAATGCTGAAAGGTATGATGAGCTTGAGTCGAGAAAATCCTTATGTTTATGGGGCACAAAATTTGACTCATAGTTAAGGGTAATCAAAATGAATGCATCCTCATTTTCAAATGTTCAAAATTTGTAATCGTTGCAATTTATTCCATAATATATTGCATTTTTGTGACAATATAGTGATAGACAACAGCTTTTGGAAATGGCTGAGCTATAATCACTATAGTTTCTTCTCCTTCCCTCCCTCTCTCTTCCCCTCATTGATACCAAACATTAATCATTAAATTATAAAAGCTGAAATGATCAACCACTGACCTCCTGGTGAAAGGTTTATAGACAAAACTCAACCCTTAGCCAGTTCCATGGGTGTCCTGGAACATCATCCACATTTCCAGATCCAGATTTCACATCAACAAATTCCATATATGTAAATAGAATGAACTGAAGAGGAAGAAAGGCAGGTCTCCAATATAAAAAAGGATCCAACAGCTAAGAAGTAACTTGCTCCAACTTGGAGAGAACAGCCAGTAGCACAGCAGTCCCAAGTTTAAGTTTATGGAACAGGTGACATAATTGCAGTCTGAATTTCCAACTATTAAAAGAACTCCAGCAATGAAGTGATCTGAAGTTCAGCAAGAAGCATTGGCTAGGAATAAAACCATCTGGCAATCTAGACCAGAGAAACCTAGTCATGGAGCTGGCACTCAATCTTTCCCCCCTAATTTATCTAATCCTTGCAGAAGGAGCAACAGCAAGTGAACATAAAGCTCTGATGACCGAATTGAAGATTTTGACACATATAGGCCATCATCTTAATGTGGTGAATCTACTGGGAGCGTGTACAAAGGGCAGAGGTAAAAAAAAAAAAAGAACCAAATCAATCTGAAGCTCTTATTTGTTAGTTTTATTACTTGTTTTGCTTTTATGTTATGATAGAGAGTAGGACAATTAATGCTAAGTTCATCTTAATTTTGTTTTTTATTGTTTTACCTTTAAGAGAGATTTTACCTTAAGTCAATGCTGGTACCATTAGTAGAAATGCATTTTCTATATTCACCTTGTCATTCATGTTGTTCACAGGACCATTGATGGTGATAGTTGAATATTGCAAATATGGAAATTTGTCAGGTTATTTGAAGAGCAAAAGGGATTTATTTTCTACCCACAAGGTAATGCCTAAATTGCCTAATTATGATTTTTTCAGCTGATCACAAACTTACATTTTATCTCACTGTATAACTGTATCAAAACAAAATGATCTCAAAAGAATTCAGAAATAAGACACCAGTGGGTTGAGAGGTTTTCCCCTTATAGCTTTGATTCATCAAGTTACAGGATTACAGTTCAACATCAGAATGGTCATGTAAATCTATTCCTACAGATATAGCTCAAATAAATAGGGATCTCTGAAAAATTTTTAGATTAGAGGTCAAAGTGACGTGTGGGCATGTGAGCATTCTTGAAAGTGGGAATCTGATGAGTGACACAAATTTTATTACTATAACTTAAAGGCAATTTATTTGCAGGAAACGCATTATACAGGGAGACAAAGCCTAGTATCTAACTGCATCCTACTAGGACACGAGTCAAAGAATATGTGTTCTGTTCATTAGAAGAAAAGCAGTAGGAAATGACATCAGATTAGCAATCTCAGGCAAAGAGCAATCGGAGGAATAAACAGGGAAGGGACATCAAATAAATCATTATATTTACAACTGCTCCCGTGCAATTAGGAAGTCAGAAAGTATTGAAGAATTAATACCATTGGATTTACACCTCCAACAGGTGGTAGGGCAGGAATAGTCAACTGAGAGTTCCTTAGCCAAATATGTCCTACAAAATCACAATCGTATTTGTAACAGCCACATTAAGTGAATACAGTTCTCTTCCTAATTTTATGTGAATCTATTTGTGTGTGCATGTTTTTGAATAAAGAGAGGAAGAAACATAAATTTTGTGAATCTTAATTTCAATACTATTTGGGTTGTATATAGCCATATAGATATATATGGAATAGATATACTTATCTATAATTAGAATCTTAGTACTTCTTACATGTTATAAGATACCTCTTATATCTTTGCTGAGCTGGAGACAGGAAACTGTAATCTAACTGAAGTTTTGAAGAAACCATTACTACGCTCCAAATCTTAGCATTGTATACAGGTTAACATGAAGGACAATTCTACATATTTTTTTCAAAATTGGAACTGAAAGGCAGGGAACTGTATACGCTTCTTAAAGCTAATCATGAAGTATAGTCCTGAGAAATCTCTCTTCTAAGCATTCAATATATTTTTTTTCATATCAGGTTTATAGGGTTGCACATCTTACAAAAATATAGTTCTGAGGGATGTACAACACTGAATTAAAAACAAAAGGCTTTAAATATATAAAGTCATTTTAAAAACTATAAAAAACATACAAGCAGAGAAGATGACTTTAGCCATTGTAAGAAAACCACTGCAGGATCTTCCTGGATCCCTGGAATTCCCAGGACTAATGTCGTAGCCAGGTCCTGAGAGATTTGTGGAACATTGTAAGAGATGAAGCTATCCTCATTTTCAGTGGTAAAAGATTCCACAATGTGGATGCCGTGGCCATAGCCTCTCTCTTGTGACCTGCCAAGTTTAATTCCTTAGTAAGATAGGACCCACAATATGCCTTCTCTGCCAGATCTGCTGGGACAACTAGATCTGAAGAGACGTAGTCCTTCAGATAACCTGACCCTATGCCAAGAAAAACGTTCAAGGTTTAAAAGGAGGACATTGAATTGGACCTGGAAGCACACTGGTAAACCAACATTGCTCATGGAGCTGTGTGCTGTTTTAGGGCCACACATAACAACCCACACCACTGCATTTAGCAGCAGGTGAAGCTTCTGGATACCCTTCAAGGGCAGCTCCATGTAGAATGCATTAGCAAAATCTAAATGGAAGGTGACTACGGTATGATTAACATTAAGCAGAGCCTCCTGATCCGAGTATGGGAGCAAATGGCTCACAACAGAAAGCTGCGCCCTCCAAGCACAACTGCCACCTAATCTTTGAGCAGGGGTTCTGAGTCCAAGAGGATCATCAGATGAAGCACTGGGTCTGTATAGGGCAGTACAACCCCATCTAGTACCAAAGATGTACCATAGTCCTAGAACTGGAAGGCCCTAAAACTCAAAGCCACTCAGTCTTGCTAGAATTCAGCTAATGCCAGTGTCCCCCATCCAGACCCTCGCAGTCTCCAAGCACTGAGATGAGATGACTACAGCATCGCTTAGTTCAGTGGGGGCAGAGATGTATAATTGGATATCATCAGCATACTGATGACACCATACACCAGGGGTGACAAACTCAGTTTCATTGAGGGCCGCATCAGGGTTGTATTTGACCCCAGGGGGATGGGGTGGGCATGGCCAGGGAGGGTGTGGCTAGCTTAATGTCACTCATGTTGGGTGTGCCTGTGGTGGCCCAAGTGCTCTGCCAGCAAAAACGGGCTCCCAAGCTCTGTTTTCAGCTGCAATGGCCTCCTGTAACCCTCTGCCAATGAAAACGGAGTTCGGGTGAGCCATGCATGGTCCTCGTGAGCTCTGTTTTCTGCTGCGATGCCCTCCTGCAATCTTCTGCCAGTGAAAATGGAGCTTGGGTGAGCCACATGCGGCCTTTGCAAGGTCCATTTTCAGCCGTGATGGCTTCCTACAACCCCCTGCCAGTGAAAATGGAGGTTGTATGGGCCGGTCCTTCACTGTTTCCAGGACAGACCCACAGGCTGGATCTAAGTATCCCATGGGCCAGATCCAGCCTTGAATTTGACACCTCTGCCTTACATCATGGCAGTGGTTGACCCCACCCAGCAGCCTCATATACAGAAGATATTAAGTAGGAGAAGAGAGAGTAGTACCCCCACATAGTAGGGGCCAAGGGCAGAAAGTCTCTTCTCAACTACCTCCAGCTGGTATCAACCCTGGAATATGGTATTGGCAAGCTTTGCACACACAAAATTCAATCAAAGGGATGTATGCCCTAAAAGCTGTTGATTATTTATATATTTGTAGATTTAGTATTATGACTTTTCCCTCTTAAAAGTTGATAGCATATATACAAACATTGTAGTTGATTAGTCATTATGTAGAAAGAATGTTATAAGTTCCATGCTTCTTTAAACTGTCAATATTTTTTAAATCTCTGTAGGACATTGTGCTTACCCTCTCTGCTTTCGTTCCAGACCATCTTAAATTGATCAAGCTAGAGTTTAAAATATCGAGTAGATAGTTAGCTGCATTAAAGCAAATGAAATATGTTTTCCCCTGACAAATTAACTAGAAAACTGAAGATGGAGAAAATGTTTTTTTCTAACAAAAGTGGTTTTACATACTTGCATGAATCATTTCCAAGGGACTTAATTCTCATCACTGAAGAACATTAAGTTATGGAAGGAATTCACTGGCTCATTTCAAACCTTTTTGAATGGAAAGACACAAATAACCTACGGCTCAGCCTAAGTAATGTTAAACACTTCAAAATCACATTGGGTTGGATCCAAAGTTAGTCATACTTAGAATTGACTCCAATTAATGAGATTTAAAACTCTCTAGTTTAAATGGCTCCTTGATAAATACGAATGTCGCTGGCTTTATTCCTTTAATTGCAGTAGAAAAAAAATTAAAAGTCCATGTTTAATTATCAAATTGAAATAGGTGGAACTCAAAAGTGTTTTAAAATGAGCGGGTCACGGAAAATTGAAATTCCACGTTGCTTTGCCAATAATTTCTCCTTGTTTAAATAAACAAGTATGGATCCATTCAAAGAGACCCTTTGACAGAGAAGAAGGATGTTGAGCCCATCAGCGATAAAAAAAAAAGACTGGAGAATGTCCCAAGTCGAGAAAGCTTAGCAAGCTCTGGATTTCAGGAAGATAAAAGTTTAAGTGATGTGGAGGAGGAAGAGGAGGGTAGGTATTATTAATTCCTTCCTTTTTCTATACAGCCTGTGTAGTTTTACAGTCATGCTCTGCATCTTTGACATTTTCTTGCTCCATTTATCACCCTCGTAAACATCCGTGGGAGACGCTCAGCTCCAAGAAAAGATGGTTTAAAATAAGCTTATTTACAGAATTCCTCAGTCAGACAGGAAGACGTGTTACTGTTTCCGTGGTCTCTTTCTTATCCAAGGAGAAGTCTTTGGTATATCATAAGGTTTTCCCCCTCCCCGCTCCCTCATTAGTGAACTAAGTTTGAAATGCTCTAGGGAGAATAAATGAATTACTGTCAGGATGAGGTCATATTAACCACCTCCATGCCACTTTGATTTCAGATGTCAGTGATTTCTACAAGTGGCCCCTCACCATGGAAGATCTTATTTCTTACAGCTTTCAGGTAGCCAGAGGCATGGAATTCTTGTCATCTCAAAAGGTTAGATTTCCTTTTTTCCATTGGCTTCCAGAATAGCAACAACAACAAAAAGAATTGTTAACTAATATGCCTACAGTGGGTTGTAAGGCTGAGTATTTTTTTTAGCTATTTATTGGATCTCTAAACTACCCTATTCCGCCAACTTTAGGTGGTGTACAAAATGAAGCATAGTATAAAGCACAATACAAGTAATTTTAAAAATCCCCAATAAATAAGATATAATCCTGGTGTGGTTCATCCTTTGGCTGCATAACCAGTACAGACTGAAACAGATACAGTTTGTCACAGATGCTCTCAGTTGGGAAGAAGACAATATGAAAAATGCCTTCAACCTATTTTGCTAAGAGCTTGCTTGAGTTCAGCTGCGGGTGCATGAGCATTAATAACACTGAATGACACCGACACTAACAGTAAATGTATTTAACACCGTCTTCTGGAAAAGGCAGGATTTAACTATTCTATGGGAAGCTATAAAAGTGGGGGACGTTCTTGCTTGGGATAAGCTGTTCCAAGGGAGAAGAAAAGTCAAGGGTAATGGGTTGGCACAGTAGTCTTCAGGCTCTAGAAGAGGCTGGCTTGCTTAGAAAGAAGAGGACATGTCTGCATTACAATGGGCTTTGGTTGCTTTTCTTGCATATTGACTCCAATGTCCATAAGTATTCATCATTATTGATGGCAGAAAACATTATACTTGACATGGGTACAGCTAATGCTAGTAATCTACTTTATATCTTCTCTCTACTGTATTACTGTAGTAAAAATTAGTGTAGTGAAAGCTTTAACTGACCAAAGTCATGGTAAGCAGCAAAGGACGATATGTATGGGTCCCTGTGGTGATTATTTATTATTCTTTTTGTACTCTCTATTTAACACTGCTTTCTCCAGACGGGAATAGTGTGATGGGTATGTACAATTGCACATATGTATGCATGCATGATGTATCATTCCTCACATTTTAACAATTTTCCATCAGATGTATAAGACTCACGTTGCTTTTTTTAAAAAAGTAGAAATTCTGTGCTCTTAATTGTTGTGTAACAGATAGTGTATGCATGTATGTATGTCAACAAGTATACATTTTGTGTAGATAAAATGGAAGCTTTTAAATTGTTTCTCACTAACATTAAATAGTAATAGCTAAAACATGATTTAAACAATTTTGTTTAAACCTCAGTTCAGGGATTTAGAAAACAGCTATTTTCCTTCACACTTTTTCACTCCCACAAACACACACCTTTATGCAAAAAGCCATATGCGCTTCCTGACTATCATTGGAAGAAAGCGAGATAGGAGAAAATGTGTGTTTTTTTCAGTTGGCAGAATAGGATGAAAATTTCCAGAATGCCTTGTGAGAAGATATAATGTACCAAGTTTGTCAGAGATGGTGCTAACCGACTTTAATATATGTACAGTTTGAAGGGGAAATTCTGCACCACTCTTAGTTTCTCCAAGACAGGGCAATCAAAGAGAGACCCAATCTAGAACTAAAGAGAAATGTCCTGATAGTTAGAACAATTAATCAATAGAACGACTTGCCTCCAGAAGTTGTAAATGCTCCAACACTGGAAGTTTTTAAGAAGAGATTGGACAGCCATTTGTCTGAAATGATTATAGTTGTTCCGCTGGAGGGGGTTGGACTAGAAGACCTCCAAGGTCCCTTACAACTTTGTTATTCTTCTTTTAATTCCTTGATTCCAGGCAGAATTTGTAAACAAAAGTTATCCCTCTATAAGAATTTGTGTTCTGTGTGTTATGATATGCCATCCTGCCAGAGCTGGTATTCAGCAGGTTCTGACCAGTTCTGGAGAACCGGTAGTGGAAACCAACAAATACCACCTCTGACTGGAGTATCCTCCCCCTGCCATGCCCACCAAGCCATGCCCACAGAACCGGTAGTAACAAAATTTGAATCCCACCACTGCATCCTGCCTTTGTTTCATATCATTCGTTTTAATGTTTTCAGTTAACTGTGTATTGTTATCCAATTAAAGCAGAAAGATGTGCTAAAAATATACTTTTTAAAAGTATAAATAGAAATTACTGTGAGCAGCCAGCTTTTCCCAGCAAGTGTCATTAAGATATCTCGACTGATGACTCACATCACTGTTAACCAGAACTATTTAGTTCAATCTGTTTAGAATAAATTAGAGAAGAAAGGTCACTTTTAATAAGTCTGGACTCTACAGAGAAACTCTATCCGTGGGAAAAGAAATTACTATTAAGTCAGCTTAAGTCTTCCATGTTTGGATATATCCCTGAAAAATCAAGAATCATACAGCATCTTAAAAGATAAAATACAAGCATCTACTGTGTTAGAGGAAATGGAACTTTAATAAATTATTTTTTATGCAATTACTTTCTTATAGTGCATCCATCGTGATTTAGCAGCCAGAAACATCCTCTTATCTGACAACAACGTTGTGAAGATCTGTGATTTTGGCCTTGCAAGAGATACTTATAAAAATCCTGATTATGTGAGAAAAGGCGACGTAAGTAGGGATGCTACTGTACTTGGTATTTGCTCTTTTGTTTATCATTCTGAACAGCTCATGAAAAAGCTCTTTCAGTATTTACATTCTCTGAAGCTAAAAGGCCCCTAAAAGCATTGGTGCTCTTTCCTTTAGCACCAAAATGAGCAATCCAGATGAGTTGTATACATTGTGCTTGTTTGCATCCTCCACAACAATGCTCGGAAATGTTCATCAGTTCTTTTACTTTTTTTTAAAATAGTTTATATGTTGATATTTTATTTCTGGACTAACCTTGCCAGAATAGCCAATGAAAAGGTTTAGAGTCAAGGCGTAAAAGAACAAGATAGTTGCTTTTTTTCAGTGGTGGGCCAGATTGGGACTCTGATGACTTCATAACAAACCCTGCGACCTATTGGTTAGCCCTATTGGTTGGGGTTGACCTTTGGAATATAAATAATAACATATAATTGTTTAGGAAGCATGCTATCCAGATACAATTTAGAAAGCGGAGAAAGGGGCACACATTTTGACCTACATCTTGCTACGATAGCAGAAAGCAAAGAACAGCTGCCTAGATCCAGAATTCTGCTTTCTGTTTGTAAAATATAGCAAAGAGAATATACATGCTACTTAGCTTTCGCATAAGATTAAAAACAACCCTCAGAGTCCAAAAAAGGGAGCAGAAAATTGCTAAAAGCAGGACGTTACTGATTCTATTTAGACCTAGAGAGAAGTTTGCCCTAATCTTATTATATCTCCCAAGATGCAGTGGAGCATCAGAAAAGACCATTTGGCCACCTGTATGTTCTGAGTTCTGAAGAAGGGGTTAATGTTGGTAATATTCCATCAATGCAATGTCAGAGTTCCCAAATACGAATTAAGCAATTGTAGAAGTCACGCGGCAGCGGCACTGAGCAGAGTCATTCCACTGAAATCTTACTGAAATTCTCATAGGCTTGGATTCATATAACATGATAGGGCTAAAATAGAATGGTTTTTTGGTGGGGGGGGCTGTATATTGTGGGAAATCATACATGCCTCGCATATTGAATGTGATCCAAAACATCACATCAGGCATACTACTATGGTTTGTTTTGGGCACAGCGTGCTATATTTGTTAGCATGGGATTAGTATGCTGAGTCAACCCATTCAATCTGTGAAATTATATTCTCTTTGGACACACACCTCAGATATGGCAAGATGCTGCCTAAATCTATATACTACATCCTGGCACCACTAGGAGTTGCCTAGATTAGAACTAAGGCCCTAAGTCTGGGCCAGGAGAAAAATTTAGCATCCTACCTGTATTTTAAAAAGGTTTATGATCTACAATCCAAGAAAACTTTAAATCGACTTCTGTAAAACACTTACAGGATTCATAATTAACTTTTGTTGCAGGCACGTCTTCCCCTCAAATGGATGGCACCAGAATCTATATTTGATAAAGTCTATAGTACCAAAAGTGATGTTTGGTCATATGGAGTATTACTCTGGGAAATATTTTCTTTAGGTAAGAAAATTAAAAGATTAAGATACTCCATTTTTAAGATTTTGGAAATAAAATAATTAAAAGCAAATACCTAATCTGCAATCCTATATACTGTATGTTGAAGTTCACCCGATTTGGTACATACATACATATATACATACATACATTCATAAATGTCCTCAATTAAGTTTTTATAATACGGGATTGCAGCCTATCTAAGAAGTTTTAATTCAGCCATAACAATTTATATATATAAATTAACATATTTTAAATCCATTAATAAAATAAATACACATATAATTACTCATGATTTTATAATAGCTCATTATGCAAATAGATTACTTGCAAGAACACTGTAACAGGTGGCAAATCAACATTTTAAATTCCCCTTCATTTTCCTGGCACCTGTAGATGAGTTAGGATTCACAATCTCCAAATTCTCAGATGAGTTTTATCTTAACACTAAGATAGCTCTAAGTTGGGAAGAGGAATCTTCTACTATTAAATTATATCACTCACAATCTTTTAGGAATTATTATCAAGTGAAAACAATCTTCTGACCTAAATTTCCTAATTTGCTCTCAATGCTAGTCCACTTTGGACTAATCATATACAGTGGTGGGATTCAAATTTTTTTACTACCAGTTCTGTGGGCGTGGATTGGTGGGCGTGGCAGGGGAAGGCTACTGTAAAATCTCCAGTCAGAGGTGGTATTTGCTGGTTCTCTGAACTACTCAAAATTTCCGCTACTGGTTCTCCAGAAATGGTCAGAACCTGCATATATGCTGGGCTAAAATTCATATCCTCCCCAGTTGGCATCCCATGCTGAATAAGACATAGTAGAAATTGTAAGCTAGCTGTTCCTATTTCTTTTATTTAAAAGAGAAGCTGTGATACATTTTAGCAACTTGAAAGACAAAGACATAAGAAACCAAGTAAAATAACTATAGCTGTCTTCAAATGCTGCTGCCAAGCCACGTCCCAACATTCCCCCCCCCCCCAAAGGCATTGATCTCAAAATGATGGTGTCAGATAACAGATCCTTCTAGACATAGAGATAGGGGATGGAGCGGGGGAGGGGGGGAGGAGATGGAAGGTCATAACAACCAACCACAGTTACTAGCCCGTTGGGTCACACAATACTGGACCATTGGCACACACAGCTGCTTCCTTTCTGTACTGATCAATGGAACTCACCATGCAAGACAAACACCAAAATATCCCAGACTGAAGTAGTAGAAGGCATTCAAGATGAGAATGCTGAGGCATTGCATTCTTTTTTTTTTCTTTTTTTTAAAAGGAAAAATGCAGGATACAAAATCCTCCTGCAAAGGAAGCAACAATTTCATTCATCAAAGAAGAATGGCAGATGAGACAGACACAACAGCAGAGGAAACCAGTCAATGCTAAGCAGTTCCTTAGACAAACAATCTTCTGGTCATCTAGTCCATGTTTCTAGGGCAGCTTTTATCTCTGAATTAACTCCTTGCTTTCTAAGGAAAAAAAAACCGGTCAGATGAAAATATGAATTTGGGAATTAATTACTTAATTCTAAAGATTCCATTTTTTAATTCTTCTTTTTTTAGGTGCATCCCCATATCTTGGTATACAAATAGATGAAGTCTTCTTCAGAAAGTTAAAAGAAGGCATACGCATGAAAGCTCCGGATTATGCAACCCCAGAAATGTATGTGTGTCTGTGTCTGTGCACTTTTGTTTGGAATATGCACCCTGGTTCTAAGGTGCACATAAAAATACCCAACATCCCGGGGTTTTAGAAGGGGCCACCAAAGATCAGAGCTATGTCCAGGAATAATGCTTATCAATTACCCTGTTTCTAACTTCTACATTCCAAGAAATCCATAGGACAATCCATCAGTTAGCACATACAGTAGGGATTGCATTAAGAAAAAAAAAGAGGAAACATTATTTTTAAACTAAATCAATGAAAGGAATATATACAGTCTCTATTCACAGTGAGCTGAGAATGAGACAAAATGTATATGCTTCATATCTACGATTATGGTTTTTATTTTTATTTTATTAATCAAATTTCTACACTGCCCATTACATCTAAGTGATTTTCAGCAGTTTACAACATCATAAAATATTAAAATGTGATTAAAAAGCACAGTTAAAAACAGAGTTAAAAAAAACCCAAGATTAAAATAAGTTAAAAGTAAAAAGTCAAAGTTAAAAAATTAAGAAGGTTAAAGGGGGTTTAATAAGGTGGAGGGACCATCCTCAAGCCAATCCACCATCCTCAGGATCGCATAAAACACTTAGGCCTCCATGCTAATTGGCAGAGCCAAGTCTTAACAATCTTCTGAAAGGCCATGTACCAAAGATAACATATAATCAGAGTTGGAAGGCACCTTGTAGGTCATCTAGTCCAACCCCCCCTCCCAAGCAGGAGACCCTACACCATTTCTGACAAATAGCAGTCCAATATCTTCTTGAAAGTGACGCTCCCACAACTTCCAAGGGCAAGCTGTTCCATTGGTTGATTCTTCTCACTGTCAGAAAGTTTCTCATTTCCAGGTTAAATCTCTCCTTGTTCAGTTTCCATCCATTATTCCTTGTCTGGCTTACAGATGCTTTAGAAAATAGCTTGACCCCTTCCTCTCTGTGGCAGCCCCTCAAATATTGGAAGACCGCTATCATGTCTCCGCTGGTCCTTCTCTTCACTAGACTAGCCAGGCCCAGTTCCTGCAACTGTTTGTTGTATGTTTTAGCCTCCAGTCCCCTAATCATCCTGGTTGCTCTTCTCTGTACTTTTTCTAGAGTCTCAAAATCTTTTTTTGTAATGTGGTGAACAGAACTGGATGCAGTACTCTAGGTGTGGTCTTACTAAGGTTTTATAGAGTGGTATTAGTACCTCCCTTGATCTTGATTGTATCCCTCTGTTAATACAACTTAGGATTGCATTTGCTTTTTTGGCTGCTGCTGCACACTGCTGGCTCATATTTAGCTGGTTGTCCACTAAGACTCCAAGATCCCTCTCACAATTACTGCTATTGAGCCTGGTTTCACCCAGTCTATATGTGTACTTTTTGTTCTTCTTGCCTAAGCGTAGGACTTTACTTTTCTCTACATTGAATTTCATTTTGTTAGATACAGCCCAGTGTTCTAGTCCGTCAAGATCCATGTGGATCTTGAGTCTATCTTCTTGGGTATTAGCTATTCCTGCCAGCTTAGTATCATCTGCAAATTTGGTAAGTTCCCCTTCTATTCCCTCACCTAAGTCGTTAATGAAGATATTGAAGAGTATTGGGCCTAAGACAGAACCTTGTGGCACCTCACTGCTTACTTCCCTCCATGTAGACTTAAGTGGGGACAATGGCAGAGAAGGATTAATTCAAACATTTCCTTTCTGTTTTAAAAGTAAAATGGAAGAAGGGAAGATATAAAGCCACTGTGGCACAGTGGATAGAGGGCAGTACTGCAGACTACTTCTGCTGTCTGCTGTCTGCCTGCAATTTGACAGTTCAAATCTCACCAGGCTCAAGGTTGACTCAGCCTTTCATCCTTCGGAGGTGGGTAAAATAAGGACCCAAACTGTTGAGGGCAATAGGCTGACTCTGTAAAACCGCTTAGAGAGGGCTGTAAAAAATAGGATAGGATAGGATAGGATAGGATAGAATAGAATAGAATAGGATAGAATACTTTATTGGCCAAGTGTGATTGGACACACAAGGAATTTGTCTTGGTGTAAATACTCTCAGTATACATAAAGAAAAGATACCTTCATTAAGAATCAAGAATCATAACGTACAACATTTAATGATAGTCATAGGGTACAATCAACAATCAAATCATACTAGGAAACAGTCAGTATAAATCGTAAGGATACAAGCGACAAAGTTACAGTCCTACAATCACAAGTGGGAGGGTGATAAGGAGTGATGAGAAGATTAACAGTAATAGTAGAGCAGACTTTGTAATAGTTGAACAGTGTTGAGGGAATTATTTGTTTTGCAGAGTGATGGCTTTCAGGAAAAAACTGTCCTTTTGTCTAGTTGTTCGGGTGTGGAGTGCTCTATAGCGTCGTTTTGAGGGACGGAGTTGAAACAGTTTATGTCCGGGATGTGAGGGGTCTGTAAATGTTTTCACAGCCCTCTTTTTGACTTGTGCAGTATACAGGTCCTTGATTGAAGGCAGGTGGGTAGTAATTGTTTTTTCTGCAGTCCTAATTATCCTCTGAAGTCTGTGTCTGTCCTGTTGGGTTGCAGAACCAAACCAGACAGTTATAGAGGTGCAGATGACAGACTCAATAATTCCTCTGTAGAACTGTATCAGCAGCTCCTTGAGCAGTTTGAGCTTTCTGAGTTGGCGCAGAACGAACATTCTTTGTTGTGCTTTTTTGATGACGTTTTTGATGTTAGGTGTCCATTTTAGGTCTTGTGATATGACAGAAACCTAAAGCACTGCAAAGCAGCATAGAAGTCTAAGTGCTATTGCTATAATCTTTTTTTGCATCTTCTGCAAACTAGAGAGAAGAAAATGGGAAAGTCTTTTAAAATGTTCCAAAAGGAAGAGAGAATGTAACTTCCCTTCCTTCGCATTTTTAAATTTTGATTCTGAGACTGAGCTTGCAGAGTATTGCTGGTATCTCAAATATAAAGCACATGGTTCTTCTGTTGATGATTGATTGTACTTCCTTGTTTCTTCCTTGTTTTACATTTTTTTTTCTGTCACCCTGGAATCAGTCATAATTCTAAAGCTGTCATAACTGGGGACAATTTAAGAAAATCACCAGTCATGATAACAAACAACAAATCCAATTGAACCTACTTCTGAAAGAGTCACTATTTACCATATAAGTTCCCCCAAACAACTATGGGAACCCTGTTAGGCTTTGGCCATATTCTTCTAATATGATTTTTATAGCCCCCCCGGAGTCTGCTGTAAGGGAGAGATGGGATTCTTAATAAATATCCAACAATGCACATATGCAGCAGAATACACTCTGCCAATATCTTGTTCCTGTATGTTCCAACATCCAAGAATGCTCAGCCAATGCAAATACATGATAAAATTTATGGATAGCTGTTTAATGGCAAAACTATGGAGTTCGTTTTTCTGCCTGGCTCTGGTGAATGGTTGTGTGTATGCTAAAAGAATAACAGAAGTTTAAGAAAGAGATCAGAAATTATCAGATACAGATACGGTATCTGAAGTAGCTGCTGATGTTTGGCTTGAAAATCAGTACAGAGACTTGATAAATTTGGAACACATGAAAGACTGATATGAGGAAAAGTGTAGCCAGTACTTGGAAGGCTTTCACTAAGTTAGAAAAGCTTTTAGATAATTATAGTATTGAAATATGATGCAGTAGGCAAGATTCAAATTCCTACTAAAGTCCTTCCTTGCTTGAAATTTATACTGGCAACAGAACATCACATTAACTCCAATGTTTCTAACTGTATCCTGCCCTTATTTTGTTCCCATCTTACATTTTAAACAGCCTTATGGAATCATTACAACAAAAATCAATGTTTTTCTCCTGAAACTATCACAGAGCCAAAGTATATAATGCATTTTTCACTACTTTCTCTTTTGGAAAGTTCATGTATAATCAAAAAAATAAACAAATGGCTCTTCAAACAAATCCAATTAGAGTTCTCACTCAAGGTACAAATAACCAGGCTCAAATTATCATTCTTTTACATATTATGCAAAGACCTATCTATCTGGAGAAAATTTTGATGTTGAGAAAAGTAGAAGGAAAGATAAGACAATGACCAACGGTCAGATGGAAAGACTCAACTACAATGACAATTAATTCAATTAAAATTGTTAAAAAAGAAAAGCCATATAACTTATCAATTAAAAAATGGAGCTCATACCTAAGGATTAGGGTTAAAAATGGCCACAAAATGAAATGGATTACACTTCAGATAAGGCACTGCAGAAGTAAAGCTTGTGATCCCTTTTTTAATTCTTCTGCTTGTTTGTTTTCTTTGCCAGATACCATATTATGCTTAGCTGTTGGCAAGGAGATCCAAATGAAAGACCATGGTTCTCAGAGCTGGTGGAAATATTAGGGGACTTACTTCAGGCTATTGTACAACAGGTATGTAGAAAACTGTGATGTATCTTGTATAGCTTTTTCTTTGAACAAATTGTGGAAACTATATCCACTTTCCTCATACTTCTCTCTTAGAAGTAAGATTTAGTGTTGCTATAGCAGCATGCAAACAATCTGCATGGCTGAAGTTGAGTAGATTCAAACATCATGGAAGCTGGTGCCATGATATTTTCCAGAAATAAGCTACTTGCTTGTCCATAAGATTCAATGCAGATTTAGTCAATTCATCCATCTTTGAGCTTCACATTCAATTCACAAGATGCAACTCTAATGGTTTTATCATTTGGCAGTTCAAATAACAGGTGACATACTTAAAGACCTTTTTCATACATTTTAACCCTGTGTACAGAAAAGTATATTATTATGGGAAGTTCTATTCTGAAACATTTTTTAAAAAACATATCATCCAAAAATGCTTTCAGAATGCATCAGTCCCCGTGTTGATTGTGCCATACGATTATTCTGAATGCAAGGGAGCTAAACTAAATATTATACTATATTTCAGCTTAATTGTGAGATGAATGTAGAGAAATTTAAAAACCTATTACATATTTGTAATATAGGTGTTTTACATTGCTTATATAGCAATTAGTTTCACCACTTTCTCCTTCTGTCTTCATAGGATGGCAAAGATTACATACCTTTGAATACTCTAGTGCCAGAGGATACTGGGTCTGACAATTGCTCTCCAAGTTCCTCTGATCTTCATGAGAGAAAAAACAGTTCAGTACCAGCCTTGACTAATGCAAGTGCTGAAATTTTGGGGTAAGATAAAATGTCAGGATATTTTACATATTAAAAATAGTTGAATAACAGTGTGGTTTGGCTATTGGATCTAGAAAATGCAGTTTGTTGACCATTTTAAGAAGAGCTTGGATGGATCAGAACAAATGACCTTTTGGTTTTTAACCATAAATCAAATGCATAAATGAATCCGATTTCCTTCATGAATGTATTTGGGAAGCGTACAAACAAGATATTTTCTGGGCATAATTGTAGAAGGCAAAAGGGATGGCCTTGATGGACAGGAGGAAAGATCATTACCAAACTAACAGTCAAATGGAAGGAGATCAAGTCTGGAGCAGAACTGTAACCTTAAGTATTGTATTTAATAATTTGTAAAGTTCATTGCAATCACAAAAGTTGGCACAGTACCATTCCTGCTCACCATTAAAAAAAAAACTGTAAAACTGGAGTTCAGCATTGATAGATGCGGTGGCTGGTAACTCTGCAGATAGCAGGCAGAGTTCAAGAGCTGAGAGATTCTACCAGTGGTAAAACAGCCCATCCTCTAACTTTGTGCAGCTCCAGTGCTTCAGCTCAAAATTAGGCTTGCATGCTTTTAGGTGGTTTTTATTTTTATATTAAATATACAGCCACCAATCTCACCAAAAGAGACATACAAAAATATGATAAAACAGAAAATGTAAAAACAGCAGGTATTCCAGGTGAGCAGGAAATAAATGTCATATAAAAATAGTAACTATGCAGGATTGGTAAAAACTTGATATTCTTTGTATCAAATAAAATTTGTGAACATTCTTTTTATAATTAGTAAAAAGTATCAGGCATATATTTATGCTATCATCCGTGATCAAATATTCACACGTAGCTTACTATATCATAATGTTTTGAATTGATATTATCTCAAAAAGCTTTTTTCCCCTGTTCACTTTCAAAGAAAATATGTTCATGCTTTCAAGATGAAACCATTCCAGAGAGTCTTTGAAGAAACTTCATCTAAGCACACGTTTCAGCCTGATGTAAGTCCCAAAATATGTGGCACAATAGTTCTTTTGGATTCAGTCCTAAATTGATGAATGGAAGACAAAGAAATGTTGAGAGATACTTTTAATTTCCTCAAGAACAGTCAGCTGTTGTGTGGAAGAATAATTTCATTCAGGTTGTTCTTGGGTTATAGAGATAGCAATAGCACTTAAACTTATATACCACTTCACAGTTGTTTAAATGGCCCTCTCTAAGCGGTTTACAGAGTCAGCATTTTGCCCCCAACAGTCTGGGTCCTCATTTTACCAACCTCAGAAGAATGGGAGGCTGAGTGAGAACTGAACTCTGGCAGTCAGCAGAATTAGCCTGCAATACTGCTAATTCTAACCACTGCATCATCACGGCTTATTATGCCGGCAGTTGAGATTGGAATTGCCATTGCTAAGGAATGTGGTCGTAAAGTGCAACATCACTTAATTGCATGGCTTATCAGCAACAATCCTGGCAGTCCCAGTTGCTATGGTAACACCTATGACTATGCAAATCATTAAGCAGGAAAAGTTGGGAGTTCCAGGCAAGCAGGCTGGCAAGTGACAGCTAGGCATGAGAGCTGTATGTGTGTGGGGAAGTGTTATAGGTAAGCACTACAGATCACAAATGGGTGTTACATGACATATGCTATGGAATGTGGGCAGGTACACAGTTATCATGGAAAGGTGCTACAGAGAGCACCTGTGATGTAATCACAAGCCAAGCACTGAGTGCCTGGATTGCAGTCATGTGACTGCAGAGATGCTATGACAACCAGAACTCTGAGGTCCAGTCATAAAACCCTCTCATTCAATGCCATCATAACTGTGGTCCCTGAACAAATCATAACCCGAGGATTATCTGTACAATTATTTTAATTTCTTGAAACACATAGCATAAATATCAGGGTTGGTTTATTTCTTGTCAACTAGAAAAAATGATTAAAAAATATTTTTATTTAATGGTTCTCTTATCCTAGGAGCTAAAAGTGGACAAACAGGTCATCATAACTTTTAGTTTAGTTTAGTTTGGTTTACTTTATTGTCATTGCACCTCGTACAACAAAATACCATCTTCAGTGTACATTATAACTATGAAAATAAACACAAACACACATCCTTCACATTCTATACACTGAATTGAAAACCCCTGATATTGCATTAATATTGCACAATCCAATTTGAATTGGATTGGGAATAGGAAATAGTTGAACCCACCTGGATCTCCCAAATATATAACTGCTAGCTCTCAAACCTCTAATCCTGCTCTTTCCTCTTTAAGTAAGAGACTGCTTAAGCAGTGGTAAAGAAAGGAGGATTTGGGGAAACCGTGGCTTGTTGTAACTCTTTAGAAAATCTGTCCCTCAAAAGGGTTTCCAGGCTGGATTCCAGCACACCAGAAAAAGAAGAATTTTAATTTCTCTTGCTTCCTTCTTCCCCTTTCTCCATCATTCCTGGGGCTGGACCAAAGCCACCATTCTCATTACAAATTCCCTTTTTTTAAAATAATTTTAAAAGAGTTTCTGGAAAAGATACTAGTTGTGATGCAGTTGATTTTTTCTTTCTTCTGTTTCAATATTTTAACAGCAGCCTGGAAAGAGTTCAGGAGATCATAAAGCTCTTACTGAAATCTAAACGCAAAGAACTTAGTTTATATATTTGTTGAGCCATATATTAGGCATAAAAATCAAAGGTCCATCATATTATAGATATAAATAAGAGGAATGAACACAAGTTCAACCAAGCAAAATGCATCCATTGACTATTGATCATTTTCCACACAAATCAGAAAAAACAAAGTTATTTGTTTCTGGCCAGTGATAAAATGAAAAAGGTTGCCTCATTTGGGCAGTTTGTTTGATCCGGACATGAAATAAACAAAAAATTTCTCACCGCAATGCAACTATCAATCTTGCCAATAAACCCATCTTTTCTATGTTTTACAAAACAAAGTTTAATATTTTGAAATTCTATGCATCAAGATAGGCTTGGCAATGTTATAAAGAAAGTCTAAAACTTCATAATCAGAATGGTATTCTCTTTCAGAATTATCAAGCTGAGGAGAGAATGGTTCTGCCTTTGAAACAGCTAAAACGTTTTACATGGACTGGCCTCAGACCAAAGCAAACTTTGGGGAGGTATTTCTTTCTTTCATTTATTAAAAATATTTTCAACTTAACGGGTGCCCTAGAAGGGTAAACAGTTCTATGAAAATATATCATAATATGATAGAACAAAAATCAAAATGTATCATAATAAAACAAGAATGAAAACAGTGAAGTTAACTATACAAACATAATATTAAGTCCTGGGAAGAGAATGGTATGAGAAAGAAACTCAAAATAATTGAGTATGCCTATTGCCTATGTTTGGTTTAAGATGAGGCAGAGAAAAACTGATAGGTGTTCAAGATCTTGCTATTCTAAAAGAGCAATTCTGGAATTTCTGAGGTGTCTGTTTCTTGATATTGCCTATTGAAAGGCTGTCACTTCCCAAGTAACTTCTGTTCACAATACTACTGAATAGATTGCAGGAGGAACTATTGTTGCCATTGATGTCTTTCTTAAAAGCTCCACAAGAAGGCTAAAACTTTTACTGAGATTGAGAGAATCCTGCAAGTCTGATTTTGCTGTACCCCTTCCTTCTCATTATAGTTCAATGACTTTGGGAGCTGTCTGCCTGAACCACTTCTGAAAGTTATTTAGAACTTCAGAACTTAAACACTTCAGTCCTTTTTACGTAGGCAACATCTCGTTTTTTCCATCTTCCATCACTTCCATCTTCCTTACTCTCTATATATTAACTATTTAATTTTATTGATACTTTAAATGGAATGCTACATCTTAAATGTGTTTTTATTTTACATTAGTTACATAATTATGTTTTAAAAAGTAAATAGCAAAATACAGTAATAGTAAAAAAAAATTCTTGTCTCCCAGCTAAAGAGATATTGTTTTCACTTACAGTTTCTACCCTGGAAACAGAAGCAAGGGACCTGTCTTTTTGGACACAGCTGAGCCAAATGACTACAGCTTAAGTTTTGATCATATCACTGACACGATGCAGCCACTTACCTGTAGCAAAATAATTTGGGAAGAGAAACTAGTGCAGGATATTTCTCCTTCCAGTCACAATTCAATGGTGCGCCATTCTACTTGCTAACATTAAAACACCTGTCTTTTTGAGCTGCAAGTCTCTGCCACCACTTCAGTGCCTAAAATATTATTTTGCTGCTCATCAATTCATCATCACCTGTGTCAAAAATCATTTCTATAATGCAATTTCCCATATCAGCATGCATTAGCCCTTATCCAATAGTTGAAAGTCACATAAAAAGGAGGAGGGAGGGTTATTATGTGTGTTGTCTTACTTATTGCAATAATAAAGGTGGGAAAAAATATAGTAAAGAAGAGCTATTTACTAGAGGGAATGAAAATCTGGTGCATTGATCTCCCCAGTTCTTAACATCAGATTAATGCTCTGGATTTCATCTTTTATAAGCCTGACTTCACACTTCTACTAATCATTTGTCTTTTTGTGGAAAAGGAACAATTTTATGACACTTTTAAGACAATTTAAACCAGGGGTGTCAAACACAGGTCATCACGGTGGCGTCATGCGATGGGGCTTTCCCCCCTTTGCTAAACTGGACGTGGGCGTGGCCAGCGTGACACATCTGGCCCGTGGGCCATGAGTTTGACAGCCCTGATTTAAAGTAAATCTGATACCTTTCTGGATGAAGCAGCATAGCTCAGTACTACCATTTCCAGCCAGCTGAAAACAGAAACACTGACTTAGGGACAATTTCTACTTTTGAACAAGAAGAAACAAATTTGAAAAAGTGGCCCTGTCAGATATTCAGCTGGCTCTATCATTAGGCAGAAGGAAGCAATTGCCTCATATTAGCAATTGTTGAGGGCCAGTAGTAAGAGCTCCCCAAATGTCTTCTTGAGTGTTTCAATCTGACGACAGAGCATACCCTCATACCTGTAGAAATACAGGTAGTCCTTGACTTACAACAGTTCATTTAGTGACCATTCAAAGATATGCCACTGAAAAAAGTGACTTAAGACCATTTTTCACATGATCGTTGCAGCATCCCCATGGTCGTGGGTCAAAATTCAGACACTTGCCAAGTGACTCATATTTATGACGATTGCAGTGTCCCAGGGTCATGTGATCACGTTTTGCAAACTTCTTACAAGCAAAGTCAATGGGGAAGCCAAATTCATTTAAAAACCGTGTTACTATCTTAAGAACTGCAGTGATTCACTTAACAACTGTGGTAAGAAAAATGTTGTAAAATGGGGCAAAATTCACTTAACAAATGCTTCACTTAGCAATAGAAATGTTGGTCTCAATTGTGGTCATAAGCTGAGGACTAACTTGTAATTTGTTACATGCTTTCTACAGGTCTAATATAAAGAAACATACTGTAGTATACATTGGGCTAAATAAATATGCATAGAATTGCTCTTTTTAAAAGTTATTTCGAAGTTTATAGAGTTTAGCTTCCCGCAATGCACTGACAGGATAACAAAAAATTCTGTATGTATTTCTTATATTATATTCAGATTTTATATTCCAATAGCAAATGACAACATAGGAAGATGAATTATTTTAAATTAGCCTATTAAGGATAACACTAGTATCCTATTGTAGCTAATCCATATGGAATGGGAAGCTAAGAAATCTCTTTCTGAAGTACTGCTGACTGATAGTTGCTATTTCAACTATAACATTTATGTAATGCTAAATCTGTCCTGCAAGCTTCATTCACACTGAAGGTTGGGTAGCATTGTAGTGAACCATTGTTTTGGTTCATGAATGAACCACTGGATGTTAATCTGTCAAAGCCACTCATGTTAGTCATGCTTACATTCCATTGACAGTAATGAAGCTCAGATTCTGCCTAAATTTGCTTCACTGGGGTCAGCCAACAGTTCTTGGCTTAAGTCCTATCCCAATTATTTTGAATGAAGTTTCATTGAACTCCAGTGCAGTTCACTTCTGAGGATACTTGCATAATATTACATTGTTAAATGTATTTGGATTTAGGGGCATTTTATAAAATCAGTACGCCTATGGTCTTTGTGTTATTTGTCAAATATAAAAGGATGTCCTGATATTTAAGTATGTTTCATGAGAAACTAAAAATGTTGAGTTGCAATTTAATCTTTAGTTTAGGCTATTGGTTTATAAATGGAGTATTTTGTTTGAAAAACACTTCTAATGCTTCTAACAAGATGTTACTTTAAAAACTGGATGTAAATAGCATATACCTGTAACCTTAAGCTTTTAAAGCTATTTTAATTTTCCTTTTTTGAATTTTCAAAATCAAATTCATTTCAAGCTGCAAAAGAATGTGAGGGGGAGAGGAAGACAGGGAGAGGGAGGGGAGAGAGAGAGAGAGATTCAGCCATCTTTTACAGAACTGTTTTATTATTGATCATGCTTTGGAGCAAAAGAGTTTAAGCATTTTGATGAGGAAACCAAAATCTGTCAGAGTTTTTCATATGTCTTTTCTCAAAAATTAAAAATACATGTTACACAGCTAGAAAATTGTCAACAAGTATTAATCCTAAGCCTAACTTCTTTGGACAGTCACAATGGACAGTTACACATTTGCCCATAGTCCCCGTGAGGGCAAATACATGAGATTCCAATAGAAGAGATGTACAGTAGTTCAGGGTAGAACTGTTGAATCCTTGGCGCCCTCTAAGCTTAGTTGTTTGCTTGCTGACCTTTTATTACCGACCTAGGTAGCATCTTCAGGGAAGCAAACAACTAAATTCAGAGAGCAATAATAAGGAGTCAGAAAATAAGATTCTGTCCTTGGGGAGAGCATTATTTGTCTCCCTCTAGCCTTTTTTTGGTATCTACACACATCCATCATGCCTTCTGAAGAGTTCACAAAGGGATGACAGGGACACACCCATAAACTCTAAATGTCAACATCCTGCTAAGATATTAATGCATTTTGAGGGGGATCTGAGGCAGTTAAAAATTTCCTCACAACAACCTTCAGCAGCTTGCAAAGTTTTAGAAAAGTATTTACTCCGAGGAATTGTGAGGATAGGTCTCTATCACCATATGCTGTTCATTTTTCCATATACATTCCTGATGCCTTGCAGAGGGTTTAAAAAAGAGTTAAAGATTTATTAACTAATAGAAGTTTATGAGTTTTGGTAGCAGATATATTTTTAAATCTTACCAAATCCCTAAAGGGAAATACTTTAAGTGTTCCTATTATGTTTCAGTTTTTTTAAGTGAATTGATAATTACAATTCTACCTCTCTCAAAGAATACCCAAAATCCTATTATATTTTTCTTATCTTCCCATATTTTCTCTACATTCCTGTGGAAGGCCTTTAATACTGCTTTCTGCTCAAGGAAAAGACAGTTGCACTCTTTGTCAAACATGTATTGAAACCAAGTGCATTAGAGAATCCTTATCTTAACTCACATGACATTTGGTGCATCAAAGCCAATATCTGAACATTTAGAAATCTGTTAACTGATAATGCAATGCAATGCTGTAATCTAAGGGATTGCTACTGTAATCTCTGACTAATCCTACTTTGACTCTTATCTCCTTCTGTACTGATTGTAGTAACATGCAAGTCCTTCACTTTAAAGGTTGTAACTACCCTTAGTAATCTGTGGTTGGTAATCTTTTCTTTTAATGGAAATTTCTTTCAACAGTCAATGATTCAGTCTATGAACTAGCACAGATGGGTTTCTGAAACAAACTGTCTTTAATCTCTCCCTTTTCCCTGAGTTATATCTAACAAGATATGCAGCTCCATCCACAGATTCAGCTTTCACCAATATCGTAAGGTAACAAATAATCAGAAACCTCAATCCACGCCACAAACAACAAAGATTCTAACCTACAGCAAGTGTGTTTTCTTCATAAGATCAGGCGGATAGCACATCAGGATTCAGATCTTTGAGGGAAAGAGCGTATTATCAATTGCATACAGTATTCATAATAGAATTTTCAGTGCAACAAATGTATAAACAAACATTTTATTGTGCACCATTTATAGAAGCTGTCATTTATGCCCAGGTACAATATAGGTGATCTCAGGGTTCAGTGAATTCAGCGACCGTTCAAACTTGTGATGGCACTGAACAAGGGAGACTTAGTTCTGGTTATTTCTGTGTTACTGTGGTCATGTGATTATGATCTGGGTGCTTTGCACCTGGCTCACAATCATGATAATGAAGTGACCCGTGGTCACATTATTATGTTCGACATTCCCTGCTGGCATTTCACAAGTAAAATCAATGAGGAAGCCAGAGGAAATCAGAAATCACTATCACTTGAGATCTTCACTTAATGTCTCCACTTAAGCCTGGTCCTTGCTTAACTATGGCAACCAATACTTTCAGAATCGTCATCCCTAAGCAATGTGGTCGTGTGACATCACACTTTATGACTGTGTTGCTTAGGAATGGCAATTACATCCCGATTGCCATTGAATCCTGAGATCCCTCTATAAACCATAAGTTTCTCAAGGTTTCAATTATGGACTGTACAACTCCCTGATCTGAAGAAATATCTTTTTACCCAGGCATGATTGCATATATAGTATATCTATTAACTGATCTTTAAAAAGGTTCTTGAATTAAGACCTGAGTTTGAATATTCCTATGAAAATGGTGGATAAGAAAATCTGGTTGGAAAACTTTGCCTGAAATGTATATTTTGATGCTCAGAAATATTACTAAAATCAAACAAGAAGAGATATGCCTTAATTTAAAACTACTTTAATGCTCTTCAATGTTTGATACAAACATCTTGGTATCAAATTTCAATCTACACCAGGTTCAAATAATTAGCTTCCTCCATCATCCTCTCCAATTGCTTATTAACCAACTTTTGAGCAACCTTCATTAAAAGGGAATGAACAGGATAATTATCTAAGATTGTTGGATCCAAGCCTCCTACAAAGACAAAGGAACTACCTCCTCTCTATAAAAAGCCAACATTAGTGCATGAATCCGAATGTTTCATTGCCATAATCAATAAATGCAATTCCAAATATGGACTCTTACCCATCTTTGAATCAAATATAGTCTTCATCTACTTCAAATTCTGGGCATCTCCTGTGGAGCTTCAGAGTGGCCACACTTTATTTTACAGTTGTTGAAATCACTATGAATCATTAATGTAAGACATTAAGGCACAACTCACAGCACATATGTATTCCCTAGAGCAGGGGTCCTCAACCACCGGGCCGCGGACCGGTACCAGGCCGTGGAGCACTCTCTACCGGGCCGCAAAGAATTTTTTTTTAAAAAAAAATGGCGGCTTTCTTCACCTTCGGTGAATGCTGCTGGGATCGGGGATCAAGGACACAAATGAAAGAAGGGGAGGGAGGAAGCAACCGAAGCCTGTCCTTCTCTCTGGGTCAGCTCTCTCTGTCACTCTCTCGCTCCTCCACCAGTCCAGGAAGGAACTGCTTCAAAGAAGCGGGGGGCTTTTCCTGTCGCCGCAGCGCCTCCGAAGCGCCCGTTTCTCCCCCACCCCCCACCCCGTCCGCCCGCCAGCGCTGGGTTCAACCCAGTGCTCCGTTCTGCCTGCCTGCCTGCCTTCGTTAATGGTTGAATCGGAACAGCTTCGGCTGAGTAAAAGAGGCGAATAGTTATTATTCTCAGCCGAAGCTGCTCCCAAACAACCAGAAACTAAGGCAGGCAGGCAGGCAGGCAGAACGGGACACTGTGGATTGAAGCGCCAAGGCGGGCGGGGAGAAACGGGCGCTCGGAATAGCTGCGGCGACAGGAAAAGCCCACCCCCCGCTTCTTTGAAGCAGTTTCTTCCTGGGCTGGTGGAGCAGCGAGAGAGCGAAGCCTCCTTCTCTCTCTCCCCCCGTCCTTGCAAAAATTTTCTGCTTGAAACCGGTCCCTGGTACAAAAAAGGTTGGGGACCACTGCCCTAGAGCATACCTTGGAAAGGCAAGGCCATTTGGGAAGCCTTTTTCAGTGTTTTCATTAGGACCTTTACCTATTTGTCATGGGGACTATAACTTAGTAGATCTAACTCTTGTCAATAAATTCAACAGCTTATCCACATTTAACTGCCATGGTAATTGTTTGTCTGTGAGAGCAGAAGATAGCAGATCTGACAAACTGGGCAAGTGATATTGTACAGTTTTACAAAATTAACATATTCGTCAGTTCACCATCTTTGTTACTGTACTTGGATAAGAAAAACAGGCAGCCTATTGAACATTACTTCCCCGATAAGAGTTCTTGTGACTATCAATATTTTTATTAACCAGAATATATCATGCCGCAGAATATCCTGGTTTGATGGAGTCTTAAATATATATATATATATATAAAAGGGGGAAATGCAATCTACCAGCTGGCACAGTCCAACTTTAAAATACCAAATTGCATCAAAAATCCTTTTTTTCTTTTCCTTACCTGCAAAATCTCAAATATCATTTGTCATATACTTACAATGCATGAACATATATAGGAAACTGACGTAAGACATTTATCGTTTAACATGAAAGTACACTGCTACATTATTACATTCACATTAGGCAGGAATAGATTCTTAAGTCACAATTTTCAATTTTTTTAAGGCTACAGAACCTGCAACTCTCTATCATGAGGCTAGTGATATAAAACTGGCTGTATCTGGGTTAATAACAACAACAATTTGCTCTTAGTCTCTGTTGGAACTTAAATTTTAGCAGAACAGTAGAGTTCTGGACAGTTTGAAAAGACAGTTTGAAAAACCCTGCTCTAAGTCTTATTTTCCACCCTGAGCATAAAAATAATCTACTTCAGAATATCTGAACATCAACTGCTCTATTATTTATTTAATTTATATCCCAACTATATTTTGCACAACTCAAAGAAGTGTTCATAACCTTATTTTTTTCACAACAACCACCCTTTGAAGCAGTTAGGGCTGCCTTGCTCAGAATTAGGCTTCTGTACATAACAAACAACTAGAATTCAGAGTCTCCAACTCGGACTCTAACTAGACAGGGAACTGCAAATTCTACACCAAGTGTACAGCAAGAACAGCCAACATATCCTAATTTCACTTTAAAACATGCTTTTATCTTTTCCCATACTTAGAATAGGGAATACACATGCATTCTGGGTCATTATATGATACCTCAGTGTACATTTTTTTTAAAATAGCTTATTAATTTTTCCTGCCTTTTTATGTCAGGTAAAAGGCACCAAAGCAAACTTCCTGCCTCTTTTATTTTAATCTGTTAAATAAATTTTCTAAGGCAAAGTCTTCAAAAATCCAGATAAATTCATACAATGAAACAATATTGACATTTTCATATAATTAGTTATGAGTTTTAATACTTTACATAAAAATTGCAGGTACAGAGGCCTTCACCATCTTTATTTTTGCAAATAACACTTCAAGTAATAAAAAAAATTCATAAAACTCAATTATGCTTTGAATAACTATCAACTTTTTAAAAAAAGGTGACGAAGAGAATTTGAACAATAGTTAAAATTAAAATAATTTTTCAGAGAGCTTTGATTACTCTGAAGTTTGCACTCAGTTGATATAAGCAGCATATTCTACTACTTGAACATGGGCAAACATTTCATGTTTTTATTTTCAAATGAATGCTTCTGTACTTCAAATAGGCAATGTGTCTTTTCAAATAATGTGATGTGTAGCCAATCTCCACAGTGGTGTATATAATATTGAAAGAAAATAACCATTAATTTAAGAAGTAGAACACAATACCCACATGTTTGCTTGCTCAAAGAAGCCATATTATTTCTGGAATTCTTTATTAAAAATACTGCTGTACATGTGAAAAGAATGAAAAACAGGATTAAAAGGTAACACAGAGTGGGATCATGACATCAGAATGTAACATACCGGTGCTTTTTAGGGGAAGATGCTCACATCTAGAATTTTACTGGGACAAGAGCAAAAATGAAAAACAAAATGAAATCACATTATATACCCCCCAAATATTTACAGTGTAGCAGAAAACAAAAGTCCAAACAAGCAAGCTAAAACAGAACAATTTAAATTTAACCTAGTATTACATGATTTCAGAGGTTGTCCATTCTGTGCTTTATACTATAAAAACAGGAAGGTCAGAATTGCTTTCCTGTGTGGAAAAAGTAGGCATTGCTTTTCAAAAATTCTTATTCGGATTTAGAGATGACATAAATGACTCTTCCTCTGAATGGAACATGCTGGACAGCCTTCTCAATGGAATTGTACTGGAGTGGAAGAATTCTCCCCCCAAAAAACACCAAGTAGAAAATTCAAAAACATGGACCACATAAAAACAAAACAAAACAAAATTCCATGTTGTTCTATGCATCACCCAACAGCAATTATTTCTAGGTAACAGTTACATATGGAAATTTATTGGCTCTCTGCACTCTTCATTTTGTAAAATTTACTTTAAAACAAGTCCTGAGATTACTGGGGCCAAGGAATGGATACCGTGTGCTGACAAAGATTTGCAAAATGCAACTTGTCTTTATGAGGTGGGCCTTGCTTGCGCAGCGAGGAGGAGCCTGAAGCCCTGCTTTACCCCTGCCTTTGCATTTCCTGAATTATTGGTCCACAAAATAATCTGTCAAAAACTTTCCAATTGCTGCAACTGAAGAGATGATCCCCTTTCATTAAAAAAAAAAAAAAAAGACCAAAACAAAATACAATAGTGGGAAAAAGAAGCCTCAGCCCGCTTATAAATAAAGCATTCAATATTTCTCCTAGAATACAATTACTACTTCTTTTTGTACAAAAGAATTACAATATGATTTTCAAAAACATATAAAAAGACAGCTGCTCTTCATCAAATACATGAGCTAATGATAAAAGACTGGTTTCCTTCCCATAGGCGTATCTTAAAGTCCCTGTTCCTTATGATATTAAAAAATAATGTTATGGCAATTGTTATCTTCTAAATAATAAACACTATGGTTTAATTTTCTGCCAGATTAAAATAATTGTCTTTTATTTATTTCAGCTCATTGATTGATACGATTAATTTCAGGCTCCATTATGTTTAAGTAAAGATGTTAAAGGTGGGCCTTTCTTTTCCAAAGTCTTCATTATGAAGAGCACTGTTTTCTTGTGGATAAATCTAAAGCAGGAGTGTCATCATTAAAGCTTATAAAACTGGAGAGAACTATTAAAAATTTATCTGAAATTACAAATATCAAGAATAAAATGGATGCCAGTGAGATCAGTTGGAAGTGCTTTGAATCAGTTCTGACACCTTTTGGAGAAAAGTTTCCACATTTTCTTCATGGTAAGCACCCAGTGCTATTAAACATTCAGTGCTGGGTAAAGGATGCCGATATACAGTACAGTCTTCACTACCGCTTTGAGAAAGGAAAAAAAAATAGTCCTATATATTTGGCAGTCATCCGTATCAAAGTGTAGATTTTCTACTATAAATTCCCTTGAATACCCAAGCCTGCAGACAACAGTTGAGTCCAGTATTGGAAAGTTAATTAAGGGGGGGGGAGGGGAATCCAGACTTGAAGACTAAATATTCCTGTGTTGCGTGTTATCAAAGGTAACATTAACTTTGGGCTAAGCAGTGACTGCAAAGGCACAGCAGACCATCATTCCTCCAGAATCAGACTATAACACTTCAAAAGCTTTCCATGCCAGACAACTGCTGTGTATACTTAATCTTCTGAACAGTGTCTCTGTATCTGTATCCAGTGTAAAGTACCATAATAAAGCTGTGGTTCAAAGAACAAAACTTTATACAAAAGAAGGGTAACTATATAGGTAACTTAAAGGAATACATTCCTGAACTCTCAGGACTGCAACAATTATTTTTTTTAAAAAGTCTATCAAAAATTGCATAAATGTAAATGTATCTGATTAGCAGGAAAATATAGAAACAGGTATTTTATTTAAAAGGCGCTGGTTGTGTTTAGAACAAATTGGGTTTACCCCAGAAAGTACACAACTCAAAATGGTGCTGTTTTGCTTTGACAAAGCTTCAGCCAAATAAAAGGGATTTTATATACGATGTTTCTGAGATATTTTACTTGATTTTTTTTGTCTTTAAATACTCATCTTCTCGTTTGATTAATTAATCAAACAGCAGATGGCATGTTATACAGTTTTACAGAGGTTACAAGCTACACTGTAATTTACAGAACACAATTTCTATGAAATTATTTACCTGGTCCTTTATAGTATTTGGAGTGCAAATAATATCAAAACCAAAAGATTGCAGAATATTCAGTGGCAAAAAAAAAAAAAAAAATCCCAGAAATGTCTTTGCAAAGAGATTCCCTTAGTAAGATCCAATGTGGCAAAACCTCAGGGATCAGAAAGTCTTTAAAAATTAAAATTAGTGCATATACAAGTGGAAAAAATAAAAGCAGGAACTCCATGTGCTCCTTTAAAATAAATTCTTCACAGATAAAGCCTCCAATGGCAGCCAGAGCTCCAGGGTAATCAAAAACATTCTTCCCTTCAAGTAACAGTGTACCTGACCGAAGTATAACGATGGTGTTTTGTTTCCCAAAATATGAAATGAGATGATGACAATCTGTTGTAGTGCAATTTGCGCTTGATTTCTCTTCTTCAGCAATGTCCTGCATGCTTTCTGCAAATACTACAACTGGCCGTTCGTGGCTGCAATCAGTTCCTGAAAAGTATTTTCAAAGCAGCGTTTTAGGTCGCTGTATGCTACCACAAGGACACTCTTCTCATCTCTGGAAATGAGGCTTATTTTTTCTGGCACACCAGCATCTAACTGAAATCAAATTGGAGAGAACGTCAGGGATATTTGTTAATAGAGCTTTATAATCATCAACAGTTTTGGCATTTCCACCCCCCGCCCCCCCGCTTCATTTATTATCCTAGCATTCCAATTAAGACACAAGTAGCTTTTGATTTTATGACAGCTTTCAGTCTTTTTGGGGTAGGAGCCTATTAAGGTGGCACTTTAAGGAATCTTTGCCCGCTTTTTGCCTAGCAAAAGCGCTCCATATCTGTCAGATTGGGAGGGCATCTTCTGTGCATAGACCTCTTCAGGTCACCCCACTGATTTTCAATTGGATACAGATCCAGGCTCTGGCTGGGCCATTCAAAAACTTTGATATTCTTCTGGTGAAGCCGTTTGTTGTTGTTGTTGTTGTTGTTGATTTAGAGGTGCTTCAACAAAGTACTAATTTAATGGAATGCACACTTATGCAACGTTATTGTAAGTTTTTTTTATTATTTTCCCCCAAAATATTTCAGTTTGTTTTTTCAATTGAATTGTACAGCTTATCTGTTATATTAAAAATGGAAAAGATTTATCGTTGCCTGTTTTGTTTACACCACAAAAACGTGGCATTTTAATAGGGGTGTCTGGACTTTTTATATCCACTGTATATTTCTAATTGTTGAATGAAGAACTGAAATGTTCAGTTTTTGTTTTTGTTTTTGAAAATTTTATTGATTTTTAAAAACAAACATAAACAAACAAAACATAAAACATAAAAACATAAAACATCTTTTTTGAAAGCAGCATGATCCCGGGTTATATCTCTTCGTACAGACACAAATTCAAGTTCATGCTCATTTTTATATTCCATTTCATATCTTATTATTATTCTACATTTTCTATATAGCTTCTCCCCTCTTTTAACTTTCTTAATTTTATTTTATTTATTTCATCTCAATTCAAATCATTATACTTATATTCTTCATCTGTCCTGTTTCAACTGTCTACTATCTTTTCTCATTGAACAAAATTTCTCCTGTAATCACTAATTGGAGTATGACGCCTTAATATATTTCCCCTAAAATTATAACACTTAATATAATACATAACTTCCGTTCGGATTCTGCTTGGTACCTTCTAAGACTACACACTGTATTTTTTTTAAAAAAGAAAAAAAATTATAAATGTATAATATAATTAAAACAACAATCCATACCAATTCAATTCTATCATTAATATTAATATTCATTTAAATCTTAACGTTTTACACATTACTTTTCAAATAAGTATACTTCTATGGGAACACTTATAAACTTTCCATAGTTGATTCCCCCCCACTTCACTTATATTTTATAAAACATTGAGTAATTAAAATGTTCCCGTTCCTTCCTAATTCAATTCTCTCATTTATTTTATTTCATTTATTTTGTTCACAAAAGTTTCACTAAATTACGCTAACTATTTTATCCCACTTTTTAATCATACGTTGTTTCCAATTTTCTAACATTATTTCTATTACAAATATAACAATACAATTTTATGTACCTTCACAGAATCCCTTTTTCAGTTAAATTTTCACCCATTACCTCTGAATAAGTCCTGTTTCTTTACATCTTGCTTCAAACCTTTATAACTTCTCTTCCTTTCCTTCTTCCCTTTCTTCTTCTCTCTCCCCTTTTTACCCCCATCTCTCCACCTCCATTTCCCTCTTCTGTATTCCCCTTTTCTGTTGCTTTCCAACTTTATATCCACTTTTCAAATTATTTTTCCCTTTTTTGGCTGTTTTTTTAAGTCTTAAATTCTCCATTCTCTTTCCCCCCTTTCTTCCCCAAATAGAGTTACTTGATCATTAAAGATGGCTTCTTCTTTGTCCCACTCTTCTAGTTGCACAGTCTTTTCTTGTTGTTTCTTGTAGGTGCAGATCGCCATTTCTAAGAATTGAAAAACGGAGCCAAAGGAGCCCTTCCCTTCTTGTGTCTCTTCTTTATATTTTTTAAATTCCATTTTCAGTTCATCCAGAAGTGATGCCATTATAGAGTTTTTTTAAACAGCCACCCAGTTGTTTTTAGTCATTCAAATATAATATCCAAAAATCTCAAAGTCACCAAGCAATCCAAATACACACAAGCTGTTTCTTTTTACACTTTCTTCTTTCTTCACTTTCTCTTCCTGGAGTTACTATTTAGTTACAAAGTTCCCGTTGAAATGTATCTTTTAAAGGTCTTATTGAGATTTTATCTTTAGATTCTTTTAAAGTCCAGGCAGTCTCCTCCTTCCAAATCCTGCCCTTATTCTTTTCCTCTCCCTTCCTCCTTATAGAAAAAAAGAATTTTTTAGTGTCCAGAAATCTTTATTGTCCCTTTGGCATTTTCAGCTTAATTACCTACTAGTGCCAAGGCAGATTTTTCCAATTTCTTATTCAGCTCTCTTCATTGTCAATGTGAGGAAGGAGAGTGAAGAAAAAAAACCTTTCCCTTTTCACTTTCATTCGCTGCTTCCGACTCTTCTTTGGGAACGATGTTATCTTTTATAAAATTTAAATTCCAGGGTACCTTAGTTGTTGCTTTGTATCCTGGTCAGCCAAAACTTTCACTTCTTATCTTCCTCCTGCACTTTCTTCAGGTTGAGTGCTTCTTTGAGGTGGCCATTTCTGACCACCGCTCCTACCGCTTTCGGGAAAGGGAGTTTGACCAGCTGAGGAGGAGAAATGCGGCTCTCCTCGACCCTGCTGGCAACTCCCCCCTCTTCACCACCTCTACGGGGTGGCTTAGCCCCGAAGCCAGCTGGCTCGGGGCGCTCCAGCGGCGAGCCCAGGCAGAAACCACGCACGATCGCGGATTCCTGCCTGCCGCCGAAGCCCTGAAAACCGGAAGACTGAAATGTTCAGTTTTGAAGAAACAATGATTCAGATGATAAAAAGCATAACATAAAAGAAGTAAAAATTAAATTAATTTTTTAATTTAAAAATTAAAATAATCCACCATATTTTTTTTATTTAATGTTTACTGGTCCCCACAAAATGTTTTAAAATAATTGGATGTTGAATTTTTGCTTGTTGGTATTGTATGAAATGTGAAGACTCTTTAACCCATACATTATACATCTTGTTCAATTAGCTTCAATTTTATTTCAAATTATCATTTTGTCATTACATAACATTATAAATATTCAATTTATATGATGTGTGTGTGTGCGTGCGTGTGTGTGTGTGAATGTGGTCTTTATTCCTCACAGTATAACTATTGTTTGTCTTTTGTTCTCCCTGTCAGTGTTATTAAAAATAACAAATAAACTGTTGCCTGAAATCACAGTTTCATCTGTGCTTGTTTTAATTATCGATTTAAATTAATTCTAAGTTTGTAAAATGAAATAAACCATAGCTGTTTTAAAATTAAAACTGTTGCTCACAACCATGTTCCTTGAACAAAGGAGTGTGTGTGATGTTGAGGTTTATCTGCCTGAACTTCCTTACTGCTAAACTATTCTTTAGCCGTTTTTCTGAAGCAGGTCTGTCACATTCATTACCCAACAGATAAAGCCTTTAAACGACAACTTAAAGCACCACCTTTGAGTCAGGTGATTGCCAAAGGCAATGACAAACATGCATTTTGAGAGAAATTTGCTTGTGTGCCAAAGGGAGGGGGGAAAACAGGAGTGAAAAAGACAATTCACTTAATTTGCGATGTATCACGGTTCGAGCCTAGCTAATAAGGGAAGAGACCACACTCTTGTGTGTAAGGGTAGAGCAACTTTCGTTTACTTTTTCTTGACTCTGCATGCAGTGACACAGATTTAGTTAGCATTACAGTCTTCCGGCTGATTATAAGGGCTCAGCAGGGGCCTTCCTCCGGGAAAGCCTGCTCCAACAAACTAATCGTCACCGGCCTCAAATGCCACTGCTCGTCTCCTCCTTGTTCTTTTCTCCCACCCCTCTGTGAGTCCTTCTCGACACCCAACATCCCACACCCATTCGTGCAGCCCATGCAAATCCTTCCCCCTCATTATTTGTGGCAACTCCGAAACTGCACACAGGCGCGTGGCCTCAATGTCGCTGTCTCAGATGTTGACAGAATGAATTAAAAAATGCTGAAGTTCTAGCTCACCTTGTTAAGACAAGAGATAATGTGACTGAGATCAATCCAAGGAGTACCCGCTTCTGTCACCTGATGGAAAAGATGATCCCTAAAAAGCTTCAGGAGATACCTGTCTCCAGTTTCCGACCATGTCGGATCCTTTTGGAACCTATAATTAAAAAAGAGTGTTTATGTTTCTCATTAAAAGGACACATAGCTCAGCCTACATATATTTGTTTATAGATGTTATATTTAGTTTTAAGGAAAAAAAAGTCTTAAGAATTCGAGAGAGCCAAAGCTCATAAGTTTATGGCATCATTTATGAATTTATTATTACGGGATTTATTGACTTCCTCAATTTGATCAGATTCCTAAAATGGGCTGATTTTAAATTCACTTTCAATTAGCCAAGCTCCATGTTTTTTCTCTCAATGAAACAATCTGGATATTTTGAAAGATATATTATACAAGTTCTTATATATTAATTCTGTAATTTCCACCATTCAACATGAAATATTCCATTACACAATTTCACGTTCGGTATCATTCATTACTACGGTCAGACTTACAGTGTCCGGGAGAATGCACTCTCTATAAATATCATTTTTTGTTCCCAATCTCCAGAATTGGCACTGTACCACTGTATGCACTTGGAGGCTGTTTGCTGCTGTTGGGAGAAAAAACTGAAATACCTTCCCAAAAAGAAACTAACAGTTTGGAGTTTAAAACAGTTACAAGTCTCATGAAAATGCAGGAAATGGTTAAATTCTATGAAGTATTGCCTTGTACTTATTATTTTTAGCTTTCAGACAAAACCTCAAATCAAGATGTGATTGTCCCTCCAGAGCACGAATAATACCTGTGTAGGTGTGTGTATGCATACATATGTATATAAAAATCACATACCATAAAATTTTGGTGGGGATCTTGATGAAAATAACCTAGTTAATCTTTTCAGAGCCTCATATACTTTAAAACTGCACCCTACATAACTAATTGAGCTCTCCAGTGGTGCCATTTTAAAAATAATGTAATGATTAAAAATTCTGAATTCCTTACTCTGGTCTTTCATTGATTGTTCCCAATTTTGCAAGAAGACGAAATAATCTTCCATTCTGAACTTCCTATAAAACAAGATATAAGACACAACTTTGCCTGAGAAATAATAACAGCAGCAACAACAAATATTAAAAATGCTACAAATTAAAAGAAAACCCAATATATAAATATTTCAGCCGAATGACAAAGTGTCAGGAAAAAATGTTAGGTACCTATTCAAATTTACCAAGAGAGCAAAGTCCTTTCTTCCCTGTGCTGTTAAATCATTTAGTTTGTAATTTCTAACCCCTCCAATGCTAATACTAGCTACAATGATAAAATGACAGCACCAATTATAACTGAAATCACACATACCTATAGGAGATAGGATATGGTGAGGAACTTGATGCAGTAATTTCCTGAATCCTACAAAAAATATTCACTTAAAGTCAAGTAAGTCAGGGTAATATATAGGCAAGACTTTCAGAACCATGACACCTACATCCTATTGTAAAGAGTATAGTTCCCTCACCGTCACAGAACATGAAGTATCATGGAGATGAAGGCCACAATTCCAATGAAGGAAGATGTGATCCCTTTGAGGCGATATTCCTAATGAGGGATAGGACTAGGGCTCATTAGAAAACAAAATTAAAAAGGATACAAGAGCACCCTAAGAGCTCTAAAACAATTTATTGAGTAACCTGACTTGAGTAATATGCAGAATATGAGTACTAAACTTATATCTCTATCCCTAAGAAAAAGTTACAACTATTATTGATTCTTTAGACCAGAAAAGAGAAATGACTGAGCCAATTAGTAGTATACATGAAGTGTATAGCAAGAAAAGAACATGTGACAAAATTAGCCATATAAATGGGAGTACTTTTTCACATAGTATACTAAAACTACTGAACTGTCATCCCAAAGGGCAGTTATGACCATATTGTGGATGGTTTTTGTATAACACAAATTCACCAAGGATAAAGCAATTCTTAGCTACTTTGCTAAATTTGCTTTAAAAACCCCAACTATTTGTTTTTAATGATGGCTCTATATTATCCCTATTGGCTGAGACTACAAACTTCTGAATATATTATTTCCAAACATAAAATATCAGCACACTAATATCCTGTTTATAGTTTCCTATCTGTTTATGTGGCCACCATACAAACAGGATGCTGTATCAGAAAGTCTACTGACATAATCCAGCATGGTAGCTCATTTGAACAGACATTGGAAACCCAATGATCACCTTGCAAAATATTGTATATTGTTGGTTGGCTTTGTAACTAGTAGAAGCAAGTCTGCATATCTATGATATCCTGAAAATGCCCTGAAACAAGCTAAATCCATTTGCACACAGTCAATGTAGGGGAAATGACTGCAGACTGCAGTGTACAGTGTAGATACAGTAAGGTATTTTACCTTTGCAAGATCTTCTTCTATAACATCGTTCCGCATTTGGGCAGCATCCAACTGAGTATAGAATCTTGCACCAATCATAGGCATGATATCATTTACACTTCGAAGCCTGTTTTGGTCAGTCAGCAAATATCTATCAAAGGAAATTCCTAACAATTATTAAAACTGGATTTCTAAGGAAAATTCTTGACAATGAACATATTCGTTACTCTATAAATTATAATATGGAGCCAAATACAACCAGTATATGTGGTCTGGGCAAATAAAAGATTTCACATGAACTCTTTTCACTGAAATTCAATGTATAAACAGCTGGTTTTACAAAAGCCAAAAGTCACCCAGTGAATTTCATGATAAAACTGGAATTTTAAACTAAACCTTGCATTAATCATTGTAGTACACTATACTATATACAGGTGCAGCAGCAACTGTAATGACTATAGACTGCCAAAATTTGGAGTTAAAGATAGAGCATATCCATGTGCGTGTTTTCAAAATACAGTACTGCTAATTTATGTTAATTAAAATTGGACTTTATTTTTCCTTATTGGTGGGTGAGTGAACTTTGTTCCTACAACTCATCAAAGGAACTCTTCAGGGTCTCTATCATCATGAAGAATTCTTATGCTTTTTTTATGTTAAAATATCTGTAATAGAACGATTATACACACATATTTCCACAAATAATGTACTATTATTCTATAATCAAGTTTTCTTACAAAATAAGATTCTTCAAATCAGAGGAATAGTTGATTGTCACCAATTCCATTGCTTTCTGCAAATTCTCTCTCTGAATTCCTGCCAAAGAATTGCAAGCCAAAGCCAGCACAACCTTCCCAAGAGAGATCAAATCTGCTTGCTACAATATAAACAAAAACAAAAAACACACACATATTTATTCACTGGGATCTGAAATGCACGTCATACTTTCTTAACATTTTAAGATAAATATGCTAAGTACACATTGTATTATATACAAATGATAATTTATAATGATCAAAATGGATAAAATTGCATAATATACCATTCACTTTATCTCCTGGGTGATTTTAATAAATACTATTGGTATTTATTAAATAATGGATTCTGTTCTTTCCCTTTCCTTAAGCCAAATTCCATCTCTGTGGAAAGATTTTTCTTCTTACCAGATATTCTTCATTAACCTTTGGCAAGTATTGTTCATCAGTTAGAAACTTGTAATTCAAAACACTTTCATTAACTGCAAACCACCTTTTTCCAAGGCTTTCTACATCCTTCAAAAACATCACAGATACACAAAATGTTGAATGAATATTTAGGATTATGATAACCCATTGTTTATTACTTTTAAGTTGTTTGTACACTAATAGTGATTATCAAATATTAACATGGGTGTCAATTAATCATGTTGTATTCCTAATATTACTCTTTTAAATAAAGACAAACTCTCAAAAGTAACATAATGATTTATTCTTTATATAGTGGCTGGGTTTGCACATCATGATAAAAAGGATTTTGTTTTGTTCTGATTTAATGTGATGTGTAAATTCAGCCATTCTAGCTTATAAACCACCATTTATGGATTAGTCTATATCAGGCCACAGGAACTATGATTGACAAACTAACTAACCAACTGCTCAGTGTTGCCTCACACGAGATGAGCAGCATATGTGATTGATAAACAAACGAACTATGGCTTAGCATAATATGTGACTGAAATCACACTGCAATCGGTTTGAACTATCTAAAATACTTGCTACGAAAGATGGAAGAATAATCACCAGAATCCCAACTTTTCCAAATGCACTTGAATGTTCAAACAATTTTCTAGTCCAGTTATTTGATCCAGTTTTCATATAGTTTCCTATATGAAATTTAGAGCTTCTACTTATATCCTTTGCAGTTCATGTGATGCCTTATTTATTTTCATTAAATGAAAAATGATGTCAATAGCATCACTGAACAATTCCTTATCGTGACCATATATTCCCTAATGCTTCATTAAAAATGGTCTTTGTGCAATTTTAAGTAGTATTAAATGCAGAAGGGTAGAAATACAACATGCTCCCATTCAATTAATTCTGTCAGCCATTTTGATGTTTATGTCTATGATGATGCAAAATACGCTCCAGTTTTCTTCACACTGCTTGTTTCTTACCTCCACATATTTTTCCTTTTTGTTGCATTCTTTTATTTTTCCCCTCAATTATGATTCTTCCTTTCAATACTTGTTTTTTTCCTCTGATTCTATGATTCTATTTATGTCCATAATGTACAGCAGTCTTTATTCATGTAGCTGAAACAGACTATGAAAAATAGACTGCAAGAAACAATGCATGTTTTTCTTATGGCCTTTCTAATTCATCTGTAGCTCCTAACCTTTCCAAATTAAATGTGTAATGGGGCTTTTCTGGACAAAACACTTTCAATAATCTATGGGCTATGTAATCTTTAATTGTGATTAAATAAGCAACATCAATTTCAAAATGAAAGTTTTACTGAATATTACTGACAGTAGGAATAAGTATATATTAGTTGCTCAATAACTTGAGAATGAAGCTTCATTTTTTAGCTTTGTCTTCTCTCATTAAAAAAAAAATCTGAGAATAAGAAAATAAGATAATTCCACAAGCATTTATTATAGATGATGAGGAATTCAGGAAACTTAGCATAAATTGTCTTCAAATGTCTAATAGTCTTGTTTAGTTGACATTTACATAGCTATTTTTAAACTTGATCTGGTTCTGAAGACTAGCTGCTAAGTGGACATTTAGAAGTTTAAACACTAATAGGCACAAACAAAAATTCCAACATCATTACAAAAAATGTATTTCTTAAGTTATATATATGGTATTTTTGGCCTGCAGGAAATTAATTAAATGGAAGCTAAGATATTGAGTAGCATAAAGTCCAAATTCCATTATCAAGGCAATACCTTTATATAGTCAAGTGAACTCCAAATACAAGTAGCCCTCATTTAACAACAGTAATTGGGACCAAAATTTCTGTCACTAATGATGTGGTCATAAAGCATTTCACATGGCCATACTGCTTAGCAACAACAGTTCTGGCAGTTTCTGGTTATTGTCATTAAGCAAAGACTGTGTAGATCATTAAGTGAGGACATGACTGTGACTTCCAACTTCCTGCCAGCTTCCCCACTGACTTGGCAGTGGAGGTTAAAAAAATATGATCACAAGGCCGCAGGGGCACTGTGACAGCTAATACTTCAAGAACCGGATGTAAGTACCACTAATTCAGTACCTTTGAAAAGTTTGAATGGCCACTGAACGGGTGATGGTTAACCAAATACCTCCTGTAATATGTGAAGTCCTTGACTTCTCCAGAAATGATAAGTTTCTACTTAAATCCGTTCTTAATTTAAAAAAAAATCATTCTCAGATAGCTTAATTAGGAAACATCATTATGCAGTGTGCAGCAGAAATGTTCCAGGTGATGAAAAAACTTTCAGAAGTGGACTCAGAAAAGCTGCCTGCAATCAAAGAACTTCAGGGATTTTTTTTGACAGTAGTTTAATAAATAGTTTGTGAACCCTGGCAAGAGATCTGGGTCTCAATTTCCCTTTGCAACCTGGCATGTACAATTTTCTGGAGATGGTTCAGGTGGCCATTTATGAATTTCACTGCTCTCCCAGCAATGCTTTCACAGTTTGGATTGAGGCTTGTCACCAACTCTGAATCTTAACATTTCAATCAATGTGTCTTTCTTAAGATAGTTAAGAGATTATGTTCCTTTTTTTCTTCAATATCTGAAGACATATCTGACTTCCAAACTAAGAGACTACTACAATACACCGTAAGAGACAACAATACGAATAGTGAAAATGGACTCTAAAAGACTGAGTTTAATTTTTACCTATATCATATATATTATAAAAACCCAAAGAGCTGGAAAAGGAAGTCTACTTCTCTCATATTTGAGAAAAAAATAGTATTATATTTATTCTGTTTAAGTGTAAAGGTATAAATAGTTTCTGGGTTAAGGTAGTTCACATATTTCAATGTAATAATTTTTTAAAAACTTACCACATTATATATTGCTCCTTTAACTGAAAACAGTGGAGTACAGAATTTACCAAGAAAAATTCAAGGAAATACATGAGCATTTTTCACAGAGGTGAAGATTTGGGACAAACTCCCGTCATTTAAATTATGGAAATCATTCAGATTTGGAAAGTTTTTTTTTTTTTTTGTTTAGGATTGAAAAGAGTTAAATAGTACTACACAGGAATAAGTACACATATATTTGCTTGATTTTTGAAAGCCAATTAAAAAACAGAAGGGTTAAAACATGCAGATTTGCTACAAATCTAATATGTATGTATGTATATATGTATACATACTAGTAATTTCCAATTCCTAGTTTTAGGTATGGTGACATCCTACTACGAAAAGAAAAAATGCAGCATTTTCCCATGCAATCTAGATATGGTCAGTGTGATGATGAAAACCAAGACAGGTATGATGAAGATGACTTTCCTGTTCCATCCTTGCCCCCTCTCAATCATGAAAGGCCTCTCAAGTACCTGTGACAGCGGTACTTTCCACTGGACTAATAGAGAGGGTTACAGCTTGATTTTCTGGGTTATCCCTCCATATCAACAGATCCACACCCTATGAGAGGCTTCTGGGTAGACTGGGAATGGGAAGAAAGCATAGGAAATAATTTCTTGCCTACTCTTGTCTATCGGCTTTTGTTTTTACAAAAATAGTTTTAGGTTCAATATGATTTTTTTCATCTTTGCCATTGCCAAGTAACTTATTTTTTGCAGCTTCACAATATATAAACTCTTAAAAAAATTATATGCCCTTATCAATTTTAACACCATCTATTAGAACTTATTCCTTGTCATGCTTGTCCCAATCTGGTTTGCAGAATCTGCTTTAGAATTATACATTCCTTATATAGGTAGGGCTTTTTGTTTTTGAATGTCTGATTATAATGAGAATAGTGCCAAAAATTACAATGACAACCAATAAAAATCTTGAATTACCAACATGTAAATTAAGATAGTTTGTGAATTAACATTGCCAAAGGTTTACTAGCAGCAAGCATCAAAGCAGCTACATACAGGAAATAAACTTCATACATTAAAAAAAAAAAAAAAAATATGAGAGATACTCCAAGATAATTGCCAACAAATATTCAGTGAGTAAATAATATAAAATTAGGGATACAATACTGGGATCTTACCTGATATTGGGCCATTAGAGCCAAAGGATTGTTTTGGCTGTTATCAAATGTTAATACATCAAAGACTCCAACGCAATTCACTCTCAACCTTCAGGATAGAAACATTATAGATAAAGAAAAGTTTATAAACTCCTCTTTTCACCTCCTCTACAATCTCTTCAACAATTCCATAGAAACATTTGTTTAAGAAACTACCATTAGTCAATTATTATTATCATATTAATAGGATAATATCATATTCTAAAAGTGTATGGTTTGTGATTCATGTGAGATAGACAGAATATATGCATGAACAGATAGGCAAGGAACACATAATAGAAAAGTGTTTTGTGCATTTTCTTTCTCTTGCTATTCAAGAAGAAATTGTGTGACAGAATGCTGTATATTGTCCTAGATCAAGGGTCTTCAAACTTGACAGATTTAAGACTTGTGGACTTCAACTCCCAGAATTCCTTCTCCAGTCATGTTAGCTCAGAATTCTTGCTAAGTTTGAAGACCCTTATCCTAGATAATCAACACTAGAAAGATACATTGTCAGTTTATGTCTATTCTTCTATCCCTTATGCTTTGCATGCTTATGAAGATGTCATGCTAAGTATTACCTCTGACACAGCTTCAGAAATTATTGAATTTTTTTAAACCAACATACCTCAAATGTGATATCATTTGATATTTAAGATTACCGTATATACTCGAGTATAAGTCGACCCGAATATAAGCCGAGGCACCTAATTTTACACAAAAACTGGGAAAACTTATTGACTCGGTATAAGCCGAGGGTGGGAAATGCAGCAGCTACTGGTAAATTTCAAAAATAAAAATAATTAATTTGGGAAACGATCTCACTATCATGAAAGGTTTAATTGATTCACTAACCTAAAAGAAGAAGATGATGATGACAGCGGGAGGCAGGAGTCACTCTCTTCCCCTCCTCGGAGCCCCCTGAGTCAGGAGTCGCTACCGCGGCGCGGCCCCAGTCCCGCCGCCTCGGGAAGGGAAAGGCAAAGCGCTTTTGCCTTTCCCTTCCCGGCTGGGGCTGTTGGGAGTCGCTGCCGCCGGGCGGCCCCAGTCCCGCCGCCTCGGGAAGGGAAGGCAAGCGATTTTTGCCTTTCCCTTCCCGGCTGGGGCTGTTGGGAGTCGCTGCCGCCTGCCTTTCCCTTCCCGGCTGGGGCTGTTGGGAGTCGCTGCCGCCGGCGGACCTGCCCCAGTCCGCCGCCTCGGGAAGGGAAAGGCAAAGCGCTTTGCCTTTCCCTTCCCGGCTGGGGCTGTTGGGAGTCGCTGCCGCCTGCCTTCCTTCCGGCTGGGGCTGTTGGGAGTCGCTGCCGCCTGCCTTCCCTTCCCGGCTGGGGCTGTTGGGAGTCGCTGCCGCCTGCCTTCCCTTCCCGGCTGGGGCTGTTGGGAGTCGCTGCCGCCTGCCTTTCCCTTCCCGGCTGGGGCTGTTGGGAGTCGCTGCCGCCTGCCTTTCCCTTCCCGGCTGGGGCTGTTGGGAGTTGCTGCCGCCGGTGCGGCCCCAGTCCCGCATTGCCTCGGGAAGGAAAGGCCCGGCCTGGAAGGCTGCCGCTGGAGCGAAGCTGCGCGCAGCCGCTGCGCTAGCATCAGATCGGGCGCGCCCGGACGGTTCCGACCGAGCCCCGAGTGTCGTCTTTGGCGCCCGCCCAGCGCCGCGGAGCTCCCTGTACCGGGAGAAGGGGAAGACACCCCCCTGGGGCGGGGCAGGAGAGGAGCTTCTCCCGCCTGCCCTCTTTCCGCGTCCACGGTGTCCCATGGGCGACTCCCGCCCGCAGTCGCTGCCGCTTGAAAGAGACGGGCCGGGGTGGGTAGAAAGGCGCCGGGCGCACTTGGAGGAGAAGGTCCCGCTTTGCCTGTCTCTCCGCTCCGGCGGAGAGAATTGCTGAGCCGAAGGTGCCCTGCGAAGCCTCGTTCACCAGCCCAGCCGGGAAAGAGGAGCAGCCGCTGCTACGGGAACAGTTTACTGCCATCGCCCTCAAAAGGGGGGCAACCGGACAGGGAATCCGAGGGCAGTGCTCGTTGCGTGCGGAGCGACAAGCCCGCTCGGGTGGGCGTGTTTGCCCAGAGACCCCGGACGAAGCAGCGGCAAAGCTCTGCTGACATCCGCGGGCAGACACTCCCAACAGCCCCAGCCGGAAGGGAAGGGCGGCGCGACTCCCAACAGCCCCAGCCGAAGGGAAAGGCAGGCGGCAGCGACTCCAACAGCCCCAGCCGGGAAGGGAAAGGCAGGAGGCAGCGACTCCCAACAGCCCCAGCCGGGAAGGGAAAGGCAGGCGACAGCGACTCCCAACAGCCCCAGCCGGGAAGGGAAGGCAGGCGGCAGCGACTCCCAACAGCCCCAGCCAGGAAGGGAAAGGCAGGCGGCAGCGACTCCCAACAGCCCCAGCCGGGAAGGGAAAGGCAGGCGGCAGCGACTCCCAACAGCCCCAGCCGGGAAGGGAAAGGCAAAAAGCGCTTTGCCTTTCCCTTCCCGAGGCGGCGGACTGGGGCGCTCCGGCGGCAGCGACTCCACACCATTTTTTTTTTCAGAGGGAATCTGACTCGAGTATAAGCCGAGGGGATTTTTTCAGCACAAAAATGGGCTGAAAAACTCGGCTTATACTCGAGTATATCGGTAATTAGATTAAGACTGCAATTGTAGGGAAACTACATGGTAATAAATGGTACTCAGAACTGAGGAACTTAGTTTTGGAATTCCATTTGCTACTGGAATTAAATATACAGGTCCTCAATTAATGACCATAACTGAGCCCAAAATTTCTGTTGATAAGTGATTTGTTAAGTGAGTTTTGATTTTACAACCTTTCTTGCCATGGTTGTTAAGTGAATCATTGCAGTTAAGTTAGTAACACAGTTGCTAAGAGAATCAGGCTTCTGTAGTGATTTTGCTTGTCAAAAGGTTGCAAAACGTGATCACACGACCCTGGGACACAGCAGCCATCATAAATATGAGTCAGTTGCCAAGGATCTGAATTTTGATCACATGAGTATGGAGAAGCTACAACAGTCACAGCTGTGAAAAATGGTCATAAGTCACTTTTTTCAGTGCCACTGTAACTTTGAATGGTCACTAAATGAACTGTTGTTAAGTTAAGCACTGCCTGTACCAAACTCTCTTATAATTAGATATAAATTATGTTACCCCTACATCATCTTCTAGGCTGAACCATTAATTAGGATGAATATGAAGGACTGTATGATTCTTAGCAGGATGAATGCAAAAGGCAAGCTTTGGGGCAGCAAAGCAGGTGGTGGAGAGAGAAAAATAACCCTGAAAGGATATTGTAAGATCTTGTAATATATTAGGAGAATGTCTTACCTTGTTTTGCCTGTCACCAGAATCTTTGTGGGATCCATTACTCGACAGGCCAATCCTGCTGTATGAATAGTCCGCAATGCCGAGCTAAGCTGCACAATATAAGCCCAAATCAAGGACTCAGGCAGCAAACCTGCATGTTGTCGGGGCAGAGGTCCATCATGCTGACCTATGGCAGAATTGGGAATATAAATGAACTTCATATTTTCAGATTTATACTGCATGTGGCAATTTTTAACTCATACTATACCTAAAACGTTTAGGCCAGCCCAAATTCTTCCTTTTAGAAGGGCCTAGGAAGGCTTTTCTTAGGGTTAAAACCTCTGCCTCTAAGTGTCTATGGAGATTCTCAGTCATCCAGGTCACAGTTGTCCCAAAAATGCTTTTTCAAGAGACAACTTTGAAGATGTTTCTTCTTCTTCAGAGCTGAATGGATAAGAAGCAAAACATCTTCAAAAAAAATCAGGAAGTCCAGTTGCCTCTTGAAAAAGCACCTTTGGGACTGTGCCTCTAAGCTTGCTGAAGTGTAAGGCACTCATTCCCCCAAAAGCAAAAGAAATGAAAGGGTCCCCCAACCTAAAATCAGGTCCAGTGTGGATGCTGTCACCCCCTACCTTTATCCTGTAGTCCTGGCATGCCACATAAAATTTGGTGTGACTCTCAAGTAGAAAGACGCCCGTGTTCCTTAAAGATTGTACTCAATGAACTCTTATATTCTGTTATGAGACATGTGAAACAGGCCTTTCAGATGTGTTGGTGCAGTTTTTCACAATCCAGTACCTTCTAGAGATGTTGGGACAGAGAGTTCTGGAAAACATATCTGGAAGCTGCCAGGCTGAGAAAAGCTGTGTTGCTTGTTTTAGCAACAATGTTTAGCAATGTTGCTAAACAGGCTTACTTGTTTAGACAGAGTAAAAAATATCAACTGCTGAAAAAGTTACTACTTGGGAGAATTATTACCATTATATCCTGTTTATATATTTACCAAAAGCTACTGTTGTCTACTTTATGAAAGAGGCTTATGACCAATAAGGTTCTTTTATCATTTACTTAAGTGTCATTTTTAAGTTGAAGAAAGCAGCAGAGACATTATACTAATGAAACAAAACATGGCACATATACAAATAAAACACTATGGCAGATGACATTATTGGGATAAGCTATGCTTTTGTTCTGCTTTTCCATAAAAAATAGACTCCAAATTAATCAACATTAATTACAAGGCATGTGTAAGAAAAAATATATTCCAAAATTTCCAAATCCATTAAATATATGACTTGAATGCATTTGGAATGTTGCATATTTTTCTTAGAGTATTTGTTTCATGGTTAAAGTTAATTTATTACAACTATTATTATTTTTCTTTTTTCCTCTTTGTCTAATGGGAATAAGAGTTGGGCAGAAACTAAAATGATGAATACAATAGTAATGGTACACTTAAAAACCATTTGCAGTAAAATAAATAGCACCAAGAATGGGACCAAGAATCAATGAGTGCTGAATAAGAAATAAGTGCAAAAGTCATTCATCAAAGTTGATTGATCGATCATATAATCAGAATGAATTATGGCTGACAGACAAAACAAAGAATGAAACATTTAAAAAGAATGGGAAGGTTGACATCTGGATGGGATTTATGATATTCCAAAAAGAGACTTGGTATTTTAAAGATCAAAAGGCAATGTATGACAATGCATGAACATGCTGGAAGCAAAAATATTTTGTAATAATCAAACAGTATAAATAGGTACACTGAATGGCACTAATGTAAACTCAATTTAGCCATATTTTCTTTCATCTAATGTTTTTATTTTATTTCTTATTTCTTTTCTGCAGTTTGCATAATGTTGCTTATCCTGAAAGGGTTGACATGAACATGCTAATTCAAGTTTTTCACTTTTTTTCAAAGTGTTTGTAATATATTACTATATGATTTTTGAAGAAAAAAACTGATGGTAAGATCTTTTGCATCATGAAATATCAGACCTCAAAATGATATCAAAAATTCAAAATGATGTAAGTTGCAATCCAGAGACTTGTGTCAAAAAATAAAATACTAGCAATTTTTTAAAAAGTTTTTTTTGTACAAATGAGGGAATGCTTGCTTTCCTTAATCTGCAACGCACTCACGCAAAACCAAACATACCAGTTATTTGTATTGTGAAATCAAAGGTACACAGTATAAAGTAGCATAAAACGCTTTGCTTTTGTGGAAACATACCGTATTTGCCGGCGTATAAGACGACTGGGCGTATAAGGCGAGCCCCCAACATTTCCACTCAAAATATAGTTTTTGTTATATACTCGCAGTATAAGACGACCCCCCACTTGGAGGCATGATTTTCAAGGCAAAAAGTCGTCTCATACGCCGGCAAATACAGTAAGTTGTAACACTTGGGGTATTCTGGATATAATTCTTGATTGACACCCCCAACCCCTTTCCCCCAAACTTACAAAGCCACCAAAATGCTTTAGAGAGGCAGCTTCGCCTTTCTCAGGCTGGCACTCAATTCCTCTCCCTTTCTTTGTGACAGCCCCGCGTGCGTGCCATCGGGACTCCAAGGGTGGGGATGGACAGCTGCCAACTCTCTCTCTCTCTCTCTCTCTGTGTGTGTGTGTGTGTGTGTGTGTGTGGAGGGTAATTCCGGCTATCTCTGGCCTCCGCTCGGTTTTAAAGTCGCTTGGCCGGTTCCCAAGTCGCAGCCTGCTGGCCGGGAGACGCGGCGCCAGGTGGAAGCTCGGTGCAGGGAGGCAGATCTTTCTCTCTTAAGCGGGAGGGGAGGAGGGGACAAGAGGAGGGACGGGACGGGACAGGGGCGGGAGGGAGGCGCTCGCCTTCTTCCACCGCCCACGGACCCTTTTCTTCCCAAGGGGACCCTGGAAAGCAGCTCGGGAGCCGGGTGGCCCTGCCCAGCGGGGTCCCATCAGGAACTTCCTGAGGACACCCCCCCGCCCCAAGCACAGCCCTCCCGGTCTTTCAAAGAGGGAGGGAGAAGCGGGAGGAGCAAATTGCCGCCCGCGCCCCGCTGCCCAGAAGGAGGCGCCACAGTCCACCCGCACCACCTTCTCCCCCCCACTCCCCGGCCATTACGCGGCTCGGGGCTGGCTGGCGGCGGCCCGCCAGAGACCCTCCCGCTCCACCCCACCCCACCTCCAGATTGGCCTCCGCAAGCGCCCGAGCCGGGCGCGAGGGTGGGTGGGTGGGTGGGAGGAGGAGGAGGAAGAGACTTCGGCTGGGCTTGAAGGGGCTTGCAGTTGCGGAGCTCCGCCCCGTCGCTCTTGCACCAGTGACAATGTATTTACCGGCGTATAAGACGACCCCCACTTGGAGGCATGTTTTTAGGGCAAAAAAGTCGTCTTATACGCCGGCAAATATGGTAATTAATATTTTATTTGCTTCCACCAGAGATAGGGGCTTGCTCTTGTGAAATATGTGCAACTTCCTGCATTAACCAATAAGGGAAGACATGTTCAAGGGAAGTTCCTAGTATGTGACTGCTGATTATGTTGCTAAGGAGAAACAGTGTATTAGCTGTCTTAACTTTGTGTTTGGTTTTATTTTCATGATTTTGCATCAAAATGTATGCATATTGTGCTTTGTGTTTTATGGTGTTATATATTTTGTTAATATAATAAAACACAAGCTACAGGGTAAATTTAAGGGTGGGGGGTTAAGCTTTTATATTTTGATAAATGATTTTAATTTAAAACATTTCTCCACCCTAACTTCAGTAGTAAGTAATTTGAGGTAAGGAAACAAATTATTTATTTTGAGGTAAGATGTAACACCTTCAGAGCAGTAGGCTAGATGGAAAAATCAGGTGAAAAAAAAAAGCCTAGAAAAAAGTTATTGGCAAATCATATTTATACTATATGAAGAAAACTGCATGGTGGTTTCAAATATCACCAGTTTAAATCAGTTTAAAAACACTTTTTAATGCTTCAATGTACTCAATTTCAAGCCTTTTAATGCTAATATGCAAAATTGTCTTTTGTTAAAAAAGACCACAAAAAGTTTGAATTAGGTTCAACCCACAAGCACAGTCTTCAGGCAGAATGGGATACATTGGAATCTGCTCATTGAACAGCTAGAATGTAATCAAATAGCTCACAGGTGTTCAGTTCAGAAATAAATTCAACGTGACATGTCTTAAGTCATCTGTCAAAAAAAAAAAAAAAACCTTTACACCACATCCTCAACCATAACATTCTGAAATGTGTTAGAAAATGACATGGCAAAATAAAAAAAGACTAACCACAGTATGACAGCAGAATTTAATATGTGAAACAGCTATGTAACCACAGTTCTGTCCTTTCAACTGCCAAAGCCAAATTAACAATAAAATTCTTAAATTATTAGTTCACTGAGCACAGAATGCATTTTATCAAGACTCCTCTTAAAATTATAAATAAATACACCCTAAAACTGCAAAATATAAATTGAAGCACTTAAAACAAATGATTTTTCTTCCCATATCTTCAGGTAATAATAATCTTCTCCCTTAGTTCCAAAAGTACTCCTATATTTTTAAAAAAAGTTGTATTCTACTATTATAAGTTCTATCAGAAACATTTTTCTGCCTCCCAAATGTTCTACCTCATATACACTAGAATAAACTGTGTACCTTATAACATGAAATATACTAGTTTATTTCCGGCCAAATGATATGCAAAAAATTACTTTAAAAGTTTATAATTAAGTAAAATTACTTTAAAAGTGTTATAATTAAGTAAAATTTGAACGTATTGCACTGTAGAATTTAGATCAATGGAAAAAAACAGAAGGACCAAGATTATGCATGCTAAAGGAATAAGATGAATTTAAAAGATTTTAGATACAACATGATAATGATTTGGTTTTAGTTGTTAATAAAACTAATGTTCATTCCATTATAAAGCAAGCATTTTTGGAAAGCCAGTTTGGACTAAACTAAGAGTAGCATCAGTATATAGATAAAACTAAAACAGTGGTGACTTTGGAGAATCTCAAGGATCTAATTGTCTGAAATCTTCCATATGGTATTAGGAACATATGTAGGTAGGTATTTATAAGATCTCTTATAGAGTCTGGTTTTTATATTTTTGAATTAAAAAAAATAAAATGAGGCTGTGGCAGGTTGTAGTTTCTTGCATTATATTTATTTCCAAGAAGTATTGTGGACCTTCCATGTACATTAGAAAATAAACATGGAAAATGACTGTGGTACAATTCTTGTTTAGAAGAATGTTTTCTTCAGACGATAAACTGAGAAGCTAAAGAGCATTCTGGAGTATTTAGAAAGGATCTAGACCTTCTTTCTTCTAGTTACTCCAATGTTTGTTTGCTTATAAAATTTATTGAAAATTTATATCATCCACCATACCATAAGGCAAGTTATGACTTGCTGCATCTACCACAGGAGATATTTTGTGATGGAACAAACTCTTCTTTACTGAAGCCATTTTGTAAGAGAACTGACAATATGCCCTCAAAACAACAAATGGATCAATACCACAGAGTTCTGTGTTCCTGATTTTTTAAAAAATGTGTGTGTGTGTGTGTGTGTGTGTGTGTGTGTGTGTGTGTGTGTACAATGAAATGCTTTAATGAAACCCCAAATAACATTGTTACAATATTTTTGTACTACAATATATATGTATTTGCCTTACCCCACTTCCGTTTTGTGAAGTAACCATCAGCACTAGGATCATTGAAATGCCTGCTCATCATAGTCTCTCCTCCAGCATGGAAATCATATGCAAACACAAGAGCTTTTCAAAGAGAGACCAAAGTGAGAGTTAGGTAGGCATCTCATACATGCTCTTTGATATAATTGGCCAACATCTTAAAGCGAGAAACTTACAATGCTCTCCAAATGCTTTAGTGGTGAATACTTCTCGCAATGTTATTATATTTGAATGCTGGATTTTTTTCCACATGTCAACTAATACCATGCATTTTGTATTAACAAGACGAAAACCTGAGGAAAGAAGAAATAGAACCCCTGTCACATACCAAGCACTCATTAACTTCCAATGGAACATTCTCATCTGTCCCAAAATCTGAGCTGCCACCAACAGACACACTAAAACAAAACATATTTATTTCTTCATATCCTATTCTATGGATCGTTATTAGGGCCAAATTCCTATTTCTTATTTCAAAGGAATTTTTAAAGGAATGATTCAATTTGATATCCAATTTGTGATTTATACATAGAAGTGCACAAATGTTTTAGGTTTAATTATCTGTACCATTGAAATTTTAAAAGATGACAACTTAGGATTTCCCTCACCATGTATCCTCCGAAGGCAATATGGCAGATCATCTTTGCTATTTACAGCTTTGTAGCATGATGTTATGTACCCAAAGTTGCTTGTTTTCTGTATCCGATTGGGTGGTGGCAGTGGTTCTAAAGGGAAAAGGCTGTGGTAGCTGTCAACTTCTGTTGGGACAGCTAAACCAGTTTACAGAAATACATTAGACACTACTTAAAATTATTAAGAAAACAGTTATTACAGGCAAAGAGAAGATCAATTAGATGCACACACTTTTTAGAGGATTGTAGCAAAGTTAGAGATTGTGGCAAACTGTTAAAATGACAGTTTGATGCAAATCATACACAGTTGATTTATAATAAAGACATTTGCCTTAGGAAGCATAGAAGTCAAATATTAAAGAACAAATGTCCTACTGCAAATACTGTGATCATCATTAGCTACTTTTAATATAGGCAAAGAAAGATATATGTGATCATTGTTAATCATAAAGGGAAAGTTTTAAGACAGCCAAAAATCATCAGTGTTGTATAAAGTAAAATTTTAGGACAGAATATTTGTGAAAGCTTAAAATAAGCTTAATTTACCTTGCTTAATATCAATAGCACTCGGTGGTGCAGTAGTCAGAGTGCAGTACTGCAGGCTACTGACTGCTGGCTGCCTGCAATTTGGCAGTTAGAATGTCTCCAGGCTCAAGGTTGACTCAGCCTTCCATCCTTAGGAGGTGGGTAAAATGAGGACCCAAATTGTTGAAGGCAACATAATATATATAACATATGACATAAATCTGTAAACCGCTTAGAGAGGGCTGTAAAGCGGTATATAAGTCTAAGTACTATTGCTATTGCTATACCATTTCACAGTGCTTCACAACTCTCTCTAAGCAGTTTACAGAGTGAGCATATTGGCCCCAACAATTTGAGTCCTCATTTTACCAATCTCAAAAGGATGAAAGGTTGAGACAACCTTAAGATGGTCAAATTAATGACTTGCAGAACACTAACGTACTTAACGAGAACAGCATAAACCTCACAAATGTGTTACTGTGGTTCTTTCCAAAGTCTCCTGCCTTACCCCCATCCTCTATCCCTTTCTGGGTAATACAGCTGTGCTACTCTGTTCTTTGAATTCAAAAAAACCAGCAGCAGCCACATGACTATACAGTCCCTGTATTTGCATAATTTGAAGCATTTTCTGCACTTCACAAGGATTCAAGGCAGGCAGTAAACACACTGCATGCAAAAATGGAACTTTTTAACACAGTAATGAGAAACCTGTGGCTTTTTGTGCCAACTCTGTCTATGATATCTGTTCTTTACTTTTAAGGTAGAAAAAAGCTATAGTGTTTGCTCCAAAAAAGGCACATGCCAGACTCATGAGGTCCTCTCAATACCTATTCCAGCTCACATATACTGTATCTACATCACTGTAGCTCTGCTCCTAAAGTGTTAAATGTCATAAAAACCAATTGCCATTCTTGCTTTATTGCTAGCTAGAATATACTTCACTACTAGATAGTAGAGTAGAGTACTAATACTATTACTTCCATGACAAGCAGGGATTTCTTAATTAGATAGATTCTGGAGTTATCTATTGCCTTCATCTAGTAATTAGCTTCCTTTATCACATAAGCTCAAACTAATAGCTGAAGAAATTCAACTGCTGTACAGGTCTAAACAATTACTGATCTATTTGCTATAGGAAAACAGATCAAATCTCCATGTCATATATTTGCTGATTTTTGTTTTATAAAACTACAATCCAGAAAGCTTCTTTTGATACATTTGTGCGGACATTTTGGCTATTTTACTTCAAAAAGCCTACTATTCTATTCAACATCACTTTTGAGATTTGTTTGAAAAAAGGAACAATCCAAAACTCTACTACACATGTGGAAATGGCCACAGAAGCAATCAAAGAAGTTATAAATACAAATTATGCTTAAAAGAGATATTTATTTTCCATTCATACTGAAAATATTGCACCAAGTTTTACTATTAGAAAGTTATCATGATGTTTTGTACACCATCCTACAATTGATATATTCTAAACCAAACGCAATAAACAGAAGATGTAAAGGCATACTCTTCAACAAGAACATGTCATTTGTGTTAACATTTATAAAACACACATATATTGGACTTGCTATGTAGGCTTAGGAGCCAGATGCACATACAAAATACCATTTCCAATTTGAAACCCATCCTATGGCTATTAATATTAAAGAAATATTATAAATAATGTGGGGGATTATTAATTAATAAGTAAAACAAAACATCTGCATTAAGATTTAGGCTGAAAGTAAAAAACGAATTTGGATCTGTGGAAAGAAAGAAAATATGATGAAGAAAAAACTAAATTAAGTTTCAATACAATTTAGTATTAAGTTTCATACTAAGCCAGCCTGATTATATACAGTACAGCAATTGGTTATATTAACAAGCAGACTCTGCAAGCACGTGGAAATAACAAGAAAAATGGGTCTAGGTTAACTTAGATTTAATATGTCTTTAATAAATGTATGGTAGGTGTGAATGTGCATGTGTGTTTGTGTGTGTGCGTGTGTGTGCGTGCATGTCTGTAAACCAGTGGTGGTATTCAACTGGTTCGGCCGAGTTCTGGTGAACCGGTAGCAGCGATGAGCAGCCGTTACCGAACCGGTTCTCTCCACTGCTCTGTGTTGGGCCGGCCCGCCCAGGCACCTGGGCTCCCTTTTATCTGCTGAATTTGAAATGCAGCTGCTTTGCACGGCACAGAATAGTGCCACGCAGCAGCTGCTGAAGCAACAGGGACCGTGCAGGCTTACAGGAGGCGAGTTAGAACACCTCTGCTCCTCCTGCGCAAAGTGCATGTTTGGCGCGCACGTGCATGCAAAGTGTGTGCACGCCGCAAAGCGTGCCTACCAAGCCACGCTCACCAAACTGGTGGCAAACATATCTGAATCCCACCACTGATGTAAACCCATATGTGTGTACACACACACACACACACACACACACAAAATGTAGTTTTGTAATGTTATGAAGCTGAAAGCAAGCATAAATACACTTCACCAACACAAGTTAAAATTCAGGATCTTTAATTACTTACCAGGCATATCTGCTTGATCTATCTGAGCCATTGTGATTAAGTGTCTGTTGATCAGCTCCTATAAGTGAAACATTTTATACTCTTACAGATAACGTATAAAATTTATGTCGTTTTTTAAATGGAGTTGTGGGAAACTATAAAAATAAACTGATGTATTTTTCTGTTTTTTTCTGGTCTGATTGCTTAACAAAAATGTAAAGCTTACCTAAAGTAAATTTCTTTGAGATCTATGAACTTTTGAATATGATTGTTGAGATATCCAATAGCCAATTAATTATTCTGGTTTAAGAACTGACTCTACCTAATCCTACCAAGATAATTCAAGACTGTTCCTCAGCATGTCTTACAATTAAAGCAAGTATTTAAAATGATCTTCCATCCCAGATTTTTCACACTACACTTTAATAGTAGCATTTCATCCTAGCATTTTTATAACTGTCTTCTCTCACTATTCTCTAGCAATTGTTTTACTCTTCTTTTCTCAATGCTGCAGATTCATATTTAAACACAGCATGGACATTAGATCATTCCTCTATTTAATTCAGTCCAGATCATCATAAGAAAATGTTTGCATCTCTGTAAGGGAATAAGATTTTGGAGAAGAGGCTATTACTTCTTTTTCATAAATAAAAAGCATGCTAGCAATTTTTACAGGTATATTTACAAAGTGCATGTGACCTCAAATAACTATGACATGGTTTCTGATTCAAAAGCAAAAAGGTGCTTCAAATCATGTGGGGGTGATCATATAACACCTGTTTGCAACTATTTAAGCCAAATGAGACTTTTCCTGGGAGAACATCACTACTATAGATTCCAGAAAAACATGCTGCACAGCCTTACATATAAATGATTTTTAAAATTCTTCCTAGCAAAAATTTATTTATCAACATCTACACATTACATGTATTAAATATGATATTCCAAAAGCTTCAACAATACAGGAATAATCTCCTATTTTATCTTCCTAGCAACCAGTTTGCTCAAACTTTCTAGTATGGTTGGGGTTTGTTTTCCTTACAATTGTACCACAACTTTGAGGCATGATCAGTTTCTTTTCTACAGCATTATATTGTTACACAAACGTTGCCCTATGAACTGAATGCAGACTTCAAGACTCTTCATACAACAGACAAGGAATTATGTTAGCTAAACTAGGTTTGTCTTCTAATAACTGGCTATCTCAAGGTAAAGGTGCCATGTCGTATCAGGAGAAAGACAGGCAATGGAAGGGATATGCACTGCTTAATTTGACAGTGGCTGTAGTTGGTACTATAGTCATATACGTATAGTTACTTTGTCAAATATATTGGTAACCATACAACAGTATTACAGACTTAAACCTTCACAAGTACAGGTAGTCCTCAATTTGCAACCATTTGTTTAGTGATTGTTTTAACTTACAATGGTCCTAAAACAAGTGACTTATGGCCCTTTTTATGACCATTGCAGCATCCCCATGATCTTGTGATCAACATCTGGACACTTGGAAATTGGTTCATATTTATGACGGTTGCAATGTCCTGGAGGTCATGTAAATTCCAATCTTCTGACTAGCAAAGTCAATGGGAAGCCAGATTCAATTACCAACCATATTACTAACATAACAAACTGCATTAATTCACTTAACAACTATGGCAAGGTAGGTTATAAAATGGGGCAAAACTCACTTAACAAATGTCTCACATAGCAACATCAATTTTGGGCCTTTTGGGCCTGTATTTTGTTTATTTATAAAATTTATAAAATTTCTATACCTAAGTAACTCTTAATGAGTACTCACTGTTTGAGAATTAATGATTAACACTATAATCCTATATGTTTATTGAGTAAACCATATTACATTAAGTGGGACTTGCACCAAGGAAGTTATGATGAAATTCCAGTTTAGGCAGAGTCTTATGCCATGCTGTTCTGTATAATAACTTGGTTGTATTCTATTAATGCTGTCATTCCATGGGAGTAACTAAGTCCTCCCTGGGAATTTAGACTTAGGTCCTCCTATATTTTTCAGTATACTGGGTAACAAGTTTTTGCAACAATTTAAGTCAATTTTAATGGTTTCTGTTTCTTTGCAAGTGAGTCCAATGTTTATCAAGTTTTCTTTAAACTATTTTTGGTAGATTTTAATGGATCTATCTCTCTTCTCCAGGTGGTATCCAACAAATGGCAGTCCTCAGGTTAATAGTTATCCAGCAGATACAAAATGTCCACCAAAATATAACTTGCAATTCCTCACAATGTCTTGCAATCTGAATGAGTCACTTCCTAAAATCTCATTGTTAGAATGAATATTTTGGTAACTGACAACGAAGATTTTTCATGAGCAATATAGGTAGAATACTGAGCTTTTGTTTTATCACTATTTGCTTGCATATATTGCTACTAAGACATGTTGTTGCGTTGTTTACTATTTAGACCAAATTGGTGCAGAGATTGGTTATGCTTTTTTTTGTAATTAACGTTGGTTCTCAATGTCTCTGTCCTTTCATAGTGCAACTGCCTACATAGGCAAATCTCTCGAATTCCTCAGTGGGTTTGTGTCCAACAACCAACTACATGCTACCTTGGAGACTTCCAATTTGCATGACTTTCACCTTGTTCTTATTTATCCTCAGGGTGATTTTACCAACCTCTATTTTCAAACTGGCAATCATGTCCTATGAACATTTCCAGGTTTCTGCCAGAAGTGCAATTTCACCTGCAAAATCCAAACCTTTAAGTCTTGAGTAATCTTTTCAAGGATGCTTACATTTGTCATACTCATAGCCTTTTTCATTATGAACTTTACCATCAAAAGGACTAAAACTATGAATATGAAACCTTGCCAAAGCCCACTATTAAGATTAAATAAATATGCAATACCGCTATTAGTTCTCCTAAGCACCTCAAATTCAAATAGACTGTACTTGTGCATATACTACACTTCCCACAATGCAGTACTTAGCTTTACAATGTGCTGAATAAAGCTTTTTACAAAATTTAAAGGAAACATTGTACAGACATTTAGGAATAAAATCTATTACTTATTTTTATATTTTAAAAAGATTTTACCTGTCTGAGTTCATCAGCCATGAAGAAGGAAGGTGCATTAGCTTTTGGTTGCATATAAGCAACGTGAGGTGCGGTTGGAGGGTAAATGTGATAATTTGGGAATACCTATTGAAAGTCAGTTAGGAAATAGATAACTTTCAGAAATTGAAAAATCAATAGACTTTAAAAACTGTCTTAATACATTCAAGGAAGCACCATAACACATGAGCTTCTTACAACCTATACAGCCTATTATAGGCTTGAATTTATACTGTATGGACCAGCTAATTCTAGCAACTTCATTCTAACATACTATTACCATTCATTCACTATAGTTTCTTTAAATTAACTTAGCTATTTCAGACTACAAATCTTATTTTTTTATTAACATTTCACAGATTTGCTTAGTTTTTTTTGCTCTATTACTTAGAAAAACATTAATTTTTAAAAAATTTAAAACCCACACCTTCAGCAATGTAATTTTAATTAAAATGTTAATGCTACTTTAGCTTGTATTTAACATTTTATATTGTAAAGTAACTCTCTTGCTATATATGACAATGAGATTATATTTATATATGACAATGAGATTAATAACGGAAGGTTTTCTATTTCGAGTTAAGGCAAGCATCACATTTTATCATATAAGGATATTTATTAATCACTTAACAGTTCATAAAATTTTGTTGTTACTAACTGTTCAAATTCTATTTTGGACAAATCCTCTCCTTCCAGAGAACAAATCAAATTCTTTGAGAAGCTAGCTACCCTTAAAATAGAAAAGTCTTCTAGGCAAATGTGTAGTATCTTCTAGGCAAACTCGAGGCATCAGGTGGCCCTGTATCTAAAAAATAGCTAACTCTCCCTGTAAATTCCACTTATTAAGGAGCATTTCTAATGATAATACAGAAATACTTTCCATATATTTTGATGACATCTAGATAATAACATCTGTTCCAATTGGCAACAGCTCTTTAAAATTTCACTGATACCTTATCCCTTGCCACCAGAGCTCTGCCACTGAGCTATAGTTTCTTCCCATCTGTTCTTGGGGATAAGAACTGTACAAAAATTATAGCCTATGCAGAAAGGTAAAAGGCTACTTTGGGAGGAAGCTATAATAACTGTTTACCATGATAACAGTGGCTTACCATGCCAAGAATTAACTCAAAGCTAACATGGTTTATCATATCTGAGTGCATGTAATATCTCCTTTATAAAATATGAAGAGATAATTTAAATATGAAGAAGGGACATTTAAAGGTAGCAATTAAATAATGAAAATAACAGTAAATAATTTTTTGCTGACAAGTATCTTCACAACTGAAACTAAATCTTACCATTCCAGTTGGAGGTACTGGAGTTGTGTCAGTAAAGAAATAGGTTGTTCCACCCACTGTTTCTTTCTGAATCACTTGGCCAGTTGTGGGGGGCTGTGAGACAGCATTAGTAACTGGTGTAGAGGCACTAGTAGGCACCATATAATTTGCTGGGTTTGGAGTGTGACTTCTTCGTCTAGGAGCAGGAGATGTGTGAGGAGTGATTTTAGGAGAGTGAAGGGGTGAAGATCCTGCTGACAGTGACATTCCTTGTGCAAATAAAAAGGGAAAAAGACTTGCTGATAAACCAGGGATATGTTCCAGCACGAACTCTAAAGCTTAAAAAATTACAAATTCTCTTACAGATGAGAAAAAAGAACTTTGGAACAAGATGTCTGAAAATGATCCCAATCTCAGCCTATATTCAGTCTTCAAATAAAATTGTTAAAATATATCATGTAGGTTGGTTGACACGACCTCAAGGTTGCATACTGAAATCAATGCATCAGCCTATAATCAATCTAGTGGTCTGCAAAACTCGACAATTTAGGAACATTCCATTGCAGACAACTCCATAAAATTATTTTCTCCTCCCTCCATATCATACTAAATCTCCTCTAAAATGGCAACAACTAGATTTGATACAGTCTGGAAGAAGAACAGAATATTCCAGCATTGTCTGAAGTGCATTATTCTGTCATCAATAAGTTTTCTCATTCTCCGTATAACCCATAAGAAAATGAAATATCTTTATTATAGGAAATATGACAAAGTTAAAACAAATAAAAACTAGTATAAGTTTACCGACCTCTGATATTTTGTATTCAATATTATTAGGCATTATCTTTAAAGAAAAACAATTTGGTGGAACAATCGTTTTATGAATGAAATTTAGTCTATGACATAAAAAAACCTCTGACCCTGCAGAACAATTAATTAAGAATGCTAAGTAAAGATTCCCTAGGCTATGCAAAACAATGAATGTAACCATCATCCCTCAGATCGATTTAAATGATAACTTTCTTCCAGGGAAATTTTATATTTTCAGAACAATTTCTCAAGGTTAAAGATTCAGGTTTAATTTTATTTCTCTAACATTGTAACTACTCCCTTTAAAGGAGATTGTTTTAAAATAAATTCCTTTCCAAATATCAACATTTATTTATTCATCTAATTTCTAGATTGTTTTATCCAGCTTTTATTATTTTATATTAACTCAAGGCAATGAACATATATAATTATTATTTATTAAACACCTTTATATGACCACCCAACTCATGCACAGCAGCTTACAATAAATTCCATAACATAAAAACCCATCCATCCATCCATTCCTTCTCTTCCTATTTTCCCCTTGCTGTGAAGTGTTGGAATGAGAAAGCATGGCTGGCTCAAAATCACCCAACTGGTATACTGCTGAGTCCTGAAACCAACTTTCAAAAAAATTGAATTTATCTACAGCTATAGATACCTGCATAGAACAACTACACAGGGATCTTATTAAGCAAGATCTATTCTCAAGAGGTTTTAGCCCAGCACAACTCATGCACCATGTGATTCCAAGTCCAACCTTACCAAAATAAAAGACAGCTAATTAGATTCTATACATTTTGTAGTCAAAAGTGTTTAACTCTAGAAGCACAAACGATCTGACCAAAGAAAAGAAAGTCTCTCTCTCCTTTGACCCCAATATAAGATGTAGGAACTAATCACAAGACTTGATTCAAACCTCAATTCAGTAATTCATTTTGGAATTATTTGAAATCTTAATACAACTTAGCTTTTGAATCAGAATCTCGATTCAGACATTTGAAGTTTCCGAACTCCTATTTATTTAGTTATAAAATCTACAAAATTTTGGAAGGACAGTTGATAGAGGTAGAGATTTTGGTTGAGTATAATTTATTTTCAAGCTATTCTAACTTTAATATGAAAGTCTGTCAAAACAAAACAATATGAACATCAATGATTTTGTAATCAAGCAACCCAGAATCCTGACTTTTCAGTGTTTGCTCATGTATTATTTTGAAACCACATCTACACTTTTGTACAGATTTGTGCCCTCGGCCACTAGGAAAAATTAATAACTTGTTTTTTTATTGCCTAGAAAATTTTAAAATGCATAACTTACTAATGCCAAATAATGACAAGAAACCTTTAAGAATTACTCTTATAACAAAGCAATTTGTATAAGGTTGCAAAGAGATTAGAACTCCATGGTTACAATTTGCATAGCCAAGATTTATTATATCAATCAATTCCTAAGGTACAATAAAATAAATTAGTTACTACTACTTAACAACTTACATGCGCTATATTTTAATAAAAAGGTAAACAAATTACTCTGAACTTACCTGGAGCTAACCCAGGATTTGCAGGATTTCCCATGGAAGGATGAGAGAACAAGGCTTGAGAGAAGGCAGATATATTGGAGTGAGACATATTACCAAGTCGGGAGTTTGATCCTCCTTTAGGAATAAATTCACTTGCAGTGGGATTTGGCGTCTGTTTAAAAATCAGGATATGTTTATGTGAAGACATATTTGTTTACTAATTAAATCAGTGGAATTAAAACCCCAAAATCTAATGTTTCAAGTTTCAGCAGACAATTAAGAACACTAGGGTCCGAAGACTAAAATTACTCCAGTGAAGTTAATATGGACTTTTTATGCTATCTCCTTTTAATTGTAATTGGTCTCTAACCATAACTTTTTCAAAACTGCTTGGTTTGTAATATTACATGACAAAGAGAAGAAGAAAAAAAGAAAACATTCAATTAAAGTAGGCATTTTCATCCTAACTGGAACGAAGTACTCTTTTACCATAAGAAGTCTGTCAAAATACAGATCTCCATATAACGCTGTAATTTAAGATCTGCAAATCTGCAATACACATAGGTCAATTATATTTCAGAAATTGTCAGCTTTATCATTATGCTGATGGTACCTTGTTCATATAAACAGATATTTTAGAAAACCAGACTGTAGAATTATTTCAAAAAGCTTATTTTGGTTAGTTATTATAATTTGATTTATGGTCAAAATCAGTTATCAATTACATTTTATTCATGATCTAAAGGAAAAAACAGAGGCACTAAAACTTAAAACAATATAAAATATAAAAGACTTAAAATAATAGAACATAGCAATCAATATATATAAATTAAATAACAAAGAAGCAATTATATTCACCCCACAACATCATTCGCTGTAAATGCCAGTTTGAATCTTGATGTGGTTATATAATTCAGTACCAAATGCTGGACGAATTAGAATAGCTCAACAAAACATTTTTTGGATAGCATGTTCAGAATGCATTAGTTTCTTGGCTAAAATACTATACTTAATAATACAACTATTATTATCACACTTAAAAAGGTAAAATGAATTATAATCATAATAAGGTGTATTAACATATAGCAGAATACTAAATATTTACTTTTTTTTATTTGCTTTTTTTAATCAGATTCAATAAATGAGATTTGTCCCGCCTTTTTTGAAAAAAATAATTGTGCATTTCAGGCTATTATCTAATTATAGTGAAACTTCAATATTCTGACCCTTCACTCAGCAGACTTCAGATGTAATGGCCAAAATTTATTTTGGACTTTGCTTACAAAAAAAAGTACAATGTCTACTATTTTTGAAGCAATGTTAACGAATTATTTTTTTTAAAAAAAATGTTATTTTATATCACTTGCGTAATAATGCAATTTTGCAAATGACATAAATTTGCACAAATTATGTAAAAGCCTCAAATATGAAATTATGAAAATGATATAAAATGTATGTAAAAAATTCAAGTGGAAGTGACATAAAGTACATAAAGCAGGAGTGGGATGCTACTGGTTCTGCTCGGCTCTATAGAACCGGTAGCTCTGAAGAGCAGCAGATACAGAACCGGTTCTGTGTTTGCTGCTGTTTGGCCCACCCGCCCGCCTGGGCTCTTACCTGTCCTTTATTTCCTGCTTTTTCAACCTCAGCTGCTTTGTGCGGCACAGCTGAGGTTGAAAAAGCAGGGAAAAAGAGGCTTTTCAAATGCTGCGCACCCGCACGCAGTGCTTTTCAGCTGTCCACAGCTTAAGGTTTTTTTACACACGTGCACAGCGCGCATGCGTGCGATGTAGTCACCAAAGCGGTAGTAACACCGGTTGAATCCCACCCCTGACATAAAGAATGTAAATTTGAATTTGATCTTTCCTCCCCAAATGGACCGTTATGTGTAGGTTTTCCTATAAAGATTTCTTAAGACATTTTAATTTATTATATACTACTAAAACACTCCTGTTTGTTTATTTGTAACATTCAACTGGGCAAAACTGGGCATGATAGGACAACAATTGTTGAATCAATATACCTCAAATGAACTAATTTAAAGAATGTGTCAAAAATCTGGAAACCATTACTCCCATAGGATTGGCAATGTTGTTTCACTGCTTCCATATTGTCACAGTCAGTGATCATCATTTCCTCTGCACCTTGCCAGCTTTCTCCCGGGAAAGTCAATGGGGAAGCCAGCAGGAAGCCAGAAGTCACACCTGCTCCCACAGCATTTCTGCCCATCCTTGCTCGTTCTACTTCTCAGTTTAGGTACAAAAATCGGTCTGATGAGCCAACAGGCCCTGGGTTGTCTAGTTGCTATTACTATTAAAAACTGTATATGTTGTCTTTTCGTAAAATAAAACCAAACTAATAAAATAATCAAAAAGTCACCACTCTGTTGAGAAGTGACACAATTTAATAAAGTGCAGAAAAAGTTACAATAATGGAGGCCTTTGAGAGGAGGAGTGTGAATCACTGTGATAGTCTCAAATTTTATGATACTGCAACTACATACATGAATTTGTGTGAGGCCCTTGTGAATAAAGCTAATAATTTCACTGAAGATAGGAATGGAAATAAATACGATACCCTTCACAAGATATATAGATTTCATCATAATTACATTAGGGTTATTTTTCATCAACACTACCCTTAAATGTCTTTAGCTGTTCTCTTATTACCTCAAGTTGTCCTTGATTTGAAAACCCATACATTTAAAATAATGGATAAAACTGCTAAAGTTCTTCAATTAACATGTACACTGCTTCAGACATTCTAAAGATTGATATACTTGCCTGAAGTCATTAACCAATAAGAAACTATCTGCCACCCAAAGTATCCCAATTTTATTTATCTCTCAAAACTCATTCTAGACTTTGCTCCCTTTTTTCTATAGCCAAACCAAACTCAAAATGCAATATGTTTTCATATTGAGAGCTGACCGAATTAAAAAAAATAAAAATAAATGAAAAATCACTGCCCCCAGAGTTCCTGCTATAACCTTAGTTAAAAAATAATGATTTTGCTGTCTACTTTTCTTACAGTTTAAAAAAATCTGAAATGTTATAGCATTTTATTGTGCCATAATCTACAAGAGACAGTATTAATTGCAACAGTTACTACCACTTCTTGAGCATTACAGAGTAAGTTTATGTTGAGCTGAGCAGCATATAATTTGAATTAATTAGTTAATTAATTAATGAAACTTTTACATGACCAATAGTCTACTCCGGTGATGGCTAACCTTTTCGGCACCAAGTGCTCAAAGCACACATCCCAAAATGCAACATGCACCCTGCTCCCGCAAATGGTGCGTGACCACCGCATATGTGCATCCCGCTTCCCACGCATGTGCACACAACCCCCTCACACGTGCGCCCTGCCCCCCTTGCACACGCCCCACATGCATGGCAGAGACCTGAAGATCAGCTGGCTGGTGGGAGGCGCGCACGCATGCATGGCGGAGCTGAGTTGGGGCAACAGCTCACGTACCCAGAGAGAGCGCTCTGCATGCAACCTCTGGCACACGTGCCATAGGTTTGCCATCAGGGGTCTACTCTATATCTTTATATGCATCATTCACTTTTGTAGGTATGTTGTCTTTGTGTCTTTTCATAAATAAACACAGCATTTTTACAGAAATCTTATCCAAATCCAGTATTTTTCATGCCTAACATTTTGACATAATAAGATGACACAACACATTTCCCCCATCAAGAAACTGGAAACCATCATATTTAGTTTTAATTAGGTATTGTGACAGAAGCAATTGTTATTTTCAACTACAACAAATCTTGGAAACAATTGTTAATCTTGTACAAATATGTGAAAAGTAAAGGTAAAATGGACAAAAATCTACCTTTTAAAATGCAGTAATGAAAACAGCTCAAACATGAAACGTGGAAAATATGATAAAATATGATAGCAACACACAACGGAATCAAGAGCCAACTTACATCTCATTTATAAAACTTTCCTGACTTTATGCACAAAATATTAAGCATAATATAGTCCTGATCAGAATATATTAAGAGAAAGCGGGTTGATTAAAGTTATTCACAGAGTGATTTCCCTGTAACTTTTACATCTCATTTTCCAGAATAGCTAGGGCACAAATATATCGTAGTAACAAAAAAAGAGCTTTTGCTTCTCTTATGACTCAGAACTATACTTTTGCTTCTTTATGTATTAAATTAGGTGCAGTTTACTTGCCACCCTTTTTCTACCATATAAAGAATCATAAAAATTGAATGGGACACTTTCATAAAAATGGGATGAACAGAGACAGGCTTGTTTTCCAGTGTCGTAAACTTTCAATCTTCATAATATGCACTCTACACCTTAGTCTTTGACAAGCTTACACTTCAGACCCACTACAGACTAGTTGCTCTGACATCTGTAGTTATGAAAACCTTTGAAAGGTTAGTGCTGGCCCATCTGAAAATCATCACAGATCTGTTGCTACTCTTGCAGTTTGTCTACCACACAAATAGATCGTAGATGAAGCTATTGTCATGGCACTGCAGTTCATCTTACAACATCTTGAATCCCAAAAGACCTATGCAAGGGTCCTATTTGTAGACTTCAGCTCGGCATTCAGTACCACCATTCCAAAAAAATTTCACTCTAAACTGACTATGCCTGTCCACACTTGTAGGTGGATTATAAGCTTTCTGACAGATAGAAAGCAGCAGATGAAGCTAGGTAAAATCAGACTGAATATCCATTCAATTAGTACAGGGCCCTCCCAGGGCTGTATGATCTCTCCATTACTCTTTTCCATCTATCCCAATTACTGCATCTCTAAGGATTCTTCTGTTAAAGTACTGAAGTTTGCACATATAACAGTTATTGGTCTCATTCGACACAGTGGTGAGTCTGCATCATTCAAGATGGAAAGTTGAACAACAATTGCCCCTGTGCTGCAGTCAGAACAACCTAGAGCTGAAAAACTGTCTGCAATTGAAAGTGGATTTTAAGAGGAGCCCTCCTATTTTACCACCTCTTACTATATTAAACAACACAGCACCAATAGTAGAGATTTTCAAATTTCTTGGTTCTATAATCATCCAGGACTTGAAATGGACACCTAGCATTAAAACCATCATTAAAAAGGCACAACAAAGGATGTTCTTCCTATGTCAATTTAGAAAGTTCAGACTGCCCAAGGAGCTGTTGATACAGTTCTACAGAGGAATTATTGAGTCTGTAATTTGTATTTCTATAACTGTCTGGTTTGGTACAGTAAACAGGACACGTACATACTTCAACAGATAGTTAGGACTGCAGAAAAAAAAACTATTGCAACCAGCCTGCCTTCCATTAAGGACCTATATACTACACAAGCCAGAAAGAGGGCTGAGAAAATATTTACAGACCCCTTCACATCCTGGACATAAACTGTTTCAACTCCTCCTCTCAGGATGCCACTATAGCACATTGCATGCCAAAACAACTAGACAGAGAGACAATTTTTTTCTTCATGCCATCATTCTACTGATTACCTAATTACCACAGTGCTGTCTTAAGTCTATGTCTATTTACCCATGTAGTAAGGTTGTTTTACCATTATCCTTCGCATCTTTTCTACTACCTTTTGCTATTGGTATCCTATGATTGTAATACTTCATTGTTTGTATGTACACTGAGAGCTAATACACAGGAGACAAACTCCTTGTGTGTCCAATCACATTTGGCCAATAAAGCATTCTTAAATATTCTAAACTTGCAGAGGGGAAGATTATATACATCCAGTCACTAATATTCTTCCTTAAAATGCCTCTAGATGTATAAAATTAGCATGCCTTTGTGTAATATTAAAATTCATCTGGTTAACTGAAAAACACATTCTTTTTCTTTCATATAAACCAAACCCTCTTCCTGTGCTGGTATGGTTGCCTCCTCCTCATGTCCCTTGTTATCCCCATCTACAATACTAACTAATCGGTGATTACTATTTGCATGCTATATATTTTTGTTATTCAGGCAAAACCTATTCCTCCTTTGCATATCAGATTTTATTTTACAGTACAGAACATTAACCCCACTATTTCCTTAAACAGCATTTAATTATACATAAAATATAAGAACAGAATTTTTCTCTTCATATAGACTTTTGAATTATCCTTTTCCATATAGAACATTATAACAGTAGCTAAAGATTCTAAGTGAAAAAAAGGGCCTTGAAGGATCTGAATTTTCTTATGTGGATGCCCTTATGTGGATAAAAACCGGATTTTAGTTTAATTTTGCAACTATTTTATGTGGTTTATGCTATCATATTAATTGTGCACTATATTCAATATTTTACAAATACCTCAAGTGATCAATAAGCTAATTCTTAATAAATACTAAAATAATTACATTAGTTATCAATTGATTCATTCCTTTAAACATTGTTTTCTCTGTTTCAACTGTATTGACTGAAAAAGAAAATAACAATGTTTAAAAGAAAAAGATTATGGGCTTTTTTGGGGGGGGGGGGGGGATTCCTCTGGTCCAGAAACCAAAGGCACTATTTTAGCAAACCATTTAAGCATTTCTTAAAGGAAAGATCAGGGGGTCACAACCTGGCTCTTTTCAAACAGTTTCATGTCCTCTAACAAGCATATGTAGTGGACAGAATTTGTTGAAATTGTAACCTGAAACTCATAAAGGGCAGTTTCACATAAGAACAGCTATCCATTAGTGAGATCACCAAGTTATGTTGGACCAGTTACCTCCCTTCAACTTGATATACCTGACTGGGCTATTATTGAGAGGGTGTGCCACTCTGAGCTATGTATATAGCCTTTTGAGAGTCTGCAAAGGTGAGAAACAGAAATGTTAACATTTAATTTTCTAAAACAAATGCATCACAGTTTGGCTATTGTATTTTTTCACATTCTATTAAGCAATGAATGAAAGAGTATTATTATACTGAAAAACAGCATTGTAAGCCCTCATCCATGTATAAAAAAGATAACTTGATTGTCTGACAGGAAAAAAAACACCATAACCTTCTGTGAGCTAAATGTCTATGGAGATTCTCAAGCAACCCAGTCATGATTGTTCCAAAGATACTTTTTCCAAAAGGCAACTGAACTTTTTTCTTTGAAAATGTTTGCTCCTCATCCAATAAGTTTCTTCAGTTCTCTGGAAGAGAAATGAATTAAAAAAAAAACCAAGCAAGTCCAGTTACCTTTTGGAAAAAGCATCTTTGTGTATTGCAGTGGGCTGATTTTTTTTCCTGTAAAATCATTTGAAGTCTTATAGCAACTAGTCCTTGCACATGCAGAACAGTTTCTCTGGGCTGAGATCTGTATCAGAAAAATAAGAAATGTGGTAAGACAAATACAAAACCATTCTTGCTTATTGAATAACAACAGTTCTAATCCTGTTAACATTTATAAGCCAAAACTATAAGCATTATCTACTGAATACAGCCTCAACTTCTTGAATTGAAAGGAGTATGTATATAGGTCAAGTCATTAAGGAACAACAAAATTTACTACACCCTCATTAAGCAACAATCTATATTAAAGTTTCCTCTTGAACTATAAAAAAAGCTGTAAGATCTATCCAAAACCAAAGTTCAATTTTGCTTCCCCCAAGTGATAAATGGTGATATTGTTATGTGCTATAACAATAGAAGATGTATGATATGTGCTGTTGTTATATGATTGTTGTTATATGATGAAAAATATAATATATTGTTATATTATAAAATATAAATAGTTTATATCTTCCAAAGCCAAGACTATGAAATGCTCTAGATTCAAGAGGACAAACCTGCCTACTCAACTGAAGAAATTATTACAATGAAAATAATTCAGAGTAATTTATTTAGTCACTGAATTCTCAACCATTCTGACATTCTGCTATTCCACCTCTTCTGTTTGAAGCAAATACTGAAATATCAAATTAAAACTAAGATTCTTTCCAAATCCCTCAAAAATCTCTCTTTTTAAGATGCAAAATAATATGCTTTTGTGAAACATTAACTTCTTAGTAGTAGCACTTCTCCAGGCACAAAATGCATCCTTTTGCGATTGTAATTGCTACATAAAATACTGCAAAAGTAATGCAGACTACTGCCATTGAACTTATTTACATGCTAATTTTGTATATTATATTCATAGTTTGTGTTTTTACATTAGAGGCAAATCCATACATTTTTTGTTCTGCTGCAATAGCAATAGCACTTAGACTAATATACCACTTCACAGTGCTTTACAGCTCTCTCTAAATGGTTTACAGCAGTGATCCCCAACCTTTTTATGCCACGGCCCAGTACATCAGCTGGCGCGCCGTGGGTCCTCATTTTGCGAAAAGTGCTTCGTGACCGACACTCGAAGGATGGAAGGCTGAGTTAACTTCTTTTGATGAAAAGTGCTTCGGTGAGCTTTCTGGAAAAGCTCAGAATCAAAACATTGCTCTGGGTCCTCATTTCGACCTCGGAAGGATGGAAGGCTGAGTGCGTCAGAATCAATGAGTGAGCAGTGAGTTAGCCTGCAGTACTGCATTCTAACCACTGTGTATCATGGCTCTTATGATTCTGTTCTGCAGCAGCAGAATACATATCTAGACCCTCATGCATTAACTTTCAAGTATGATATTATTATACTTTTTGTTCTTGTTACCTCGGGAAGACTATGATCTGAAAAGGCTGCTAAGAGCAGAACATCTCAAAGATTTTTTTTCTTTTATTAGCACTATTATTAGTGCAATAAAAGTTACTGAAAGCAAAGCAGACATGAAAAACTGACCAGCCCAGGAACTAAACTTTTTAGAGAAATCATATCAGTCCTAAATAAGTGAGTTTTGCACATTCCTATAAATCTATTATAATAAGACAAAACTGAAACAGGATATTAAATTTGAAGAGTATTTGTTTCCCCATACTTGTGATTTTGATGAAAAATATATTGGCATTTTGCATGATTTCTCTTTTCTAAGGGTTTGATTTTTTTAAAAAAAAAGATTTTTTACTATTATAACTTACTAACCATTGTATTAGTAGTTATGAAGTAGGTAATCTGTATAATTTACTGATTCTATTATAGTTTAGCTACTATTGATTGGAGACAGCAAAGAAACAAAGGGTGGCAATGAATATCCTATACCATGTTGCACCTACCAGGAATTCTGGCTTCTCCTCACTAAAAGCCAGACAAGGACATCTAAAATAAACAGTATATTAACATTGTTTTATTAACATTCTTCCTAAATGATTATTAATTTTCACTAGAATATCATCAATTTTTTTAAAAAAAAAATGGCATGTGACTTCTATGGGTTTTAATTATATTATTCTTACCAAACTAACAGACATTAGTTGAGACATTAAGAAACTCATTCATATTTGTTCATTTATCTGTGAAAATTTTGATCAAATTTCAATCCCACTGCATGTACCTGACCTCAGCATCTTCCAATAATAAGAGAGTACCCCCAAATTAATTAAAGTGACTAGGAAAAAGTAATTTTACCTGTAAATTGTTTTCTGTGACTCTGTTCCACCAAACCATATTGATGGGTACTCCTGTTTTACACCTGTCAGTCAAGCAGCCAATAGTGTTCTTTGATTTCCGTGCCTTTGATCCCACAGGAACTATCCTCTCTTCCAGCATCCCCAGTCGATACTTTCTTGGCTATGGAAAAGAAGGAAAAAAACCAGGGCACTCCCAGTATCCCTTAGATAGATATCTTTGGTTTGATTGGTGGAATAGGAAACAATTTGCAAGTAAAATTTCTAAGATGGTTTGCTTCCATATTAACTGCTATGACTTATAAAAGAAAGTTCACAGGGCAAGTATCAGCAAAAACTGTACAACCTGTAACATAATCTAAATATATATCTACTCAATGTAAGACTCATTGAATTCCAAGAAAATATATTCAGGATGTATCATTTGCAAGGCCTAATTTAAAGAAGTGGAGCTTCCTTCTGATAACATTCTTACAAAATAAAATATCATTATTAGCATGCTTTGATTTTCATATACTTTTAACCAGGACAATGATTTTAAAAAAATTATGAAATCCTGAAAGTTTCCAGAATTGAAAACAGGCATTCAAATAAAACATCTTTACATTATGTAACAATTTAAAGACATTTGAAATTTGAAATCCCATGGATAAACTTTTTTAAAAAAATACAAAACTGTCCATTTTGCAAACATAGCTTTCAATCAATTCTAAAAATTCACACGATCTCTTATTATATTGATTTCTGCTAACAGATAACATTCTGGTAAGCAAACACTGGTAAATTTAGAATCATACTTTTAAATATGCATATATAATATCAAATAATGCTTTGGTATTGAATTATAATTCACTGTACAAAAATAATAAAATGTAAGAACTAATCTAAAAGTAAAGTGTCAATCATAAAATTATCATACTTTTAAAAATTAGCCAGGATTAATAAAGCTTGTATTTTCAATGTGTAACATTCAGTTAGCCAATTCCAATCCTAAACTATATAAACATTATTTTACAAAAATGTAGGAAGTAAAGAAATATATTTATAGCATACCTTTCTTTAGAACCAAATCTAGATGTTTGTGAAATAAAATGCAGGTCTTCTGTCGAGTAATGCTAAGGCTTACACAGCATGTAATAACATAAAAGTAACTGAAGATTAAATCATGGGGAGCCTATTCTAAATGAAAAGAAATTGCAAAATGGCATAATACAAAGGGCTGGATGTAATTTCATGGTACCTGCTTAATCTTAATCCTGGCTCTCTAGAATGTAATAGAATAAATTGCTAGTACATATTGCTGGAATAAAAATAAAAAAGAATCATAAAATTAAAATCAATCATAGGGCAAAAATACTAGGGAGAAGGACAGATACAAAGATCTCACTGCTACTAATATAATAAAAAGTAATGGTTTATTAGTTTATTGTATTAGTTTGAGAAGAGATTCAGGTGCATTCCATTCTTAACAGACAAAGGTAAGCTCTCAAACAATTCTCTTGCACAAGTAGACTTGATTAATGATGAAGTTACCTAGAAGCTAAATTCTTGGTACCGGGAAAGATAACTTGAATTTAAAATAAATAAATAGTGAACTTCAAACTGTCTGTATTACCCATCCATATAAATACCCAGAAACATTTATGGCAACAGAAAAATTCCATATTCATCTAAAACCCAGGTGCTTTTTGATCATTCCTCGCTCATTGATGTAATTTCAGAGTAACTACTCATATCTGAAATACAGACAAGCCCTAAATAAATGATGCTTCTTTTTCTTTAAGATTCTTCTGGATAACAAAAGGACCCCGGAGCAACTTCAGTTTATCCACTTCTTTATTGACTTTACTCAATAAGATGTATACATCCATCCTATGATTATTTAGAAAAAATAAATATTTTGGTGTTCAAATTTATTCACGCATAAAGCAAAGGGATTAAAGCCCAAAGGTTTTTCCTTCTAAAAACCCTTCCCTCATTATTGTGTATCTGTCCATGTATATGCAAACAGACTCATATATACAATATGCCTCCAAATGTATTGATGCATAATGCAGTATATCAAACCCTATATGCATTTATTAAATTTGTCTCTGCTATGGCCTTGCAGTCAGTACTGTACTCAGAGGAAAACAAAAGGGATACCATGGCTTTCGTGAATCCAAATGTACAATTTTTACCAGCTAATAGTTGGAAAATAGGCCAGGAATGCATGAATAATTTATGATAAAGAATAAAAGTGGAAAATTTCCAGTTCTCAAAAAAAATGGCAAAAAACAAAGCATTTTTCTATTTTGTACCCCATAACAGTGCATGTTCTATGATTTAAGTAATGATAATTATTTACTTACATTACCCCCATACATTATATATGGCAAAATTTAGTCTTATATTAAAAACTATAAATATATTAAAGAGTACTTAGCAATACCATACTAATCTTATTACAGAAATTAAACATGTTGTGTCATTCTGGGCACACAAGTTAATGTAATTTTTATATCACAGACTTCATTTTAGAATATTGGGAAAAATTTCAGAAAATATATCACCATATTATTTATTGATATTGACTTCCTATTCAACATCTGATACTGGGCAGTGACCAGCAGGTGTTTTTTTTAAAGCCTAATAAAAATTAAAATACTTTATATTAGAGCAGCACTCATACTCACATTATCATTAGCTTATATTTAAGACTTGTCAAATAAATATATAATAACTTTAATTGAAAGAAAAGAGTTTAAATCTGGCTGCTTATATGGGCATAAGTTGCTCCTAACTTAAAGAATATAAATAAAAAATTACCATATTATATGATATAAAATTTCATTTTATTTTATTAATTTGTGAGCCCGTGAATAATACTCTGAATTAAGTATATTCAATTCATCTACAACAATTTATATCACAATGCATGAAAGCATATCAACAATAGCATCTGATTTAAAGGATATGAATTTTAAGTTCAGCAGCATATTTGCTTTCCTATATGTAGAAATTGAAACTATATTCATATTAAATTTATAAATTCAATTTTACTTGTGGAAATATTTGCCTATGCTAAAGCAAACAAAAAATTGTTCTTCAGGATTAGTTTTACTTAAAATATATTCGCAATCAGGCAGTCCTTTATGAAATTTCATTTAATATCATAAAGACAAGGATAGTTTAAAATCCTGTCTTATAACTATCTTATACTATGTTTTTTCTGAAGCTAAAAATGTAGGGAAGTATAAAAATATAACCTTCCCATTTATTCTTCTTTTCAAAATTACATTCTCAACCACTCATTCATCAACTTAAAAAGCAAGGTGTACCTTGAACAAGCAATTCTGTATAGGGAAAAAAACAAAATTGAGTGACATAAATAGCTATTCTTCACTTTTTCAAATCTGCAGTGTTTTTATAAAAAAAAGAATACAATCCATCAGAGCAAGCTAACATGAAAGCATAATTGTCTAGGTTGCTTATCATTAAGTTTTGAGAAAATTATATTAATAACTGTTGAGTTATGTTTGTCTCTTCACAGCCTTCATTTGCCTAAATTATAACTGAAGTTTCAGACTGAACTAGAAATTCAATTTCTGTTAGAATTCAGTAACCCAACTGATGTCCAGATTTATCCATATTTTAGTCATTTGCCAAACAGATTACAGATATGTTAGAGTTGAAAATGGACAAGACACACTGATATTACCTTTAAATATGATAAACACTGGAAAAATTTCAAAATAAACTTGTAGAATAGCTGAATGCTTGTGGTTAACCATACTTTTTTGAGACATCATCTGAAAATTCACATACATGGATTCTATGCTAGTGCAAACATGTATCTATTACAATTAACTTTTATAATAATATTTCCTTCCTTATAATATAGGTGCTAAAGGGTTTGTTGCTTATTTTTGCTGGCTCTTAAAAATATTATCTAAATTATGGAAGGACAGTAATAAAACAGCGATAGGAAAAAGGCAAGGCAACACTCTTATCAAATAATAAATGAAACTTTGAATGATCTGAATATGAAATCCTCATTTTGCTGAGTTTTGGGATTTGTGAAAGAGAGTAGACAAGAAGAAATAATGAGATGAACTATGATTAGCTTGTCAGCAGAATGTTAAAAAGATGCAATAGTACTGTTCTTGTTTTGCCCATTATTTTGTTAATTAATGAAACTAGAAAAACACACACAGTGTGGATCCTATCCAAAGAAGCCCACATTCTGAAATCAGGATATAGACAGGATTTGTTGAGTCTATTGGTAGAAAAAAACTAATATTGAGGATTTAAATATCATTATCATTATGAAGAAATGGAAATACTCTTAAAAAGTCCCTTAATGTAGTTTCCTAACACTGAAGGTCATTTATAATCATGCACTACACAGAAAGTGTAAAACTGCTGTCACGACAACTTTGGCAAGTTGAAATTTTTTTTTATTTAGCCACTCATTATTTTCAACTGTTGTAAACAAGATAGAAGTACGTTAATTCTCCTGAATTTTCAATTCTCAACTTATTACAAGGTTTGAGGACTGTTTGTTCCAAGAGGTAAAAATATTCTTTAAAAGGGTCAAAAGCACACTTATCAGTTTAGAAAAAGCAGTGCCAATTTTAAGTGTTAAAACAGAAGATCCTACATCTGTTGATCTAATTTGACTTCCAAACCTGACAATACATCTGCTCTAGATAAAAACATTATTCCCTGATGTCTGGTCCCATCCCTCTTAACTGTTTATAAGGCGCTAAAACCTATTTTAATTTAGTAGGCATTTAATCCATTGCAAAGATATGAAAGTAGCTATTTAATTTATGACTATGTAAACATTTTAATGGTACATTCTGTTCTTGTATACCAAGCAGAGTTTTTGTAGATTGGAATACTACATAAATACTTTAAAAAAAAAATATAACCAAAAATGCAAAGGATCTGCAAGCCCAAGTACTAAAAGTCAAAGGACCCCAAAATGGGACTAAAATTAAACACAAATTAATGAAAGCAAAGTACACAAGCAGCCTTAGAATTGACAATGAAGATTCTGAAGCAGTGGATAGCTTCAGCAGTGGATATAAACAACAAAAGAACAAGCAATCAAGAAATATGCCACAGGCTAGCACTTGGTAGAGCAACCATAAAAACCTTGGAAAAAATATTCAAGTGCCATTATTATGTCTATATCTACAAAGATCAGAACCGTACAAGCCATGCTATTCCCTGTGGCGCTCTGTGGAAGCAAAAATCAGGTTTTAAAGAAGCACGATAGGAAAAATATTGATGTCTTTATACTTTGGTATTGAAGAAAAGAAGGACTAGGGATGACATGCTGGCAGGCTTCCAATATTTAAGGGGCTGCCACAAAAAAGAGAGGGTCAACCTATTTTACAAAGCACCTGAAGGCAGGGTAAGAGATAACAGATGGAAATGTATCAAGAAGAGATCCAATCTAGTACTAAGGGGAAATTTCCTGACAGTGAAAATAATTAATCGGTGGAACGGTTGTCTCCAAAGGCCGTGGGTGCTCAAACACTAGAGGTTTTTAAGAAGAGATTAGACAGCCATTTGTCTGAATGGTATAGGGACTCTTATTTGAACAGGTAGTTGGACTAGAAAACCTCCAAGGTCCATTCCAACTCTATTATTCTGAATACCATGGATAAGCGAAGAAAACAATCCAATGGAAACAAATCAACCCATAATTTTGACTTGAAGCACAAATAACCAGGCTCAAATTATCCTGCTTTGACACATTATGTTAGGACTCAACTCTCTGGAAAAAAAACAAAACTGGGAAAGGTGGAAGGAAAAGAGGATGATTACCAGCAGTAAGGTAGATGAACTCATTTCAATGAATGCACTGTTGGGATACTTGAAAAAATAGGTTAAGAATAGATCGCTATGGAGAATAAATCGTCATGATGAGACAGTTTGGTCTAACAGTAAGATACCTGAGTTCTAGTCCCACCTTACACATGAAAAGCCAATTGGATGATTTTGGGCCAGGTATTCTCTCTCAGCCCAACTTACTTCCCAAAGCTGTTGTGGGGAAAATAGGAGATGGGTATTAGGAATATTTGTCACTTTGAGTTAGTTATAATAATAATAAAAGTGGAATAAAAAAGTTCAACAGAGTCGCTGGGAATCGAAAGCTATTTGACACTACAAAATTGATTTTTTTAAAAAGTAAATAATGACAGTAATCACTCCAGGGAAACACGTAAGAGACATTTTGTCCCAAGTAATGTTAAAAATTCAATAATTCAGGTAGCTGGAAGAACATTCAGGGACATTTAACTTCCTAATAATTCTGATAGTTAATTAAAGAGATAACCTACTGGGATACCAAACCAAGTTTCCTTAAGATAGCAGCTCTTGCTCTTTGCTCTTCAGCAGGTAAGCTTGCCCAATCTGATATAAATCAGCACACACTGGGAAAGTAGATGTTACTCTGAATGAAGCCAGTAGAATTATTACTGGATGCCTTAAACTTATCTTTCTAGATAAAATCTATCACCTAGTCCGCATTGCCCTGTCTGCTGCTTGCAGAGAAGCAGCAGCATACAGAGAGAGGCTTAAATCATCTATATTTAGACAACGCTCTATGGCCTACAACCAGCTCATCAGAAATTAAAATCTAGGAAAAGCTTCCTTGGGTCAATGGAAGACTTCAAACAATTTGAAAGCAGAGTGGACTATGGAAAGCTACAAAGAACCAACACTGGATAGGACCAACAGAGGAGCTGTCTGGAGAAAGCTGGAAAGTATGGAAATTGCTGAATAGACTGTGCATGGGTTCAACAAGATCCAGAGACACTCTGAATAAGTTTGCTTTAGATTAAAACGTAACAATTGCTTAACTGAAATACTTGTTTAATGCTAGCCACCGATAATATTACAGTATTAAAATTCATACTGAATGTTTGCAAGAGATGGAACATAAAGTGAAGAAAACTTGTTTAATTAAATAATTGAATAATTGTATTATAATGTAAAGTTCACAAATGTGCTTAATATGCTACTATTAATAATAATTAATATTTAAATGCTATTCATATACGTCATTTTTATTATTTGGATACAGAAATTATAATGTTTGTGATACTTACTTTTCTTCTTTGAGATAAGCTGAGGGCAGCAAAATCATTAAACAAGGATGAATTAGGTGAAGTAAGAGGATCTGCAAAACAAATTTTATAAAAAAAACAAAAACCAGAGATTTTATTTATTTACATTCCACCTTTATTTTACAAATAACTCAAGACAACAAACATAGCCAACACATCTTTTTCTTCCCATTTACCCTACAATAACAACACTGAGGTGAGTTGAGCTGAGCTGGCTTTCATGGCTAAGGAGGAACTTGAATACACAGTCTCTGCATTCTAGTCTGGTGCCTTAACCACTAGACCAAATTGGCTTTTATCTTTCAGGAGATGTACAAAATGAATTTATTTCAATATTAAAATTTTGCAAAAAGAACTAAATAAACTTCAAACAGCAAGTTTATTCACACCTAAAGACTTTCCTCTTTAGTTTTGAGCTTTATATAACATTTTTATATCTTCACAATAAAAAATTATCTTTTTAAGACCCAGTAATCCCTTAATTCACAGTAACGTGTGATAAACCTTTTAACCAGGGAAGGGATCCGACCGGTATAACTACCGGTTCTGTCGATCTGCGTTGCGTGAGTCGCTCGAGTGCAGCTTACGACAGCTCGAGTGCAATTTACGACAGCTGAGCAGCGCTGCATGCAAGTGCGCAGCGGTTGGAAAAGCCCTTTTTTCCTGCTTTTTCAACCGCAGCTGTGTCGTGCAAAGCAGCTGCGGTTGAAAACGCAGGAAATAAAGGTCAGGTAAGAGCCCGGGCGGGTGGGTGGGCCAAAACAGCAGCAAACATAGAACCGGTTCTATGTATGCTCTCTCTGTTTGCTGCTCTTCAGAGCAACCGGTTCTATAGAAGTGGATAGAACCGGTAGAATGCCACCCCTGCTTTTAACACACACATACACATCTATCTATCTAATCATCTATCTATCTATCTATCTATCTATCTATCTATCTATCTATCTATCTATCTAATCTATCTATCTAATCTATCTATCTAATCTATCTATCTATCTATCTATCTCACACTAAATTGGATTTTCACAAAGGTGCTTTATTGAGTAAGTTAGATTTGGCTAAAGTCACCAGAGCTCTCTAACTCACAAATCAAGGACAGACAAATGGAAACTAGGATTGCATGTATTGAATAGAATTGGAGGAGGGTTGTTTCACCTCTAAAACTCCTTCTCACAATTGTGAATATAAATAGAGTAATTTCCTTACATTTTGAGTCTGGAACCAGCTCAAAAAACAGAGTTTTATATTTGAAAAATCCTAACTTCTCTTTTTTTTTTCAAAATCCATAAATCATATCAGCAGAATGGATGGTGGCCCCCATCCATTCTGAATTATTATCTCACTTACTATGGTTCTTGCTGTTCCAAATAATGAATATTTCACAATATAATCATAGTAATATGGCATACTCTTGTCATAATTTATGGTGATTATTAAATTACAAAACGTAACTTCTTCACACAACAAGCTAAGTAAGCTCAAACAAACTACATGTTACTAGTTTATGCAGAATTTTAAGAACTGGCTACTATTGGAAAATTGTTTTTTCAATTCCTTCCTTTCTTCTCATTGTATCACTCACAAACTTTTTGAAATTAAGCAGTGTATATATTGCAGGGAAAAAAATAAAGGCTTGGGGGGGGTATTTATTTTTAAGTACAGCAGAACTAAATGATAATGAAAATAAACCTAGAAATAAAACAAGATTTTTTTCCAGCAAAATTAGATAGGGCTCTAATTAAATATGTGATTATTAATAGAAAAATAAATTATTGCTAAACAAATATTCTAAAGGTGTAAGTTTCCACTCTCCCAAGTAAGACTAGTTCACTAATTCCTTCTTAATTTACCTGAGTATTTTTGACTACAATAAACTCATAACTATTTCATTTAATTTAGTTATTTTTAAAAAGACATAACTTTTGTAAACCTCCCATTAAGCACAATAGGCTCAAAAATTTCTGGGTGATGAAATTCTTTGTTGTGTTAAATTCCTTTTAAATATATGTTGGCAAATTACTAAAGATTGCAAGTAAAATATTATATGAATAATAGCTTCTTGGATGATAGTCAAGGAATTGTAAATAAAATGGTAAATTGGTGAAAATGTTCAATTATTCTTCTAGAAATTTGTTTTTACAAAATTCAGAAATATTGCTCAGTCTTTGGTAGTTTATTTGGCTGATAGCTTTTAGTTTAGCTGATAGTTTCTAAAGAACTACAGCAACTTTTGGACCTTAATTTAACTCCTATTATTAGCTACGTTTATAGATGACTGCTTTGAAGGATTTTAGATAAAACTAATTATATCCAAAATATAGCTCTTTATAATGTACAGAAGATAAGGAATGTTCATGACATAAAGCTTCCCTTCTAAATTATTTAAATCACCAAAATACAATTATGTACACTAAGAAAATTAAATTATACATCCTTAAGTGTAGTATACACTGCTGTCTGTTTTAGCATCATTTGAAGAATGTAGATATAGCAATTTCCCTAACCAAACCCATATTCTCGGGTGCAATAAAAGTGGCAATGAATCCCAGTTCATGTTTTCATCTAAAATATTTCATCTTTCATCCCAAAATCTTAAAATGCTTAATTTAATTTAAATTGCAGATCGGCAATGTAAAAAAAACAAAACTCAAAACATCAGTTCAAGTTAATCCTAAAACAATTTGTAATAAAGTTATACGAAATGTATGTATTATTTAAATAATGAGGTTCTAAACCATATGTATTTTTTCTATAAAATAGCTTTAACATAATTTTAAAGTTTTCTTACCATGGCCTGCATATGGCTTGGCACTGTCATTAAGAAGGCTAGGTGAACTGCTGCTATTTGTCATCCTCTGCAGAAAATGAAAAATAGAATTGTATAGTGAATTAAGGTATTATGATTATTTGCCTCCAGATGTCTATAACTCAAAACGGATTAACATGGATTAACGCTCATAGAATCATAGAGTCAGAAGGGATCTTAGAAGTCATCTAGTCCAAAATCTGATCGATGTAGGATTCTTCGCAGTATTTCTGACAGTTAATCATCCAGCCTGATTGAAAATCTCTTGTGAAGAACTTACAATTTCACACAGCAGCTTTTCTACTTTCTGACAGATCAAACTGTCAGAAAGTACTTCCTGTCTCACTTAAACCCATTTTGTTGCGGTTTTAACCCCAGAAGAAACACCATTAATTCACTTTACATCTTCAGAGTCTCCGAAGGCACTGCACTTTAACATCTTTCCCGAACATCATCTGGGAATAATTATTGTAGGTAAACTATTCCAAAAAGGAAAACCATAGCAGAGCCCTTGCCTGATTGATTATCCACCTTCTCTGCTATAACCTCTGCTGGGCAAATTTTAGATAGAGTATATGGTCTTGAAGACATACAACCCCTAAGCATTCAAATGTACCCAGCAGCAAATTGACAATCAATGTAGCTCCCACAACAGTAAGTCTTGACTTATCTCGCCCCTGATCATTTTGCATCAATTGAACTCTTGAATCATGTTCAGGAGCTCCTCAAGAGAAAAGTGAATTAAACTAGTTGAACTGTGAAGTCATAAAGACATGAATGATTCTTGCTGATGCCTCTCATTACCAAAGAGTTTTTTTAACAATACACCAAATTTAAGTGATTACATTTTTTTTTAAAGTTCATCTTAGTTTCTTAAACTGTGGTCTACAAACTTTGTGTGAGTTTTTTTTAGAAACTGTAAATTTCTGGATGGACTGAAAGCCAGGAGTATAAAAATAGTATGTGCACAGCTCTAAAGAAAAACTTATTGCTTGCAGGAAGCGGTATGAAAAGGGAGGAGAGGGGCGCATCCAGGTAGGGATAACTTCACAGAGCTGGAAAGAACATCCAGTACCAAGGTGGCCACTTTGGGAAGCTGGTGGAGAGAAAAAACATGTTCCCTCAGCTACTTTCATTGTCATTAATACTGCTATTCATGGAGAATCCACACAAATTAGTTATATCAGGCAATCAGGGCATCTGAGAGCCCCTACAATAGAAAACGCAGTGGCTCAGTGGCTAAGACACTGAGCTTGTTGATCAGAAAGAGAAAGGTCGGCAGTTTGGCAGTTCGAATCCCTAACGCTGCATAACAGAGTGATCTCCCATTACTTGTTCCAGCTTCTGCCAACCTAGCAGTTCGAAAGCATGTAAAAATGCAAGTAGAAAAATAGGGACCACTTTGGTGGGAAGGTAACTGCGTTCTGTGTGCCTTTGGTGTTTAGTCATGCCGGCCACGTGACCACGGAGATATCCTTGGACAGCACTTTGTAACAGAGATGAGCCGGAAACAACTAGCACATATATGCGAGGGGAACCTTTACCTTTATTAAACAATTGAGGAAGAATTTAATAGCTAATTAAACTTTCTAACATTCAAAGCAGAGTATTCAGAAACTTTAGCTAGCTAAAAAAGAGTATGTATGTACTTCAATTTCAGTAACAATATTATAAAGATTATTAAAATTCTTTACTGGAAAAAATGTAGCAATTATACATACTGGAACATATTCACTTTAGGACAGTATTACAAACCTAATTTAGATATAAAACTTCAAGTTTCACTCATGATGACTCCACAGACATGTCCACATTTACATAGAACAGAAGTACTTTGCCACCTACTTCTTTCAGAGTTTTTTTTTTTAACTTCTCAATCTAACCAATAGCATAATACATCCTGGAAGCTTCCCACTCAGGTACTAACAATGTCCCAAGCCCACAGAGCATTTGACTCAGACAGGAGGAAGCTTTGTGTCATCTAATATTTTAATGCAGTCCAAATTGCTAGTCAACACTTTATGTTAGCAAATTCTGCAGTTTAAGTTATCTATAATTCAATTTTATTGAAGTAGAATCTTTTATTGAAGTAGATTATATGGATAGTGGGAATCCATGCCACTTTCTTCATACTGTGCACAGGTATATGAAACTGTGTTGTAGCTTCTCCTAAGATTAAAGCTTCCAAATATTATAATTTCTTATCATAAGGGAATGAATGGCAAGTCAAGCTCATGACTTTAAGTGATAAAAATTAAGTAATAATGTGGATGCTCTTTCATGGAGCCTGGGTGGGAATAACAGGCTTCAGCTGAATCCTAGTAAGACAGAGTGATGTGGGTAGGCGGGCTGTCTGTATCTTGGGGTTTGTCACCTTTGGTCATGGATAGGGTCGCAATGCCCCTGACAGACCTGATGCACAATCTGTGGGACCTCCTAGACTCACAACTCCTGCTTGAGCAGCTGGTGGCAGTCATGACTAAGAGGGCCTTTGCCCAACTCCTTTCCTAGATCGGTAAGCCATTCTCTCGGGTCACACATATCATGATCGTCTCCTGTACTGACTTACTGCAGTGCACTCCACATGGGACCACCCTTGAAGAGTATTCAAAAACTCCAATTGGTGCAGAATGTGGCTGCAGGAGCAAATTTTGGGAGGACTAAGGATGGCGCATGAAACAGCTTTGCTGTTTGAGCTGCATTGGGTGCCAGTTTGCTTCCAGTTCCAATTCAAGGTATTAGCTTTAAAGGCTTAAATGGCATGGCCACAGGTTACCTGAGGAACTGTCTTACCTCCATTGCTTCAACCCATCCCATCCGGTCAGGCAGGGAAAGTATGTTAAAGACCTGGTTGGTTAAAGAATTCTGACTGGCGGAATTCTTGAGAAAGAGAGTCTTCTCTGCCACTTACCACACCCTGTGAAATGTCTCCCCCCAGAGGTGAAGCAGGTGAACCCTCCTCTCTTGGCCAGAATGTTAAGACCTGGCTCTGTCAATTTGTGTGAGCCTTGAAGAGCACGTAATAATCACTTTGACAGCAATCCTGCTACCATTTAGTTTTTAATTTATTTTATCTTTAGTTTTACTTAGTTCCCATTTTACTGAACTTGGTATCCCATTGTGTTTTTATTTTTATCTGCAAACCTCTCAAGAGTCACTCAAAGAGTGAAGTAAGCAGTATCTAAATTTATTAATAAATAAAAATATTATTTACTCATTTAAGAAAAAGAGAAATTCAGACACCAGAAACAATATGAATAATAAATATATGCGTTCAATAAATATATGAGCACTACAATTTTGCTATAGCGTCTTACAAGTCACAATGGAATGTTTCAATTTCACACCAGCATTAACAAAACATTGGCAGTGCTTATTACATTTGTCTTTCCAATAAAATATAAGAACCAAAATGATACTAAAGCATCTTGTTTTCCGTTAGCGTACTTTCTAAAATAGGTTGCCACCTGCCATAATTATGATGACTTGTTCAATCAATAAATATTCCAACTTTCCTAGATCTATATATTTTCTGCATGTCTGTATGCATTTTGGTTTGCTATGTTGTATAATATTTTGGCTCTTTTCTTTGTAAGAAAAAGCAGTTTTGATCTCCTTTTACTCATATATGCTTTAAAACACTGAGAAAATCAGTAGAAGAATCCAGTCAGCAATCTGAACAAGAATTCTATTGATTTAGAGAGAGATGTTGTTCTAATAGAAAAACAATATTCAAAATGAATGTTATAGGTAGTTCTTGAGTTACGATAATTTGTTCAGATATCTTTCAAAGTTGTGATGATGCTGAACAAGGGACTTAATGACTGGTCTTTGAAGTTCTGACTGTTCCAATATCTCTGTGATCACTGGTCATGTGAACAAAATTCAGGTGCCTAGCAATCACTCCACACAATCAGTTGCAACAGGATTGCCATTTGCACCCTATCCTGCCCGCTTTTCCCAAGCAAAGTCAATGAGAAGCAGTCAAAGAAGATTGCAAGTCACTATGGTAAGTCTCCGTCTAACTGTCTATCTTGTTGCATGCACCATGGCCTTCTTCCCCCATTTGCTCACACACATCCATTGCCCTCCTTCCAGGGGTGGTATTCAGCAAGTTCTGACCAGTTTTGGAGAACCGGTAGCGGAAATTTTGAATAGTTCAGAGAACCAGCAAATACCACCTCTGACTGACCCTGCCTCCATCTCTCTGCCTCCCGAGTCCCAGCTGATCGGCTGGGTCTTCTTTTGTTGCCCTGCACAGGAGAACGGAGCTGGAAAGCAGGGTAGTGGGGTGGGGTGGGGAGGAAATGGGATGTTGCAGTTTCCTTCCCCTGGAGTGGGGTGGGAATGGAGATTTTACAGTATCCTTCCCCTGCCATGCTCACCACACCATGGCCGCCATGCCACACCATGCCACGCCACACCCACCAAGCCATGCCCACAGAACCGTTAGTAAAAAAAATTGAATCCCACCATTGCCTCCTTCCCTGGCCTGCCTGCCCTTGCACATACATACCTCACTTTCCGTTACCTTCCTACAATCACAGGCATGCAATCCAACACACTGTATCCTCTTTCCATGGCCTCCTTGTAATTGCACACATCCTTCACAATATTCCTCTGGTCTCCCTGTACTTGGACATACATACGCTTGCACCCAGACATGCACACAGTTTTGACCTAAGCTTCCTCAACAGCACGAAGCTGACTCCTCATCCTGATAAACCCCTTTTATTTAGTTTACAGTGAATTCCTCTCCAGCAAAGTCCCGGCCAACAGTCTTTCAAGATATTTCACAATTACAGACCTTTGTCAGGCTTGGAAATTTGCCAGGACGATATCTTTCAGATGCCACAGTGAAACTGACAATACTTAGCAAGAATGCAGGAACAGATCTTCACCCAAATGAACTGTCTACTGCAAAATCCCACTCCTCTTTCGCTCCTCTTTGCGAGGGGCCATTCACTGTCATCCGCCTGTGGCTTTACTACCAAGTCGACCCTTGTTTCTTAACTGTTCCCTTCTTCTGGCAGCTCTGCACATGCACACACTGGGAACAGGTTCCAGCTGTTCTTCTGCCTCACTGAAGTCCAACTCCGAAGACAGCTGACAACTGTCAGACGGCCTTGGCCCCATCTCTGCCTCCGACGCAGAGCACTCGTCAGAGCCTTTCCCCAAACTCCAGGACTAGCCCATGTTCCTCCCCAACCTCCTCACTGTTCGAATCTTCTGCCAGCTCCACTGGCCGCTGGCGGGCCACAACACACACATCCTGAACCGTTCTTCCTTGGCCTCCCTGTGATCACACACATGTACTCCCATTGTCTTTCTTCAGCATCCCCGCAACTACACACATACCCTGCACCCTCTTTCCACAGCCTTCCTGCAATCCCACCTAGCCCATAGCCTCTCTCCTTGGCCTCCCTGCAATCATATGCACCATGCACCATCTTTCCTCAACTCCATGCACTCGGACACATGCACGTATCCCCAGGTCCTCTTTCCACAACTTCCCTGAATTTGCACACATGCCCCCATCTTTTTTTCTGAGCATCTCAATCACACATATCCCTGCAAGTGCTTTTCCATGGTCTTCTTGTACATGCCCAGGCCTCTTTTTTTGATGTCCAAATAAAACCAAGAGAATGCCCTAGAATATATTCTCTTATTGGATCTACAAAATGAATATGATAAAGCCTTGAAGAAATCTGTGCAATTGGATAAATTTCAGAGAAATCAAGTTCTACAACAATATTTGAGTGAATTAAAGATTAAGACTGGTAAAAGTAAGAGAAGGAACACAAAGTTGGTTTATCTGATCAAAGTTAAAATACTTTTTTTCAATATTCTGGCAACCATTTATGGATTTTTGCTGATATCAGGATTGAAAAATTGAGATTTTTATGGATTTGCTCAGATATAAGGGTGGATTATGAGATGAAAATACACTGCTCAAAAAAATAAAGGGAACACAAAAATAAGACATCCTAGATCTGAATGAATGAAATATTCTTATTAACTACTTTGTTCATTACATAGTTGAATGTGCTGACAACAAAATCACACAAAAATTATCAGTGGAAATAAAATTTAGCAACTCATGGAGGTCTGGATTTGGAGTTACACTCAAAATTAAAGTGGAAAAAAACACTACAGGTTGATCCAACTTTGATGTAATGTCCTTAAAACAAGTCAAAATGAGGCTCAGTAGTGTGTGTGGCCTCCACGTGCCTGTATGACCTCCCTACAATGCCTGGGCATGCTCCTAATGAGGTGGTGGATGGTCTCCTGAGGCATCTCCTCCCACACCTGGACTAAAGCATCCAACTCCTGGACAGTCTGTAGTGCAATGTGGCATTAGTGGATGGAGAGAGACATGATGTCCCAGATGTGCTCAATTGGATTCAGGTCTGGGGAACGGGCAGACCAGTCCATAGCATCAATGCCTTCGTCTTGCAGGAACTGCTGACACACTCCAACCACATGAGGTCTAGCATTGTCTTGCATTAGGAGGAACCAGGGCCAATCGCACCAGCATATGGTCTCACAAGGGGTCTGAGGACCTCATCTTGGTACCTAATGGCAGTCAGGCTACCTCTGGAGAGCACATGGAGGGCTGTGCGGCCCCCTAAAGAAATGCCACCCCACACCATTACTGACCCACTGCCAAACCGGTCATGCTAGAAGATATTGCAGGCAGCAGAACGTTCTCCACGGCATCTCCAGACCCTGTCACATCTGTCACGTGCTCAATGTGAACCTGCTTTCATCTGTGAAGAGCACAGGGCGCCAGTGGCGAATTTGTCAATCTTTGTGTTCTCTGGCAAATGCCAAACGTCCTTGCACGGTGTTGGGCTGTAAGCACAACCCCCACCTGTGGACGTCGGGCCCTCATACCACCCTCACAGAGTCTGTTTCTGACTGTTTGAGCAGCCACATGCACATTTGTGGCCCGCTGGAGGTCATTTTGCAGGGCTCTGGCAGTGCTCCTCCTGTCCCTCCTTGCACAAAGGCGGAGGTAGCGGTCCTGATGCTGGGTTGTTGCCCTCCTATGGCCTCCTCCACGTCTCCTGATGTACTGGCCTGTCTCCTGGTAGCGCCTCCATGCTCTGGACACTACGCTCACAGACATGGCAAACCTTCTTGTCACAGCTCGCATTGATGTGCCATCCTGGATGAGCTGCACTACCTGAGTCACTTGTGTGGGTTGTAGACTCCGTCTCATGGTACCACTAGAGTGAAAGCACCACCAGCATTCAGAAGTGACCAAACCATCAGCCAGAAAGCATAGGAACTGAGAAGTGGTCTGTGGTCACCACCTGCAGAACCACTCCTTTATTGGGGATGTCTTGCTCACTGCCTATGCTTTCCACCTGTTGTCTATTCCATTTGCACAACAGCATGTGAAATTGATTGTCAATCAGTGTTGCTGCCTAAGTGGACAGTTTGATTTCACAGAAGTGTGATTGACTTGGAGTTCCATTGTGTTGTTTAAGTGTTCCCTTTATTTTTTTGAGCAGTGTATATCTGTTTATAGGAGGTAAAGAGTTATTAAATTTGTTTATACTTGTAATGATGAAGGTTGGAAGAAAATATATATTTTTATTACATTCTTTTCTTTTTCTTTTCTTCCTTTTCTCCTATTTTAGTTTGTATTAGTTTTTACCACTGTAATTAAAATTCTGGATAAAAAGTCTATTTAAAAAAAAACCATTGGTCTGGATGAATTCTTATGTGTCTTACTATGAGGGTATCCAGCACATAATACAATGTGATCAAATGGGTAATAAAAACAAAGAACAAACAATAGAAAATGTTAAAACTAAAAACAATGCCAATATTTTTAAATGGCTTGGCTTGGTCTAAGGATCAGATTATCACTGCAAGGACACTTTTCTTGGCAAGTGCTTACAATTTATTATGTTTACTTTGTTCTTCTGGTCTGTTATACCTTTTATGTTTTTTGCATATATTAGTTCCTAGCTGTAAGCTGCCTAGAGTATGTGGGAGTAAGATATTCTATTAAATAAGTAACTTTTATATAATAGTACTCAGAAAAGAACATTTCCAAAAATGTCAATGGACTTCTCAATAGACAGGCAGGTTGCTAAATGAAAAGATTTTCTTCCAGGAGTATCACCAACTTATGCTAATGAAAATTCTAACAACCAAATTTTGTGCTAACCAAAGATGTTATATAATTTCCAAAAAAGTTCACTGCCAAGAGGATTCTAGATTACAATAGTTATAGTATTCTTATAGGTATATCAACTAAATTCAAACAAGCAACATCTTTCTCACATTATCCTAAACGTGTTGGTAAAATATATATTTTCTTCAAAAGAGTTCTATTTGTATCATTGAAGTAGAGTTTCCTATCTACATTAGAATTCATTTATTACTTCCATAGAAAAATTGCAGAAATAACTTTAACAAACCACAGTAGACACTCTATCAAATGACTCATTACCTGCATCATAGGATACTTTGATTCTGCAGGACTTCCAAACCCATTGACTCCAACAAAACTGGTGCTGAAATAGGAGTCTGTAAGACTAGCTTCGGCCAGGGCACTCCCATCTATACCCGGAACTAGAGATAAAAGGAGAAAAAATGTTTTAAAGGCTATCAGTTTTACAGATCTTTTCCTCCAACAGCATACAAATTTACATTCCAACATCTATCTAAATACAGAGGGAGAAATTAAAAAGGCCATATACCAAAAAGTTATATATTTTCATCACAATAACAGGGCTCTGATTTATAGTCAGTGGAGAGAACCAGAAAATGGAAATGGAATATAACTGATAATATCATAAAGTATAAAAAACAAAGTGTAAACAGAAATGTAGTTAACTGAAAACATTAGCATCTTTCACACACTTCCTCTCTAACAGTAAAGAATCAGTAGTTCTTTAACAAGCAAAAGCAATTTGCTCCAACATCCAAATTACAAGTCTTTGTTTAATTATCAATTGAACTTAAGTAGATGGGGTCTACTTAATTCAAGAGGGAGCACAAAGAACAGTATAAAATTGGCACCCAAAAGAAATGAGAAGAAACTGTTCAATGTAATATCAGATTTAAAAGATTCTTAAATGCTTTCAAGATTGCTAGTTGAAATGCACATTTCATAATCTATTGAAGACAAGTATTTCTTCCTATTACAGGTAGTCCTTGAGTCACAACCATAATTGAGCTCAAAATTTCTGTTGTTAAGCGAGACAGTTGTTAAGTGAGTTTTGCTCTATTTTTCTTGCCACAGTTGTTAAGTGGATCACTGCAGTTGTCAAGTTAGTAACATGGTTAAGTGAATCTGGCCTCCTCATTGATTTTGCTTGTCAGGTCACAAAGGTGATCATATGACCTTGGGACAGTGCAACCATCATAAATATGAATCAGTTGTCATGTGACCATGGAGATGCTGTGATGGTTGCAAGTCTGAAATATGGCCATATGCCATTCTTTAGGTCACTAAACAAACCATTGTAAGTTGAGAATTACTTTATTATCATTACTAAGAGATAGTTAAGTAAAAACAACATGTAGTTGATAGCACGAAGGCAGCAATCATTCCCCGAAAACTCATGCTTTCAAAACCACTGGCTATCTCTGGTAAAAAAAAGACACTGTAGTGCTTCTCTGACAAATGGAGAGTAAGGGAAGAAACGAGACCTATTGAATATTGTAGTGCAGGGATCCCCAACCTTTCGACGCCGCGCCCGGTTCTGACATCAGCTGGCGCCGCGCCCGGTACTTAGCGTCCAACTGGGCGCCGCCATCTTTTATGACGAAAAGGCGCTTCCGGTGACGCCACGAAAGCGCAGCCATTATAAAAGATGGCGGCGCCAGCGCTTCTGGTGAGCTTTTCGGCAGAAATGGCTTTCTACCCGGAAAAGCTCACTCGAGCGCTGGCGCCGCCATCTTTTTATGACGAACAGCGCCCGTGAGCTTTCTACCCGGAAAAGCTCACCAGAAGCGCTTTACCAAAAAGATGGCGGCGCCCAGCAACCAGCGGCCCGGAAGGCTTGTTCCTCGGTTCGGTGCACGTCCGCTGGACCGGGCGGTTGGGGACCCTGTTGTAGTGGATGCAGTAACCTGCACCCACCTCTATGTCCACAGATGAACTGCCCCACAGCATGCCTTGTTCAAACATTAAGGACTACCATATTGTAGCCTAAAGACTAGACGGTGATTCAATTATGTACAGGTCTGAAGGCAAATGCTGTCTACTAACGAGAGCAAGAGACTGGGATTCAGACTAAGAGTGGCAGACTTCACAACTCTGTTATTAGCTCTGTGTCCCAGCAATAATGTGAATTTTAGAAGTAGATTTCCTGATTAGACCTCTGACAACCCTTCTGATTAAAAAAAAAAAGCTGAAAATAGAGCAAAATTGGCATTGGAAGTATAGGCAGAAGAGTCAGGATGTTTTATTTCTATCCGGTGCTACTTTGCACAGTTGGATTTGCTTAAAATAAGGGGGGGGGGGGAAGGACCAATAAAGTCTCCTTCAAATCAAACTCAACTCCTGTTAACTTACGTAATGTTACATATTTTCTTGGCAACAATTCTTAGGTAACTTGTTTCTTTTAGGATTTCTTTTAACTTTGCAGCCTAGTCTACAGCCCTGTGATTTCTTGCTGGTTTCTCAATTGGTGTTTAAGCAGTTCTGAGCCTACAAAACTGTTTTCAAGACCAGACAAGATTAACTAGATGCTGCCATCCTCACTAATTAAAAGTTATATTCAAGTAGACACACGGGATCTTCAAATCCAGGTGATAATGGGCTGGTGGGTGGGGACAGTAAAGGTAAAAGTTTCCCTGTGCAGTTGTGTCCGACTGGCGCATGTCCAACAATGAAATGATAATATAAGCCCAAAATCTAGTTTCAGTTTCATATGTAAAGAATTATAGAGAAAAGTATCGCAGGCAATACAAGAAGGCCCATTAGTGGTATATTTATTTTCCAAACTATATAGATTTTATTAACAGTTTTGAATGTTTCGTTAATTATACATACTTTTCACATTTGTTTCGATTAAAGAGCAAAATTATTCTACCTGATGAAAGTATACTGGGTTGTGTTTAGTTTTTAGCATGTTAGGAGCTCAAGTTACATTGATTCAAAAGCATTTCTCCTTTCAAGGATGATTTTTTTTTAATGTAAAAGTTAAAGGAAAAGAATACATATTTTAAGTTTTAAAAGCAAAATTATACAAGTTAATTTTGTATTATATATAAATTATGGTTACACCTTAGATTATAATCTTTGATACCCTTGACAGAAAAGACACAAAAACTGAGACTGAATTCCAAAAACTGCTGAATAAAACTAATTATGGTTTAATTTGCATTTAATAGAACTAAACGTAGCTAATATACACTTATACTTTTGATATTCTTCCTGCTTGAAAATCTTAATTCAGCAGAAACTCTTATTACAGAGTATGCTCTTGAATGTAAGAACGTAAAAAATTTGGGAGGAAAAAAAGGAAATATTCATAGTTTAGCCCAGGTGTCAATAAATGGCAGAAGACATTCACTGTATTTCAATAAAAGTAAATGTATATGCCTCACTTCTGTTTAAACTACTGTGCAACTTGAAGAAAGAAGCAGGAGAGAGATTCAGCCAGGTTTCTTCTTTCACCTTTTAAACACAGATTTGATAAACAGACTAGCTGAGAGATAGTATGTGCAACTCAAAGTGCTGGATATCATTCTTCAAAGCTTTGCATGGCACAGTGCCAGCCGACTTATAGGACAGCCTATCTCTCTGCTGTTTCACCAGGTGCAGCAGGACGAATGTAATCCAGATCCCTGTACTGAAAACTCTATTACAGAATCAAGGAGGGATCCTCCTTCTGTGGGCACATCTGCCGTAAGGAATACCCCTCCCTCAAGATTGAGGCCTTCCTGTCCTTTCAGAAGGCTGTGGAGACCTGGCTTTTCTCCCAACTGCTGTATTGGGATTCTATTATGAGGTCAACATAGGTGTTGTTTGTGTGGTTAGCATTGACCATTGCATTATGATTACTTTAATTCTGGTTTCTGCTTGATTTATAGAGGTTTTATTATATTGGTTTTGCTGTTCCCCACCCAGAATTCATATGCAAGATGAACAGCCCTACTTCCTAAAATAAATAAGACCACAAATCCTTCACAGCCATTGGCTATCGATGTCATTTACTGCTGAATTAATCTTTCTTTCCTGTGATAACTGAATTCCGTACAATTCTGTAAATTCCAAAGCTATTTAGAAATTTGTAAATCTACATGGCTTTGCAACAAGCTTCACTAGCTGAAATGTGCATGGCCCTCATGGAGGTCAACACTGCAGCAGCTTGTCTTCTGCCAGTGCAATTGATTTATTCACCCCTCCAGACAATGAGGAACTGTTTACAGACTTGATGTCAGCTCTAACTTCAGCCCAATCTGCATCCATATATCCAGTTAATTCAAGGCTGCTGCTTGCTGTCAGTTTTATCTGAAGTCAGTGGGACCCCTGAGACATTTTCCCAGCCTCTTGACTACAGTCCAGTCACTTAAGGTTGGCGCAATGAAATTTTCTGTAAAGAATTCAAGTTGTTTAGAAGTTTCTGGTCTAGTTATGATACAGCATCTTGCTAACCACTTGGTCAAGTTGTTCACTGTTCTATCTTTCCTTAGAAAATTAGCTTCTATAGGTAGATTTATCTCAGTCAGTCTTAGGCATTCTTAAAATGCCCTATGTTTCTGGTTTAAGCAGATTACATCTTTCCTCATCTTTTTCAATTTGCGCTAAGAGATGTTGCCAATATCCTTCACTACAATTCCTTTTTTAGGTGCTTTCACAGTCCCCTTACAATGTTGTCAGCCTGCACAACAAATTAAATTATTCAACATATGGCAAGATAAAGTCCATTTATTTAAATCTTGATCAGAGGCAAGGATCAGCTTTGCACTACTTAAATTCCCTTTTTAGCAACATTTGATTTGATTTCTCTCTGAAAGTCTTTACAGTCAGTTTTAATCCACAAAGATTTTTCTGTAATTTGTACACAAGCCTCGACTTGCCATCTTGAATGAACCCTAAGGCCTATTCTATGTAAATTTCTTCCTCTAATTCTACAAATACAGAAAGCAGTCTTTACATCCAGATGGTCAACTTCTATGTCTCTGGCACTATGCCTAAGAAAATCCTAATTAAAGTATTTTCATAATCTCATAGTAGTCCTCTCCATACTTCTGAGAATATCCCTTGACTACTACTCTGAAGAACAGAACTTGCCCATATGTACTACATTTGGTCTTAAAGATCCACCTGCACTCAGTTGACTTTCTTATGGTAAATAGTTCTACAAACTTAAATCTTATTGTCAAATTCCTTAACTGTAGAGCACAACTAGTAAATCAAGATTCACGAGGTCTTTAATAAGTTTTAATGCTAAGAATTAGAGGTTAGAATCAGGGGTGGGCTTCAAAAACTTTAGCAAGGGGTTCTCTGCCTGGTTGCTGAGTGGGCGTAGCCATGGTGGGTGTGGCCTAGTCAGCTTCCTGTAGCACAGGGGGTTGCCCTCCCCAGGCTCCGGAGGCCTTTTGAACTTCTGATAGGCCTGTTTTTCGCCCTCTCCGAGCCTCCATGCGTGCCCTGCACTTACCTGCTTCCAAAACGGGTCACGTGGGGACTCCTGGGAGGGACAGGGTGGGGTGGGCGGGGCCAGCCAGGAGTGGGATTTGGCGGGGGGTTCTCCGAACTGCACAGAATTTTTGCTAGGGGTTTTCCCAAACCCCTGGGAACCCCCAACAGCCCACCCCTGATTAGAATACAGAACTCAGATAGGAACACTTCAAACCTCCTTTCTTCATTAAGATGCAGTCTTAATGAAACTCTTGAATTTTTTTCCCTCAGCCTGTTTGTATTACTGGCTAAGAATCAATTTCTTTGATAAGCCAATAGCTACATCTCTTATATGCTGATTATTTGTGTCTAGAGATATGGCTCGTCTCTGAGTCTCAGTACAAGTCTCAAACTAATTTTTGTAAACAGATTCTAAATCTTCCCTTGCTAGCTTCTTTCAAATTTCTTGAATTCATAAACTGGCAGCTTTTAAATATCTCCCTGTGTCTGAGAACCTGACCCCAGCTTTGTTAGGTCTTTATGAATGCCCTAACTGTGGCTTGTGTTCAGCTGGTACTATATCTGCAAATGTCTTTCTGCAGTCAGCACCACATCAGCTGGTTCTTCTAAATTCCCTTCTGAAAATATGATGGTCTGAAACTAGAATCTGGAAATAAATGTTATAGTATTGTCTGCTGATAGCTGTTGAGTTCAGAGCCTGACATTTTACTCTCAGGTGGCCTTACTCACTCATCAAAGAAAGCAATTCTACTATAATCTTGCAGTTGTCATCCTGTGCCCTTTTGTGCTAGATACTAATCAACCATGATATACAGTTCTAAAAATACAGCTTTATTATTTTTGGAAACACAAGTATACACTTGTAAGATCCAAATGTACATGTAAATTGATTTTCTGTGGAAGCACAGTTCATAAGGTGTGTCGTTCATACAGTATCTTTAGAAGGTAGCCCCTGTTGATGACTATTAGCTGTTGAAATTATTTTATTATCTAGAATTAACATAGTTAACTCTAACATAGTTTTGCACATATCCAACAAAAATGTTTACTCTTTCTGTAAATCCATTTCTGATGCAAAGGGGACAGTTCTCCCATGTATAATCCCATTTTCCTTTATATAACCAGACTTCTGTCCATTCATAAATTCTATCTCATTATGAGAATAGAAAATCTGTGGTTTTCTTTCTAACTTATTTTCTACATAAGCCACAAAGAATCTGAATTTGCAGGTCACTTTATTTTAGATACAAACAAAATAAGATCCTTCATCCAAGAAAATTACAGAGTGCCTACTTCTGTCTTTTGATCTAAGAAGAACAGAAGTCAGTATGGATTTCTCTACTCACTGAAAATTGCTATTGCATTGCATTTTCAGAATTACTTTTGTGCTATTTGATTCATCAACACACAGAGTTATGTTGATTGCATATTTGTAGTTTGCAATTTTGAGATTTATAGTCAGTTTTCCTCTACATCTACTGTACCTGATTTGCAGTATACTCCTACAATCTATCAATTCCAAGATTCAGTACAATCTTTCCCTTCATACTGCTCTGCTAGGTTTGGAAGCTGGGATGGTTTTCCATTAGCACAAAATTTACAACTCTCTGGGGAATCTACTCTGAAAATTTCAGTTTCCAGTAATTTTCTTTCCAACAGAAGATCTCCATTCTTATTTATTAACAATCCCCGTCAACACATTCAACTCTATGTCTCTTCCTGACTGTGTAACACATAATACAATGGAGCCTAAATCTAGAAAAGATCAGTGCATCTTTAACATGCCAATCAATTGGCTCTTCATCACTAGTCTTCATTTTATTTTGAGCTTACAAATTCCTTTCAAACTTATGGGATTTTTTATTTTCTACTACAATCTGTTCTTTGAGCTTGTATCAATACCAACAAAGAAATCTTTATTTCAGAACACTGGAATAGTTGCTCCTCTGGCCAGAGTTCAAATCACCACCCCTTTTAGTAGCTCTGGCAGTAACACATCTTTGAGACATCTCCTTTTTCCCATAATGCATCTCTCTCTCTCCCACACACACAAACATCCTCCTTTGGGATGGATGGATGGAAGGAAGGAAGGAAGTTTGGTTCTCTAGCCCTCCATCTTCACTAGTTCTCCCTTCATTTACACTTCTAAAGCCCTGCCCAAGACTTTAATCTCTTGGAGGTAAAAATGGCCTCTTGAGTGATTTGCCTTTGCAAATAAAACAAAACCTATTTAGATCTGAAAACAGAGGCTTTTATTTCTAAAGTGCATTTTTCTATCCCATTAAGAAATGCACAAGCTTTTTCTTTGCTTATCTTCAGAAAGTCTTTGCATTTCCAAAATTTGACATAATTGACATATGATAGACACCCCCACCCCATTTGTATTTGAAAATAAAAAGTGCCTGGAACAGATGACATCTTTCACACATTCTTGTGCAGGCCATATCACTGTTGGTGCTCTCTGAGCTTCGTTGGTTTCTTATAGATGTTTCATTACCCAAACTAAGTAACATCATCAGTGCTAGGAAGGGAGCATCACGGACCCCTCATTTCAGCCCTGGGCTATAAATATTCTCCTTTATTGGCACTATATCACTGTTGTCAGAGGTGAAAAAGTAAAATAATACAGTAATAATAATCCATTAAGCAACAAAAACAAATCCTATTTTGTTTCTCCATGTGAACTCTCCCAATCCTGGGTTCTCTGGATATTTTTATAATCCTTTACTTCTGATTCACCAAGAACTCACAACTTGGAAGCTACTTCAGCCAAAATTAACCTATTGAATTTAGCCAGAGCCCTTCTTAAGAGAATGTGCTGCATTGCTTGTGCTAAGTAAGGAGAACCCAGAGTAATTAAGCACAGAGTTTCATTTGAAAAAACAAACTCACTCAATAATATGTTTTTGGATTCAAAGCATGAGTTATCCAATTTGTTACTAGTGAAGTAAAAGCAGTACATGACAATTAAATGCTTCACTTCTACAATATCTACGTTACTCTTGAAATGTGAAGCTGGGGGAGGAGAGGGAGACAGTGAAATAGGATGTTCTCTGTTTTTTAAACTGATTCGTTTAACTAACCATAAGCTAAGTAAGAAACAAGCAAACTGAGAGCTTGCGAAAATCCTTCCCCTTATCCATCCCCCAGCATTTGATCTTGTGGTCAAAACACCTCACAGAAGCAAAGAGATGGTGCACTCTCTTGTATGATGTTTATGGATGAAGTAAACATCTATGGGGGAAATAGTTTTCACGTGCAATCCTGTAGCCCTAGGCTGCGCAATTCTATTATATAATGCAACCTATATACAGTAGTGAGATTTATGTGTAACTAGATATATACAGAATTATGGTGTTACTATCTCTACAAATCTTCCAAACAGTTTTCACCAGTTAAATGCAATCCATATGTGCTAAATTACTATTTCTCTCATCCCCAGACAACATAAGATAGGTCTGGAGGTCACCACATTATGAGGAAACTCATTTCAAAAATATCCCACAGAAAATCTGTATCTCTCATACAAGGTATGTCTATTTTTTATTTCTGAAAATAATTTTGGAACTGTAGATAAATTAACTGTTAGAGTGCTGCAAAATAAAGACCTTACTGTGCCATGTAACAAGGCATATGATACATATTTTCTATTTATTCTTCCGTTCAAGTAATTGTCTTTTCTACAGCTTATTCCAGTCATTTTTAAAGTTAGGAATTAATAAATAAATGAAATACTCTTCCCCAAAATGTACACATCTGTAAGGTGTTTGATGACATTTGTGTATAAACATACCCAAAAACAATGTGCCTGTTACCTTTTACCAATGATAGGAGAAACATAAGCTACAATGACCCAAATGCTTGTCCTTGCAGAATGATGTATTGCTTTACTTCCTTCACTGCTTTTTCCAGTCAGTGACATATTAGTTTAGCAGATGCCCTGCTATCTTTTCTACTGGGATTCAAGTTTCCCTACAATCTGGCCTGAAACACATGCTTTAGGTTGTCCTAACCCCTTTTAAGTCCAGATGCGTTAGTAAGACTTTTCTATTATCTTCTTCAACTAGATATCTTAATCACATTTTCTGCATAATCAGAAAATTAGTTTTTGTACAAACAAGATACAATGCTGTAAATAAGGTCTATTAGAATGGTCTAAGTTGACAATATTCAGACAGGTCAAATAGTTTGAATAGTTTTGTGAGAAAATAAAATAAAATGCTTTGAGTACCTTGCCTACAAGAAACTTGTATCAGACAGTGTTCCTTCCCAAAGGGTGCCATGATTAGGTAGGGTAGCAATTCATGATAACCGCTACCAGCCAGACAATTTGCAGAAGAACTAAAGAGATTTTAAAGACATATCTGAAAGTTTTCCAGTAGATTATATTTAGTAGACTGACTCAAATCTCATCACTGCAGAGATTTCAATAGCAAAAAAATTACATCTTTAAGTAATTAAATAAATCTTTGTTGAGCTCAGGAACAAACAAAGGAAATTATCTACATTTCTTTCATTAGCACTTACTTTTAACAAATTAAAAGCACTTAACACGTTAACACAGTAGGTTCAAAAGAGAAAGCCAGCTAACCAGCATGTATTACACTCTTCGCTAGGGAATATTTTTTATGTTTTTAAAAAATGTTAAAATCTTTCTGCAACACAATCAAATGTGAAACTTATAATGCTTGCATCTAAGCATATAATATACATAGCCGAATGTAAATATTAAGTTGTTCTACAACCTGTAAAAAAATTATCTTCTGAAACATCCATAACAGGAACAATCATGTAGTCATAACTACAAACTGATCTCAAGTCATAAAAAGTTAAACAACAGATCATGGTCCAAGAAGGACAAAAACAAAACTCACCAAAATTTCCCCCCCAAAATTTAAATGTACTTTAGGTATACATCAAAGGTCAAAGAGAACAAAATACCACTGGACATTTATGCAACCTCAAAAGCTTTAGCAACACTTTTGTGAAACATAATACATACATACACATCTGTATTCCGCTAGCAAAATACCACACAAGACCCATGCAACACACATGCCTCCCTACATAAAGTTTAGCCACAAAGTTAACCACCACATAACTTCTAACTTCCTCAAGCAAAGAAAAATTGAAAATTAGTGATAATTTAGCAGGAAAACTAGCTGGCATGAATCTGTAACCCCATCTTTATATTCCATCTAGCCAAGTACTTAACTGCTTTCTTCTCAATACTCGACTGCCACATCATCCCATTTAATCTAAGCCAACACCATCAGGAATATGAATATAGAATAGAGTAGAGTAGAGTAGAGTAGAGTAGAGTAGAGAAGAGAAGAGAAGAGAAGAGAAGAGAAGAGAAGAGAATAGAATAGAATAGAATAGAATAGAATAGAATAGAATAGAATCATAATGTACAACACTTAATGATAGTCATAGGCTACAATCAACAATCAAATCATACAGTTCCAGATTGCTCCAGTTACACCACGAGGCAAGTTGTATAACCTCATCTCTGTATGCAGATTCATCTTTGTCTCGAATGACACCAATCACTGTTGTGTCATCAGCAAACTTTAGTATTTTAACAGATGGATCGTTTGAGATGCAATCATTGGTATATATAGAGAAGTGGCAATAGCACACAAACTTGGGGAGCCCCTGTGCTGATTGTACAGGTATCGGATGTGATTCCTCCTAGCTTCACCTGCTGCTTCCTGTCTATTAGGAAGCTTATGATCCACTTACAAGTGTGTTCAGGTACCGCTAGTTGGTTTAATTTACTTAGAAGGGTGTCTGGAATGATGGTATTGAATGCTAAACTGAAGTCTACAAAGAGGACCCTTACGTAGGTATTTGGAGATTCAAGGTGTTGTAGGATGTAATGCAGAGCCATGTTAACAGCATTATCTGTCGATCTATTTGCTCGGTATTTGCTGCATAGGATCTAACAGTGGATCCGTGATGGTTTTCAGGTGGGACAGCACAAGCCTTTCAAATATTTCCATAACTACAGATGTTAGAGCAACTGGTCTGTAGTCATTCAGTTCCTTGATGGAGGGCTTCTTTGGCACTGGGATGATGGTAGAACGTTTGAAGCAGGAAGGAACATAGCACATCTCTAGTGATCTATTGAAAATTCGGGTGAAGATGGGGGCCAATTGGTCAGCACAGACTTTTAAGCAAGAAGGAATTATCTTGTCTGGCCCTGGTGCTTTTCCTGGCTTCTGTCTGTGTAATAGATCTTGAACTTCTTTTCTGTGATCACCAGAGGTTGTAAGCCCAATGGATTGGGACCAGTTGTAGGAGGCTTGGCTATTGTTGGTGTGTTTGAGATGTGGGTTGTGGAGATAGGTGGCTGTAGTTTCTTTTCAAACCTGCAGTAAAACACATTCAGGTCATCTGCTAGTTGTTGATTTCCTTCTGCCTGTGAAGGTGGTTTGCTGAAGCCAGTGATGTTTTTAAGAGTTTTCCACATGTTTGCTGGTTCATTTGTTGAGAATTGATTCTTTAACTTTTCAGAGTAGCTTCTTTTTGCTGCTCTGATCTCTCTTGTTAATATGTTTCTGGCCTGGTTGTATAGCATTCTGTCACCTTTTCTGTAGGCTTCCTCTTTGGAATGACATAGCTGCTTAAGTTTAGCTGAGAACCAAGGTTTATTGTTACTAAAGATTTTCAGGTTCCTTGTTGGTACACATAAGTCTTCGCAGAAGCTAACATATGATGTTACAGTATCTGTGAGCTCATCTTTAAGTTTTTGTCTGTAGGCAGGTACAAGGTGAATCATGCAGTGGTCAGAGTGTCCCACAGCTGCTTGTGGTATAAGCATCTTTTACTGTTGTGTAGCAGTGGTCTAAAGTATTTTTGCCTCTGGTGGGACAATTTACATGCTGGAAATATTTTGGGAGGTCTTTCCTTAAATTTGCTTGATTGAAATCTCCTAAAATGGAAAGGGAACCTGGGTGTTTGGCTTCAGCCTCCATAATTTGATCAGCAAGAGTTCATAATGCCTTGTTTACACAGGCTTGTGGAGGAACATACACAGCTACCATGTTTCTCACAAAATAAGGCCGGGCCTTATTTTTTTTTGACCCCTGAAAAAACGGCTAGGCCGTCTTTTCGGGGGTGACTTAATTTCTTCCCCCACCTAGAGCGGCCCATACGCACGTACCTCTCCACAAGGCCGTTTCTATCGGCTGACGAAAGCTCCCCAAAGGCAGAGTCCCCAGCCACTTCAGGGCGAGACGTGGCTGCCCATGTCCCCTTGCCTTTAGGCAGTCTCTTTTGGGCGATGGAAGCTCCCCAAGTGCAGTCACCAGCCACTTCGATCGGCCGGTAGAAGCGGCCTCGGGGCGACAGCACACACACTCCCCTCGCCGCAAGGCCGCTTCTATCGGCAGACAAAAGCTCCCTTGAAGGCAGAGTTCCCAGCCGCTTCAGGGCGAGGCGTGGCTGCCCATGTCCCCTCGCCTTTAAGTAGTCTCTTTCGGGCGATGGAAGCTCCCCAAATGCAGTCACCAGCCACTTCGATCGGCCAGTAGAAGCGGCCTCAGAGCGAGCGCACACACACATACTCTCCCCTCGCCGTGAGGCCGCTTCTACCGGACGATCGAAGTGGCTGGTGACTGCATTTGGGGAGCTTCCATCGCCCGAAAGAGACTGCCTAAATGCGAGGGGACATGGGCAGCCACGCCCTGAAGCGGCTGGGGATTCTGCCTTCAAGGGAGCTTTCGTCTGCTGATAGAAGCGGCTCAGCGGCGAGGGGAGTGTGTGTGCGCGTCGCCCGAGGCCGCTCTACTGGCCGATCGAAGTGGCTGGTGACTGCATTTGGGGAGCTTCCATCGCCCGAAAGACACTGCCTAAAGGCGAGGGGACACGGGCAGCCCTGCCACACCCTGAAGCGGCTGGGGACTCTGCCTTCAAGGGAGCTTCTATCAGCTATCAGGGTATTCTAGCCTAGGCTACCTGCAGTCCACTCCTAAAGGCAATTTTTTTGCCCATCCCCCCCATTTCTCTTCACCTCATGTAGTTCTAATGAACGATGTGAGAAATGGCGGGGAAACGCATGGTTTAAATAGGCCTAAATTTTGGGGGCGGGGCTTAATTTCACCTCATGCCTAGAAATCATGCTGGGCCTTCCTATTGGTGGAGGCCGTATTGTTGGAGAAACACGGTATTAGGAGAAATGAGAACTCGCGTGGAGAGTAAAATAGCTTGCAGTTGATGTGTAAAGACTCTATCACAAAACATATATATTATAGTTATATCCTGAGACCAGCTGTTGTTGATATATAAACATAATCCTCCACCCTTTGTTTTACCTGATGTCTCTCTTCAATTCTGTCTGATCTAAATATTCCCTGCTGTAATGTTAGCTAAATTGCACAAAAGCAGTCCAGCCGCAGGCCACAAACAGATCAACTTAGAATAGGCAAAACACTCAAAATAATACCACTTGGAACAAACAGTATGATTTGTTCTGATCATGAAACAAAACTCCTTCTGACCTTGCAATATAGTCTGCTGAAAGGTGTACTTTTGTTGCTTCTGACCACTCCTTTTATGGGGAATCAAAAAAGTTACCATAGCTTGTTGGAAAGTTTGGCTCTTCTTCCTACAAAGGACTCACCTATCACAGCCTTGATTCTGTCAACACTATAGCTTAAGTACTCTCTGTTCTTTAACAAAAGAAGCAATAGATAGGCAGGCCACAGCAAGAGGCTAGTAGAGGAAAATAATGGCATTTGTGGTTTTGCTCCCCCCCCCCCCAACACATAAATTTGCTTCACTGACGATTTGAGCAAAGCTAATTGTAGGATTAAATGTAATAATTTTATTCCAGTATTGTTTTACTTAATCAGAGCAGCATTTAATGATTAATTCTTCCAAAAGTCAGGGTTTTTAAAAATCTTTTCCTTCCTATTATTTATTGAACTAATTGTAATTATGGCCATAAAAATATGTTTCCCCCTCCTTCCACATATTGTTTAAAATACACATACAATTGAGATATGATAGATGCATCTCAAAAAAACAGCTTTCTTCCAGTTTGCTGAATATAATTATAGAAAAGTCCCACATGCTCTGGCAACAAGCCTACAAAATGTGACTGGTGGAGTATGACTATCATGACTAGACATCTTTTTTGAACAAGACAACCAAGGCTAGACTTGAAAAAACTGCATAAAGCAATATTATGCTACAAAGTACTGTAGGAGACTAGTCAACCCAAAAATGAAAAGCTGGCGTGCTATCTAAAACAGAAATCATCATGGGAAAAACCTTTATCTACACCACCGTTTTCAACCTGTTGCCAGATGGAATCAATGGGACTTTTACACTAACATGCCTGGAAGCAATCAAGTCAGGAAAATTTGCTCTACAAAAAGCAATTGGTTAAGAGATTTGTCTCATTGCTAATTATTGTTTTAGCCAGCCTGTTGCATACTTTGAACAGGAAAAAAATCATCTAACAGACTGCAAGCAATCATGTTTTTGGACTCATAAACACCAAGACATTTTGATACCTTGAGAGCTTTCAATATTGTCTCAGAAACGTGACTAAAAAGGTATGGCCTAATGTGTTAAAAAATTTGCTGACAAAAACTTTTATCAATTTCTTGAAAAATTATTTACATGTGCTATTTAAGATTAACATTCCTTTTGAATATGCAAGTATACTGTTATCAAAATGTTGATTATTCCAAATTTCCCCTAGCAAACATGCAGCTGAATCCAATATGTGATGTTAACAGGAAAAGGAAAAACAGAATAAAGAATTGTGTGATTCAGACTTTTTCATAATGTTTGTAGATATTTAAGCAACAATTAATATACTGTACATGTTAAAAGCATACAATTAAATGCCCCAATGTCATATCCAGAAAATTCAAATCAGTTTTGCAATCCTTTCAAGTCCAAATTTATCCAGCTATAAGGCACTCATTATCACCCATATTACAGATGTAGTTAAGACATAATGATTCACTTAAGGTCATCTAATGACTTCATAGCAGGAGCAATATTTAAAGGATGTCCTAGTCATGTCATATTCATTCTATTAACTATTTACTACAATAATTCTATTATTTTAACAGGTCTTTTAAACTGAAGAATTAATAGAATAGAATACACGTAGGCTTGGGTTGAACTATGGCATCCTAGATGTTCTCTTGGTTGCCTGTTTGCAGTCATTTCATTACCCAACTAAGTAACATCAATAGTGTTAGTGAGTACGGGTTTTCTCCTTGGTAGCTCCTCTATTAAAAGTAAAGGTAAAGGCCCATCTCCATTTCTTAGCTAAGGGAACCAGCGTTGTCCAAAAACATTTCTGTGGTCATGTGGCCAATATGACCTATATGCTGGGGCAATGCTGTTACCTTCCTATTGAAATGGTACCTATTTATCTACTCATATTTGCATGCTTTCAAACTGCTAATGCTTTCAAACTGCGAAGTGAGAAGGAGCTGAAGCAAGAATGGGAGTTCAGGTCTCGAACACCAGCTGGCAGTTTTCCAACTGACAAGTTCGATGTCTTTAATTGCTAAGCTTTCATGCTCAGTCCTTTATTAGAGTATTGTTTTCTGCTAGCAAGTAAACAATCAAGCAGACAAACAATACCCTAATCAAAGAACTACCAAAGAGAAAAACACTCCAACCAATACTGGAAGAACAAGCTACTAAATATAAGCAGGGAGGAACCCACATTTACTAGGCCTGTTAATGTTACCTAGTCAAGTAATGAAATAAATGTCTGCAAGAAATCAAGCTCAGAGAACACTAAGGACTCCACAAATTGAGATATTCCCAGAATTGTAATTTTATTACAGTAGATTAACAAATCTACCCTTTTCTGATTATTTGATAGCTACAATTATTTTCACATATTGTCTCTTTAAGATTGTTTTAAGAAAATTTGACCAAAAAAAATAAAGGATTTATTTCAGTATTTTCTTCTGTGCACAATACCCATAGGGAAACGTATATTAAAAGTCTCTTGTTTTTACAACCAATCTATCTGGAAGTTCAAAAAAGCAGCTTTGTAGTATAATAATAAACTCCTTTCTTCCTTTTACGGTGGGAAGCTGCTCTGGATCAAAGCATTTAACAGATAAAACTCAGAACTTGATTAGAAGCTGTAAGGAGTAAAGAAAAATAATCTACTGGAAAGTCCCCACAAGTTGTCAAAAGCTACACTTCAAAAGATCTCCAACAAATGCTGTTGATTTTTTTTTTCACACTTAGCTCTATTTTCTGAACAGATATTTTTCATCTGAAATAATCAGAAGATTCTACAATTTTCTAATGGGGGGGGGAGACGAGCCAAATCAATTTAGGCTTCCCTCAAGCAATGTTTTAGCACTCTTAATATACTAGACATAGACCCCTGAAGGGGAAAAACCTAACGAACGGAGTTAGTAAAAGATAAGGGTGTACAGATTAAACATGGCTTTGGGTTGTACTTTTAAATCGCCATTCATGCCACACAGCATGAGCATCCTTAGCTCTCATATTGCCTTTCTAGCTATATAAATAAATAAAGCAATATCCAGTGTAAACCTACATGCACACAACCTCCACCCAAGTGTATACCTACATGCACACACCCCTTTTTACTATTTCTTGACAGGCTGCCGCACGTTTATCTCCCAATCAGAGTTTCCTACAGGGAAGGAGGGAGTAGGAGGGGGCAATACTAGCAGCCGTTCCCTTACTCCGTTCATAATCTCAGCTCCGCAGGGTTCAAAACCCCCTTCAAAACCCAAGGAAACAGCCCTATGAAACCACCGCCCACCTTCTTCCGGAGCCACCATCTCCGAAAGACGCTTCTAACAGCTCCGCTTCCTCGGGAAGGAAGCCGCGCAGCCCAGGCCCGAGACCGGAGGCCCATAACCCAAACCCGTTTCTCCTCCCCGCCGCTGCCCCGCCACCCCAAACTCGCCTACCGGCGGCTTTCCCTCGACCCACACTCACTGGCCAGCCGGGGTCCGTCCAGCCCCCCGCCGCCGCCTGCTCCTCCGCCTCCTCCCAGCAGTTCGGGGGGTTTCTTAGGCCCCGCTCCGGGCGCCGCTACCCCGTGTCCCGGATAGCCACCGCTACCGCCGTGCCCCGGCGAGGCGGCCACGGCGACGGAAGGAGCCGTGGGGCCAGGGGGGAGCCCAAGCGGAAGCCCACCGAGGACGACCGGCGGCGGAGGGCCGGGACAGGCGGCGGAAGCTCCGCCGGGCTCCTCGTGCAGGAACTGGCATTCCTCGCCGTAAAAGCACGTCTTGTCCTTGGCGTAGTAGCGGCAGAACTTGAGCTTCAGCCCGCCGGGGGCCGCCACCGCCGCCGGAACTCCCGGCCCGGGGGGCGGCCCTACTACCGCCGCGGCGGGAGCCACCGGAGAGGAGCAGGGGAGGCCGCCACTGTTCATGGCGGCGGCGGCTGCTACAGCAGCAGCAGCAGCAGCAGCAGCGAGGCCGCCTCAGAAGGCACGGCCGCTGCCGGCCACCGCCGCACCATGGGAGGCAGGCGGGGAGCGGGCGCAGCAGCCGTCCCACGGCCGCCGCTGTCACTGCCGGAGTTCCGGGAACGAGGGAGGAAAGGGGGAGGGCGCTTCTGCTTCTCTTAAAGGGGTCAAGCAAGCCCGGCGGGGGAGAAGAGGCTAAAGGAGAATCCGGGGGAAGGGGGGAATCGGGGCCTTCCGTCAGGCGCTGAAGGGTCCCGGAGGCAGCGGCAACGGCGGGATTGTTTATTCCATTTTCCTCTTCCTGAGCTGTCTCCTCAATGCGCCTGCGCCACAGTGAGGCCCTCTGGGTAATCCAGGCCCGGAGGAAGCGAAGGGGCTGATGGAGGCCTGGCCCGGCTCCGGCGGGTGGGGCGGCGGGCAGCCAGCGAGCGGGCGTTTGGTTGCGGCAAACTCCGTATACTTTTTGCCTTTCGCGGACGGGAAAGAAACGCAGCACCTTTCCTAAACCTTTACTGTAGCGATGAATATGCATGCCTGTATGTTTGTATCGTGGACATACATAACACATTCGTCTAAAACTGTCTGTTACAGTGCAAACCTCTTCGGTTTTATATGGAGATAAGTCTGGTGGCGAATATATAGGCTTGGTGGCACATTTGTATTTCGCAATGCCACCCTACACAGCCTGCTCAAAATTAAATGAGTACTAAAAGTACTAAAAAAAAACCCCCAACTTCGGTCATTCTGAACATTGCTTGTGCTTGAGAATTTTTTCCACCCACAAATATGGATTTTCAAACTACAGTTCTTACAGCAGGGATCAGTTAATATACTGCTGCTGAATGGATTCTCAAAAAGCTAATATATCTGGCCATCTTTTTGTAAAACATGCTGGGTGTATAATGGATGAAAAGAATAAAGTTAGCACATGTATGCAGTACTTTATATCTCAATATAATAAATATATTCATGAGGTGATATATTAATAGCAGTCCATCAAATAGATTCATTTAAATATAATTAAGGAGAACCAACAAATCAATTATACACAATAATTACCATTATTTTAGTCAATTCAGAAACATGAAACAAATCCTTTGGAAAGAAGAATATAAAATCAATAATGATAAAACCAATTCAAAAATAAAGTATCTCCCCATAAACCACAAAGAAACCAAATATTCTAGTTCTTTAATTACATTAATGTTTGTTATCCTCAAGTTCTTGGATATTCCAAAGTATTGAATAAAAAAAGGAAAGTTACTGAAATACAATTTCTTAGTTTCAACTCAATTTTCATTGCTCTGTTAATGTTATAAATTATAACTCAAATCAACAGAAAAGCAATATTGTCCCACGAAGAAACATTTTTCTATTTATTGTTTGAAGCCTGATTGAAGCTTAAATGAATACATCAGATGTCCAGACTGGGCAGGCTTAGAAAATCAATTTAAGTTTGAGCAAAACAATAAAATTGTTTATTTTTTTATGAGAATTTATGTGGCCGCCCACTCACTCTCAATGACCTTGGGCAGCTTACAAAAATAAAAATCCAACATACAACCAGTAAAAATAACAATAAATCAGATAAGTCACTTGATGGACTCCAACTTGGTTCCCCAGGTCCATTGGCAAAACCAGGTCTTTAGAGCATCGTGAAAGAGTGTCAATGTAGGGCCCAATCTAATCTCTGCAGGGATGACATTCAAAGGGAGGAAGCCAGTGGTGGGATTCAAATTTTTTTACTACCGGTTCTGTGGATGTAGCTTGGTGGGTGTGGCAGGGGAAGGATACTGTAAAATCTCCAGTCAGAGGTGGTATTGGCCAGTTCTCCAAACTACTCAAAATTTCCGCTACCTGTTCTCCAGAACTGGTCAGAACCTGCTGAATGCCACCTCTGGAGGAAGCCACCATGGAGAAGGCCTGTCTTCTGGGTCTACCAGATATATCTCCTTGGTAGAAGGGACCCACAACATTCCCTGTCTTCCACTCTGGTGGGACAGGTGGATGTAACCGTAAGAAGATAGCCCTTCAGAGAACCTGGTCCCAAGCCATATGTAACAGTGGTGGGATTCACATTTTTTACTACCAGTTCTGTGGGCATGGCTTGGTGGGCGTGGCAGGGGAAGGATACTGTAAAATCTCCACTCAGAGGTGGTATTTGCCAGTAATTCTCTGAACTACTCAAAATTTTCCGCTACTGGTTGTCCAGAACTGGTCAGAACCTGCTGAATACCACCTCTGATATATAATAAGATACTAAAATGCAACATGTTATCTCTCCAAATTGGCTCCAAATAAAGATTAGGTGAGTACATGTTTAAAATACTATGATTATTTTCCATGTTTCAATCAAAGGCTGCTGACTTAAAAAGGTCTTGAAGTTGAAATGTTCATAAAATAGGTGCCAGGTGAGATTCCTTGGCAAAGCTATTCCACATTTAAGAATGACAACTGGCTTTGTTTGAAGGGGCACTCAGAGCTTCTGTAGATTTTGAGTTTTAATGAAGATTATTTATACTTTTATACATCACATTGAGAGACCGCCCGTCTCCTTCATAGAGCAACAAATAGACAATAACTAAAGGCTAAATAATAGTAGTAGTAACAGTAATAATAACAGATAAAACAAGAATAAAATTATTCAGAATTTAAAAAGGAAAGGGAGGGCCTTTAGAACATTAATCAGCCTCATATTATGTGTTTCTCTATGGGTTCCAAGCAAACCAGATCTTCAAGCATTCCCGAAAGGCCAGGACAGTGGGGACCTGCCTCGCCTCTGGGGCAGGAATGTTCCAAACAGTAAAAAAAAGTCTCTTTTCCTGGGCCCAACCAGTTGCAATTCTCAGACTGATGGCATGAGCAGCATATCTTCCCTGCCTTACTGGGTGGGATAGGCTGATGTAATGAGGCAAAGACAGATCTACAGGTAATCAGGCCTCATGCCATGTAGAGCTTTAAAGGTAATAACCAATAATGTGCAGTGGGCCAGGAAGCAAACCAGCACTCGTGGCTCCCAAGCAAAGGCATTACATACATCATCCTTGGGATGTGCAAAATTCTTTGTGTGTCTGCATTCTGTATCATCTGAAGCTTCCAAATACTTTTCAAAGGCAGCCCCATATAGAAGGCCTTACAATATTCCAAATAGAAGATGTGAGTGACTGAACAAAGAGCCTCCCTATCCAGGAAAGGGAATAACTGGCATATAACAACAGCAAAGGCTCTTTGAGCCACAACTGCCACCTGCTCCTTGAGCAAGTCTCGTGAGTCAGGAAGAAAATCACATACCAAATCTGCCTGGTATAGGACATCTACAGTCCAAGACCAAAATGATAAACTCCCAGATTCAGAGGCCCCTCTCCGCCACTTTTATATATGTCCCAGAGATATAAAATATACCCCAAGCAAGATTATTTACAAGCAATATACTTCCAAGATATCTTAACATTTTCTAAAAGATAATAGTGTTTCAGTTTTAGACAGGAAACAGTCAATAAAGTCGAATATACATATCCCAAGATAATGTTGCAGGATCCAATCTGGGTCAGTCACCAGACCCAGCGGTTTTGTCTTCCAAGCTTTCGGACTCATACTGGAGCCCATCTTCAGGAAACTTCTCTCTAGCAGAGTGTGTGCTTTGAGTTGTTCTGTGTGTGGTATTTACATGGTTGTATTTGACTTTTTAGATGTGATTGGGGTGTTGATGGCTGGCCATTAAATTATTGGCTGTTTCTCTTGACAAAAGTGTCGTCCATGTAGCAGCACCAAAATTTAGGTGTGTTGTTCTGAAATGCACAGTGTTCTAGTTCGTGCAGGACTGCTTCTGCAATGACTCCTGATATTGGGGATCCCATGGGAATTGGCCTGGGTCATACCATGCTGTGTCATACTGTGAAGTGCAGAAAAAAAATGATTATTTATATAAATACTAGCAGGGTACCTGTGCTTCGCTACGAAACTATGTGATCGGGCTTAGTTTTGGGGGAGGAAAATAAGGGGGGAAATTCTTCCTCTGTCTACCAGAGGAATTCATCTGGCTAGTGTCCTGTCAGTGTGTGAGAGAGTTCAGGGCTGTTTGGAAACAGAAACAGTATTTGCTGTGTGAGCAAGAATGAGACAGCAAGGAGTCTGGGTATGGCTTAGCTCAACTGTTCTGTACTAAAGTTGCTTGGTGCTGTGAAACTAAAACTGAAACTCCTCTGCTCTGTTTGTGTTTTGCATTTGGAACAAATTTCTTTTCAGGTGGGGAGGGGGAGTAGAACTCCTTAGCATCAGAGTGTGTTAATAATAATATACGAAATACTAATGCCAAGATGGTCATTTTAAAAAATCCTTTCTTAGTGAGCACCTAGAAACCAAGAAGAACATACGTGCCAAATTTCAAGTTTGTAGGCTTTACAGTTCTGGAGATTTTGTGATGATGCGTGAGTGGTATTTCGCTTTTATATAGAGAGATTTAGTACAGATTTGGCCCTAAAATTCTTCTTTCCCATGACTTACTAAAGAGAAAGCTCAATGTGAAAGCACTTTGAAATAACTAACTCAAAACAATTGTCCATAATAATTAAAACTGTTTCATGAGAAAACAGATATTCAAATAATAATTATCAGATAACAGCATAGATATGCTTATACATTCTTTATTCCCTTGAAGACTTCCAGATGTGTGTGAGACCTGTCAGAATTTTTAGTCAGCAAGCTGGGTGAGGGTACCAAGAATTATAGCTCGAACTTATAGGAACAACTTGAAGAATTTCAGATAAAGTAAAATTATTGTTGCCTGGTTCAACATCCCATAAGATCAGGACATTGCCATGGTTGCATTTTAAAAAAAAATTCCACAACAGAAAAACAAGAGTCAATGGGTGGGATTTTGAAGAAGTTGAAAGGCGAAATGAATGAATTAACTTCTAAAAGGTTAGAACATCCATCCATCCCCAATCTCTCTCTCACACACACATACCCCATTACACATGCATATGCACAAAGCACAGGTAGTTTAAGAATCATTGATAGTTCCAGGAAGGTGCATGATTTATGGAATAAGCTAGAAATGGCTTTTCACAACTCATTTCACATTCACCATCTTTCAAATTACTTACTTAAAGATTAGTAAGTTTGAATCTACTTTTCCTGGTATATCCAAAGAATTTTGAATGCTCTGTTTCCCTTCCTAGCGTCCTTGTTTTATATATAATTCTGGTACACTTCAGATTTTAAAAAAATTCAATGTGACTTAGGTGTATTAATGATGGCAGTTTATCATTAAGAAGAGTTATCATTAGAGGAACCAGTTCTAACTGAGGAAAGGGAGGCATTAGCCTCAAAAAAAGCTGATTTTGGATCTCATGTTGAAATAATAACACATGTTTTGTTTACAATTACTGTTTCCTTTTTGTAGTGATTGGCATGGTGTTTGACATTGAGTCTGAATCGGAAGCAACAAAACTCATTATTTGATTAGGTTTCTAAAATGCAGCCCAGCAAACCTGATGATTCTAATGTCTGAGAGCCCTCTACTGGAGTACAGATTTACCACAAGTTTGTTCCTAAAAAGAAGTGGGCCTGTATGGTTCATTCTTAAACAGTGAATATTTCTTAAAATAAAAGGGGAGGGTATTGAAAAAATAAAAACACCAAGGAGCTTTAAAGACTTTTCTGCAGGAATCAAAAATTTTCATCCTCACAAAAATGATGGGAAAAGAACACACTGAATACTATAGAATATATTCACTTTGCTGGTGGTTAACATCAACTATTGTAGGGGATTTTTTTTTAATCTGCTGTTGTTATTATTATTATTGTTTTGTTGCAGGAAGAGCCCCCAAACTCCTCCCCCAAAAGAAGAAGTGGTTTACAGTTGAGAGGCTGAGTGATTGTAATGGATTCCCGAGAGAACCACCTGCACATACAGCCTGTGAGCTCTTGAAATAACATTTCACTCAAGCAAGGAACTCTTGCACCAACAGCTGCAATGAGACGGCAACACTTCAGTATTTTAATAACCAAAAGTCAGCTGCAGATGCTTGGTAAGTGTACCTATTGATATCTGCATTCATAGCTCTTCTTGCCTTGCTTATCCAAATTTTCCTACTCTTTCTATAGTTTTGTCCTACACCTTTTTCTCTATTTAGTCTCTCCTCTGTTTTTTTTTTTCATGCCTCATTTTTCTTCATTTCTATTTGATTTGCCCCATGCATCTTTGGTTTTGTGCCCATCTTTTTGTGCGCTTTTCTGTTTCTTCTTCCTAAAAGAACAAGCTGCTTGTATGAAGTGTCTGAAGGATGGGTAACAATTGTTGATGGATTTAAAATAAGCAAGGAGAAATTTTTTTAGATCATTTTTTGTGACTGAGAGATTTGAAGACTACTGGAAATCTCAGAGATCCAAATGTAAACAAAATCTTTTCTTAGAATAGATTTGTGTATATATTTGCCAAAGACACAACATATCTTGATAAAGTAATGACTGTGGATCTTTATTAGAAGGATGATTATTGTATTGAGGATAGATATTTTGCTTAGCTATCACTAAAACTTTGGCTACCTGTTCACTGAATAGGTTATATGGCGAAATTGTATTCATAAAACTGTGAAACCATATTTTAATACTTTTTTTATCTTACCTTTTTATACAATTGAACAAAGGACAACGCTTATATTTCAGTTTCTGTGCATCTTGCCTAATATGTTTAATATTATTCATATCCATACTTAAGGGTATGGCTCCTGAATTAAAGTCCAGTAAGCTTTAAAATGAACCCACAGCATAATTAAGGTCTTTTTTTATCTTTCTTAAAGGAACTTAGTTTTGCTTGTTTATATCATTTAATCTTATTAGCAAGAAAGTAATATAATTATGTTTTTCAAGATTTAGATAAATATACTTGCCTCTAGGGCTGAAATAGTGTTCTTGATAATAATAGAATAAGTGTCATGATTTATAAGAGCTCAGCCTTAATATATAATATATCTTAATATATATTTTATGCCATTATTTGCTGACCCACATTATTATGTCTTTGGTTAAGAACCTTTGGTTCTTAATTCGCATGGTTCAGCCATTCCACAATAATATAACCGCATATTCCCACCAGCTCTTATGTGCTGAATTCTAAAATTGTCAAGGTTTGATTTATGATTTCTCATACATCACAGCCCTGGGTACATCTGTTCCATGGAGTTCGATGGGATATAGTCACCTGCAAGAATGCTTAGAATCCCCAGTGAACTTCGATTTGTCTAGTCTGAAATAAATCTTACTGAAATAAATTCTGTTTTTCTGTTTGAAAACCCAAAAGTCCAATCACAATGTTGGGAAATGCAGGAGCAGCATTTCCTACTACAATATATTGTAAAATAAAATGCAGCTCTTTTTGTAGTTGCTCTTTTTTTATATGTATTGTAAATTCAAATATTCAAGCTCACTATTTTACTTATTTGTCTTGTAATTTAAGTAGTTTTTCTCCCTGTGTTGATTTTGGCAGCTTATTTTAAACTGAATGTAAAATATGTTCAAGAATTAAAATGCTATAAATTGTGCAATTTCCTTTGATTCTTAGTTATATTTATACAGTTTCATATCAAGCTCTTCAGTTTCACAAGTATTTATTGTACTTTAAATTCTGTTCAATAGAAGTGGATTCATCCATTATAAAAAGCCAAGGTACTTATTTGGGGGTTAGTGTAATGTATAAAAAGATACTTAATGAACAGCTTTTTGAATCTGTGGCTTAGCACTGGCTTACTGTTTCCATTCCAGCCTGCATATTATACTAAATGATAAAGCAAATATACTGGCAAACCTATCAGACTGCACTTGTCAGAAGAGTACATGATTAGTGAGTTATTATTACTATTAGTTAATAATACTAATAGTATTAATTAATTATTACTATTAATTAATAATACTATTAATTATTACTAATTACTATTAGTGAGTTTCCTAGATTCATTCATAAAAAAAATCAGAGAATGAAGAGGTCAAGCTATGTGTTTGTCTTCTGGTTTCTTTCAGGTTGATAAAGTCAGAGCTTTTGGTTTAAATATCATGTAAGTCTTGTTAGCTGCACTTATAGGTGAAGACTCCAATTAGAAAAAATGGCATTTACTGCTAAGCCAACCTTACACTTCAGTGTGATATGCAAATTCAGTCTACACCTGCAAGTTAATGTCAAATGCAAGCAGAAATGCATGATTTCTTTATGATCTCCTCGGTTATTTCTTGCTTCTTTTATGTCCTGATTCAAATAGGTCTACATAAGGACAAATCAAGAGCTACTAAAACAAGGAAAACAGACTGCATTTATATAAAGATGGCATACTGTAACTTTGCTCACATCTACCGTATAACATTTATTAGTTTCTCTAAATCTAAACAGGCCATAACTAAAAAGAAGAATAACATAATCCATTAATGCAAACATTGAGAAGCTAAAGACAGAATTATTCTCCTTAGAATGAAAGATGACAGGGTTCAATTGTGAATGCATATTTCATTGGGATTTATGAATCCAAACAAGTATAAATTATTCAATAAATCATATTCAAACTGTGTCTTAATACAATATATGTATCATTTTAAGTCTGGTTCTGCATCAGTCTACCTTGCAGGAATATTTTGCTCAGTGAAATTTATAAAGTATGTCTGAAGATGGATAATGATTATTCTTTGACGAAACCCAATCCACATAGCCCCATAATCATTCTAAGATCTTATTTTCTTGAATCATAGTTGATGAAATATGCTGAAGTTTATTGGGTTCATATATTATAACAAAGTACAGTTGATGGGTTATAAACCACAATGGTCCAAAGCCAAGAGGAAACAAATTAGTACAAATCTCAGCCATAATATTATAATCCTAATTGTTTCATGGTTAAAGCTTAATGTGAGTCTTAGCATCATAAAGTTGAAAGGTCTTTTTTCATTACTGAGCTCAGTCCTTGGCCTAACTTATAAAGGGAAAGACTCCTTCGGGTTTAACTGGATTCCTGATAACTACTGAATATGTCCAGAAGTACAGGTGAAACTTGAAAAATTAGAATATCGTGCAAAAGTTCATTTATTTCAGTAATGCAACTTAAAAGGTGAAATTAATATATGAGATAGACTCATTACATGCAAAGAAAGATAGTTCAAGCCATGATGTGTCATAATTGAGATGATTATGGCTTACAGCTCATGAAAACCCCAAATCCACAATCTCAGAAAATTGGAATATTGCGAAAAGGTTCAATATTCTAGGCTCAAAGTGTCCCACTCTAATCAGCTAATTAAGCCATAACCCCCCTAAAGGGTTCCTGAGCCTTTAAATGGTCTCTCAGTCTGGTTCAGTAGAAATCACAATCATGGGAAGGACTGCTGACCGGCAGTTTTGCAGAAAACCATCATTGACACCCTCCATAAGGAGGGAAAGCCTCAAAAGGTAATTGCAAAAGAAGTTGGATGTTCCCAAAGTGCTGTATCAAAGCACATTAATAGAAAGTTATGTGGAAGGGGAAAGTGTGGAAGAAAAAGGTGCACAAGCAGCAGAGATGACCACAGCCTGGAGAGGATTGTCAGGAAAAGGCCATTCAAAAGTGTTGGGGACTTTCACAAGGAGTGGACTGAGGCTGGAGTCAGAGCATCAAGAGCCACCACACACAGACGGATCCTGGACATGGGCTTCAAATGTCGTATTCCTCTTGTCATGCCGCTCCTGAACAACAAACAACATCAGAAGCGTCTTACCTGGGCTAAAGAAAAACAGAACTGGTCTGTTGCTCAGTGGTCCAAAGTCCTCTTTTCTGATGAGAGCAACTTTTGCATCTCATTTGGAAACCAAGGACCCAGAGTCTGGAGGAAGAATGGAGAGGCACACGGTGCAAGATGCTTGAAGTCCAGTGTGAAGTTTCCATAGTCTGTGTTGATTTGGGGAGCCATGTCGTCTGCTGGTGTTAAGTCCAGGGTCAACGCAGCCGTCTACCAGGAGATTTTGGAGCACTTCATGCTTCCTTCCGCAGACGAGCTTTATGGGGATGCTGACTTCATTTTCCAGCAGGACTTGGCATCTGCCCACACTGCCAAAAGCACCAAAACCTGGTTCAATGACTGTGGGATTATTGTGCTTGATTGGCCAGCAAACTCGCCTGGCCTGAACCCCATAGAGAATCTATGGGGCATTGCCAAGAGAAAGATGAGAGACATGAGACCAAACAATGCAAAAGAGCTGAAGGCCGCTGTTGAAGCATCCTGGTCTTCCATAACACCTCAGCAGTGCCACAGGCTGATAGCTTCCATGCCACGCCACATTGAGACAGTAATTGCTGCAAAAGGGGCCCAAACCAAGTACTGAGTACATGTGCATGCTTATACTTTTCAGAGGTTCGATATTGTTCAATGTACAATCCTTGTTTTATTGATTGCATGTAATATTCTAATTTTCTGAGATTGTGGATTTGGGGTTTTCATGAGCTGTAAGCCATAATCATCACAATTATGACAAATCACAGCTTGAACTATCTTGCTTTGCATGTAATGAGTGTATCTCATATATTAGTTTCACCTTTTAAGTTGCATTACTGAAATAAATGAACTTTTGCACAATATTCTAATTTTTTGAGTTACACACACACACACACACACACACACACACACACACACACATATATATATATATATATATATATATATATATATATATATATATATATATATATATATATTGTCAATTGTATAAAAGTGCTAGGTATAGAAGCGCAACATTCTGTATAGAAGCAGTTATTTATTGTTTTCTTCCAGGATTTTTTCCCTTCTTTCTTCTTCTTTTATATTTTTTACTTCTCAGTTTAGTTTACAAGCTGGAATTTCAGGGTGGTGAGTATTAACTGTCAAGTACTGGTTAGCTTTTTTGAGATGAGCCAATATTCAGTGGGTGCTAACAGCTTTTGCTTAGTGTAATAATCCGTAACTGCCAAGCCAGTTCTTAGCTTCTCTCTGAATGGACAAAGCAAGGATAACCTATCATTTCCCAATATATATAGATAGATATAGATAGTATATAAACAGAAGGAAAAGAAAAAGGGAGGGAAAGAATAAACTCGACACATAAACAAGGGTCTACAAATGTATTTTACTGTTTTCTAATATTCCAATAAATGAATATTTAAAATCCTAAAAAAACTATTAAATTCAATGCAAAATATAGTCAAAAACAACAAAAAGGGAACCATAAAATCATAGACTGCAATAAATTATTTTTAAATGACTTTTAATATACAAAAAAGTAAAAGGGGAAAAGAATAAGAATCAATAAAAACATTATTAAGAAACCACTTTGCAATTATATCCTTTCTTCCCATTGACCCTCAAATGTAAATTACAATCAATATATTTGTAAACATTAGGTATCTAATTTCTTTCCTGGTCCTTTTATTTATTTTTTCCTTAGAAATTGAATTTAAATATCTTAAGTATACATTGCTGTATAATATACAGTATGTATATATGAAATTTATTTTTAGTTGCATTTTTTTCGATTTCTGTTACGAATATGTACTGCTAGTTTTTTTGCTGTTGCTGTGTATTCTCCATATTTAGTGCTTGGTTTAGTTATTGAGCTACTCTATTTATTTATTTTATTAATTTGATTTGCCAATTGTTTACAAGATAATAAGTATAAGTGTATACATAGTTGTGAATACATGAAATGGGTACATATAAGAAAAATAAAAGAAGAATAAGAGAAACAATAGGACAGGGACGGTAGGCACGTTGGTGCGCTTATGCACGCCCCCTACAGACCTCTTAGGAAAGGGGTGAGGTCAATAGTAGACAGTCAAAGGTTAAAGTTTTTGGGATTTGGGGAAGAGACTACAGAATCGGGTAGAGTATTCCAGACATTGACCACTCTATTGCTGAAGTCGTATTTCCTGCAATCAAGTTTGGTGCGGTTTACTTTGAGTTTGTATCTATTGTGTGCTCTTGTGTTGTTATGGTTGAAGCTGAAGTATTCACTGACAGGTAGGACATTGCAATGTATGATTTTATATACCATGCTTAAGTCAGACCGAAGACGGCGTAATTCAAGGTTTTCTAGTTCTAGAATTTCAAGTCTGGTGGCATAAGGTATTCTACAACGAGTAGAGGAGTGGAGAACTCTTCTTGTGAAATATTTCTGGACTTTCTCAATTGTGCTAATATCAGATACGTAATGTGGGTTCCAGACTGATGAACTGTATTCGAGTATTGGTCTAGCAAATGTTTTGTATGCTCTGGTTAGTAGTGTGATATTACCAGAGAAAAAGCTACGTAGGATTAGGTTAACAACTCTTAATGCCTTTTTGGCTATGTAGTTGCAGTGGGCTCTAGCACTTAGATCATTAGAGGTGAGTATTCCAAGGTCCTTTACAGAGCTTGGGTCATCAACAAGATCTTGACTATTCAGCTTGTATTTTATTTTCTGATATTTTTTTTGCCAATATGTAAGATAGAGCATTTATTTGTTGAGATTTGAAGTTGCCATTTGTTTGACCATTCTGATACATAGTCAAGATCTTTTTGTAGGGTAGCAATATTGTCTGTGGTATTGAGCATTACTCTGAGCATTTTTTTTTCTTAGTAAGTTTTTCCTAACATGCACTTGAGCTAATACAGTTAATATGAGAAATGTCCACTAATTAACACTACTTTTTAAAAGGAGTATGTTTCTCAATTGTTTATCTGTGTGAAGTCTGCCTATCTTAAGCTTCTACTATACAGAAGGTATTGCCTTCTAAGGCAACCTGTATACAGTACATTAGTGGCCAAAGTTACATTGTACATTGTAGATTTGTAATTCAGAGTCAGCCTCAATTATTAGAATGATGCATTAATTATACTCAAGTATGCATTATTCAGTGGTGGATATTGTTGGTGAAATCTCTTCTAACTTTCCATATACATGTGTGTGTGTGTGTGTGTGTGTGTGTGTGTGTGTATATGTTCTTAAGTTTTCACGGGTACTTACGTCTGTGAAAGTCTGACTCACAGGCGAACACAATACAGAAGCCTGATGATGGCAGATGAGATTCTGCCGAAACGTTGCTACAACTTTAAAAGCACAACTACAATGACGTGGTAAAATACCCGAACAAAGCTGAATACCATACACACACACACACACATATGTATGTATGTATGTATACATACATATATACATACATACATAGATACAGTCACAAGCCACAGTCATCCCCATCTTCAAAAAGGGAGACCCCAGCCTAGTGGAAAAATTACAGACCAATCTCTTTATGCTGCGTCACCTGTAAAGTCATGGAATCAATTATTAACCAATCCATCATCCTCCACTTAGAAACAAACAACCTACTCTCTAATAAACAATTTGGTTTTAGGAAAAAACTATCATGTAATCTGCAACTCTTACACTGCAAAAACATATGGACTACACAACTCGATCAGGGCAAAGCAATAGACACAATCTACATAGACTTCTGTAAAGCCTTTGATTCAGTGGTACACGACAAACTACTTCTAAACTAAAATCTTACAGTATCTCTGGACACCTGTATAACTGGATAGAAGCATTCCTGTCAAACAGACAACAAATGGTCAAAATTGGGAGCGTCCTATCAAATTCTGTACCTGTCAACAGTGGTGTCCCCCAAGGCAGTGTTCTAGGACCAACTCTTTTCATACTCTACATAAATGACCTCTGTGATCATATCAAGAGCAACTGCGTTCTCTTCGCTGATGATGTAAAGCTATTCAACACCACAGACAATACTGCTACCCTTCAAAAAGACCTTGACTATGTATCAGAATGGTCAAACAAATGGCAATTTCAAATCTCAACAAATAAATGCTCTGTCCTACATATCGGCAAAAAAAAAATCAGAAAATAAAATACAGGCTGAATAGTCAAGACCTTGTTGATGATCCAAACTCTGTCAAGGATCTTGGAGTACTCATTTCTAATGATCTAAGTGCTAGAGCCCACTGTAACTACATAGCCAAAAAGGTGTTAAGAGTTGTTAACCTAATCTTACATAGCTTTTTCTCTGGTAATATTACACTAATAACTAGAGCATACAAAACGTTTGCTCGATGAATACTCGAATACAACTCATCAGTCTGGAACGCACATTACATATCTGATATTAACACAGTTGAGAAAGTCCATAAATATTTCACAGGAAGAGGTCTCCACTCCTCTACTCGTTGCAGAATACCTTATGCCACCAGACTTGAAATTCTAGACCTAGAAAACCTAGAACTACGCCGTCTTTGGTCCGATCTAAGTATAGTATATAAAATCATACATTGCAATGTCCTACCTGTCAATGAATATTTCAGCTTCAACCATTACAACACAAGAGCAAACAATAGATACGAACTCAAGGTTAATCGCACCAAACTTGATTGCAGGAAATACGACTTCAGCAACAGAATGGTCAATGTCTGGAATACTCTACCTGACTGTGGATTTTTTCCCCCACTCCCAAAAACTTTAACCTTAGACTGTCTGCTATTGACCTCACCCCTTTCCTAAGAGGTCTGTAGGGGGCGTGCATAAGCGCACCAATGTGCCTACCGTCCCTGTCCTATTGTTTCTTTTATATATTTTTTATTTTTCTTATATGTATCCATATATTCATAACTATGTTTTTACTTATACCTATTATCTTGTAAGCAATTGACAAATAAAAAATAAATAAAAATAAATAAATAAATAATAACACACACACACAAATAGCTGACAGCTCCATCTCTAAAACATAAATTTAATCCAAAATCTGAACTAAATGTTTATCCAGCATCAGAACTCTAATAAATATCTGCTAGGTTGGTTTCATTTTTTTTTACATGTATCAGTCTCTCTTTTATCCCATACAACTTCTGGTTGAAAGACTGTTTTATGCCATGTTAAATGCATTCCCTGTTTTTTTAAAGTATTGTCTAGTTTCAGTCCTATGCTAGATAATCTTTTGGGGACTATTTTTATTTGTGTCTCATCTCAACCTAGTCTAATATTGGCAACCACACCTGCAGTCTTGCATACTGGAAGAGAGACTAGTGCAGTAATATATCATCATTTTGTGGTTGCTTTTTGATGAATCACATGAGCTGTTCTCCAGTCTTATTTGTCATTCAATTTTTATTCCATTTCTGAGACAAAAATAGAATTACAGAATAACTGAATTGGAAGGGACCTTAGAGGTCTTCTAGCCCAACCCCCTGCCCAAGCAGAAAACACTTCAGATAAAATGGTTATAGAATCTCTTCTTTAAAAATCTCTAGTGTTGTAGCACTTACAACTTCTGGCAGCCAGTTTATTTATTTTATTTTATTTATTTTTATTTGTCAATTGCTTACAAGATAATAGGTATAAGTAAAAACATAGTTATGAATACATGGATACATATAAGAAAAATTTAAAAATATAAAAGAAACAATAGGACAGGGACGGTAGGTACTTTGGTGCGCTTATGCACGCCCCCTACAGACCTCTTAGGAAAGGGGTGAGGTCAATAATAGACAGTCTAAGGTTAAAGTTTTCTGGTTTGGAGAAAAAACCACAGAGTCAGGTAGAGCAGGGGTCCCCAACCGCCGGTCCGCGGACCGGAACCGGGCCGCGAACAAGCCTTTACTGGGCCGCTGGTTGCTGGGCGCCGCCATCTTTTTGGTAAAAAAGCAATTTTTCGTCAAAAAGATGGCGCCAGCGCTTCAGGTGAGCTTTCGGGTAGAAAGCCATTTCTACCCGAAAAGCTCACCGACGCTAGCGCCCGCCGCTTTTTGACGAAAAATCACTTCCGTGACGTCACCGGAAGTGATTTTTCAAAAAAAGATGGCGGCGCCAGCTGACGCTGAACCGGGCCGCGGCGCCCAGCTGACGCCGGAACCGGCCAGCGGCGTCGAAAGGTTGGGGATCCCTGAGGTAGAGTATTCCAGACATTGACCACTCTGTTGCTGAAGTCGTATTTCCTGCAATCAAGTTTGGTGCGATTAACCTTGAGTTTGTATCTATTGTGGGCTCTTGTGTTGTTATGGTTGAAGCTGAAGTATTCATTGACAGGTAGGACATTGCAAAGTATGATTTTAGATACTATACTTAGATCGGGCCGAAGGCGGTGTAGTTCTAGGTTTTTTAGGTCTAGAATTTTGAGTCTGGTGGCATAAGGTATTCTGCAACGAGTAGAGGAGTGGAGACCTCTTCTTGTGAAATATTTCTGGACTTTCTCAACTGTGTTAATATCAGATACGTAATGTGGGTTCCGGACTGATGAGCTGTATTCGAGTATTGGTCTAGCAAATGTTTTGTATGCTCTAGTTATTAGTGTAATATTACCAGAGAAAAAGCTACATAAGATTAGGTTAGCAACTCTTAACACCTTTTTGGCTATGTAGTTACAGTGGGCTCTAGCACTTAGATCATTTGAGATGAGTACACCAAGATCTTTGACAGAGTTTGGATAATCAACAAGGTCTTGACTATTCAGCCTGTATTTTATTTTCGGGTTTTTTTTGCTTCACAGAAGTCTATGTAGATTGCGTCTATTGCTTTGCCCTGATCGAGTTGTGTAGTCCATATGTTTTTGCAGTGTAAGAGTTGCAGATTACATGATAGTTGTTCCACTGATTAATTGTTCTAATTTCTCCTAGTTCTAGGTTGGTTCTCTCCTTGATTAGTTGCTAAACTTTGGCTCCCAGTTTTGGTGCTATATTTCATTAAGAACCTTTGCAATTACTTTCAGCTAAAAAACCAGCTTCCCAATACTTTTATTTCCTCTGTGTCACATTTTGATTTTGACCATAAAAATTAATAAAATACTGGCTGGAAAAGAGACTTGAATGTTCAGAATTGAATTGTTCCTCTATTCATTGTGATTTGTGTTTGTAGAGATTTTTTTTTTTACTCTTAGCTTAATTTCTATGTTTTGTATTCACAATGAAGGCTGGCTTATCTTTCATCAAATATACTGCTTCAACACTGATACTTACATTTCATTCATCCAGGCTGAAACACCGTATTATATCCATATTCTATCTTATGAAATGGTGCAAGTTTTCCATTGATTCTGGCTTTCTGCCAGCCAAGGAGACATTTCCAAAATGCTAAATTCCACTCCAGTCAGTGGCCAATACACAAAAATAGGATTGACATTCTTGGCATCTATAATTAAGTGAGTAACGTTAGAGAGATAGAATGATAGTGATATATAGATATTGGCCAAATAATCTTCAGCATCTTCAAAAATGATCTAGATGAGGGGATAGAAGTGGAACTCATATTTGCAGATGACACCAAGCTGGGGGAAATAGCTAACGTTTAGAAGATGGACTCAAGATTCAGAAGCATCTTCACAGACTTGAACACCGTGTTCTGGTCACCACAATGCAAAAAAGATATTGAGACCATAGAACAGAAGTCTCCAAACTTGGCAACTTTAAGACTTGTGGACTCCAGCATAGCTAGCTGGAGAATTCTGGGAGTTGAAGTCCACAATGTAATATCACACTACTAACCAGAGCATACAAAACATTTGCTGGACCAATACTCGAATACAGTTCATCAGTCTGGAACCCACACTACGTATCTGATATTAGCACAATTGAGAAAGTCCAGAAATATTTCACAAGAAGAGTTCTCCACTCCTCTACTCGCTGTAGAATACCTTATGCCACCAGACTTGAAATTCTAGAACTAGAAAACCTTGAATTACGCCGTCTTCGGTCTGACTTAAGCATGGTATACAAAATCATACATTGCAATGTCCTACCTGTCAATGAATACTTCAGCTTCAACCATAACAACACAAGAGCACACAATAGATACAAACTCAAAGTAAACCGCACCAAACTTGATTGCAGGAAATACGACTTCAGCAATAGAGTGGTCAATGTCTGGAATACTCTACCCGACTCTGTAGTTTCTTCCCAAACCCCAAAAACTTTAACCTTAGACTGTCTACTATTGACCTCACCCTTTCCTAAGAGGTCTGTAGGGGCGTGCATAAGCGCACCAACGTGCCTACCGTCCCTGTCCTATTGTTTTTCTTATTCTTTTATTTTTCTTATATGTAACCATTTCATGTATTCACAACTATGTATACATTTATACTTATTATCTTGTAAACAATTGACAAATCAAATAAATAAAATAAAATAAATAAATAAAGTCTTAAAATTGCCAGGTTTGGGGACCCGTGCCCTAGAAAGAGTGCAGAGTGCAGAGAAGAACAAAAAGTTAAGGGATCTGGAAGCTGAACCATATGATGAAAAATTGAGGGAACTAGGTATGCCTAATTTACCAAAAAGAAGGGTGATATGATAGCAGTCTCCTAGTACTTGAGGGGTTGTCACAGAGAAGAGGGAATTGACTTATTTTCCAAAGTACCTGAGGGCAGGACAAGAAGTAGTGGGTGGAAAATAATTAGAGACAGATCCTAGAACTTAGGATAAATTTCCTGACATTGAGAACAATTAATCAGTGGAACGGCTTACCTCCTGAAGTTGTGGATGCTCATCATTGGAGATTTTCAAGAAGACACCAGACAGCCATTTGTCCAGAATGGTATAGGGTCTCCTGCTTGAATAAGTGGTTTGAGTAGAAGACCTACAAAGTCTCTTCCAATCCTATTATGCTATGTTTTATGTACTATCTATTTTATTTAGTGAGAAACTTACTAGTTGAGAGGTACAAATGAATGGCAAAAGGGACAGACACAATATATTCAGTATGTTTACATTTTGATTTCATTGTACATTTTTTTGTTTTCCTTTCTGGCAGCTCTGATTCTTACAGTGACATCCACTGTTGTGATAAGCCAAACTACATTTGAGATAACTTGCTTTTTAATCAAAGAACACAACAATGCTTCGAGAAATTGGGATTCTTCACCTACTCTCAAGGTAAAGGAAAATTAGAGTATAAAAATATTGGATTGAACCAAAGTACCATTTGGTCTATAATTCTGTGCCACAGAATAACATCTTCCTGTTTGTGTTCTCCATCACATCATACTGAAGACAGTGTCTCTGTTATGGAATATAACATTCTCTACTATTTTTTAACAGTGTGAAACAAGTTTAAGCCCCAGTTAAAGCTGTCTGGTGGGCGTTGCAAGGAATGTCTGTAATTAATGAACTGAAATCTTATATAATTTCCATTCATTAATTAGAGACATTCCTTCCTGCTTTCATGTGTGTTGGACTTACCACCATCCAGTTTCATTGATCCTGGGTTCTAATATTATGAGCAAATGATATGTCTTCTTCCTCTCCATTTTCTCTATAAAGTACATATCTTCCTCACCCACGCAGTCAATTATTCAGTAAGCTAGAGAGTCTCAACTTTCAATTTTTCTTTGTTGTGAAGATCATGCAGTCCTTCAGTATTGTGACTGCCTGTTCCTGCACCTTTCCCAGATGAAATACAATCCTCAACTTACAATTGAGCCCAAAATTTCCATTGCTAAATGAGGTGGTTGTTAAATAGGTTTTGCTTCCTTTTTGCCCCAGTTGCATACTGCATCTGTTAAGTGAATCATGCTGTTAAGTGCATCTGGCCTCTCCCATTGACTTTGCTTGTCAGAAACCTGCTGTGAAGATTACAAATGGTGATCACATGGCCCCAGGACAGTGCAACAGGGACATGTTATGATGATGTCATAAATACATACCAGTTGCCAAGCACCTGAATTTTGATCCTGTGACCACAGGAATGCTATAATGCAGGGATCTATAATGGTCATAAATAGGCAGTAAGTCATTTTTTTAATGCCATTGTAACTTCAGTCAGTCACTAAACAAATAGTTGTAACTCAAGGTCAGAATTTCTTTGCATTGTTCCATTGGATGTGGACTCTACCTTCTTGAGGCTTGGGTAGATAAATGCTGTTTTCAAATGTTTGGGGTGATGTCTTCTTCTGCCACAAGCTTTTCTCTGTGTCTTCTGGCTTCCAAACCCACCAAAGCAATTTCAATTCCACAAATACCAGCTCCATACAAAAACCATTCGCCACTAGTACATTCCGTTCCATTTTCTGGCTTTTCTGGCTGTCCCATGGCTTTGACACAGAAGGTGTTGAGACAAATGATTAATGGGTTGCCGGAGAGGCAATTGCTACCATGCTAACTCTTGATTCTTAAGCAATGACTCTCCTGTCATGATAATTGGTGTAATGAACAAATATTCAAATTGTCAGGCTTCACAACCTGGGTTTGGGAGTAAATCCTAGGGTTCCTGACCTTTCACAACTGACTCTTACTTTTGGTCAGGGCTCAGTTAGATTTGAATCTTTACTACAGACAAGAATAAAGTCATAAACAATAGTTGAATGCTCGTTGCTAATGCAAAAATTTCAGAAATATATACACACTCAAGATTTTAACAATTCCCTTCCCTTCCAAGTGAACTGATACTTGGTGGGATGCTTGGTGGCTTTGAAGCCAGAAGAGTTGTACATTTACATAACAGCCATCTAGGGCTTGAGAAGATCTATTAGTGCCCACCTCATTCCTTTCAAAATAATTATTTCTTTGCTAACTTATAAATAATGGTTTTGCATTTTTCCCTTACCCATTGCTTTTCACTGCTCTTTTTCTGTGAATGGAGCTCAAGCAATGATTGGTGTTGCTACTATCTGTCAAAGTATTATAAAACTGGATGTCAAGGTTTTATTTTATCTTTATAATAAGGGATTTCATTCTCCTCCAGGTCTTTAATTCCTCTGAATTTAAGACCTCTGAAGTATAAGTATAGTTTATGACAAGGCTCTTCAAGCTTGGCAAGTTTAAGACTTGTGGACTTCAACCTCCAGAATTCCTGAGCTAACATGACTGAAGGAGGAATTCTGGGAGTTGAAGTCCACAAGTCTTAAACCTGTCACGTTTGAAGACCCCTGGTTTATGAAGTCCCGTCATAAGCTATGCATTCAATCATCTTTTCAACAATTGAAACAAGTCACAAAAATAGTTCATCTTAATGGTAAAGCTAAACATTCTTTCATCTTTTCTCCACTGACAGCTGTTCTGTTTCCACACTCACTTGTGGTCTTCTGAGCAATCTTCATCTTCCCTTTTTCAAACATGTGATATTCCACTGTTAATACTTATTGCCTCCTTTTGCTTCCTGACTTCCATGCCTGTGCTTAACATTTTAAAGCAAGGTTTTTGTATGCATGTGTTTACCTTCATGTCACTATTGACTGCTAGTGACCTGCTAAACAACTTAAACAATGCAGCTTTCTTAGCAAAGTTTTGAAAGAGGTTTCCTGAAATCAGGTCCCCAACCTGGCTTCAGGACTAAAAGTCATCATCTCCTGGTTTTTTTTAACAAGGTTCCTTAACCACTGCACCAAACTGTCTCTCAATATTGTCGAAAATAAATCACTTTCTATTTGTGATATTATCCCCTCTTAACATATTTGTCCATGTCTTCCAGGGATATCCCCAACTTATACTCTCCGAACACCCCAAAGATGCTTTATTACTAAAGGCAACTGGATTTTTTTCTCTTTTTTTCTTTTTTTTAAGAAAAAGTTTAGCTTTTTGGATGAGAAATGAAACATTTTCTAAGAAAAAAAAACCCAAGAAGTCCCGTTGCTTTTTGGAAAAAGCACCTTTGGGAGTCTCTCCATTCAGTACTTTATCCAATATGGTCTAATATGGATAAATACATGTGAGAACAGAAGTACCGTTTGACTTCATCCTCCACAAATTTATGTTCTTTTCCTCTTGTTTGCTGAAAATAAAACTGCATGGTCTACTGAGTCACAGTAGTTCAGGAAATCATAAATCTTACATCTTAAAATTTATGCTATATTAAGATTTTATCTCCCTCTTCAAACTCTTTAGTTTGCGAAATACTTTGCTTGCTTTTTTATGCTAAAATAGAAATGATAACTTCCCTTTCTTTTCTTTCTCCACATTTCTGTCATATTTCAGGTGTTCCTCTTCCTAAACTCTTTCAGTCTTTTGTTCTTTCTTTCTGCCATACTTTGCTAACTGTCCATTCTAATGTCCTGACTTGGCTCTTCTATATACCTCTCTTCTCCTTTATTGCCATTTTCTTCATCATTATCCCTCATATCTACTGCATAATCAGTATTTTTCGTCATTTATTTTGGGAATGCTCATTCGCACTTTGGGCACTTGGTGTGCCGAAGAGGTTAGTATGCTTCCAACGATGAATAGAATTCAAGCAAAATTCTATTTTACTGACTTTAATTAAAATGTAAATTAGAAAACTTGTATGCATGTAATGTGATTACTTTTCCCTATTTATTTAATGATTTCCTTTTTCTATCACATTATAACTTACAATTTAGTGACAAATTTTGGTGAAGCTTTGAGAAGGATTCCTAGGTTTGCAAGGGTAGAGGGGTGTTAAAGGGATGTTTGGACTCCAGGCTACCTATAGTCCACCTTTAATTTCAACACTGATTTTGCCTTCTGACTTACTGATTTAAATTGCTTTGATTTACTATCAATAGTGGGCAGAAAGTAGTTTGGGTGGCTGAATGCAGCTGTTACAACAAGGTTTTCCTTTCATGCAAAATTAGGTTGATAAATTAATAATAAAAGTATGTCAGTATCTGAACGAACATTTGTGTTTGTTTTCTTTTGAACAAATTTTATTAATTTTTAAAGACATACAAAACATAAATACACAGAAACACAAAACATAAAAGCATAAAAAATCTCTTTTCTGAAAGTTGCTTAGTCCCGGGTTAAAACTCTTGATACAGACACAAATTCAAATTCATATTCATTTTATATTCCATTCCATATCTTGTTAGCATTTTCAATTTTCTATATAACTTCTCCTCTCTTTTAAATTTTCTCAATTTTATTTTATTTATCTCCTCTCAATTCGAATCATAATATTTATTATTCTTTGTCTGTTCTATTTCCAGCTATCCATTTATCTTTCTTCTTTGAAAAAAACTTCTCCTGTACACTAAATGGAGTATGATGCCTTTATCTCTTTCCCCTATATTTATAATACTTAATATAAAACACAAAACTTACATTGGGATTCTGTCTGGTACGTTCTAAAATTATACAGTATTATCAAAACCAATACAAATCTATTCATTAATATTGATATTCATTTATGTCTTAAACATTTAACACATTATTTTTCAGTTAAATCACATACTTTTATGGGAGCACCTATTTTCCATAGTTATTCCCCCCCACGTCACATATTATAAATCATTATTTTATTACAATGTTCCCCTTTCTCCTACTTCAAATCTCTCATTTCACATAAAGTTTCACTAGAATAACATAGTCTAATCATTAATATTAACAATCATTTATATCTTAAACATTTTACCCATTTCAGTTAAATATCATGCCTTTGTGGGAACACTTATGCTTTCCAAAATTATTTCCCCCCACATCACATATCTTAAATCATTGTTCCATTACAGTACTCCCTTCTCTTAACAAAAATTTCACTAGATTATACTAAATATTTTATCGCATTTTAAATTACATATTATTTCCAATTTTCTATGGTTATTTCTAAATACAAATATAGAAATGCAATCTTATGTACCTTTCTAGAATCCCTTTTTCAATAAAATTTATCCATTATCTCTAAAAACTTTTGCTTCTTTACAACTTGCTCCCCACCATTAAAGCTTCTCATCCCTTCCTTTCTCCCTTGCTTCTTCTTCTCCTTGTCTCTTTACCCCCTTGTCTCTCCACCTCCCTTTTATTCTGCTTTCCTCCTTTCTGTTGTTTCCTAACATAATGTCCCCTTTTCACCTTATTCTTCTCTTCTTGATTTGCTTTTCCAGATCTTAAAGTCTTCTTTTCCTTTTTCTCTTTCTTTTTCCCTTTTCCGACCAAAGTTATTTGTTCATCAAAGATGGCTTCTTCTTTGTCCCCATCATCCTGTTGCTCATTCAGCTTTACATAAGTACAAACCGCCATTTCTAAAAATTGAAAGAGTGCCAAGGACATCTTTCCCTTCTTGCTTTTCTTTTTCATATTTTTGGTATACAAGTTTCAGTCCATCCACAAGTGATGCCATTGTGCAGAGAAAAAGTTTTCCCAAACAACCACCCGAGTGCTTTTAATCAGAAATAGTTCTCAGAAGTTCCAAAATCACCAAACAATCCAAACAGGCTGTTTCTTTTAAATACTTTCTCCTTCTTCACTTTCTCTTTCTGGGGTTAAAGTTTAGTCACAAAATTCCCTTTAAAATATCTCTTTTAGAAGTCTTATTGGTGTTTAGTAACTCTTTAAAAATCTAGGCAATCTTCTCCTTATTTTCAATTGCTCCAATTTTTTCCCCCCTCTCCCTTCCCACTCACAGCCAAAAAGATTTTTTCCATCTGCTTTCACGTTAGGAAGGAGAGTGAAACGAAAGGAAAAAAAACTTTCCCTTTTAGAATGTTCGCAGCTTGTAACTCTTACTAGGAACAATGTATCCTTAGCAGCCTTCAAGATTCAAGGCACTTTCTCTTGTCTTGTCCCAGTTGAAAGCAACTTTCATTACTCTTCCAGCTTTCTCCCTCCTGCACCTGCTTGTCCGGCTGTAGATTTCTTCGTGGCGGCCATTACTGACCGCCGCTCGTCCGTCTTGGGAAAAGGGGGTTTTGCTGGCTGGGGAGGGGGTCTGCGACGCCCCCAAACCCCTGTCCGGATACCCCCTGTCTTCAGCTGCCTCTACGGGGCAGCTATATCCCCCAGATCCAAACGGATCGGGGGAACCTTGACGGCGAACGCAGCAGGGATCGTGCAGTATCGCGAATCCCTGCCGCTGCCGAAACCTGCAAACCGGAAGATCCGAACATTTTTGTTTTTAAAGTCAAACCAATATACCAACCAAGCCAGAAACATTTTCACTCCATCATTTAAATCACTTTGATATCTATCAATCCCATTCTGCCCCAAACTGAAAGGAAGCAAAGCTACAGTAGTTTCACAATTCTTATTGCAAGACACAGTGAGGTTGTACGTTACATATTTATTTTCTGTGTTTTTACAAACTATGGCAAACATACGGAAAAAACCCTTCAACTTAACAGGCATAACATGATAAACAGCAGTCTTTCAAAACATGAAAACTAAGGACCGGCTGTTTTCTAGGCCGAGTATCCTTGTAATGGCAATGTTTTATTCAAAAGATGCAAGAGATACCTTTGATGGAAAACTATATCTAGTTTAGAATTGGAGTAATTTGATTTGTTTGCATATTCTGATAAATTAAGCATACTTTGTACAAATTCAGATTACCCTATTTCAAAATTTCTTCTCCAGGGGTTTTTTCTCACAGCATTCACCACAAAAGATGTCCTCAACCTCTCTATCCCTTTCTGTGATTGAGAGGGGAAGGACCTCATTTGTTTGGGAAAGATAGAAGGGAAATACTAGCTTTATTGGTAGTAGCTTCCCAGATCTTTTACAGAGAACTGTATACAAATTATCTTTCAATGTTGTTTCTCTAAAAGCAGGATAGATATTAAATGGTGCAACAGAGTAAATGTATATTTTCTATCTCTTACAAAGCAGATGCAAGATAATATTGAAGACCTCCAGTGTTCCTTGAATACTCAAAACACTGAGAATGCCTACAAAACAACAGTAGATGTTGGTGTGCTTGAAAATGTCAGGTTAAAAGCAGTATTAAATATTTCAGAGATCATCGTCTGTCACTGGGTTTTTAAAGAGATCCAGACCAAATGTAATTCCTCTCTGGATTTGGAGAACCGGTAAGCAAACAAACAAAACACATTAAAAATAAGAACAAAAAGCAATATTTGTTCCACTTCACATGAGCCTCCAGCAAAAGCTCAAATGAACAATTGCAATTTTTTGAGCACATGAATTTCCTTCTTAGTAATTCAAATTTTTAAAGATGCAAATAACTGGATGGTTGCTTGTCTCTTTTGAAGTAACATTACTTCCCAAAGTGCTCTTGCATCACTCCCTTTCACATATAGCTCTAATATTCAGAACTTAGCATTCATTCTTCTTAACTTTTCATGATATATTTGCTGTACCTGTCCTAACTCATTCTTACAGAGCAAAATTGAAGGCAGAGCACTATGCTTCATCAGTGAGTGAGAAGGAGGGAAGTGTCCCCAATTGCCTACTCAAGCAACTGACTCTCCCTTAATTCCTGTTAGATTGGGCAGAACTGAAGAACAGGAAAGCTTTGGATTCCCATGAACTCAAATCCTTGCCTAATCTGTCAATGCAACATTTCCCAGGTTTCATATACATGCACCTTTCCTTCTCTGACATCAAAGTTCCATGGCTGGAAGAAGGTTTCAGAAGCTTAATGGAAAAAATTGGAAGTCAAATTTCCTTCTCCAGAATTCAAGTGGGGAATTCCCACCCAATATTTATATGACTCTGGATGTTTTCCCAATTTATAAATACATAGTTGATTGGGAGCCATCTAGGGTTAGTTAGTAGATAGGTGCTATATAAATGTTATAAATAACCAGTAATTCCTTTTAACTATAAAGTTACGCCATTTAGCCTCTTGCTGTATTAAAAGTGATGTTGCTAGATAGGAATAGAGAGAATCAGATTTATTTTTCAGTTAGCTATGTTCACTGGTTGAACCTGGGTCAGTTGCTAGATAAAATGGAAAGGAAGGGAAGGGAGGGAGAAGTGGCAACTTCATTACTATTAGCTCTACCAATAGACCACAAATAAAATAAGAAACTTGAAATAAGGAATGCGGTATCCAAACTCTGACAAACCACCTGAAGTTATCTGCTAAAATTCGTAGAATTAAGTTCTAACCTGCATTTCCATTAAGTTCCATGTAGTTCCAGTTAGAACTACACTGCTTATGTCAGTCTACCAGTGTTTCTAAATGAAATATTATAGCTGCGTACTGAAGCTAAAAGCATGATCTCTTCCTCTTCTTGGAATGAGCAAAAAGCCACTATCGTTTGGAGCTGTAGAGATTTCAAGAACTTCCAGAGAAGCGTAATTAGTGAAGAACTGTCATTCTGGCTAACCTAATTCTGTAGGTGATTCATGAAATGGTTTTTCTGGTCCATATGCAAGGTTTTGTTTCCTTTTTGCTTGTTGTCATCTTGGCCTAGTTCTGCACCCTGAAGTTTTTTTCATAATTATTTCATAAAGGAAGTCTTGTTTTCTGTCTCAACAGGCATATCATTTCAGTGGAGTTCCCAAGAATCAAAGAAACCCAAGAGGGAAATCACACACTGTTAATTACAACTAAAACCAATAACTACACTATAGTATTTATGTTGTATATAAGGAGTAAGTATGACACATGGAGGTTTCATATCTTATTTTACAATTAGAACACCGCTTCAGTTAATATTTTAAGTGCAAACCTTAAAAAGTATTTAAAGCTATTTATTTAATACTACATACATTAAATAAAATGTGTCATAATTATGTTATTGCTTTTCCCTCTGGCGGTATTTTATCACTTTTCCAATTCTGAGCAAATACAATCCTAGCTGCTGTTAAGACATGAATAATCAAATATACTTTTTCTTTGCTATAACCTCCAGGTATCATTCCTAATAAAAATATTTCAGGTTTAAAATCTATGTGAAAAAATTTATCATTTTTTCCCACCATGTGAGGATTTTTGTCCAATATCTTTTTGCCTCTGTACAACATCTTAGTTTTCCCTTTATTTCAATCCTGCCACTTCTCCATATTCCTCTATCTTGTTTATCAATTTATTTAGCAACTGTTCATTGATAACTTTCAGAATGTATTGCAGCCAAATGTACTATCTTTATAGATATGAATATCCTTATTTTAGTTTTTTTTTTAAATTATTATGCATTTTCCTATAAGAACTTGTTATATAACAGCCCTGGTGGCACAGTGGTTAGAATGCAGTACTGCAGGTTACTTCTGCTGACTGCCGGCTGATTGCAATTTGGCAGTTCGAATCTCACCAGGCTCAAGGTTGACTCAGCCTTCCATCCTTCTAAGGTTGGTAAAATGAGGACCCAAATTGTTGGGCGCAATATGCTGATTCTGTAAACCACTTAGAGAAGGCACAGTGAAGCAGTACATAAGTCTAACTACCATTGCTATTGCTATATAGTTACAGGTATATTCCTCCTTTAAAAAAATAGAATCCATACAACTAACCTTCTGAAAGGATGTCTGTGAACTGTCTCCCCTTTGAAAAGCTATCCAGTCCAAGGATCCTACCACAGGTGTTTCTTATTGTATAATCATCCTGCATAATTCATGAAATTTTACCACAAAATGTCTTTTTCTACTGTTTGTTCATATTTCCTTTCTTGAGGACAAAGGCAGACTTCAACAGTGACTTTGGACTACTAGCATTTAGATGCTATCGGCCTGAAAGCACTTCCAGGTCAAATTCAAATAAAATAAAATAAATACTGATCTTATAACAATAACAACAGCAACATGAAAAAGAGAATTTCCCTGGTGTTTTACAGATAATTATAGAGTAGGTCTTTGAACTCTTATTTAGGGTACAATATAGCAAGAGATTAATCGCAGTTTCAATACTCCCTTGTCCACAGGGACATAATCTTAGCTCATACGGGACTTTTCTATCAACTCTCCAAAACTGATGTGTGGAGAGCACTGAAGCATGTTAACATAAGTGCTCTTTGGCATTTAGAAACAGTTAACTGGTGTATCTCACTGGTTCGTAAAAGGAACTTGATTGCTTTTAAAATGTTCTTATAGTAGAATAGGTTGATCTTATTGGGTTTCCAGGTCTTTGATAGATTGATTAAATGCACTGAGTGCACACTCAGAACCCATGATTAGAACACCTCAATGGAAAAGCCAAGATACTGAAGTTTTTGTGAGATTGGTCTGTATCATATTGATTTGTAATTGTCCTCAATAAGAAAAGAACTCAAACCTTATGGGAAAGAAAAGTAATTTCAACCAATGTGCTAAAGTACAGGTTCATGTACCTGTTTTAATTTAAGATATTCCTGCCTCCCTCCTTAATAAAACATTTGGAACTCAAGGGCATACTGAAATATAGTCCTTAGAAATTTGGCTGGACTCTTTCAAGAGCAGTAAAGGAAGTTTAAGATCCTAACTATGCATCAAAAAGTATTTATGCACAAACCTGTCACTTGCTCATAGTCTTCTTTATAAAGATGGCATATATTATATTTCTATTTAATTACAATACATCTTGATCTACATATAAAGTACATCCCCTTTGGCATGGGGTGTATTACATGTCCTTTTTCTTGATAATACATAAATAGCTGCCAGATAAGGGTTGTTCTGACTAACATTCAAAGGAGAGATAATGGGTAGAAATGAAGAATTTTGAAAATGTTTTGGATGCTGTGCTCTTGAATGATTTATCCTTTTTTATTTATAATCCACCTTCTATTTTAGTTCCATTGTTGTGGGATATTTTTCTCCTCTGCTCCCTACTTCAAAGCTAGAGCAGTTTCAAACTTCTTAAGAAAAAGCTCTGAAATGCTTTGAGTTAATTCATGTTTTCCTAACGTTTAAAGAATCCAATTGACATGGCAGGGGTGCTGGGACACTTTTAAGCTTCCTGGAATAACAGGATTGACTGGCAATTCTCTAAATGAGCTGTGATCTGTCAACAAGAGTTTCTGATTCCCAATGGTTTTACCGCAACAGTGCCGAAAGCTACCATGCCACTTAAATTAGGCTGAGAACATGAAGGTAACCGAGAGTGATGCTGTTCTATGAGCAAACTCTGTACTGAAAACAAAAGAACAACTTGTTGTTCCTTAATTCTAAACATAGGTTTTCCCCACCGCACCCCTGTTTTGTACTTGACAAATTGGTAACTTGTGTAAAAATAGTAGCTCATGGAACCTTAATGTCTTCAAAGTCTTTAAAATGAGGCTATTTTTAAATAATTACCATTATTTTCTCTTTTAAAAAAGTATAGAGAGTCAGCTAATTGGGCAAGAAATTATATTTAAGAATATATTTAAGAATCGGGGAGCAAAAAGCTAATATTGAAGTTCTAGAGGAGTTGCCCACCTAAATGGCAATGTCAAGTTGACTTTGGTTGATTTCAAAAACCTAAACAAGTTTGGGCCTTGTTAGAATTGAAAATCACCAAAAAAAATCTCAGGACTGTAGGCTGGATTAGAAAATTGGGAGGGGGGAATGTAAAGCAATGTAAAGTACTTTTATATTGTCAAGGAAACTACAAGCTCATGAACTCAATAAGAGTTGAGCTGAACGTGAGACTTTAGCTTTTGAATCAGAAATTATTGCTGCTCATTTTATTTCCACAATAGTGTTGCTTTTTACACTATTCAGAAAAAAATATATAGGGTACACAAACTACTGATACCCGGAGCAGGTCTCCGTGCAGAAAATAACCATGAAAACCATACAATTTACTTTCAGTAATCAAACATGTGCTCTAAGGCTCCTTCAGATCTGTTGGAACAGCAACTTCCACAATTCCTGCCCAGCATAGCAGTTGGCCCTCTAATTCACCTGGGAGTGCAGTTTGAGGAAGTTTGCTGAAATAAGAATTAGGCTATAGTAACAACCTTACACAGTTCTGTTTTTGATAGAAATAATTGGACTAAATGTTCAACACCAAAGTTCAATTCCTCCCTCTACACACGCGTACTCAAATGATAAACTGAAATGTATGCCATTTTTTGCAACATGCCTAGGCACTTTGATTCATCTTTGAACAAGCTGGCAAATAAAGGAAACTACCCTGCTAATTAGTTTTCAATGAATTTCATTTGGAAATCATGGCTTCTAGTTAAGAGTTTGGGATCAAAAGATAACATCACTCTATCACTTATCTTGATTTTTTTCCTGATTGCAATGAAGCACTATAATTTTTTTATTTAAAAGCTTCCTGGCTTCTTTACTTACTCAGGAGGTTATTTAATAAAATATAGTTTATACTGCAGCCTATATACAGTATTCATATTTTATTAAATGTGTGTTTGCATGACTAAACATAGCCAATTATCTTCATTCAGAAAAAGTGTCTATATTCCACCCCTAAGCATGGCCAATAATTATTTAGAAAACACCTAGCAGTGATGAAGAAATTAATGTTGAATACTAATTTCCCTAATGTTGTTATTTTTTAGCCAATATCAAATAAAGTTTGGTTATCATTTGAATTCACAGTTTTCAAATTTTTCATAGCGGTGCTAAATTTTGCTTTTTATTAAAAAAAAGGTATATTGTGCTGGCTTGCATAATAAAGGTTCATGAAAATAATGCACAAACATGCATTATTTTAGTGGGAATGGTTTACAAAAACAATATAGATTAGGCAAATTGAACTGTAAGTACACATATTAAAAGACCTATCTGTACCCACATATCAGAAGATATCTCTGTACACCAAAACAGGTACATGCTAAATGCAAATTGAGTGGGGGGAAAATCTTAAGTTTAATAAATGAACTTGACAGTTTCAAAGAAATGACAGCAGAACCAAAATAAATAAACACACACACGCACGCACAAAAACACACACACATGCATTAGGAATGGTAAAATAAGAAAAGGTAGGATCAAGAATTAATGGATGCTGAATGAATATCAACTAAATGGAGGAGCAAGAATCTAGCATAAAAGAAATATATGGTGGTTTGAGAGAGAATAAACGGTGGTAGAGAGAATAAATTAGATTTGAATCACAAAACAATATACACAAAAGGGGAAGCCCCAGAAAGTCATGGTTGGATGGAACTGATGAGATCCACAAAAAATGAAAGTTGAGAAGTTGAAGTAACAAAAGGCAATTTATGAAGAAGTATATAGACATGATGGAAGCAAAGATAGCAATAGCACTTAAACTTATGTACTGTTCATAGTCTTTTACAGCACTCTGAGTGGTTTACCCTCAAATATTGCCCCCAACAATCTGGGGCCTCAGAAGGATGGAAGGCTGAGTCAGTCTTGAGTCAGTCAGGATCGAACTTCAGAGTGTGGGCAGAGTTAGCCTACCACACTATTTTTAGAATTGAATTATTGCATTCTAACCACTGCGCCACGATGACTTCTAGATGTTTTACAAAGATAGAAAAACATTGAGAAGCAACCAAGAGAATTGGTCACTAGACTGAGATGAGCAGCTATACAAATTGGGTGGGTGGGTGGGTGGGTGGATAGATAGATGGGAGGCCTCGAGCTTTCATATGAGAAATGAATGCAATAATTGTAGTTGTTTAGCTTAGAGATTGCAAGGAGGTATGAGTAAGGTTTATAAAATTGCACATAGCAAAGAAAGAAAAAATAGAGAACTAAAGGTCATCCAATTAAAATAATAAAAGATTTAAAATTGATACCAGGAAGTATTTCTTTACACGGTTTGTAATCAACCTACCTTGCAACAAGATAAGGTACCAGTTACTAATTTACATCTATCAATGGGCTAGTCTTGATGACTGGGCATAACAATGGGAAAGGAGAGCTTCCTTGAGCATTATTTGTAGGGTTTCCTAGATGGGTACTGGCTAAATGAATTTAGGGCTCACCCAGCAGTCTTTTTCCATGTTCTTAAGTGCTTTACAGTTTCAGTGGCACTTCTGCTCTGCTATAAACAATATGCAAATATCTATATAAGGAGGATACTACAGGAAATTGAGTAATGTAGTGAACATCCTGACACTGACATAATTAAGCAGCCAATTAGTTTTATCATTTTAGTCCAAGCTCTACCTATCAGAACTTCTGTTGAGTAGTATAATCTACATTGCTTTGGACTTTAACTTGTTTCCCTGCTCTGGACTTTTATATAGCCAGCATAAATCTTCTTTATTCCCTCCCTTGTACTAGTGGAATATGCTATTGTTTTGTGCTTGCTTCTGCCAACACAATTGTAAATTCAGCTCAGTTCTTCCATACTTCACACATAGGATTAACTTTTTACTTTTAACTAATTTCTAAAAACAAACAAACAACATCCCTCAATCCAAGTATATAATCCATATTTACTCAATTAAAAATGATTACCAAAATAAATTAGAGATTGTAGTCATTTCATTGTGCCAAGTGAGTTCTGCTAACAAATGCAGATTAAGAAAAACAAGCCACAATTTTGGAACAATTGAAACCACAAGCTGCATCAGATCATAATGAAAAATCTGTATTCATTTTAAGTCAAACAATCTGGAGTGCCTAGAAAAACAGTAAAAAATGGCTTTTCAAATGATTTTTGAACCAAACACAACATTTTATCCATTGATTTGTGAGCAATTTGAGGCTATTCTGATCTTTCCTCATTTCTATTATCCATGCCTTAAGAAAGGTATGGGAGGGAGGGTATTGTGAAAAATTACTGCAGTAAAACCCATAAAAATAACCAGCTAAATTGTGGCAGGATTAATGTTCTATATAGGTCTTTTATTTTTGCTAATTGTGTTACATCCTGTCAAAAATAAAAATACTACGGACATTTATGGTCTAACTGGCAAACATTTTATTCAAATCAAATCTCAAAGTGACTAAATCAAATCCAGTAAAAGATTGCAAACTCAAATCGAATCATGCCGCTTTCAATCTATGGTTTTAGTCAAGTCAGGGTTGGTTTCTTTAGCCCTAATGAATAATAAATTATTCACATGTCTAATTTTTAATGTTCTTCTATGGTTATATAGACTACTTTTTTGTGTGGGGGAAACATAGTAATTTCATTATGTATATAGCAGAGACAAAATCTTTGCATATTTTTGTAATAACAACATAAAAAATAACTCAGATTCATGTACAAAATACATACATTAAAGCACTAAAAAAGCACTATACACATCTTTTTCAATAGGAAGCCCAGAAAAGCCATATTTTATAAAACATGGAGATGAAAGTGTGAGATGCATATCAGAAGGACATCCTACACCAGTTCTTAAATGGTTCCCTTGCCAGGTTCCTGATGACAAGTATGTGGCTCTAAACTATTGTCTTTTTTTCTTGTTCTTTTCTGGGACTCTCAATTTTTGCATTATTTATGTATATTTGGGCATCTTCCCACTGAGAGAAGACCCAGTTGAACTGGGTTGAACTGTGGCGTCCTTGGTGCTCTCTGAGCTTGGTTTGCTTGCAGACGCTTCTTTACCCTACTAGGTTACATCATCAATACTAGAGGGGAATGGGATTTGCTTTCCATTTATATATAAGTGGCTTGTTCTGTCAGTGTTGGCATGGTTGTTCCTGGTGGTTCCTTTATTAGGCTGTTATTTAATGTTTGTCTGAGATAGTTCCTTGACTGAGATATTTTTGTAAAAGAAAATGTCATGTAGTGAATTGACAGAATGCTATGGCAAATGCCTATGAATTTATTTATATGGAATTTATTTATTTCTGATAACTTCCATAAACCATTGAAATTGCAAAATGATCTTTCTGCCCTAACATTTTTTGCTATGTGTAATGGCTATGAGAGCAGTAGGCAATATCACTCCTTTAGCAAAAACCTCAATGCTTCTAGAGTGTAATAAACCTAGGAATTAAGTTTCAGAAAATATTTGAACCAACTTTCCCTAGTTGGTTCAAACATTGGCTATACATTTAAATGCCCAGACAACACCTGCTTTAGAGTTTGTGTGGCTCAGCCTAGATTACAGGAATTTGTAGATGTTCTGAGCTGCCAATTAACCTATCAAACAACTAAGAGTCTTTAGTGGTCAAATAAGGATTGATATAGTGGACTGAGATCTTCGTATATGAGTCCCTTGATGATGTTCATTCAGTTTATATTAAACTTACCAGTATTATGCAGTTATCACAATCTCATCTACTGTACCTCATTGTAACTGTGGGTATCTTGAAACACAGCTACAGCTATTCAATGATGAAGCATAATTCCTAATTTAAATAGTCACTATTCAGGTAAGCGTCTTCCCCATTTCTAAATGAAGATAAATTAATTAATCGTTATTTAGGAAGCAACATAAAGTTCTATCCCTGTTACCTGTAAAGAATAGAATATCATTACTTGCACTGCTATATTTTTGCTACACTAAAAAGTTATGAAAAGGATTATCATTTAAATCAGTATTACTATCATCAACTTTTATATTCAACCATTGCTATTTTGATTTATAGGTGCAGATTTGTTTTTGATGACCTGATGGAAATGCAGAAAGCACAACTGTTCTTAAGAAAAGACAACTTGTCATTTGAACCACATGTATCGTGCTGTGCAACTAATAACGTGAGCAAAGTATGCACAGAGCTTTATACAATAGGTAATACTCAAGTACAAACTGACTCTGCCTTAGGATATATTGTTCCCTAATTTATGTTAACTGTGCCATTGGATTCCTAACGTCAAGAATATACTTCAGCATAGAAAGAACTACTCATGGGCATATAAGCAGAGGATTGCCCTTACTATTTCACTCCATAAATAATTTTAAAGGTTTCCCCCCCCCCCAATATTTGAAGCTATAACTGGATTGGAAGCATAAACCACCCAAAACCACTGGGAGTCAGAATATAAATTTATATTATTATTATGGATAGTCCCAAAATCATCTAGATGTTTAGACTGGATTTATTATTACATATGGGGAAAACTGGTAAGTGTGATTGGTTGCTTTAGTTTAGGTTAAGTATATAATCAGATTCAAATGCACAATCTCAAACATGAGCTACAAATCTTAATACTAGTGCAATTTAACTCTGACTTTAACTCTAACTCTTCTGTTGGAAGTAAATAACACTGAGCATAGAGTAAGTAACATTTGTATATATGTTATCAGTATGTATTAGACGGGAATTTGTGCAAAATGTTATAATTCATTTTTTAAATGTTCTAATATACATCTGTATAAACCGGGGAAATAATTTTAAGGTTTTGGTAAATTGATTTGGGGGAGGGGCTTGGTATGCTGGCTGGAGAATTCTGGAAGTCCATAAGTTTTAATGTTGACCAGATTGGACACCCCTCATCTAAACTCAGGGCCACAAATACATCCTTAGATTTTAAATCATAGGCTGGCAGTTTATCAAGAAGGGATTGGACTGCCATTTGTCAGAAATGGTATAGGGTCTCCCGCTTGGGCGAGGGGTTGGACTAGATTACCTATAAGGTCCCTTCCAACTCTGATTATCTGTTTGTCATCTTTATCACTATTTACGAGTCACATGGAACATCCAGGTTACCTCTGGCATCTCCTAACCCACCAATTTCACATTGCAAGAATTGTAATGTCTCTCCCTAGAAAAATAAACCTCTCTTGCATTATTTAATAGTAGAAGTTATAAAAGATTTCAGCATGTTGGTTTTTGATGTTTGATCAAAATACAGATCTGAATAGAAAATCAGAAAGCCCTGTGCAGGAACTATTTCTCAGAGTTCGAGATCCACTGATCTTAAGATGCAGATCCAAGTATAACACTTCTCAGTTTGGAAATAAATGGCATTTTGGAAACAAGCAATTAGAAAAGGTAATGAAATGGTCCTTTTTCTTGTGATAGTTACTACTAACATAATTCAGCTGGTTATATTAAATATTAACTGAAATATTTAAATAAAACGTATGATTTTAACGTATTTCATTTCTCATACTTTCCAATTCAAATAAGAACAGTTACCACATTCAATTTATTATGAAACATACTAACCATTCTCTTTACAATAAGGTTTGAGTTGTTCAGTATTCTTAACTTAATAGATTTCTTTCAATAGCCTCGTTTCTTACATTACATTGGAGTCAGGGGTGGGCTGCTCGGGGTTCGCAGGGGTTCCTTTAGCTAAGATTCTGCACAGTTCAGAAAACCTCGAAATCCCACTTCTGGATGGCCCCATCCACCCTACCCCGCCCCCTCCCAGGAATCCCCATGTCCCCAGCGGCCTGTTTTGGATGCAGGTAAGTGCAGGGCACACGTGGAGGCTCAGGGAAGGCGAAAAACGGGATTTACAGAAATTCAGGAAGGTCAGAAATGGGCCCATTTCCGGCCTTCCAGAGAGCCTCCGGAGCCCGAGGAGGGTGTTCCACCCTCCTGGAGGCTCAAGAAAGCCTCTGGAGCCCAGGGAGGGCAAAAACAACCCCCCCCCATCATGATGCAGGAGGCCGACTAGGCCACGCCCACCATGGCCACGTCCACCCAGCAACAGGGCAGAGAACCCATTGCTAAAAATTTTGAAGCCCACCTCTGATTGGAGTTGTTCGCAAAGGCTAATTCCCTTCCTAACGTATAATGTTAAACTGTTCCTTTGTTTGTTTGGTTTGAGAGTTTGCTCTCGGTTTGACATTTCACTTCTCATCCAAGAAGCTTTTCAGCTCTGATTGGGTGGTGGGGAATGGGAGGATCTAGTCAGAGCTCAAGAATCTTCTTGGATAAGAAGCGAAACATATTCAAAGAAAAACAATAGTTGCCTCTGGAAAAAGCACCTTTGGGACAACCATGACCTGGATGACTGACAATCTCCATACACATCCACCGCTAACATATCCCCCAATGTAAAACTTTATATAGGTGCACTATGAATAAAAGCTATTAGCTCTTACATTCTAATATTTATTTAAACATTTAGACTATGACGCTAGAAGGAAGATGGAAAATGGGTTCAACTTGGGTTAAGACTCTGTATGCATTTATGTCATCCGTGGAACACCATAATGATGGTAATTATACTTGTTCTTCTGAAGAAATTGCTGCCAAGAAAACGGCTGTAGTTAGAATTTTAGGTAAGACATATTTATTTACGCTGTTATATGTAGTAGAGGTAATTTATAAGAGAAAATATATGTTTTTTTCTATAAAATGTTGAAAATGAAGCTAAACACATGTCGTTCTCCCCCCCCCGCCCCAAAAAAAAAACAACCTGTATCTCATGTCAGTGATTGTGGCCAATTTGTCTCTCTCTCTCTTCCCTCACCCCCTCTCTTTTTATTATTGGAGTGGAGGATTATTCACCAGTTAAGGTGCTCTGAGCCTGCGCAAAGGAACAAGAACTGTTTTCCTTGTTTTTCCATCAGAAATTGGCAACTGAAAAATTGATTTTGTGATTACTTATGGTTCATGGCTTACCCCTCATACTTTCTAATTGAAATTTAAGAGACTTAGAACATTCTACTTTAGACAACTCTCCATTCTTTTCTAGGCTTATCATATAATCACATGGTTGATTTAATTTCAACTGTAATAGGGGTTTGAACTAATAATTGTCATTATTATTGATGCAAACGAATATTTGGTTTTGCTAAAAGAGGAGGAAAAATAAGCAATCAAGTGTGCAAGGTATTTTCAGTATCATCTCTGTCTGGCCGGCGTGATATCAGTAGGAAATTAGAAATCAAATGTAAATAAGTGTATATCAGGGATGCAAAACAATTGCATTGCTTTTATTTTGAAGGCAACTTTTTTTAAAATTTACATATGTGAGTCCGTGGGGTTCCTATATATTTTCATAGCCCCAGTTTTTCACATGGCTCCTTGGGAAAATTAATTGTCCACCCTGGTATAGGAGAATCAAAATTTTACTATACTGGAGTTGTTTGACTTATATTACATTATTATGCATATAATTGTCCAGCCACTTTTTATCTATTTTCTTCTGCACAGAAAGAAAATGCTTTTTGCAAAAACATAACCTTTGATAGGTTAGATGGAGCTACTGATCAAAAGTCAAAACAATTTAAATATGTTATGTTCTGACTGCAAGGCTTATTAACTCTGTTAATTTCAAAAGTTTGTATTCAGAAGATATTATCTGTAAAGACAACATGACCAATAAAGGTGACCATGTTCATTGGATGATTATGAAAACCATAGTTCGACATCATCTTTATTGGAGAAAGTTAGCTAAATGATTCTAAGGAAGAAATTACAACTAAAGACTATTAGCTGAGAGTCAAATAGAACTATCCCCTGCCTCTCCGTTTCCAAGGAATATACAGTATAACAAGGGAATGTTATCACATTAAAGATCAGTCTCTAGTCTTCCTAAGCAAATTCAGCTGCCACTACTACTTGTAAACATATAGCTGAACTATAAAAAAACACAATCTAGGAGGGCCTACAATGTATTCTCATATTTGTGCCACTGTCAGGATGAAAGTCTGCCATCCATTCATTCTGTAGTCATTTAATTGCTGTAGAGTAGACCGAGGAATACCAAAGGCGTTTGTGTTCAAATCCTTCAAATAGATACTGAATTCTGCCAAATAATGTTGATCTATCATTTAACAGACAAAGGGTTTATCAATATAACCAATGCAAAGGAAGATTTTGAAGTTGGCACAGAAGGAAATACTTGCCTTGAAGTTAAACTTAAAGCCTATCCACCAATTCGATGCATTTGGATATTTTCCCAAATGTCATTTCCATGTCAGCAAACTTACACAGACACTTACAGGTAATTCACTTCCTTTATTTTTCTGCTGTGCGCTTTGGCGCATTTTCTCCACTTCTGATAAGATGCTTAAAACTATGCTATTTATTTGTTGTATATGTTTTTTTTTATTTTTTGTATGCCACAATCTATTGTTTCTCCAATTAAATTAAAAGTTCATGATAGAGAACTTTAATGTAGCTCACCCTATGAGTGCCTTGTCAAATCAGGGGCTGTGTAACATTTTTTTTCCAGAATGCAGCAACGAGATTTGAATACATCACACTGTAATTCAGCATGTTGAAGTTGCACAGATTTTTGTGTAAAATTTTTAAGTATCGATCTGATTTGAAGGTGCTTCCCTTTGGTTGAACATCAGGCTATCTTTAAAACTGAGGTATAGAATAGGTGTTACTAAGGGATACCAGGACAGAGAAAGCTGCAGAAAAGATCATTTGTGTGTCTTCAAGTTATTTTCATTTTCATTTCTTTGTTCTGCATGTTCCCTCTTCTCTTCTGGCATTAGTTAATTAATTATCTTGTCTTTCCTTCTATCAGGTAGTAATGAGGACCAGCAAGGCAATATTTTGGTGAACTTTTTAAAGCCCATAGCTCTGAATGAGGGGGTCTGAGTGATGCAGGAGTTTGCACTGATGGTACAGCAGCAGCAACACTATTAATGATAGGCCAACTATGGAGCTGTTTGGTCCTGTCATGTGCTGAAGTACTTAAGACTTTGAGGGTGAGGGGTTGTTACTGTACTTTTAACTTCTACACAATGAATGTTGCATGTGATTTTGGAACATCCAATTATTGCTTTTTTTAAAATTAAGATAGCAAGTTGAATACTACAAGGTGCTAGTTTAGTGTCTTGGCTTCTATGACTCTGCAAACATTAAAGTCGAAAAATAAATGTTTCCTTTCCCCCCTTCAGCTTTTTTCAAACATAAGGAGGAAGCTGGTAGGTCTGTGTGCAACAGACCTTGAAAGTACATGGTGGCCCCAATGCAGCTTTGTGGATTCCTCTACCCTGAAAGCATTTTGTTTATTTAAAGAACTATTTCAGAGCACTTTTTACTTAAGACTGACTAATTTCTCATCTCCTCAGCCTTCTTTTTTGATTTGGTTACCATGTACAGTACATTTTTTTTTCTGATGTGATTATCCTTACATTTATTTTGATCCATACTATGGATGCCCATCCCAGAGCCTATCATTTATTCCAAAGAACTCTTAAGAAGATTCTCCTAAATCAGAGCTGATATTTAATTTCCTGCAGTTTCTACGTTAGTTTTAATCCTGCGCTCTAAAGCAAAAGAGATTAAGTCACACTCCTAACACAGAATTGGATGGAACTATGTTCTTCTTTTATGGCTCATTAGTATGATTACTAATAATAGTTTCCTTTTTTTGTCCCTCTCAAAAAAAAATTGAATCTGTCTCTATTTTTTTTTTGTCTTATTTTCTTGAGGATAGGTGTCAAATATGTATTATTTTTTTACTCTTTTCCTGCAGAACAGAGGAGACACAACAAAGCAGGGATCAGACCTGCTATTTTTCTGTTCAAAATTAGCAGCAATTTCCAGGGGATAAAAGACAGCAATGACTTCTTATCATGCTAAAAAGAAACTAAGAAACTGGAGAGTAGAAGCGACTTTAGCAAATTTATAGTAAAAAAAACAAAAAGTTGAAAAGCCCATCCCAGAAAAATGTGAACAAATGTTCTCATTCTTTGCTCACATGAAAAGAGGAGCAAGGTTTGGCAAACAATGCATAATACAGTGAGAAGGATTTCTATATTTGAAAATAAATAAATAAATTCCTCGCAGAATTTTTTTTTTCTCTTTTCTCTTTTAGTATTTTGATTCTACTCCGCCTACTACTTCCTCTAAGGTTTTCCACAAAGCATTCTTGGTACCTTTTGGTTTTCTGTTCCTTCTTTATTTGCTTTCACTTCTTCAATCAAGCATAAAGTAAAACTTATTGATTTTGATACAACAAATCTTCCTTTATTTTTCAACAGAAGTTGGTTTAATTTTCCAGATTGAATCAGTCTTATGAAACTGAAATCTATGCATAACTAATTTTGTTTTTGTTTTCTACTTACAATATTGTAAATAAACTCAGAAGGTTTTTTTTAAGCTATTCTGCTGAAGGCTAAGAGAAGTTGGATAAACACATTTCTATGACCACCATGGAGAAATGTGCACTTTTTTTGTGTGCAGCTCACCTGTTTCTTTGTACTAAAGAAAAATGGAGAATTGTGTCCCTCACTCACCTGCAAGCATTTCTGGCTTTCTATGGCTACCAAACATGCAGCAATAAAAAGCCAATTAATGTGTGCAATTTTGCCTTCAGAGATGGGGCTTGTAAAAAATGTTCTAGTCCTTTTTTAAAAAAATTGATCTTATATATCCCATATCACGCATACTATACCTTGATTCTTAAGAAAAATGTCTTTAAGGAAAAAAACACATTTGGTGGAAACATAGTTATTTATTATTTGCTTATTTCCTCTTATAATTGTTAAGAAAGCTTCTGGACCCATAGATTTAGCCCTCTGCTTAAATATTGGTGGATTCCAAGAATATCCTTCTGTGGATTTCTGTTCAGTACCACTGAAATCCCACCAACATGTATTTTGATGAAACTTTAGCTGTTGTTTCAATACATTCATCATCTATAATTTAATTAAATCTTACACCTGAAAAGGTCAGGACTAAAACAAACAAACAAAAATTGATGATTCCTCCAATGTGTGCGGCTATTATTATTATTATTATTATTATTATTATTATTATTATTATTATTATTATTATTATTATTATTATTTCCTTGTCATCAGTCATGATCAGAGGTTCCTTAAGGGGTGAGACACTACAGATACTCCTTTTCTTTCAAAACTGCTAATCTGCAAGTAGCCCTTCCTTGCTGAGAATCCCATTGCATTTATGCTCTTTCTTTTCACCCCACAAGGAATGTTAAAAACCATCTGGACTCTTTTCTAGCAACAGTGGAAACCAGCCTTTGCTGTGGGAACTGAAAGAGCTACCACTGTGCTAGCATAATAACATCTTGTTCCTGTCTCTCCTGTTTGTTTTCTGGCTGCTGGGTGTTTTCTAATATGAACAACAGCAGGATAAGGCTGTGTGAATTGTCCTTTGCAGCAAGTCTTAATGGCAAGATGTAATATTGTGATTCTAAAACTGTTCCAGTGATGCTGTAAATCAGTGATCCCCAACCTTTTTTACACCGCGGCCCGGTATCCCCAACCTTTTTTATGGCGCGGCCCGGTACCGACATCAGCTGGGCGCCGCCATCTTGTTTTGATGAAAAAGTGCTTCCAGTGAGCTTTTTACCCGGAAAAGCTCACCGGAAGCACTTTTTCATCAAAACAAGATGGCGGCGCCCAGCAAGCCAGCGGCCCGGTAGGACTTGTTCCACGGACCGGTACCGGTCCGCAGACCGGTGGTTGGGGACCCCTGCTGTAAATAACTAATAAAGACTCCAAGATCAGTGATTGTTTGGTGTGTATACCTTAGCCTGTGTGACTATCTTGATGCCTGACAGGGAAAGTGAAGGAAGGAGTCCAACTCATATATTTCCAGCTGTCAATAAATTGATTCTGAGTCTTCTGCCTGCCCCATCTTTATTTCCTTTGAACTACTTGTCATGCCCAAGCAGTAGTAAATTTGAGTCCATGTGAAAGAGAAAATGCAAGCTCTTTCACTCTGTTCATTTACCTGTATTATGCAGGGCTAGATGGCTGGTGCAGACTAAATGCACCTCTTTTTGTAATCTTGTTTTTGCAAAATAGGAGGTAAGAAGTTTGTTTTTTTCTGTTAAGGAAGTTTCATTACTTCCCTTGAAATCTTTAGTTGCTGCATGCCACCACAGGATGGTCAAAGTCAAATATAGGTAGAAATGTGGTTGTATCTTTATTTAGCATACTAAATGAGTGACCACAAAACCAGCAAAAATGGATCCAGGCATTTTCTGTTCTTTGCAATTTGTATAAGCTTTGTAGTTCATGGAGTAATTATGGAGCATTAACTATGGAGCATAAATGAAGAAAAGAAAACAAAGTTTGAAGATTCAGACTGAAACACCTGGAAGACTTCATTTGACCCAAGATTTGAAAGTTTTTGACCTCTACTATGTTAAAACTCAGTTTATTCTGATAGTGGTGCTATAGATTCTTACCTATTCGCCCCTCCCACCAGATCAAAGCTGGACATGAAAGCTGTCCTTGATAGATACAAATCTTAACTTTTTTGTGTTATTACAGTTTTTAAAAGATTAGAAATGGGGCTATGTCATCTATCTATCTGTCTATCTATGTACCTATCTATCTAGCTGCATACCTATCTAATTATCTATCCACCCTGTTCTTAGTTTATATAAATGACTGGATTATTGATTGGAAATTTGTAGAGCCAGTGCTGATGAAGTAGGATTAGAGAGTCTCAGCTCCTAGTCTTAGCTAGAGAAGTTGATCTGGTAGGCTTGGGCCAGTCATCCCCTACACCTCACACCAGAAAGTTTAAAAAACAACTATCTACCAATCAGCACTTCAGCAGTATGCTAGACTATATGGTCCACTACCTTTAGTGGAGAGAATTTCATCCTGAAAAAGAGGAAGAAGAGTGTTTGGAAAACCTTTTTCTGGCCTCATAATAGAAGGGAATATTAGTAAACTTCAAATCCACAAAATCCATCTGTGCCCTGCTTCAGATCAAATCATCAGAACTGAGGGGTTGGGAGGTTTCTGTAGAGTAAACAAATTACTTTTTTGTATTATATATGGTTTTGGAGGAAAGGTTAAGTACATGACCAGATGCAAATGTAATATTGTATGTGGTTGATTTCCTAAAAGTCTGGCTGGCTGGTCCATCTGTAGAGTTTAGGAAACTCCCTTTCCTTATTGCAATATAGAGGAAAAGAAAATAATTGTTCCCATGAATTATTTCCATAGTTTCAGATGCCATAGTGAAGGTTCTGCTTCTCAAACCTTCGTAGGAGAACAACATTACTTGGTTGTAATGTTGTTTGGTGGTTTTTATTCTTTGAGAGCAACCTGGGTAGCTTAAAAACTCACCATAGAGCCTTTCAGTAAAGACTACACCTGAATGTACACTTGAATGATCCTTCCTTCCTTTATGAAACAGCATCTCTGCAAGCCTCTGTGATCATAAAAACCAATCTGGCGAATATTTGTTCTACGCAGAAAATAGTGATGCGTTTGTAAAGAGGACATTAAGACTCTATGTGAAGAGTGAGTATGTTTTAAGAAACAAGATCAATCAATGTTCAGTACCATGCTGTATTTATTAACAAGTTTAATTTTTACCCATCTTTTCCACTGAATCATAAACTTCTCCAGCTTGTCACCCTTAAAAATGTGTTGGGACTAAGTAGGAAATGAACGAAGTCCTGTTCATAATGAAAACAATGTTAAAAATAGTACAAGTATCACCTCAGTTAAATCAATCAAAACAATAAGTTAAAACCAGGAGCAGTGTACTCGCATTAGTAAAATATCTGCCTAAATTAACAAAAAAGTCTCTTTCAGCCAGCTAAAGTTATATAGACAAATCAGTCTACTCGACCTCACTTATTCTTATGCACTTCTTCCAGTTCTGTCTTATCAGTGTGTGAAAGTCCACTTTACTCAATAAAGCCATTATTTTAAGTTAGTTTTGTACTTGAAATAGTTAACCATATCTAAATGATGTCTTTAATTGACTGAACATTTTCATACAGGGATGTAAATGTAGCATTCAAAGGACATGGAAATTTCAAAGCCCTTCTTCTGGCAGGGAAGGGTTATGGTTTGATGGTTAAACAGCCTGCTGCTAGGCAGGCATATGCAAGATTGAAAGCATTTCCAAACTGGATGGGAAAATTTTTAAATCTGAGACCTCAGAAAGGCAGGTTAGGCAAAGCAACGGCATGTTTATATATTTGTGATTTATAACTTAAAAATCTATTCAATCATGCACTGATGTTGTGTAGCCTTTCTGTGCTTCAGGAGTGGGGATTGATGTGGGGGTTAATACTTAGCTAGATAGACTGACTGGGTGCAGTAATGGGAATGGAAGATATAAAGCTACTTTTTTCTGTAAAGTCTAAACATCACGATAGAGTATCACACATCTTCAGTGAAGGAATCTCATGCAGTTGTGCTACAAGACAAATGCTTGGAAGTTTGAAATGACAGACTGGCCTTTGCTTAATGTAATGTTCTCAAGGCAAACTCTGTAACTCTCAGTCATTAGTCACTTGTTCAAAATGAAGGAAATGTGAGGGAAATCAATTTTGGAAAAGCTGGGAAAGATAACAGAGAGGGATAGAATCTAGCTAAATGCATCAATTGATAGATTGACTAGCTTATTACTGATTTGATTATTGATGCCATAGATTTATGATCCTGATGTTTTGCTCTGTATCTGCCTTCATCCAGTTTCACCTGACCAATGCAGCCCAAATCCACCATCCGATTTAGTGAGTTGAACACAGTAACAGACAGCTGATAAGGGAAGACAAAGTAAGACAACATAAGGTTAAAAACAGAGAGGTCGAGTCAAAGATTAAAAAAAATAGTATTGCTGTGTAATATCTTTTATTCTGTGCTTAGTTTGGCTTTAAATATACTTGATTTGGAGTCAGTTATCTTGTGATTCATATAAAGAGCTATTCATTTAGACAAATGAGTTTGTAATCAGAAGCAGTTAAACAGAAATGACTTAAGTTGTAGGGAAGCTGTTCTGGCAACGTTTGCAAAATTGAATTACCAAACTATCTATTATCTTTGCTACTATCTTTGCAGGCAAGCCTAAAGTAAAAATGAGCTCAACATTTAATCAGTTATCTTGCATTGCTGAAAGCAATCCTGCTTCATTGTGGATCTGGAAGGAATGTTACAGAAAACGTATCAAGTAAATAAAAAATTACTTTGAATTTTTCCATTGATGTGAGTGGTTGATCTCCATTGATTATGATATAGTTATGGATCATACAGCACTGACATAATTGTGTTTTTTTTAAAATAGTAAATAAAATGCCATGGGAACAAAAGCTTCAATTGACCTCACTGGGTCAGACAAATGGATTCTCAATTCCATGACAGATCTCTTCCTAGTGCACCTTTCAGAGCTCAAAATATTTTTCTCAATAAATTATACAGAAAAGTTTCCATCTTGTCCTAAACCTCGAACTGAGAACTTCAGAGAAAGTGAACCCATATAGATGTTCTTGCTAACAGAATAAGAGTCCCGGCTTATCATTATTATCCAAGAATGCTGTCATTTTATATTCTTCCTGCTGCAAATTAGGGTTACATCATGCCAGTTCCATTCCTGCAGTCTTCCCATGTCAGGCCATCTCATCAATTACGATTCTGGTAGTTACAGTTCCAGAAACTGTCAAGCAATTTACAGAGTCAGCATATTGCCCCCCAGCAAACTGGGTTCTCATTTTACCAACCTTGGAAGGATAGAAAGCTGAGTCAACCTTGAGCCAGTCAGAATCGAACTCCTGGCTATGGGCAGAGTTTGCCTGCAATGCTGCATTCTAACCACTGCACCACCACAGATAAGGTAAGGTAAGGTAAGGTAGGGTAGGGTAGGGTAGGGTAAGAGGAGATGAGAAGAGAAGAGAAGACCTGATAATGGATAATCAACAATGGACTGCAGAACATAAGAGGGCCTTCTTATTGTCCTCCCCCAGATAGATGGCATACCCTAGCAAAAATCTATAAAGGCAACATTAGTGAGGGCCAGAATATGCCCTAGGATTGGTTAACATATTACATCACTTCTAGCATAAATGGTAATCAGATGGAATCTGAGAATTCCCTTTCTGTGAACCAATACTCTAACATGCATTCCAAAGAGGATCTGACAAATATAAAGAAGTTGTAACTAAAAAAAGGTGCCAGCTTACACTGTTCCTTCATACCTAATGCTAAAGCATATGATTATATGAAGTTCTCGGGGTCATTTTGTTGGGGTGGGGGGAAGGGAATCAAAATGCCGAAAACATCAAGATGCCAGCCACAATCCAGTGATACATGCAAGTGGGGGGTGTCAGGACTTTGCTCACAGTTGCCATCTTGATTTTTTTCTATTTCCTTCAGCTGAACCCCCAGAAGTTCTCACTTTTTTTTTTTTTTTTTGTAATGTTGAATTTTTAATAGTTTGCATGAGCATTAGAAAATGTGAATAGATTTTTCTTCCTTTCAGTTGTACTGAAATCACAGGTGGAATTTCAAATGGAAGACGTCAAGGAACAGTATTTGGATCCTGGATCTCAAGCAGCACTTTAGATACAACGAACATACAAACTGGACGTTTAGTTGAATGCTGTGCAAACAATTCAGTTGGCTATTCTTGTGAATCTTATTTTGTTGAATCAAAAGGTAGTGTATAATTACACGGTTTAGACTACTGAGTATATGGTGAAATATTATGGAGATCATTGAATTTTAGAATTTAGAAGTAGTATGTTGAGCAATTTTGGCCAAGTCTTAAAGATCAAATTTAAGAAATTCAACCCACCTGAAATTTCTTTTTGCTTCCAAACCTATACTGTAGAAACACCAAACTCCAATGGTTGGCTTTTGATTTTTGATTTTTCACTGTAAGCATTTTGTGATCTGCATTTGCAGTTAGTAAGACAGAACACCATTGCTATTTTATCAATGGGGATCTGAGATTGAAAAAAGTTCCAATGAATATACTTTAGCTGACATATTTGCTCACAGGAAACACACTAGTATGTCCTTCTCCAGAGGTGGGTAAATCACCAGAGATACAGATCAGTCTCATGTATGACCACTGTATGCTTACCTTCATTCTTTGCCCTTTTTATGAATTCTTAACTTTCCATTTGATGGGCAGATGTATGTTCTTCAAGACATGAAAGCTTGGTCTATAAAAATTAATTTAATGTATGTGTTATGTATATTTGCAAGTCTAATAAGGATCATGCAACACCTCAAAGATTTGCAAATCTTTTTCCTGGGAAGCTTTAGTACTGTACAGTCAATTTTGTCAGAAAGCATTCATTCATTCAAGGAGAGTAAATATTTACTTCCCTCTTTCATAATTCAACTGTTTTTCAAATTGCATGAATTTTTGCATTTGCTTTCCAGGTAATTTTTCGCTATATGCAACATTTGGAGTCTGCTTTCCAATTATCGCTGCGTTGTGCATATTAACTTACCGAAACTATAAAAAGGTAACAGCAGAATTGACACTCTTTATTCATTTCTGTCTCCTTTTGCGTGTTACTTTTGCCATTCACAATTTCCCATTCCCTCTAGCAATTTAGATATGAAAGACAACTGCATATGATACAAATGGTTGGTTCTTCCAACAATGAATACATCTCCATTAATTTCAGTGAGTTGGAGTATGATGTCCAGTGGGAGTTTCCTAGAGAAAACCTGAAATTTGGTGAGCTGTCCATGGTACTCTTCCCAAAGCTAATCATAAAATAAGCAAACATGAATGGCAAAATAAGGAAAATATATATATTTTTATAGGGCAAGAACTGGGCTCTGGTGCCTTTGGGAAAGTCATGAATGCTACTGCATATGGAATTAGTGAAGCTGGAGCATCCATCCAAGTTGCGGTCAAAATGCTTAAAGGTAGCTACAAGTTTAAGGAGAATGTGATCTCTGTATCAACCCGATTTTCTCCCATCACTAAAGTAGTAAGCTTGGACTCTGTACACTTGTGCGCCTGGTTGCTTGTGCTTGACAGATCCCTTTCTAAACAGTTATTATTGGTGGTCTCAAGATCAACTAATGAAGACCAACATCTTTCTCTTCTGTCAAGGTATCATGCCATGTATCTCTTAAGTGTGAATTCTTGGAGACAATAGAGCCTTCTGACGTGGAATCCATGCTGTAGCATTTATTGTACATCCTAAAAGATGGGTTAGGTGATTAGCTTTCTGATATTTGTGTGCTATCAATTTTTTCTAAAGAGTGGTGCAGTGGCCTAGAGGTGATGCTCTCAGCTCGCAATCAGGAAGCTGTGAGTTCGATCCTAGGTAGAGGCAGATATTTCTCTCTCTGGACATAATGAGAATATATCTGCTGAACAAAACTCTGCATTGATGAAGGGCATTAGGAAGGGCATCCGGCCAGTAAATACTCTGCTAGCTCCATTCAGTTGCCCAGACTCTACCCCACAAGGGATTATGGGGTCATTAAAAGAAGAAGATCAATTCTTTCTAAGGTTTGAAAGCAGTAAGGAACAGATTAGAGTAGTTATCTCTGTGCCACAGATGGAACTATAATCTAGCCAATGACATTTTATTACATTATCATGTGTTAACCTAATTCAACGTGTCATGTGAACTAACTAAAACATGGTTTGGTTGTTGGATAAATGCGATGCAAACATACAGCCAGGGGTGGGATTCTACCAGTTCGCACCTATTCGCTAGAACCAGTTGTTGACATTCTAAGCAGTTTGGATAACCGGTTGTTAGAAGAAATTACTGGCCTAATCCTGTAAGGAAGGCAGGAAGGAAACATTCTGGTGTTGCTTACAGAAACTGCCTCTCTGTTAATCCTTATTATATTCTTGGCAGGACTAGACTTCCTGTCTCTGGGATGTCTCTGGAGTTTTTTTCCCCTCCTTTGCTGGTACTTTGCTTGTGTGGAGTGACCATTTAAAATCACAATGGCACTGAAAAAAGTGACATGACCACTTACGTCTGTTGCAGTATCCCCACAGTCATGAGAGGCCAGGCGAGAAGATGCGTGCCTCGATGTGAGTGATATTGAGTTGGCCACACCCAGCCAACTCATGACCACCAAGCTATAACCACCCAGCCATGACCACCAAGCTATAACCACCCAGCACATGACCACCAAGCCATGCCCACCACCTAAGCCATGCCCACAGAACCAGTTGTTAAAAATTTTGAATCCCACCCCTACAGCCAATATGAAATTTATGTTGAAGTAGATAACTTCTAACTCACTAGACTTATTGATTACATGCCATAAAGCTAGTGCTAACTTTTAGCAACTACATAGATTTTCTCCATGAAAGTCACTAAAGTAATGTGAATCAATATATTTCTGGTCCATGTCCATTTCTGGTCCATGTTGACCTAATATTCTATCATTGCTTTTACTCTATGACTTTGCTATGCGCTATTCAATATCCTTTTATTAGATGCTTTTTTTAAAAAAAGCTTCCATCTCAGTGAACATTGTCTCTTTACATCATTTTTCTAAAAGTCCTTTTTCCTTAAAAAGCTAGTTTTAATATTATTAAAATTATATTAAAGGAATTAAAATTGTATAAGAATTCTAATTATAGAGTTCTTTTTGGTTTAAACAATTTTGGGATCGGGGATCAAGGACACAAATGAAAGAAGGGGGGGGAGGAAGCAACCGAAGCCTGTCCTTCTCTCTGGGTCAGCTCTGTCAGTCGCTCTCTCGCTCCTCCACCAGCACAGGAAGAAACTGCTTCAAAGAAGCGGGGGCTTCCCTGAAGCGCCCGTTTCTCCCCACCCCACCCCCCCCGCCCGCCCGCCCGCAGTGCTCCGTTCTGCCTGCCTGCCTGCCTTCGTTAATGGTTGAATCGGAACAGCTTCGGCTGAGTAAAGAGGCGAATAGTTATTATTCTCAGCCGAAGCTGCTCCCAAACAACCAGAAACTAAGGCAGGCAGGCAGGCAGGCAGAATGGGACACTGTGGATTGAAGCGCGCGCGGGGGTGGGAGTGGGGGTGAAACGGGCGCTTTCCTGAAATTTCCTCTTAAAATGAAGATGCGTGTTATACGCCTGTGCGTGTTATACGCCGATAAATACGGTAATTATATTCTTTTGATATCCTTTGCAAATGGATACCTTTCTATGTGCAATTCTTGCACAAAAGAGCAAGGGAAAAAAATCCACTAAAGAGAATGATACAAACTGGTTCCATGCCACAAAGATGTACCTAAAGTAATGTATATGATGGGAGAATTAGGCTATTTAACATAAAAATACATTTGTATTACATTTGTGATATATCCTGGTATTTTGCTAGAAATGTGTTGTCATCAAATCTTAGTGCAGTGAACTTATACAACAGTTACAGCAGTCAACAACTAACTTGAACTGCTGGGTCCATGAGTGACTAGAAACATCCCTTTCCACATCTGTAGCATGTTTTGTCTTTTAAAATAATAGAGAGAGGGAGAGAGAGAGAGAGAGAGAGAGAGAGAGAGAGAGAGATGGAGGGAGAGAGAAGGAGAGAGAATAAAAAGAAAAAATGAAGAATGCTTGACTATTTCTGGGTCATTTTTCCCATTTTATTTTAGGATGAGTTTCTCTTTTCTTCTTTCCTTAGAAGGTATTTCCTAATCACTGCAGGTGTGGGTAGGTACATAGCAGAGTCTTTCTTATTCTTCTTTATGTTCCTTTTACTTTTGAGTTGTAATGGACTATCCTATGGTATCACAGAACGAGGAAACAAGGCACTGCTGTAAGAGCTACAGCCATCTTTTACTTGTTCTCTCTCATTTCCTGCTTCAAGTGAAATATTTGATTAAATTAGACATTCTGTTAATAAAATTATTTCTAATGTGTTATATATTTTATTGTAAAAATTCTGTATGGTTACTATCTGCCATGTTACCTTTACAGAAAAATATGACTCTTTGGAAAAGGATGCTCTAATGTCTGAACTCAAAATGATGATTCATATTGGAAGTCATGAAAACATTGTGAACCTGCTAGGAGCATGCACCAAGTCAAGTGAGCCACATATTTCTGAAATGTACTAACACGTAGAGTATTAAGTCATATATTTGGGGCCCTTGGCATGACATTGGTGGGCATCTGTGTGTTCATAACCGCCTACTTTAGCATGCTTTTATTTCCAAGAATGATTTTAGATATCACAAACACTATAGAATTTTTAGAAAATAAAATGTCCAGTACATTGCTTGTTAGTATGCCTAACTCGCCAGCAAAATAAAATGCAAATTTAAACTAGAGTAGCAGAAAATATATTGGGTAGTTAGAAGAAATGACAAGAAACAACACCAGTAGGACTTCTGTTAAATGTGAGCAGTATTAATTGTGTTAGCCACTTGGGACTAGGGAAATCCTCCAGAGGTGGTATTCAGCAGGTTCTGACCAGTTCTGGAGAACCGGTAGCAGAAATTTTCAGTAGTTTGGAGAACTGGCAAATACCACTTCTGACTGGCCCCACCCCATCTATTGTCTACCTCCCGAGTCCCAGCTGATTGGCTGGGTATTTTTTTGTTGCCCTGCACAGGGGAAAGGAGCTGGAAAGTAGGTTAGTGGGGTGGGGAGGGAATGGGATTTTGTAGTAACCTTCCCCTGCCACTCCCACCAGGCCATGCCATGCCCACCAAGCCACACCATGCCTGCCAAGCCATGCCCACAGAACCGGTAGTAAAAAAAATTTAATCCCACCACTGAAATCCTCCCATTATAGTCACTTGAGAGAACATCATTGCATTTAAAGGTTACTGGCTCTGTAAACTGCTTAGAGAGAGCTGTAAAGCACTATGAAGTGGTATATAAGTCTAAGTACTATTGCTATGACCCATCAGCTTGAAAAGTTTTGAGACCCCAGCCACAATCCAGTGATATATATATATCAGATAGCATATTAAATGACAGATTAATAAACAACCTCTCTGAAATATCCTGCAGAGCTGTATCTTCAGGATTTAGATGCTTTAAGCAGTCTCAGGGAAGATCCCTTATCCTTATATGAAATAAGCTGGACGTAGAAACCGAGAATTTTCTTAAGCTGGAACAGAACTTCTCAAATATTACTTCAAAGTGAAAAGAGTTGCCACAAGTAAGAATACAGCTCCTAGAATTCCCAGCTAGCATGCCTTACAATGGGAATTTAAAGACTTGTAGTATCATGGAATAAGTATAAGACACAGGGATTTCATCTTCATATGATTGAGATGAAAATTTCTAACAACTTTCATTTCCTTTTTCCTACAACCAAGAAATGTCTATTTTTTAATGTGATGCATGCTAAGTATATATTAAGTAAAAGATGCTTCCTTATATATTAAATATGTATTTTTAGGACCAGTTTACTTAATTTTTGAATATTGTTGCTATGGGGACCTCCTGAACTACTTACGAAGCAAAAGAGACACCTTTCACAAAACATGGACTGAAGTCTTCAGTCAGCACAATTTTAGTTTTTATCACAATTTTCGAGGACCGATCATTTCAAGGTAAAGATCAACCATGGTTTAATTGTGGCAAACAAAAGGGAGAAATAATTATCTACATTATGCACAGAGGAAGAAACTGGGCAAGTTTAAAGACAAATTGTCATTTTTGCATCATGTGCTCAATCAATCATGGTAACACCATTTCATATTTCAAGTAATTCCTATTTTAGAAGTTTTAACAAAACAATACGAAAAATAGAAAAATTCTGATAGAAACAAATATTTAGAGCTCAGGGTTGAACTGTGACATCATTGGTAACTCTCTAAGCTTTCTTGTTTTCTTGCAGACATTTCGTTACCAAACTGAATAATGATCAGAGCTAGAAGGGAGTGGAGTTTACTCTCATTTTGTATACTAGTGGTTTACTTTGTCCGTGTTGGTCTGAGTGTTCTTGGTGGTTCCTTGATTAGGCTGTTGTTTACTGTTAGCTTGTTTGTCTGAGTTGGTAGTTCCTTGACTGGGGTATTGTTTACTTCTTGATTGTTGATATAGTGTTAATCTTGATGTGCTCATCTGAATGTTGATGTTGCTGATGAGTAGGTGTTCTGGTCTTTTTGTTTCCTTTTTGGCTTCTTGTTTGTCTCTTTTGAATGATATGCAGATATTATTTATCTCTATGGTCCAATTTATCTGACTGCCAGGCTTCCAGAAATTTCTCACATTTTTGAACTTGTTTTGGTCTCAGAGGCTCACAGTTTCCCAGATGAAATGACAGTTCAGTTTGTCCATATGTTGTGAGATTAGGGAGTTTTCATCATGTCTTCTGACTACTAGTGGATTTTCATGGATATGTTCTGCTAGTTTTTTATACGGCATCACCATAACACACAAACCAACTAAAGCCCTCCAAAGTACACCAAAATACCCAACTACCCTAGAAGGGAAAACAGGAGTCATCTACAACATAGAGTTAAGGACTGTAACACTATAACAACTACTATGCAGGACAAACAGGCAAAAGACTAGTAGAGCTGGCAGGGCAAGCCATTAGTATATAAAATGAGAAAAAAACTGTACTCCCTTCTAGCAATGACAATGTTACCTAGTTTGAAATCTCTGCAAGAAAATAATCAAGCTCAGAGAGCACCAAGGACTCCATAGAAAAATTCATTATGCATTACACAAAAATTAGTGGTGACAATGAATCTTACTTCCAAACCCACATAACCCTACAAGATCAGAAGAAATAATACAACAGATGGGATTTTTTTTTAATGAATCACAATCAATTTATTCTTAATAATTTTTTTGAAGCTGCGATAGTTGACAGGTCTTTGATCATAAGCTGCAGGAAGAATGTGGCCAGACAGGTGCCAGTATAATTCAGATAGACGACAAAGAAAACTATAAGCACTGGCAAACTAAATATGATATTAACTCATGGAAAATATTGAGAAAATCTCCCTCAGTAACACTTTACTTCAGGGGTGTCAAATGCAAGGCCCAAGGGCCAGATCCGGCCTATGGGGTGCTTACATCTGGCCCATGGGGCTGCCCTGGAAACAGTGAAGGGCTGGCCCGTGGTGCCTCTGCCAGTGAAAATGGAGCTCGTGAGGGCCAAATACAGCCCTCCCGAGCTCCGTTTTTGCTGGCAGAGCACTTGGACCTCCACAAGTGCCCCTGACATGAGTGACGACAAGCTGGCCACACCCACCCTGGCCTTGCCCACCTGGCCCCCTAAGGTCAAATCCAACCCTGATGGGGCCCTCAGTGAAATAGAGTTTGACCCTCTGCTTTACTCAAACTAAACTAAATTTTAGGTATGATGTTTTGTATGAGGTGCATGGCTGGTCCATTGACTACTCAGTATAAGAGAAGTCTGGGAACGTTCTGTGAGCTTCTCAGTCGTGCAATTTGGTCTGAGCCATGCCTCTGTTTAGAAGTCTAGATGTCCTTTTACAGACCCTGCCATTATTTTCCTGTAGTTCATAGGGCCAACTTATTTAAGGCGACATAGTCTAATACAGCATCAAAAGTGCATTTTGATAGAGAAGTCCCAATGAAGCCACATGAGACTGGTTGGTTTCATTCTGTGGTACGTTGTCTGATCAGAAATTGTCACAGATCCTCATTTAAAAGACTTGATCACTTAAAATGAATGCAGTAATAGTGAGTTCCACGTTATAGGAGGTAACGTTTTGATTAAGCATGGTTACAGCTCCAAATTTGTTTACAAAAACAATCCATTATTATCAAAGTTTCAGTACAAATTTATTACATTTATTATTTCATAATCAAGCTGTGTTTGTCCTTATTGTTATAATAGATGCTTTAACAAATTCTTTTTTTAAAAAAAAGTGTACCCCTTGTCTTCAGAAATAGAATCGTACTGACAAATGGATCTTACCTACCAGTTGGTCAAATGGATCACTCACACGCAAAACAAGACTTAGATGTGATCTCTAACACATATGGAAATGCCCGGATTTCGGAGGAAGGTAAGAGGTTATAACAATATAAGGTGCCCTTCCTCTAAATAGACTTAGCAATAGAATCAATAAAAGCTGGCATGGACTATCTCCTTTCATTAGCCTTAAAACAAAAAGACTGCATTAGTTTCAAGTACCTAAAGAGATATCACACTGACAAAAACTGAAGATGATTTAATCAAGCAGAAACGCACAGCCACAGCCACTTAATTTTTATTTCTACACTGAGCAGGGGCCTAGATATGGTCTAAAACAGGGGTGTCAAACTCAATTTCATTGAGGGCCGCATCAGGGCTGTGGTTGATCTCGGGGGGCCAGGCCAGCGTAACCGACTGGGTGGGTGTGGCCAACTTGATGCCACTCACTGGGTGTGGCCAACTGGGTGGGCGTGGCTGACTGGGTGGGCGTGGCTGACTAGGTGGTTAAGGTCAGCTTGATGCCACTCCCAAAACTGCTGGCATATTTCCTCTTCGCATTGGGTAGACCGGACCAAAGTGACGTGGGACATTTTCCAGGATGGCCCCATTGGCCACATCCGACCACATCACTGGCCAAATCTGGCCCGTGGGCCTTGTGTTTGACACCCCTGATCTAAGAAGAAACTTCCAACAGAATCAATTCTGTAATCCTGATTTATAGCTCAGTAGAGAATAAGGACCATAGGCACCTGCTTTCCTCTTTCTTAAGTTCATGGACATCCCATGATTTTCTCTTACATTTTTGTTCTCTCTTAAAGAAATTAAAAGAGAAAGTATGGTATTGGTATGGCTAATTTTAATCTTAACAGAAATAGAGAACGGAGTGGCGTTTATCCGAAATAGGAAGTTCACAAACCTCATGCAAGTCCTGAATGCTGTTTCTCTACTTTTCTCAACCCTCCAGGTGCTATAATGCAACAATAAACTATCAGGCAAGCTCCTGCCCTTCCTCCCTAAAAGAATAATACATTTGTTCCTGTGAAGATTAAATCCCAACTCATAAAAAAAGGGAGGGCGAGCAAGCTAAAAATCCGAGCTCCCATCTCACCAGTGAAATACCATGTCGTTGCCTTGTGAGTCTTAGTCCTCCATAAGATGGCGTCTGCTGCCCAAACACAGCCTGCTTCTGAACAGCATCAGATACTATTCTACTTACATTCTATGCTTTGTGTTTCAGTCTCTCGCTAGTATATGCGATTACCTATTTAATTTGCAATGGTGGTTGCTAGTGTATAGGAAGGAATGTGATATATTGGAAGGGAAGGGTTCTGGAGGCCACATAATAAAATTAAAAATATAGTTGTCCATCTTTGTACTTGAGAAATCAGCCAATCACCATTTTTCATTTGCAGATGAAATGAAATATGTGAACAAGAGACTAGATGTTGAAGAAAGCCTCAATATATTGACTTTTGAAGACCTTCTCTACTTCTCATATCAAGTTGCCAGAGGAATGGAGTTTCTAGAATCAAAATCAGTAAGATTGCTCTGAAAAATAGTGCTAATAATAAAGATTAGAAAAAAATATGCTCTATTATCTAAATTTCTTTTATCACTAGTTAGACATTATAGCTCAATCCGGTTAAATACTAGAATTATTAGTGTTAGAATTTTTCTAGGAAAGAAAAATCTCACTTATGCCATTGTTGTTTGGAGTTAGGTTTTTATGTGGTACTCTCTGAGCTTGGTTGTTTGCTTGCAGACATCTTATTAGCCAACTATGTAACAACATCAGTGTGCAATTTGATTTTCAAATTTTTAAAAATGTTTTCATAGTGCTATCTGATAGGCATTATATTAGGAATTAAAACTAGGCAAAGAAGTTATGTGGGGAGAGAGAGGTTTTCCAGTAGGGAAAAAGTGTTCTTGTTAATCTGAACTGGGAATAGGCTTGTAATGTGATTAAAACTGTGCTTAAGGTCAAATTTAATTTATGATGTTTCACTTCTGTATGCTTTCTGGGCATGTTATATTCATTGTCTATTTTATGCCACTGTTTCTCAACATCAACAACTTAAAAATGTGTGGATTAATTGATTAATTTAAGATATCCTAACATCTTAAAGTTGTTGATGTTGAAAAATGCTGCTTTATAGAGTGCTTAAATCGATAAATAAATGCATAAACCCTACTTCCAAGCAATAGGCATTCTGTGTTTATGTATTTAAAGGACAATAACTGTTTGCTCTGAACATCAGTCTTGGTCCTTTCCTTGCTTAGTGGAAGGAAGAATCAGGTTGGTTTCTTGCAGACCTACAGTTCATATTGAAGCATAATTCCAGGATATTGTTAACAGCCCTTTCTTACATCTTAAGAAGCATTTTTAAAATCACTGAAAGAAATGCCTATATTCACACCATCGTAGATTTTGTCTGTAATGTTTTGTTTTAACCTTTTGGTCTCTGTGTTATTATATTTTTAAAGTTCTCACTTTAAAGTAAATTGCTCTTTATTTTACTTTACTTATGTAAAAATAATCTGTTAGGCAATTAGTTCTGACATTTCATATAAAAAAACTTACCACACTTTATTTAATGGCTTCCAGCATATTGTATTATTTCAGTGGAAAAAGACATTTAAAAAAAAAGCAATCAGAGAATTAAATTCTGTCCTTTGTACAACACTTTTCTCTATTGACAGTGTGTCCACAGAGATCTTGCAGCCAGGAATATACTAGTCACCTATGGGAAAGTGGCCAAAATATGTGACTTTGGACTTGCCAGGGATATAATGAATGATTCAAACTATGTTGTCAGAGGAAATGTAAGTTATGTTTATTGTAGATGCTTCCCAATGTTTTCTGTGAACAATCTGAAAATAAAAATGAAATTATTATTAATATCCTGCATAGCCAAATCCAGGTTCGGAAGGGTGATAATATGGCAAGTTTCTTTTCCAATTTGAGTTGGTTTGCTGAATAAAAATGTGGTGTTTGTGCTTTCAAGTCGATTTTTGCTGCCTAGGCAAGTCCCTGCAGTTTTCTTGGCAAGGTTTCAAAAATAATTTGCCCTTCCCTTCTTTCCAGAGCTGAGAGAGAGTGACTGGCCCAAGGTCACCCAGCCAGCTTTCATGCCTAAGGCAGGACTGGAACTCATAGTTTCCTGATTTATAGCGTGGTGCTTTAGTCACCAAACACTTATAATCACTGTTGTAGAGCGGCGGAATAACCTGAGGCAAACACGGAGCGAACTTCAGCTCTTACTTTATTGTAACAATAAAGGGTTGCCGCGGCTGCCGCGCTAACAAGGCAGCCAGCTGGCGGACAACAGCTGATGCTGTTTGACAGCTCCCTTTTATAGCCGGCTGTCAAACGGCATCAGCCAATAAAACAGTCCATGTTCCGCTGGAAACACGGACCGGAGTGAAGACTTCAGCTCAGTCTTTTCGGCCAAACAGTTCTATATCTCCATATTTTTACTATTTACTATTGGTGAGTGCCTGAACCACTCCCTGCAAGACGTTTCTCTTCTCATCCAAAAAACCTCTTCGGCGGTCTTTGTACTTATGGTGGGACTAGAACTCATGATCTTCTGTTTTCTAGCCTGATGCCTTAACCGCTAGACCAAACTGACACTACAAAAATATAGATAGCTGCTTGAATCTTAATTATCTTGTAAGCATGGAAGAAAAGTTTGTTCATAATTTCCAAGATCCTGTATCCCACAAAGATCAACCAGATATGAGTGGAAGTAGGATTTATATTCTCTAAGTTTGTTGTCGACCACCATATAGTATTTTCTGCACGTGTCATTTCATTCCCTGGAACTTGCATAAAAATTGGAGATTTCTAATATGGAAAGCACTTCCACATCAGAAATTGTTAGTCTGTATGTCTACTACCATACCAGCTTTACACATATGCACAAATTTATTTTACTACAGATATGCACAGCAAGAAAGCAAAATCGTTGGGTGTGGTTTTTTTTTTTAAAAAATGGAAGATTATTAAGTTTAAAACCGCCTTGGTTTTGCTAAGGTTCTTTCAGAGAGAAGGAAATACTGGTTGAACTTCTGTTCAACATTGCATGATTGATGGTGAAAGAGGTTGGGGAGTTTCCACTTAGAAACCTCTGAGATCTACAGATTCTCCATCCCTGAGAAATCAGCCAAAAGTTGGTACTCAACTTTTTCAATAGTTCCATGTAGGGAATGAGAGATGATTTTGGAAGAGAAGGCAATTTAACTGCACATATATTAAAGAGTCTTATGGCACTTTAAAGACTACTGTATTTATTATAAAGTTTTCATGGATCACAGGCCACTGGCATATAGCCCTGAGGGAGATTATTTGTGCCCATAGCTCTTTTGGGGAGTGGAAGAAATTAGTTGAACAAAACAAGGGAGATACTTGGTTTCAATCAAAGCCAGTGGTGTATTAACCATTAAGCAGACTAAGCATGTGCTTAGGGCACCAGGCCTAAAGGGGGCACCACAAAAACTTTTATGTAGCCTAAACTTGCCTTCATTTGTACAGTATGTACAAAGGAGGAGGGCACCAAGATTTGTCAGTGCTTAGGGCACCAGTGAGCCTTAATCCGCCACTGATCAAAGCTTAAAAGCTAGAGTGTTAGAAAGTATCTCTTGGAGGCAAATAGAGTTGGATCACTTCTGCAAGGCGCCATTTCACAGGTTAAGGTTAATTGATTATAAAATCCTAATTCAAAATCTGAAATCCCAACCTCCAAAAGCAGTCCAATGGGAATGTTAGAGTGCCCATGTAACCAAGAGGGTTTGGGTTTTTTTTTTACCATCTGATGGGATGCCAACAAGGGGGTTGATTGTTCCTCAAGGGTAAGCCGTTCAGTAACAATGTGATTTCGCAGTTGGTTGCCCTATATGAGAAGACTTTGTGGGGAAATGACCTCTCTCTTCTCTGTGCTTTCTTTTGTCAGGCTCGTTTACCTGTCAAATGGATGTCCCCTGAAAGTTTATTTGAAGGGATATACACAATTAAAAGTGATGTCTGGTCTTATGGAATCTTACTCTGGGAAATATTCTCTCTTGGTAAGCTCTGGAATATGTTATCTGGCTCTCCTGTCAGAGATTTAACAGAACTACGTTTCATTCAGAGATCTAAACAACCTGGAACAATGTCTTTAGAATGTTGTTTCTTGCTGGTAGGGTTCCAAAGTGGAGAATGGGTGGCAGATACATTTTAATTCTGTAAATTGCCCTATTAGTATAGAAGGAGTGTGTGCATATGAGTGTCATGCCCCTGTTGGAATTTGACTTGGAGGGGGAAGCCAAACAGCTGAAAGGGAGTGGGAGTGTGGGTCTGTTGGCTGTGGAAGAAACTGGGGAAGGGCAAAGTCTGGCTGGGCAGAACAGGGGAGAGGTAGAGCAAGGCAGAGGGAATTCAGAGGAAGACCCAGGCCCATCCCCTCTTCATCCTAGGGCACGGAGGGAGGAATGGAGAAGGGAGCAATGTGAGTTGCCTGGCTTATGGGGGAGGAAAGGGCCCTGATTCCCTTCATTAGCTGCAGCTGGGAACACAGTGTATAAAGGAGGAACCTGCGCACAGCAAGTTGTTGGGAGCAAACGTGAATTTATCTACTATCGTTGTGGCTTATCTGTGTTCCTGGTGTCTTCCCAACTGTGTGAGTTTTGCCGTGCTTTCAAGTCTGAAATTATTTATCCTGCCCTGTCAAGTTAATTACTTCAGTTTGCTTTGTTTGGATTTTTAGTTACAGTTTGTATGTACCTTGTTTTGGACTGAATTTCCTCCAGTTAAAGGCTATTCCTGAGAGAGTTTTTGTCCAGCCAAAAGTAACCTGGACATTGGGGGCAAAGTTGGAGATAATAAAGGGACTCTTCTTGCTTATTTGACTGTGTTGCCTTTGTGTCACGCCTCGGGTCATCACAGTGAGTTTTTAACTTCAAGTTGTGGGTTCTTCTGGAATACTTTAATAGAGACCCCATTTTAAGAATAAAAAACGAATAATCCCTTTTCATCCTTTATTCAATTGCCATAAATGTTCTCCAGACGCTCTTGGCAACCATGTCTTTGTTAACTACATTGGGGTTTTCCATTTCCTTTTCTTGTAATATATAATTGAATAGTCATCTTTCTAAATATCTAAGCAGCTTATGTATACCCAGTGTGGGTCTGTCTTGCTGTCCAGGTTGCAGAATATTTGCAGGAAATGGTCAAAAAGGTCAAAATGGCATGAAACGGAGGTAAAAGAAACAGGCGAAGCTTCAGTTGGACTTCTGTAGTTACCATTTTGCAGGGGTGGGCTTCAAAAATTTTAGCAATGGGTTCTCTGCCCAGTTGCTGGGTGGGCGTGGCCATGGTGGGTGTGGCCTAGTCAGCCTCCTGCATTATGGTGGGAGGGCAAAAATGCCCAGAGGCTTTTCTCCAGAGGCTTTCCTCATCCCTCCGGGAGGGCGAAAACAGGCTCCCTGGGCTCCATAGGCCCATTTCTGGCCTGGAAGCCAGAAACAGGCCCATTTCTGGCCTTCGTGAACTTGCAGGAGGCCCATTTTTCACCCTACCCCAACCTCCGTGCATGCCCTGCACTTGCCTACATCCAAAACAGGCCACATGGGGACTCCTGGGAGGGGTAGGCAGGGCCAGCCACGAGTGGGATTTGGGTGGTTCTCTGAACTGTACAGAATTTTAGCTAGCGGCTCTCCCAAACCCCTGCGAACCCTCAGCAGCAGCCCACCCATGCCATTTTGACTTTTCTGACCACATCATGCGGACATCTCTACAAAGTTATGGAAATTAAGAAAGCTTCTCCAATGAAGCTTAGTTCAAACATTCATTCTTTGCTTTTTTTTCCTCTTTAGGTGTCAATCCTTATCCTGGAATGCAAGTTAATGAGAAATTCTACAAGCTTATTCAAAATGGATTTAAGATGGACCGTCCATTTTATGCTACAGAAGACATGTATGTTCTGGGTATAAAGGTTAGGGTGGGACTGCCCAGAGTATGATGCAGAGGTCTCCAAACTTGGCAACTTTAAGACTTGTGGGTTTCAACTCCCAGAATTGTCCAGCCAGCAGTCCACAAGTCTTAAAATCCACAAGTCTTAAAGTTGCCAAGTTTGGAGACCCCTGGTATAATGTAAGAAGACATGTAGAGTAGCACCTGCTCATTTCCTTGCTTCTAACTATACTGTTATCTGTTATTTGTGACTTTCTTGGACTACTTTTAGACGCAGAATAGAATAGAATAGAATAGAATAGAATAGAATAGAATAGAATAGAACAGAACACAACAGAACAGAACAGAATAGAATAGAATAGAATAGAATAGAACACAACACAACAGAATAGACTAGAATAACAGAGCTGGAAGGGACCTTGGAGGTCTTCTAGTCCAACCCCCTGCTTAGGCAGGAAACCCTACGCCACTTCAGACAAATGGTTATCCAACGTGAAAAGCTGGTCCTAACATCATTACGTATTGTAAAATTTAAAGTATAATATTATTTTTCCTTTGATGCTTTATATTTGTAAACATTTATCAATCCTATATGAAATAGAAATAGATAAATTCATATCCTAGGACCTTTTAACTTTGCATAATACCGGTACAACAATATTTGTTCTTGGTCTTATCAGTTAGTAAATGCTGGGGAAAATAGCTCTGTATTTTTCCTCTCACTTCTTTTATCTTTTTTTTTTTTTTTTTTTTGTAGATACTTATTACTGTGTTCCTGCTGGGCTTTGGACTCCAGAAAAAGACCATCCTTTTCGCAGCTGGTTTCCCTTCTGGCATGCCAGCTGGCTGAGGCAGAAGGAGCAGTAAGTGAGCCTTGCAAACAAGCCATTTTTTTTTCCTGCTCTAGGTTTGCACCATATTTATTAGCACACATGTCAGGGGACTATGAACGATATCCTTGCTGCTGATTCTTTTGAAAAAGAGTAATCTTTTTGGGGGGGATGAAGGATGCTAGAAATTTAATCTTTTCCATTAGTTGTTTAAGAAAGTCTCAAGATAAATTATAATTGCCCTTCCTTCCTTCCCTCCCTCCCCTCCTCCCACCCACCCACCTGCCCACCTGCCCACCTGCCTGCCCTCCCACCTTCCTTCCTTCCTTCCTTCCTTCCTTCCTTCCTTCCTTCCTTCCTTCCTTCCTTCCTTCCTTCCTTCCTTCCTTCCTTTTGACACTGGGAGTTCAAAAGTTTTCTCTCTTCCATGCAGTAGTGGTATGCTACCGGTTTGGCCCAGTTCACCTGAACCAGTAGCAAAAATTCCTACAGGTTCAGCCGAACCTGTAGTTAAAAAAAAGCCTCCAAGGAGCAGCTGAGAGGAGGAAAAAGACAATCAACTGAGAAGAGAAAGAAGAGAAAAGTGCAGGATCGGCCCTCCCACCCAACCCCTGCCATTTTCTCTTCTTTATCCTCTTAGCTGATTGGTGCTGCAGGCCCCAGCTAGTGTGGGGAAAGCTGTTAGGTGCACGCGTCCATCGCGCAATCATCAAACTGGTAGTGGAGCAGGTAGGACCCCACTGCTGATTCCATGGTTTGAGAGACAATACAATCTAAACATCTTTTCCAATAGTTCCATGTAGGAAATGAGAGATGATGTTGGAACAGAAGGCAAACCTAACATTTATCACCTGCAAACTAACATTTTCTTACTTAACAAGTCTCACTACTGGACTCTTCCTCCTTTCAAAACGTTTGGTAGTTAGGGGCCATCTAATCTGCATCGAGGAGTTACTGGTTAACTATTTAAATCCATGACAATATATTGCCTATGTTTGCATCAGAAAAGGTTGTACTGAGGGTGACCTGTCCAGCAAGTCAGAATAAAGATGAGGGACCAAAAGACAAATTGGGCTTTGCTTTACAAAAACTTTCTGCCCCAACACATGGGTGAGGGAGTTTTAGGTGACCTGAGACTTCTTCATACTGTTTTTAAAATTTGCCCACACCTCAGCAAGAGAAACTACATGTAAAATATTTAAAACATTAGAGCTGTGTAATGTTGTTCCATGGTGTTAATTTTGCTATTTATGTTCACATCCTATAATTCAGGCATGCCAGACAGATCATACTGATACCTCTAAGCATACTTCCAGTTCCAAGTGCAATCCACATGTGAGGAGAGAAGCTGAGCCGACTATTCCTCTGTTGGATGAAGATATTGCAAGGGACAAATAAAGCAGGCTTTTTTTTTTTCTTTACAAACTAAGCCATATAAGCTGAAGGAAATCAAGAGAGATTACTTTGCCTTCCTTAAAGGGTCTAATTTGCTGCTATTGCCACTGAATTTTTTCTTATCAGTTCTATCCAGTTTGCTTCTCAGCTGAAATTTGGTACGGGTCTCCTTCAATTTCATTAACCGGATGGAAGATCTCTTTTATACAAGCCTCATTTTAAAACATGGTTGACTCACAGGTTGTTGTTGAATTTGTTTCGAAATTATATGCATCTCTAAAGTCAAGGTCTACTACATTCCAGATCTTTGTATTTCAAGCAGATGCAAACGGTGAAAATGTATCCATATATTTTGTAATTGAAGTTCCCAAACATGAATGTATCGCAGCCTGAGCTCAACTCACACAATTCAGCTAACTGCACTTATGTTATATCCTCACCAAATATATAACCAAAGGGTTATATCAGCTATCAGGACAAGCTTACGGATATGGATATTTATGGAAATAGTGAATTTGGGTAGATTATCCCTGAATGTCCCTCAAACCACAGGCTTTTTAATACTGTTTCACAGTGACGTTAAAGATAAAAAAAGGTTTCGTCGGGCATGAAATACTAGAATTCTTTATATATTGTTACTGAGATTGATAAAATCCAGAAAAACAATATTTGGGGCAGAAATGCAAGAAAATTTCAAATGAAATTGGAAAAGGAGCATCCAAATTTAGCGAGGTAAAATGTTTTCAGAATTTTAACTGCAGGCACTATTACAAAATACAACAGCTGCTATATGTTAGATGTGGCCCATCACAAAGCATGCTATTGAAAGCAACCTAATTAGGGTGCTTCTTGCCATCCTTTCCAAGACCTCCTACATACTTCCCACCACCTATCCTTCTTTCTTCAGTCAACCACCATTTTTATTTTCTAGAAATGTAAGCTCATATCAAACCCAAAAATTTAATTACAAATTATACAAATGGTGAAAGATGGGGCCTTGTTTTTGACATGCCAGTTGCAAATCAGGGGAAATAGGCAGGCTGGTAGAAATTTAGGTTTAGAGCATCAAAATAATTTTATAAAAGATATAATTACTTGACCACATTAACAAAAAACAGGGGGAGATTTTCTTCAAAAGCAGCAAGAAAAGGAAATGCTTTATATATTCTGGTGTTCTAAAATAAATACCTAGTGAGCCAGCAACAGATAATCAGGGACATCTAGACAAACAAGGAACAGGCATTTAATGACTCAGAACCCTGGGGGAATAATCAAATACTAAAATATTTGCTGGCTACTAAAATCAATTTGTTCTCCACAATTGACTTCAGCATTAAGGACTGTATTAAATGATTGTTTGAATATTCAGTATAATTTGATAGCAGTTTATGCTTATACTTGATAAATCAATGTATAGCAATATTTAACAGCAAAGTGCAACTGAATTATTGTAGTACTGAATTATCTCTTACAGTTGGCATGCAGTTGATTTCAATGTGTGCTTTTATATACCTTTTACGTCTGCCAAAATCAAAAGATGCCATCATCCTTAAATTTTTTATGGCAATGTAATGTCAATTCCAGGTTTCAGTCTTCACCTTTGAAAATGGTTTGGGGATTAAGGCAAATTTATAAGGTATTTTTTTAAAGTTTACTTTCATTACAATAAACATTGGGGCTGGAACATAAATCAAAGGATATGAGTCTTCTTTTTGATGAGAGAATGACAGGTTACTGTTGGAAACTCTGGCATATCTACAGAACAGGAAACTGATTGTATGTATGCTTTCCAGCTTCAGTGTAATAGCAATAGCACTAGCACTTAGTCTTATATACCTCTTCATAGTGCTTTACAGCCCTCTCTAAGCGGTTTACAGAGTCAGCATACTGCCCCCAACAATCAGGGTCCTCATTTTATTGATTTTGGATGGATGGAAGGCTGAGTCAATGAGAATCAAACTGCTGAACTGCTGGCAATTGGCAGTCAGCAGAATTAGGCTGCAATAACCACTGCGCCACCACGGCTTGTAAGTCATAACTGAATTAAATGTATGGCTCTCCTCTGATGCTACTGTTGTCTCTATGAAATGCAAATGTTCATGAAGTACCAATTAAATGTAGCAGGATGCAGAAATTACTCTGTGGATTTCTGAATGGAAACTTGCTGTGTTGCCTCTATAATATCTATTTGTGATTCCTGTATGGCCTCTAATATCTATTTGTAATTAATTTGTGCTTTCTAGCTAAAGACGTTCATTGTGATCAAATAATTTAATTCGGGATCCTTTATTTAATAGGAATTATGAGAAATTGTTTTAAAGTCAGTTTCCACAATTATATTAAACAAGTTCAGATCTATTCTTTCTTTATTTTGAGCAGAGATGGTCATTTTATTCTGATTGCCTATTCTTTTTGACAGTTTTACACAAGTATTGCTGCTGCTTTGTGCTGATTTTACCTGATTAATCTAATTATTATTTACTTATCTATGCTTTTTATATTTTGACTTTTCAATTGTACACACTTTTCAGAAAAGTAGTACATAGTTTTTTTTAACAAGCTAGTATGTTTTTACAGACTTTTTGAAATTTAGGATGAAAAAAAAACATTGAAAATAAAGGTGATGTTTATTGTGGCTTATTTGTCACATTTTTTTTTTGGAAAAACAATCGGAAAACCATGATGACCATAGGAAAATTACGATACTTACATGCATGCTAGGCCCAAATATTTCATTACAAGGAATCGTCATCCCTGGACTAAGACTGGACTGTTTCAGATTATTTCCATTGTATCAAGGACTAGATGGCTCCTGCGGAAGCATGCAGTAGCTGATCAAGTTTTGACATCAGATCTTGTGAATCCAAGGTGGAGAGAGGTTCTCAGGATGTTCTCAAGACCCAGATTCAGAGGTGGTATTCAGCCAGTTCTGACAGGTTCTGGAGAACCGGCAGTGGAGTAGTTCAGAGAACCGGTAAATTCCACCTCTGGTTGACCCCTCCACCATCCATTCTCTGCTTCCCGAGTCCCAGCTGATCAGAGTCTCAGTTGACTGGTCTTAAGCTTGGTGGGATGATTGCAAGGTTTGTTTAGACTGCTCTCTATTGCTTTACTGCGCAGTGATCCATTACATATGCCACCTGTCATTTAACTAACAGGCACCATTGAATAACGTAGAGCAGGGGTCCCCAGCCCATGGATTGGCACCAATCTGCTGCATGCCAGAAACCAGGTTGTACCAACAAACAAAGCCCCATGCTCCCTCTGGTCCACGGAAAAACCTCTCTCCACGGAACAGGTCCCTGGTACCCAGAAGACTGGGGGGCCGCTGACGTAGAGCAAAGTGAATAGGAACAATAAAGAAGAGAAGAGCAACACTGCAACCAAGTTCTGCAGCCAATTGCACCAGAAAGTAATCCTTGAACTACACAAAAACAGTGCTCCCTCGAGTAATAAAAAGAGCAACAATATGGCCACAAAAACTCCTTGTGAGCAAAACAGTGGAACAACTTTTAGCACATTTATTTGAGACACCATTATTCCTGATTCTAAAACACAGATCTTTCAAATATGCATTAAATCTGAGTTTAAAAATCTGGTCTAACCATGTTTTCAGAAAAGTGCTGTGCCTGGGTAGGTGTGCAGCTGCATCATGGTTAGCATTCCAGGTAGATGCTTTTATCTTCCCTATAGCCCAAGCCAAAATGGCCTGGGTGTCAGTACCCAGTGCCCAGGGGAAAGGTGGCATACTTGTAGGAGCCTAAAATGGCCAATAGGAGTACACAAACTGAAGTTGCCTCCCTAATGTACTGGGGATGAGACAGAAGCAACTTGCCATCCTATAGAAATGCTTAGCATGGTATCTTAGAGAGAACTGAAAAAGAGTCTGGTGTTAGGCACATTCTTTCCAACCTGCAAAACTTCATGAAACCACTAGATGGTAAGAAAATGACACATCCTAACCCTAACCCTTTCTACTGCTACCTAACAGCTATCTATATTTTTTTTAAAAAAAAACAAGTTTTATTAATTTTTAAAACACACAAATTGTCATTATTCATTACATGTTTAAACCTTTTTTCATTGTCAATTTAACAAGTCAGATAAATTATAATTCTGTTTTAAACCATTTCCATACAACATACCAAAACCTCTTATTCAATTTCTCTTTACTTCTCTTTACTCTTATTCAATATCATTATTATTCTTTCATCTGTTTCTTTCTGACTTAGTTACCATTATTCTCAATCTATATTTCTACAATTTTTAACTAATTCTCCCCCCAAAAAGACATATACACACAACACACAAAACATAAAAAAAAAAATCTTTTTGGAAAGTAACTTGGACCCAGGTGTCTCTCTCTTCATGGACTTCAATTATATTCATGCTCATCTTACATATCATTACTTATTTTATTTACCATTCTAAGCCTTCTATATTAACTTCCCCACATATTTCACACTTCTTACTTCTATCTTAATTAATCATCTTAATTTGAATCATTATATTTATATCTTTTGTCCATTTTTATCATCCCTTTGTCTCATTCCTTATAAAAAAAAAAAGAAAATAAGTTTCTCCTGAAATCATTAATCAGAGTATGATGCCTTTCTATCTCCCCCTAAGTTAATCAAATTAATCTTTAAAATAATATCTAATACCCAATCCGATTTTGCTTGGAACATTCTATCTAACTAATACATCCAACATAATTAAGTACATAATTAGACAATAAATCCAAATATTAAAAAAAGATACTATGATAAAAATTTTATAATAACATCAATACCATAGTCTTATTAAACTCTTTAATTAAAACAATATTCTAAACCTCCCCTATTATTAGGTTTTAAAGCCAATCATTTTTAAACATTTTAACATTTTAATCTCTTATCAACTCTTAAATCATTACAATACTACCATCTCATCTTATGTACCTTGCAAAATCTTTTTTTAAAAAAAAAAAATTATACTTTATCCATTATCCAAAAAAAATTTCTTTTTTTCATTTAATTTCAAAACATTGTAGCTTTTCTCCACCTTTTCCCTTTCTTTCTTCTCCCAACAAACCTTTCTACCCCCTTCTTCTAGCCTCTGCCTTGCCAGCTTCCCTTCTCTGTCGTATTCCTTTTCCCTTTTGTTTACTATCATCATATTGGTTTTGCACCTTATTTTTCCCTTTCTTAAATGTTTTTTTAGATCTTAAGTCCTTAAGTCCTTTAATTTTCTTCTTTTCTCTTCTTTTCTTTTCTTTCTCTCTTCCTTCTTTCTGGATCAAGTTCTGAGATTCATTAAAAATGGCTCCTTTCTTTCTTTCTTTCTTGTTCCTCTGCTGTCTTCATCTGTTGTAATGTTTGTTGATAATTAATAAGCGCCATTTCTAAGAAAAGGAAAGCTTCTTCCACACCATCTTTACCATTTTTTTTTTGCTTGTTCATATTCTTTTCTTAGTTCCTCAACAGAAAGAGCCATTATAAATCTTTTCTTTTCTTTTTCCCCTTCTTTCTTCTTACAACAACCAGAATATTCAAAAGAAAATAAAAAAAATAAAACAGTCCCAAAGTTATCAGTCAGTCCAAACCAAGGCAGAGTTCTCACTTTCTCCTTCTGGGGTAATATCAATCCAAGAGAAAGAAAGTCCAAATCTGTTTAAAATCTTATTGCAATATATTCTAGTCTTCAAATCCTTAAGGCATCTGCTCCAACAAAGTCTTAGCATACAAATGTTTTCTTTTTAATCCTCTCTCTTCCCACTCATCGCTTAAAACCAATTTTCACCTAAAAGAAATAGGTTTCTTAATATCCAGTTATTTATTCCGTAGGAAAAGAGGGAAAGCTATCCTTTCAGCACCTTCAAACAGCCGCTTTTTTCCTCTTCTGGCAGGTATTATTCAGAAAGTCATACTTTTCAGGAATTTTATTAGATATGTCTTAGAGTCCTAGGAGCCAAGAAAAACTTTCTCCTCTCAATCACTTTCTCCACTTCCTCCTGTGCATTCTTACCCGGCTGCCAGCTTCTTTGTGGCGGCCATTACAGACCGCCGCTGCACCGTCCTGGGAAAAGGGAGTTCTGCCGGCCAGGGAGGGAGTCTGCAGCACCCCAAACCCTTCTCCGGATCCCCTACCTTCAGCTGCCCTGCAGGGCAGCCTAGCTCCGTCCCGGCTGGGTCGGAGCCCCAAAAACGGCTAGCGGCAGGGATCGCGCAGCTTCGCAAATCCCTGCCGCTCGCGAAGCCGACAAACCGGAAGTCCCTAACAGCTATCTATATTTGTACTGCTCACATATGATATGATTTAAATGTCTTCCTAAAAAGAAGACGTTGAAAAAAGAGGATTTGATGCCTTTCTGTGGGAAACAGGACCCACCCAACAACAATACTTCCATAGACGTTTGATGAGAGATTCGTTAATAAACAATTGGATTAAAGTTAAAAAGAAACATTACATAAAAATTCCAATTTGGCTATCTGCAATGGAAGCGATGATCCACCCAAACAATTTAGACTTGAACAAAATGTTAAAATATAAAGACCTATTAGATATTCATGGAAATTTAAAAACAATGCAAGACCTCCAAGAACAAGGGCTACGAGTTGACTGGTGGGCTTACCTCCAATTACAAAACTGATATAAAAAAGATCATGGAATATCAACCACAATAATTAGACAAAATTATATTAGGACCAGATAAAAAAATATCACTATTTACAAATATCTTCTGGAAGTAGAACTGGCGGAAGAAGTAGTGAAATGCTGCATGATTGCATGGGGTCAAAATATTGGACACAGTATAAAATTATCAGATTGGGAGAGCATATGGAACAGAAATCACAAAATAACAAAATCAGCAGCATATAAAGAAAATGCATATAAAATGGTCTACAGGTGACATTTACCCACTTCGAGATTAGCGAAAATGTACCCTAAAATAAGTCCTGTATGTTGGAAATGTAAAAAAAAAAAAAAAAAAGAGGGAGCATACTACCATATGTGGTGGTCCTGCTTAGAGGCTCAAAAATATTGGCTTAAAATCAAAGAATGGCTACAGGAAATTACTAACGAACAATTAGATCTAGAACCAGAACTCTTCCTATTGGGAATCTTCCCAAAAAAATACGTAAAGAGTACAAAATACTTACTACCACACATATTAACTGCTGCCAGGGTTGCTTTTGCTCAATGTTGGAGCCTCAGAGAAACTTGTTATACAAAAAGTTATGAATTGCACAGAAATGGACAAATTAACGTTGAGCTTAAAAGATAAAGAGACCGATATTTTATAAGGTGTGGAAACAATGGTATAACTGGATAGAATGGAGATAGATTAAAGACAGATAGTTATTAACCAAAAGTAATAGATAAAATAAGAATGTAATTAATATCTGTAAATAATGCACAAATTATTGTTATAAGAGAATCACTACAAATTGCTGTTGTTGGGTAATATTTTAATGTAATAAAAGTTTAATAAAATATATTTAAAAAAGAAAAAAAGAAAAAAGAGGATTTGTATCTCTTCTGCATTGAATCCTCTGAAAGTTTCCTCCAGTTCCATTTCTTGTTGGTTAATAATAAGCTATGGAAAACTGCAATTTGCAGTTGTTTATTTTGACTTAACGTTTATGCCTAAGCAGAATTTAAGCAGTAATAACCTATGGCACAGATTTTGCTGCCAGTAGAAAAAGCATTTTCATGAAATGACATGTCCACCAGTGGTGGGATTCAAATTTTTTTACTACCGGTTCTGTGGGCATAGCTTGGTGGATGTGGCATGACTTGATGGGCGTGGCATAACTTGGTGGACATGGCTTGGTGGGTGTGGCAGGGGAAGGTTACTGCAAAATCCCATTCCCTCCCTACCCCACTAACCTGCTTTTCAGCTCCATTTTCCTGTGCAGGGCAACACAAGAAGACCCAGCCGATCAGCTGGGACTTGGGAGGCAGAGAATAGATGGGGGCAGGGGCAGTCAGAGGTGGTATTTTCTGGTTCTCTGAACTACTCAAAATTTCTGCTACCAGTCCTCCAGAACTAGTCAGAACCTGCTGAATACCACCTCTGATGTTCACCAAGGTGGCAACCCTGAAGCCTCCAAGATGGCTTCGGACAGGCTCATTTCAGTGTTGTCATATTGGTGGACGTGTCTTTTCATGAAAATGTTTTTCTACTGGCTGCAAAATCTGTGCCATAGGTTATGACTGCCTGAGTTTTAAGTACCACTTAGGCATAAACGTTAAGTCAAAATAAACAACTGAGAATTTCAGTTTTCCCATAGGTTATTATTAAATGGATTACATGGGTGCGGCCAATGATGCAATTATAGCATGTCTTGGGTATCTAAATGGAGCAAAATATATACTTTTTAAGATTTCAGAAACTGAATGCAATTGTTTTGAATCTTATTCCAGTGATAAAGGATAGGGGGCTATATCACCCCAAACCAGTATTTTCTTCAGAGATAAAACATAATAAGGGAATTGTGAATTGTATTTCTATCTGGTCATTGACCATAATGTGGTTGTATATCAAAGAAACAATGAATCCCTCAGTCTTTATCTCATTCACTGTCTGTACAATCCCAGCTCTTCCTAATACTTCTTATGTAGTAGATTCATGCAGCAGGAGACTTGAATAAATTCCTTAGTTTTCTTCAGGGCTTGATTGCCACTAGGGGAAAGAGAGCCCGTTTCATTTGTTTTTACATTCAAACACAAGGTGGTGCTATAAGATCACTTTTGAGAGGAGGAGTTTTGGTTTTTTTTTTTTCTTTCTTTCTTTTTTTAAAACAAATTTTATTTTCAAGACAAACAATACAAAAATACACATAAACACAAAAACATAATAACATAAAAAATCTCTTTTCTGAAAGTTGCTTAGTCCCGGGTTAAAACTCTTCGTACAGACACAAATTCAAATTCATATTCATTTTACATACCATTTCATATCTTATTAACATCAATCCCTGCCGCCGCCAAAAACTTGCAAACCGGAAGTCAGGTGTTTTTTGTTTTGTTTTTTCTTAAGGTTGTGGTTATTTGGTAGAAAATATTTCAACCTTTCTAGAGCCAGTTGGTTTAAATGTGGTGGATTTAAAGTATAATAACCCTCATTGCTTTCCAAAATTGTAAATGATATGTTAATATGATGTTTGTTTGTCTGTTTATTTATTTATTTATGTAGCACATTTCTATACTACCCATCTCACATAAGTGACTCTGGAGGTATAAAATAAAAATATGTCATAGTGCAAAATAATAAATAAGAATAAAGTTAAAAACAAGATATAAAAGGTGGGATTGCAATATCAAAAGTTAAAAAGTTAACAAGGTGTAGAGAATACCCTCACAACACCAACCATTCCCACAGTCACATACCACTCTTTGACCTTCGAGCCAATTGCCAGAGTTAAGTCTGAACACTCTTTCTGAGTGATTGTTTACAAAAATGATTCTTTTCTCACTTTATAAATGTTATAAATATTTGGGTTCTTAACAGCTTTATAAATATTAGCAAATTATAGTTCACCTAATTCCATGGAAGTTCTGCTTTGTCTCTAAAACAACATGTTACACTTGTCTTTTAAAACCATTTATAATAGAATTTTCTGCTGAATAAAGAGATGTAGGACTACAGATTTTGGAATGTCTAAATCCTGTTAGCCAGGTATAAATAAGACAAGCAGAAGGACCGGTGGATCAGCTAAAAATGGAAACATCTTTTGATTCAAACAACATAGTAATTAGGGGAAAGAAAGAAATGACTTACTGAAAACGTCCAATACATTTCTGCAGCCTTCTGCAACCTTCCACCTCTCTTCCCTTACATGGCATCTTCCAGCCAAGATGGACATCCCAATCACTCAACATCTTCCATTGAGGGGATGTTAGATCACAGTATCAATTTACTGAAGAGTTACAGGTTTGCCCTCCTTGATCTTTACAATAGCTTTCCTTTTCTAAAAAATAATTAATTAATTAGGAAAGCTGGGTTCAGATCCCCCCATTTCAAGAAGGTGGCAGTAATCTTTCCTGGAATTCTATTCTGTACAATATATTTTGTACCTATGGGCAAAAAATAGCCCCTGAGACAGATAACTATGGCTGGGCAAAAGGCTTTCTTAAAGTTTTGAGGTTGGATTGTGTTTCAATAAGTGATACTCTATTAAACAAGTTGCTACAATCTGGAATCCAAATAACCAATAGAGAAGCAAATTAATTCCACCAACTGCAAAAAGCCTAGACAGTGAATATTAAATAACGGATAAAATTGGAACAAATACTTTAATATATTTTCTTATTTGCATGGTTGTGCTACAGAAGCATTGTTTTATATTGATTTCTACCATTCTCCAAAGAGAAGTTACTGTAGGAATTTATTACCCAAGAGAATAAATTTTCAATGAAATTCTAATTGGTGGAGGACGATAATTCTGAATTTCTTTAACTACAAAGTTGCCAAGATGGGTGAACGAATTATAGCTGTGCATAGAAGATGCACTGAACCTTTAACTAAAATTACTTTTCTAGAAGCCTAAGCAATACCTATAAGTATTAAGGCAAGGCTAATCAGCCTGAACCAGCCGCCTCATTTCTAGAAAAGTGATTTCTGTGCAAGCACAGAAACTGCCTTTTTGAAGCACCTGAAGGAAAAACAAGAAGCAATGGAAGGAAACTAATCAAGGAGAGAACCAACTTAAAACTAAGGAGAATTTTCCTGACAGAATAATTAATCATTGGAATGGCTTCCCTCCAGAAGTTGTAAATGCTCCAACACTGGAGGTTTTTAAGAAGAGATTGGATAACCATTTGTCTGAAATGGTGTAGGGCAGGGGTAGGGAAACTTGGCTCTTTTATTACTTATGGACTTCAACTCCCAGAATTCCTGAGTGAGCCATAAAACCCCATCCCTGGCCTACTGGTTTTTCAGTTGTGGGGGAAATCAATTTTTGACTTGAATGGGACTGTTTAATATACAAATATAGGGCATATAAAAAATATGTCCTATATTTGTATATTAAAATATGTCCTACATTTGTATATTAAACAGTCCCATTCAAGTCAAAAATTGATTTCCCTCACAACTGAAAAACCAGTAGGCCAGGGATGGGGAACCTTTTATGGCTCACTCAGGAATTCTGGGAGTTGAAGTCCATAAGTGATAAAAGAGCCAAGTTTCCCTATCCCTGGTGTAGGGTCTCTTGCTTGAACAGGGGGTTGGATTAGAACATCTAGAACAGGGCTGTTAAATTCACAGCCTGCAGCCGGATGTGTCACAAACTGGCCACGCCCATGCCCAGTTTAGCGAAGGGGGGGAAAGGGCAATACGTCACATGACAATGTGAGTTTGACACCCCTGACCTTGACCAGGGGTCGCCAACCTTTTGGACCTCAGGAACCACCAAACTCATAATTTTAGATCCCAGGGACCACTAACCAGTTCTGTGGGCATGGCCTAATTTGTGGGTGTGACTGGCTGGGCATGCCTTGTATGTAAATATTATAAATATTTATATAAATATTGAATTTTTCATTTAAAAAAGAGCAACTTTTATCCAAAATCAGGCAAAGCAGACAGGCAGATTGAGTTGCTCACAGAATCATTCAGTGATCTATCTATCTGCCATTGGCTACCTGAGTCTGTCACATAAAATTTGCTTGCCATGAATCTGCACTAAATAATAGAACCTTCAGTCCTAAGGGAAGATCTAAAGACTAGCTAGAAAGCAAGAAATCCAACCATTTCCTGCTTCCTAGCTAATCTAAATCTCCTGGCACAGCAGAACAGCTGATGGTCAGAAAAAGGAAAAATAGCAATTTAGCAGGCAAGTTTGCCGGGTAAGGAGTGAGTGGGTGGGGGAGGGTTCCTGCAGGCCATGTGGGTGGCACAGCCTTGTGTTTCTGCACAGCCTGGATTAATTGCTTTGCGGAGGTGCTCTGGGGCTAAGATTTCTCTGTGGCTCACCAGAATTTTCTTGCAGCCCACTAGTGGGCCACGGCCCACCAGTGGGCAACCGCTGACCTAGACGATCTCTTCCAACTCTGTTATTCAGTTGAGCAAAGTGAAGTGACATGGACATGGTTTAGAAGTAGAGAGATGCTTCTCTTCATTAAGGTGCTTTCCCCATAGGTGTGAAGCATCACTTTAAAAGTTTGCACAACCCTACGGTGAATTCTGTCATTGTAAAAATATATCTGCAACATCTACTTTTTGCCATGCTTAATGTTAATCTCAAGATTAGACGTAGTATGGAAACTCCTCCCTTTGGCCTTTTAATTTTAGAAGTATAAGTAATCAGGAAGGCTGCAGAATTACAGAAAGAGGTGAACAAAAAGTAACATCATCAGTAGAACCTTCCATCATCTTCAACAAGCAACTCAGCTCAGGAGCACCACCAAGACAAAAGAAAAATGGGGAACAATTTAAGCAAGCTGAAAAGAAATAAGGAAAAATAGTCTAAAAAAAAAACTTTTGAGAAATTGCAACCCAAAGTTCAGGACAGACTCAAATTCAAAAATTAGTATAGTGGGTTTCATAAAGGTAGGAAAAAACATTTTAAGGTTCTAGAGTAGCTCTTTCCAATAAGGAAGTTAGGAGGGAAAAAAACAAACACAGATTCCTAAGAAGAGACAGCTAATCCCTCTGGGATCTTGGCAGAAATTTACACCTTTTTTTTCCTCCACAGATTTCCACGTAGGTAGTACTCCACCTATGTTTACCGTTGTGTTTATTACCCATGACTGAGCTGTAAAATGCCATGTTATGTTTCCATAAGTGGAAAAGGTTCAGAAAGCAAAAGAGAATGACACATGCAAAATGATTATTTGAAACAAATTGGTGAAATGATGATACAACTAATCCACAAAAGAAATCAGAGCTTCTTCTTTATTTATTTTATTTATTTATTTATTTATTTATTTATTGGATTTGTCAATTGTTTACAAGATAATAAGTACAAGTGTATACATAGTTGTGAATATATGAAATGGGTACATATAAGAAAAATAAAAGAATAAGAGAAACAATAGGACAGGGACGGTAGGCACGTTGGTGCGCTTTATGCACGCCCCTACAGACCTCTTAGGAAAGGGGTGAGGTCAATAGTAGACAGTCTAAGGTTAAAGTTTTTGGGGTTTGGGGAAGAGACTACAGAGTCGGGTAGAGTATTCCAGACATTGACCACTCTATTGCTGAAGTCGTATTTCCTGCAATCAAGTTTGGTGCGGTTTACTTTGAGTTTGTATCTGTTCTTCTTCTTCTTCTTCTTCTTCTTCTTCTTCTTCTTCTTCTTCTTCTTCTTCTTCTTCTTCTTCTTCTTCTTCTTCTTCTTCTTCTTCTTCTTCTTCTTCTTCTTCTTCTTCTTCTTCTTCTTCTTCTTCTTCTTCTTCTTCTTCTTCTTCTTCTTCTTCTTCTTCTTCTTCTTCTGGATAGTATATATCAGATTCAAACCCCTGTTTGGTAATGGATCCTCAGGGAGCTTTGGAAAAACAGTCATCTCCAAGGAAGGATTCAGTGTATCCAATGCTCTGAATGCAAAGCAGGTGGGAGATCTGAATTCCGAAATAGTGCTAATTCTTTGGGTTCATAATTTCTATTCCATTATATATTTCATAGAAATGAGATTTTGAAAGCACACAAGAGAAAATGCTTCTTCCTTTTCCATTCATTTAAGCTACTCTTCTAACAGGAAGGACCAATATTTGTCTGTCCGTCTGTTTAGGCAGCATTTTATAGATAATATTTTAAAATAGGATCCACCCTTACCCCTATGGCCTCTATGATCTATAAATCTTCCAAGATCCCAAATATCAGCTGTCTTTCAACCTGCTGCCTTTCAAATGTGTGGGATAGCAATGTCTACTATTTTCTGAAAAGAAGGAACCAACAAACTTATCTGTACTGTTTCCAAAACATGAAAGGGTCACAGCCAGAGAGTCAACAGGAACTGAATTTGATTTTACCTTTTCATCCCATGAAATTCAGTGGGACTTTTGAAAGAACAGGTTCAGATTGCTCAGATTCACAAATAAATAACATAATTATGATTTGTTTAGCTTAAGACTCAACCTGTGCTAACCCTGGTAACTGTGGTTTATTCAACAAGCCTTGACTGAGCAACTTAGTTATGAACCTAGTCAAAAGCTAGAAGTCTGGTGACATAAACAAAAGGGACAGAAGTTAGAAAATGTGCTAGTTTTGGAGAAAATGTCAACTACACTTTCATTTTTATGACCTTAAGTACATTTTTTCATTACAGTCATGTAATGATTAATTTAGCTCTATGACAGTTAGATATCTTACATAATATAAAGGTGAATTAAAAAGTTGAGGGGAAGATTTCTCCAGATATTTTCAAGGGAAAGAGAAAGCCACCAACATTTTCTTAATTGCAGGACCGTGCATTACCGACAAGAGCAAAAAGCAAACTGCCATCCAAGTTGACTCTTTTACTTGATTTCATGCGTCTGTCCTAATACAACAAAGATTATATTATGGATGGATATAATGCAAGCTTTACATATAGTTTGTCTAGATTCCCTAAAAAGCTTTTCTCTTCATCCCACCAAATTTGAAACACTTTTAAAAGGACTCTTTCCAGTGGCTTAGCAAAATAATGTGGACAATCTAAGATAAGGGTTGATTTTCATTGTGCGTTGGGCAGCCTCATTCACAGATTTTTACAGTTTAAGCTGTAAAAATATCATACATATTTTCCTGCATATTCTTCTTCTTCCAATAGCAGAAAAAACTGCAAGGAGAAAAAGACAGAATAGAAACTGATGGGTTTTCCATCGGTAGCATTAATGATCATCTTTCCCAGAGGTGCTTGCTCTTCAGCTAACTCCCTCCCCCTTTCCTTCTTTTTATTCATTCTTCCTAGGTTTAAAGTACATTTTAGCTTCTGTGACCTTTCTGGTAATGTTTTTATTTATACCTATTCTTCTCAGCCCTTGGCACATAGTGCAAAAAGGCAGAATAAATTGCAACCATTCCTGGAGGTGGAAATCATTATAAATTCCTTCCTATTTCCCAACTGTGCTGGCTTTCTATCTCCAGGGAGTTAATAACTTAGAGAAGTTGTCCAAATTGGGTTGAGATAGTATTAAACTTCCTGTTGCCATATTCTGCCTATGGTACAGCAGGGTTGAGATGCTATTATTTTAGCTCCCAAAATTTGGCTGTTGAGTTGTGCTCCCACCTTAAAGGTATCCATCCTTTAAAATGAGTTCAGCTGACATCAATAGGATTTCCTTCCTGGGAAATGAGTTTAGGTCCAGGATGTCATAAAAGCAAAGGAAACAACCTGGAACATCTTTCTTGGAGGGAGGCACTTACCCTGGGGGAAGGAGTTCCCAGACTCTAATTTCTAGTCAGTTGTGGATCTTTGACCAGTCATTAAAGATCGGATGGAATTGAAACGTTGCAAAATGAGCCTCAAATAATTCACTTCTGTACCAAATGTTGTTGTTATTGTTTTTTACAGGGATGGCAAGGCTGATAGAACCTTAAAGGAGTTGCAGCCTGCTAGTTTTGCCATTATGGAATTATAAGATAAATATTTGTCTGATTTAGAATAAGGAACCTGAATTTGTTGTAAAAAGAATGTACAATGCACTGAATCAGGGTAAACGTGAATGTTTATGCTTTTCATTAATCACTTTCAATTTCACGTACTGCAAAAGAAGTCAGACATATTGCAGACTTAGCTGTTTAATCTGAGTCTCATTTTGCACAATGCATTAACAGACTGATTAAATAGGCTTGGTTTATACAACACACTATTGCTACTACCCCACTGCTCAACAGCTAATCAAGTTTGATTGACATGAAAGAACTTTAGCATTTTACTGCAAATGCTGCTACAGTGGCTTTACTTAACAATGCATGTGATATTTACAATAAAATACTATGGCTTTACCCAAGCTGGTTAAGAGTACTGTTAAGAGTATTGAACACAGCTAAGAATTATTCAGTGAGATCACATAGCCCTCCCAATGGAATAGTAGTCTGAGAAGAGTAATAAGTTCTAGTCCCATCTCAGCCATGAAAGCCAGCTGGAAGACTTTGGGCCAGCCACCGTCTGTCAACCCAACTCACCTCACAGGGTTGTTGTTGTGAGGAAAATAGGAGGAAGGACTGTTGATTATGTTTGCCGTCTTGAGTTATTCATATAAATAATAAATGTAGGAGGGGAGTGTGTGTGTGTGTGTGTGTGTGTGTACTGTATGCATGTGTATATGTGTGTGTTTGTGTGTGTGTGTATGTATATATAATCCAATGCCTGTACCACTGCAGATCCCACAAAACATCCATTTTATTTTTAGGCCATCAAAATCCCCCAGCAAGCAGGACTTGAAAACAGAACCACCACATAGCATGTATCTGCAACATACAGAGGAATATGAGAAGCCCCCATGACTAAGAGCCACTGGTTCCTCAATCTATGTGTGAATCCTCTATGAGTTTTTAGAACGTCTCCCCCAACTTTAAAAACATTTAAATTGATGGTCATCACCCTAATAACAATGAATTTCATGCCTCCCTTTATCAACTTTGACATCCACGTCTTCTATTTTTGTCAGTTCAAGCAGTTTTTTTTTTCAATGTCCTCTGTTCACATCACATAGCCCAAGTATGCAAATTTTAGCGAGTTGATCTGCATTTCAAGAAGGCTGTTTGTATATTGTAGATTCTAATGAGTTGGGGAAAGATATTCTTTCTCTGAAGAGAACTTAAAGAGAAGTGAGCTTCTCTAACATGGCCTCACCTTCTCTGGACACTTTCATCGGAACCATACACGCTTCTTTGTAATGAAGTTGCGTAGAGATCACCCATTCATGCCCAACCATGCCAGTTCTGTAGTTTTTTCCAGCCTGTTTTGGTTCACTGCTGAATAAACTGGCCCTGGGATCTCAGGGCGTGTATTTCAACAATCCCAATATCATCCCCAGGATAACAATATTGGCTTATTCTGCAACATAATCTACATCAAAGCCTCCGAGGGGTGGGGGTAGCTAGCTTGAAAAGGGCCAAGATGCTTTTTAACTTCTTATCAGGCCTGTGCTTAAGGGTAGTCATAAATTCCACAAGTCGCTCTCCCACAGGGTCCCCTCCTTTGCTTCTCCTCCTCCTGCTCGGCCACCAAAGGCATGCAGAGAGTGGTTCAAAAACAAAAAGGACTTGCAAATAACATTGCGAAGATCGAAGATCGGAGGCACTTCTAGCAGGAGCCAAGCTGCCACAGGGAATGAAAAGGGATGATCTGGCTCTGATAAATGCAAATCCCACATAGAGTTCTTCTGATGAATACAACATATTTTCCTCCTGGTTTCACTCTGACCAGATTCTCACAGAACACACCAGATAAGCTCAAACAGAGTTGGGTAGTTTGGGAGTGACTGGTGGGAACCTTCCCCTTAGCATGCGGTGTGAACCAAGTCATTGCATTCAGTCCCAGTAAGGCTTATTTTAAGGGCTTGACTCATTTCCCAGATTCTATTATGGTGGATAAACACTATCTATTGGGGCTTCATTTATTTCCTTATTAGATTAATAACCTATTTTTTTTTGTTCAGGAGTTCAAGGCATCAGACTGTTGCTTCCACTTTTTCCACATACTAACAACCCTTTGAAGTAGGTTGGGCTCACTGAAGCCACCCAGTAAAAATTTGTGGCTAAGGATGGACTTGAACCTCTGTCTTTCCAGTGCCAGACCCATGCCTTAAATCAGGAGTCGCCAACCTTTTGGACCTCAGGGACCACCAAACTCATAATTTTAAATCCCGTGGACCAGAGACCCTGGGAAAATCCCCCAAAAAGTCTGGAGAGAGAGAGAGAGAGAGAGAGAGAGAGAGAGAGAGAGAGAGAGAGAGAGAGAGAGAGAGAGAGAGAGAGAGACTGACTGACTTTTGGCTTCATGCAAGGAAAGCAGCAGAAGTCTTTCTTTCTCTCCACCAAACTCCACCAGAATGAGTCTTTGCCAGTGCAGCCTCTTGGAGCAGGATGCCTTGCAGGGTCCCAAAGATTCATTTCTGGCAGAGTTTGGGGAAGAGAAAGAGAGACTTTTGCTGCTTTCCTTGTGTGCAGCCAAAAGCAGAAGAAGAAAGAGGCGGAAAGAAGCACCCTGGTGGCCAGGCCAGGCATGTGGGGCGAGTGGGGCAAGTTCCCCCCTCCCGCCCTTCCTTCCCTCCCCTCACTACCTTCTGTTGTTCGCAATGTAAGTGACGCAAGCCTTGTGTTCCTGCGGGCCATGTGGACGGCGCAGCCTTGTGTTCCCACGCAGCCTGGATTAATTGCTTTGGAGGTGACATTTCTCTGTGGACCACCAAAATTTTCTCACGGACCATCAGTGGTCCCTGGCCCACTGGTTGGTGACCACTGCTTTAAACCACTGTCCCTATAAACCACCGATATGGGGAAATCGCTTTTCTGTATTGCTGGAGGAAACAACGGCAAAGTTGGGTAAGAATCAGGACAAGGGTCACAAACTTAGATATACAAGATGATTTCAAGGAAATAAAAGCTGCTTCTCCGCCTTATCTTTCTTGCTATTTGTCCTCCAAAAAGGCCTCATCGAGGCATCATGGAGAACCTCAGCCATGTGAGTTGGAAACATAGGAAAGAGGGGAGAGGAATGTTCCTTCCATGATTTTTATTAAGGAGCTTGGAATCCATGCTAAGGAATATGTCTGTACACTACGATTATCCATGGTTAATTGAATTAAATTAACCCTATTTCCTGGGTTTATAATATTTATTGAACCAAAGCTAAATACACAGGCTGTGTTCACACCATACACAGGCTCACAAACCAGCTTTATGTGACCACGGCTTCCATATGAAAAGTGCATTTCAGGAACACAGCCAATGCTTATAAGATATTTCCCAGGTGGTTATTTTTGCAGTTTAATTCTGAACATTTACTCCAGTTCAGACTTTAAATCCAGTCTAGAAGCTTGTATGAATCAGTTCGCTGATCATTAAGACATCAAGCTAGATATCAGGAGACTGTGAGTTCTAAGCCCACCTTAGGCACACGGTCCCCTGAGTAGCTGCGGGCCAGGCCGTCTCTCTCAGTCCTAGGAAGGAGGGAATGGCGAACCATTTCTGCAAAACCTTGCAAAGAAAACTGCCTGGGCAATTGCCAGAAGTCAAAACTGAATCAAAGATGCAAAACCAAACAAAAATTGTATTCCAGGCAAAATAGTTAAAGCCATCTAAACTCATTTTTGTCATGTATGTTACAATTCCATTGAGTTCACATGTCATGGAACTCAATCAATAACTAATTTAATTCACCTGAAAACATCTATTCCGGCAGTTGTGTGTTTCAGATTTTAAAGTAATTTACAAAGTATGGTGAGAGGGAGGGAGGGAGTTGAATCTAAAGACATCTCAGACGAGGTTATCCTCATACCCCCACCTTTTGCTATAACAATTAAAATTACACCTCTTTTAGAAGAATGCCAAAACTCGCCTTGTTTTTATTTGTATAAATAAGGTTAATTAAAATGTAGAAGGGTTTTGGTTAAAACAGACAGAAATTGTAATGGCATTAACAAGGGTTCTTAAATTTCTTGTCTTCATGAGAGCTAGAAACATTTTAAATTCAAAAACTCTTGATATTTCCCTCCAGCTTTGCCTGAATGATGTTAGTGACACTTAAGGGGAAAAGATGTTAACCTCTAATTACATCTCTACATAGATCTAAGGAATACACACAAATGCATACACACACATACCCACCATTTTACTGCCTCCCTTTTGGTTTAGGCTTTCTAGATTTCACAATGCCTTGTGTGTGCGTGTTCCTAGGAGCGCTTCTGAATGAGATTTTCCTGAGGGCAAAAATATTTGCTGTGGTAAAAGTGAAGTTTCCCTGAGTGCCCTGAGAAGTAGGTTGTGGCTTTGTTGCGGGGAAGGGTTGGGGAGGGGATTGGTGCAACAGTTTAAAAAAAATCTAGAAAGTAATCCTTTTGTATATAAAGCATTTTATAAATAGTAGCAGTGAACAATCTAACTGAAGATTTGGTGACAGCTTCACTCAATGTTGAAGTTACCCTTTTGGCTTAAAATTCATTACAGTGCAGTGGTGGGATTCAAAAATTTTTACTACCGGTTCTGTGGGCGTAGCTTGGTGGGTGTGATGTGGCTTAGTAGGCATGGTGTGGATTGATGGGTGTGGCAGGGAAGGATACTGTAAAATCCCATTCCCTCCCCACCGCGCCCCACTAACCTGCTTTCCAGCTCCATTCTCTTGTGCAGGGCAACAAAAGAAGACCCAGACGATCAACTGGGACTTGGGAGGCAGAGAATAGATGGGGGCAGGGGCAGTCAGAGGTGGTATTTTCCGGTTCTCCAAACTACTCAAAATTTCCACTACCGGTTCTCCAGAACTGATCAGAACCTGCTGAATACCACCTCTGCTACAGTGAGTCCAGGTTGTTTCTCTTGGTGGTGGAAGAACCTCTGAAAAAAGGAGTGCACACTGCCAGTGGACAAAAAGATAACAACACTCATTTCCCAGTATCCAAACTATCAGAGATGAAACCCAGCTAAATTTGGCTATGTGGCCACCAACTCTCTGATGGTCCCAAATCCACTCATGTAATAGTATTCAGTATTAGTCACATAAGACAATGAGACACAACAATAATAGTAATTTACTGTAAAAGTAATAGTAACATAAGACAATGAGACACAATAATTATCGTATTAATCACATGAGATTCTTATCCATGACCAGGACAATTTTTTCCTTTTGGACTTACAAAATAGGCTTGTTAAAAACCTTGAAGAATAATATGCAATAGGAAATCAGATCCTCTTATAACACTGAATGAACTAAAGATTAAGACTATTAGAAGTAAAAAGAAGGAATATATAGTTAGTTTATTTGATCAAGGTTAAAAGAAGATATGTTGGCAACCTTTTATGGACTTTGTGCTGATATTAGGACTGAAAAGATGGTGTTTTATGGATTAGTTTACAGATAAAAGATGGGACATAGGATGAAGAGATAATTGTTTGGAACATTAGAAAGGATAAGGACTCATTAAATTTGTTAGTATTTGTGATGAATGTTGGAAGTAACTTCTTTATGTACTTCGTTTCTTGTTCTTACTTTTCTCTTTCTTCTCTTTTTCGATGACTTCTTTCTATTCTATTCTCTTTCTTTACGTTCAGTTTGTATTAGATTTTACTATTATAATCAAAATGCTTAATAAAATTATATATGCAAGAGACTCTTATCCATGATTAGCTTAATCATACTTCATCAGCCTGAATCATAAACTACCTACTTGCTCCCACTGGGTTTCCCACATTGCACTAAGTTCACATGTGGTTGGCTCATTGGAGATTCAATGTGCGTGTCATGGGAAAACAACCAATCAGTATTAATCAAATAGTTTTGCCCTCTGGGCTGAAAGGCCTTAGTGTTTTTCCCTGCTCAGCACCCTATTTTCACTACTCAGTTGTATTCCTTCCTTTTACTTCCAAGATAGCAACCCAGCCTCACCTCCTAGGGAGAGCTCCAAAATCCTAGTAGGGACATCATGAAATGGAACATTTGAAGGTTTCCAAAGATGAGATCTGAAAGTCAGCCCATCCAGAGAATTATTGTACAACAATTTTCCCCTGTTTATTTGATTCCGAATACCTGGTACAGTATCTACTAGCATCCTATTCCTGGACAAGGATGCTCAATTTTGACTTGGAAAATAAGAACCTCTTATCCTTTGTGAATCTGTTCCATCCTGCCTGTTGCAGGTGGCATCCATATCCATATCTCATGGTAATGAATTCCATAAGCTAATTATATGTTGCACTAGGAAATTCCCAGATAAAGAATTAGAGAAAGCCATTTTCATTGCTCGTGTTCTTGGCCATCCTTGCCTTTGTAATTTTACAAGCCTTCGTTTGTTTACAGTAGGGATTTGGAGTAATGAATAAAAGTAGGAGAAAGGACAAGGGTGTATATTATTTCCTTCCACAGCACCATTGTTTTTCCAGGAAGGAAAAGTCCAGTATAGTATATTGAACAAGGATATTTCTTCTGCCTCTGATTATAATTTGTAGGAAAATCTGTCTTTCCTATAAGTAAACAGGGCTCCTTCAACTATCTCAACAATAACAACAATAAACCTAGGAGGTAGATTTGACTGAGAGAAAGTAAGGAATCCAAAGTATCGAGTGAACTTTCATGGCTGAGTTGGACTCAAACCTTGTTTCTCCAACTCCTAGTCCAACATTACATCCCTAGGACTCCCTAACATGGCCTGGAAATGGCCATTGAAATACAACTGGCAGCATTCACACAACACAGAAAGCCCTGCTTTATAAAACAAACCACAGTAGGAACATTCGTGTATTTTATAAAGATAATGCATATATAATGAGAACTGCATTCAGAGAAAAGGATATAATAAATGAGAATGATATAAATGATTGAGAAAAGAGAAAGGCAGAAAAGGACACAGAAAAAAGAGATAGATAAAAGAAAGAATAGAACAGAACAGAAAACATGAAAAGAAATATTAAAAAATGACTTTCTATCTTCCTCTCATCAGCGCACATAGAATTCTAACTAAAGCTCTCTAATATTACATCGTAATTTCTTTCTTTATATAACTTATTCTTTCTAATCACCAAACCATGTGTCACAAAGTAATGCTCTTTTTCATGCAAAAAGTCCATAAGAAGTTTACAGTCATCACAAAAAGTCCATTATGGATTTCTAAGTCATTAGTATCAGTTTTACTCTCAACCTAAAGTGAAAGGTTGGGATTGCCTGTCATCCAGATTTTGGAAAGAAAAAGGTGGTTGCACAAATGGGTTCATTTGCAAAGCTACCCTGGTTCCACACTGTATTAAGTGTGGAGCCCTATGTTGTCCTGACAACCTTAGCTCAGGAGGGTCAGGAAGTGGACAGTGACAAGCATTCCTGCTGTTATTCACAATTGCCTGGGTCCAGGAAAAAAGAAGGAAGGAAGGAAAGAAGAAGGAAAGAAAGAAAGAAGGAAGGAAGAAGAAGAAAGAGGAAGGAGATGGAGGGAGGAAGGGAGGAACTTGAGTCTAAAGATATGGAATTCAATCAATAACTAATTTAAGTCAACTGAAAACATCTATTCTTGCAGCTGAGTGTTTCAGATTTTAAAGTAATTTGCAAAGTATGGTGGGAGGGAGGAAGGAAGATATACACTTCTGCCAAATTGATACATTTACTCTTAATTTTTTCATCACTTCCCCACAGAGCACACCCCACAATCATAGCAATAATTTAGATTATTAGCAATCTTTCCCAATCCTGCACCCCTGTCAAAGAAATTGAATTACAGATGCTCTCCTCCTCATCCCCTGAAGACAATAAGGTGTCTGTTTCACACATCCCGAAAAGCACTAGGTTTGCAAACCCTGCCCTAAATGTCATTGTCTTGTTATAAAAGCAGCAGCCCAGTGGATAGGGAGCAGGCTGTTTCTGCATGATTCACGTTGTCATTTGGAAACAGTATGAAAGGCAGTGGAACAGTGGTGGGATTCAAAAAATTTACTACCAGTTCTATGGGTGCGCCATGGCTTGATGGGTGTGGCAGGGGAAGGATACTGTAAAATCTCCATTCCCTCCCCACCCCACTAACCTGCTTTCCAGCTCTGTTCTCCTGTGCTGGGCAACAAAAGAAGCTGGGACTCAGGAGGCAGAGGAATAGATGGGGACGAAGCCAGTCAGAGGTGGTATTTGCCAGTTCTCTGAACTACTCAAAATGTCCGCTACCGGTTCTCCAGAACTGGTCAGAACCTGCTAAATACCACCTCTGCAGTGGAAGCTTCAGCTGAAGAAATTGTTCTTGTGAGTGAGCTGAACGTTTTGAAAGTATAATCAATCCACATTTATTCAGAAAACAGTTTCAGTTTAGGGGGATTGATTCCCAAGTAATTATCTATAACCGGTCTCCAACCTTGGCAACTTTAAGACTTGTGGACTTCAACTCCCAGAATTCCTCAGCCAGGGAGTTGAATTCCACAAGTCTTAAAGTTGCCAAGGTTGGAGACCACCGATCTGTAAGATGGCAACTTTAATTCACAAAACTCAGAAAAGCAACGTTTTCTATTGGTCTTCAGAATTAAATCTTTTTTTTTCTTTTATTTATTTTTATTCGTGTTAATACCCAGTAGAGAAAATCAAAGTTAAGGACTTATTTTTTACAGTCATAGAAGCAGCAGTTAGTTCTGTTCAGTATAGCTGCTAACATTTGTTCTAATGATTTCAAATGACAGGACACCACTATGGAAATGTGGGTTTTATATATATACTTAAATAATTAACTAACAATTATCGTACTTAGTTCCGTTCTCCTAAAAAAATGTGAATTGTATTGTCTCGTACATGCGAGAATGTTGGCATTGAACTGCACTAGCAGGCAAATGTGATTTACTCAGAATCCTTTCCTGTGAAATTCAGTAATTGCAATTGGGTGACTTCTCACATTTTTACCTGATCGTTAAACCACTTGTTCCATCTGAATCCCATTTCTGTCTTTCCTGAAAATTATTGAAATACTTCTTTTTAAACCAGATTATGTATACATGCAGATTAAAAATAGCAAAATCCAGAGTGCAGACAGTACAGGTAGTCCTCAATATACAACAATTCATTTAGTGACTGTTTGAAGTTACAATGGCACTGAAAAAAGTGACTTACGACTGTTTTTCACACTTACGACCGTTGCAGCATCCCCATGGTAACAGGGTCAAAATTCAGATGCTTGGCAACTGACTCATATTCATGTTCCGGAGTCTTTTACAACCGTCTGACAAGCAAAGACAATGGGGAAGCCAGATTCACTTAACATGTTATTAACTTAACAATTGCAGTGATTCGTTTAACAAATGTGGCAAGAAAGATCATAAAATGGGGCAAAACTCATTTACCAAATGTATCACTTAGCGACTGAAATTTTGGGCTCCACTGTGGTTGTAAGTTGAGGACTACCGGTATTGACTGAAGAAATCCTTTCTGAAATCTGGACAAAAACAAAGCAAAACAAAGAAATGAAAAGATAACAAGTCATTAAGATGGCTATTCCCCAAAATCCTCAGATAGGATGACTAGCATTCTATGCTTCTGGAGACCATCAGGTAGATCTTGCTATCACCCCCTCTCTTACTTCCCACCTCCTAACTTTCCTGAAATGAATGGTGGGGTTCTTGCTAATTAGGACTTGATCAACTGACAGACACATCTTGGCCTGCTTGTCTTAGTTCCCAAACTTATGTTCCAGGAATGTGTCAGGAGAGTCCATGTAGTATTATCTAAAAATAGTCAAGAAAGGTGGTCATGAAGATACAATCAAAGCTGTCCCCATTTTTAATGTGTGTTGATCACACACATTTGGGTGGTATCATGGGTGCTATCTTGACTTTTTTTTTTTTTAACCCTGCAGACATTTCTAAAGTGTGTAAACACACATCTGGATCAGTGGTGGGATTTGATTTTTTTTACTACCGGTTCTGTGGGTGTAGCTTGGTGGGCGTGGCAGGGGGAGGATACTGTGAAATATCCAGTCAGAGGTGGTATTGGCCGGTTTTCTGAACTACTCAAAATTTCTGCTACCGGTTCTCCAGAACTGGTCAGAACCTACTGAATACCACTTCTGATCTGGATCATTCCTACTTTGACAATGCTCAGTGTTATGGAAGGGCTTTTGGGTGGTAACTAGAAGAAAATTTCTTTAACCGAGATGGGATGGAGGGGGAAAAACAGGATCTCAATCCAAAATACCCAAAGCCACTTATATGAAGCACCACTGAAAACAATCAAGCTCGTAGTAAATGCAGCTGCTTTAGATATGCAGAGTTCTACTTCTAGGAAATTTATTCTATTTTGCTTTATTTACAGCTTGAAAGATATTCATGGAACTTAAACCTACAAAGCGTGTGGCTTTTCCTAATGGAATCTCCCTTTTCAGTAGAGAGATTGGCCCAGGTTTTAGGTCCTAGATCAACTACTAAACTTTTTGATTGCGTTTGAATTTGAATCTATCTGAAGTATGTATATCAGCTCAGTCTGTGTGAGTAAATTCTCCAGTGCCATAGTATCTCAGTGTCCCAACAGATTATAGAGACAGGGCCCACAATCCATTCAATCATGGTTTACTGAATAGTTTTCAGAATCAAACAAAGTTGCTAGGTTCGCTGAGTTTGTGCAAACTAACCAATAATTTAAACAAGAAAGCAACTCTATAGCATAGACTATTAAGGAAATCTGATGTCAGAGAGCAGGAAAATTAAAATAACATAGAGTTTTTTAAGAGTCCCACTTCCATTCAAGGACATGTGGAAAATGTTGCTCAAATTGTCTTATGTACACTGAGAGCATATGCACCAAAGACAAATTCCAATGTATGTCCAATCACACTTGGCCAATAAAGAATTCTGTTCTATTCTATTTTAAATACAAGCGCTGAAACACAACACATCTGAAAGTGAGGATCATACTGAAAAAGGCTACTAAGCACACCCTCTAGACTAGGGTGCAAGCCTCATTGATTTCAGTGGCTTCACTCAAAGAGGAAATCCAGTGAAGAGAATGTGTGACTGCAACCCTTCTCTCCTGAAGTTAGCCACAAGGGAATGGGAAATAGGTGACAGGTTACTGATTATGCTATACATCATGCTTTTCATTGGCTTTCTACAACTGAGTCTGGGTCAATGTCCATTGGAAGTCTTAGCATTGCTTATGGACCACAGTTGTGACTTGATGCCACCAGCCAAAGCAATATATATTGCTGGCAGGGGCCAGCATGACATCATTGCAGTTAGAAGAAGGGACTTGGTCAGGGTAGATGAAAGTTTAAGGTCTCATTCAGCCAAGAAACTCTTTGGCTGAACAAGGGCTACAGAAGGTGGTTATCGGGATAAACATGGGTAGGCAAGGGAGAGAAAAACATGAATTCCACCTTGAACATCTTAAAAGATAGGTGTTGATTTAAAAAAAGTTTGTTTTTTTAAAGTTTAGCTGAATGAAATCATACCTTATTAATTTGTTTGATTTCTTTTAACTCTTTTATAAGCTATGAAACACTGAACAGCTGTATTTATAGGGAATGGGGTGGATGTGTGTGTGTGTGGAGTGGCTCCTGGTTTACTGAATTAGCCATATCTGGTTAGGTTAACTTTGGTGTGTGCCACATTATCTGAATTCCCATGATTGCTAAGTCACCCACAAGCAAGCAGCATTTTAACTGAGCGTCCTGTGTGAATTTTTTTTTCCAAAATACATTTTCTTCCTCATCTTTTACTTAATCCACACACCATAGATTTCAGGTCAGATGATTAGCTTTTTGTCTGTGTGTGTCTGTTTTTGTGAGCTGGCATCCTGTAACCCAGAGGTCTCCAACCTTGGCAACTTTAAGACTTGTGGACTTCAATTCCCAGAATTCTCCAGCCAGCTGGGAGTTGAAGTCCACAAGTCTTAAAGTTGCCAAGGTTGGAGACCTCTGCGTAACCCACTTAGCTAAAAAATAAACCTCACGGAATCCAATAATGTTTTCTCTGGATAGATCGGCTTCTATGCTCACAGGAGCATAAGCCAACGCCCTCTTTGTTACAAACTTCCTCCAGTTAGGAAAGTAGAAAATGTGATGTGGGGTGTGTGTGTACAGAGACATTCAGATTCCTCACATGCAATTGCCCAAAATATGCGGGGACTCTTCTAATACAATCTATCCCTGTCAGTCTAATTATCTTGCTTTCTCCTTTATTGCATCATCTGGTGCAGAGACACGAAGATCTGCTCTGCTCCAGCTTATCGGGGGAAAAACCGATTGCAAGACTTGGCCTTTGGTCTTGAGGGCGGCAATGAGGGGGAGTGTTGGTGTTAGAAGAAAGCCCTAAGGTCTCCACGCCCCACATTTCTTTCAGCAAGTAAAACAAATTGCCTTGCTTTCTTCTCTCTCTTTTCCTTTCTTCCTGAACTACATTCTGATGGGCAGCTTCTGAATGAGCGATTACTTTTGTTCCTTGGTGGGATAGATGTAGAACCTGATTCTTTACCTGTACTTGTTTGGAAGTGCTCTGGATTTGCTCCCACCCAGGAAATAAGACACGGTGCAAATGCATTTTCTTTGGTCTCTGGGCTTTAGGTTCCCAACAAGACCCCTTCTTGAAACAACAATACTTTTCTCTTTCAAGTGTTTTGCTCAGTGGGCCGTGCACTCTGTCCCACTGTGTAGGGAACTCCAAATCTGATTTAAATAAGCGGGACAGTTTGCAAGCATTTCACTTTCGTAAACAATCATCCGCTGTGAAGGTTGTTCTCCGCTGGATTTAGATCGCACTTTTCTGCCCAGTGATAATAAGTCAATATATTTAGGAAGGGGGAGTTTCCAACAGCACCTAAACATGTGTAAGAACCCTTCATTGTTCAGTTAAAAAAGCTAAAGGAGGAGGAAAAACCGAGTAGAAAAAGGATAAAAGTTGTAATTGGTGTTTCAGTCTGGTCTGCCTGTGACAAGCATGAGAGATTTTGCTTTTCATAATTTTGAAGGCATTGTGGGGACACTCATGACATTTCATCATTAAAATGTGGCTGGTGGATAGCAATTCTTAGGAATCTGATGGTTTTTATGTACACTAAGGACAGGCAAACCCTAATCCTAATCCATCAAATGTTTTGGACTTCAGCCTCCAAAAGGTGGGTTGGTCAGCTGTTGTGTTATATAGAAAGCAAAAGTTGCGGTTGCTAATTTTATTTCTTCCTCTGGTTGTCTTTCCTTCCTGATTATGTGGTCAGGTAGATTCTATTTCCACTTAAAGTAACTTACCTCAATTCCCCCTCCAGATGTGTAGGACCTCAACTCCCATCCATCCCGACAAGTTAACTAAGAATGAAAGTAGTGGGTGTCCTGCATATCTGGAAAGTAAGAGGAAGAGCTGACTTAAATCTATACGTGCCCCTTTCTGCTGCAGGCTGAAGTGCCTTTTTGACTAGGCTCAACCATTTCCCCCAAGAATTGTAGTTTGATGAAACTGCCCAGCAGCATTCTTTAGAAAACGACAGTATCAGAGCGTTGTTGTTGTTTTTTTTTGGGGGGGGGGGAGAAGCCACAAGGTGGACACCCTAAAACATCCCCAGGGAAAATCCTGAAGGTTTAACCCAGAACTCTGTTGGCATAAGAGCCTTGAGCAAGAGAGAAAATACTTTTTCTCACAACATATTAGTTTGTTTAGTTTCAGCCAATGGCTTTAGCACGTTATGTGAATCCAGCTCCCTTAATTATTTAATTATTATTGCCTAAAGTCAGAAAAAGCATCCTTTATCCAGAAGCAAAGCATGTTGTGAGAATGCAGGCTCGGAGCAGCAAAGAAAGTTGTAGCAAATTAAACTTTGAGTGGAGGCATCTGGAAGCCAGAAGTCTCCCATTACCATCGAGTGGCTCCCAGTAGAAATTCAGCACTAGGTTATATAGTCTGGGTTATGACTTCACCTTCTGTGTGTGCTAGCCTTATTTATCATGATCAAGCATGGCTGAATACAGGCAGTATAGATGGACCAATCTTGCTTTCCCCAGAGTCTCAAATTCCTTCCTCAAACCATTGCCCTCCAGATGGCTGGCAAACCATAACAGAACTTGAATTCCTACATATCTGCAGGACACTAGGCTTGAGGTAGTGCTCTAGATAGCAGTGGAACTTATATACAGCTTCACAGTGCTTTCCAGCTCTCTCTAAGCGGTTTTACAGAGTCAGCCTATTGTCCCCAACAATCTGGGTCCTCATTTTACCCACCTCGGAAGGATGGAAGGCTGAGTCAACTTTGAGCCTGGTGGGATTTGATCTGCCAAATTGCAGGCAGCCAGCAGTCAGCAGAAGTAGCCTGCAGTACTGCACTCTAACCACTGCGCCACCACAGCTCTTTAGAACGAGTTTTTCAATTTTCAGTTTTGTAATTTCCCCAACCCAATTTTGCTACTTAGGGTTTATCTTATGTAATGCTTCTTATTAGTATTTAAAAAGAAAACAGGTTCAGAAAAGTAGCAACAGTAAAGAAAAGCAATCTAAGGACTGTGACCAGCAGGTCTTGGAACCAAGGTTTTTTTTTGGTGTCTCCAGCTCTTTGGCATCTGGTATCACATGATTCTTCATTGAAATAAAAGTAATTCCCAGCTTTCTTCATTCAAACAACCGTTCATCAGAGCAGCCCTCTTAAAACTTGTAGAGGCTTTTATTGTCTGCATATTGTCAATATGTTTGCTTAAAATTGCAGGTAGCCTTTATTTGACCCAAAAGGAAGATTATTGTTGTGTCCAATGTGAGTTTATCTATATTTAAAAAAAAAATCTCTAAAAAAAAAAAATCAAAGCTGAGAAGATACTCCCTTTTCAACCAATAGTTAATATTGATTGCATATTAATATTGATTTTCAATATTACTTATTATACTTTAAAGACATTAGGATGGTGCCTTTTTGACCCAGTAGGGCCATTTAAAGCACACAAACACACACACAAATCAAGGGAAACATTGCTGCAAAAATCAATAAGTGTAATATTCTGACAAGTAATTTATGAGAAAAGAAAATTCTTCTGCCATTCCCATAGAACATCATTATCATCATTTTTATCATTACATAATCAAAAGACATATCTAGATTGTCATGCCCAGTGTATAAAAATTAGGTAAGTAATCTAACAATAAATATTTTCACTTCATTTTTCAATGTAAAAGTCATTCATGAAAAAAAAAAAAGCCTTTTGGCTGAAACTGTCAACCATTAATATTTTTTGCCCCTTATGCATTCATCCCCTTATGCAAAATGCATGTGAATGTGTTGTTTCCCCAGTGGAAACATATCCAGTGTATCCAGTGGAAACATACGTGCCATTGATACTCATTAAAGCAATATAATTGTTTTACATATTTCCCCTCCCCATCAAGCAAAAACTGATAAACCTATTTTATTTATTTATTAAATGTCTACACCACCCAATTCATCTAAGCGACTCTTAGAAAACTTCTCTAAACCCATCGATGCTTAAAATTATGAGATACAATTCATACTCGTTCTTGATCTGCCAGTTACTCTTCTTACAGGAAGAGTAAGAAGGAGGAACAAAGACAGATTAAAGGGCAAAACAACAAATATATAGTCAGTTTATCGCAAGGGCTTTGCAAATACAGGTTTATTTATGCATTTATTTATTAAATATATATGCTGGTCCTCTCATTATCCAAAGCAACAGGTTGGCTGGTTTTAATTTTTTTTATATTTAACTCTAAATATTATAAAGCCACACAGCTTAATGTTTATTTTTATTTATTTGATTTGATTTGTCAATCGCTTACAAGATAATAGGTATAAGTACAAACATGAGAAAGAATACAGGAAATAGGTACGAATAATTGGGGACAATAAGACAGGGACGGTAGGCACGATGGTGCACGCCCCTTATATAGACCACGGGCCAACATAGTTTTCATTTTTTTTAATGAAACAAGCAAATAATAATAATAGCAATGAAACGCTTTCCCATAAAACAGAAACTGTTCTTCCCAAGCCATTCCCAAGACCTCCTTCATTTCCCGCACGCACAAACCAAGTGAAAAGGGTGTGTGTGTGTGTGTGTGTGTGTGTGTGTGTGTGTGTGTGTGTGTGTGTGTGTGTGATCCTTTCCCAACGTGGCGGAGCGCCCTGGGGACGCACCGAGACTGCCAGGTGTTTCTCTAGCTTGGTGGGTTTTGGTTAACTCCGTGACCTGGTCGCGCAATCCAAATCGCAGCGTCTCGGCAAAGGAGATAATACAAAATGTGACTTTGATATGAGAATGCTTCTTTCGCCCCGCAGGGCTTCCTGGAGCAGGAGACCGGCTTTGCCCTTTGAAGATGCGCCAAGCCCCTTCCTCCTTTTCTTCTCTTCACCCCCCCCTCGCCCCCGCTCCTCCGGGCCAGCGCCTAGCCAGATTCACTGGTTTGCTTTCGTGCAAGTTAACTTTTCACCTTGTCTCGGGCATCGTGCAAGAGGCGCGCAAGCGGGAGACGGTGGCAGTCGGCACCCAGGCACAGCAAACTCACCCGGTTCTCCGCCGGGTAAATGAGCTCTGCCTCTAACGTGGAAATATTTCTCCCCCCTCCTTCCCCCCACACGCTAGAACGGACTTCAGTGTTTCTTGCAACCGGAGGATTTTCTTATAGGACTTTCTTGGCGTATGACAAACCCCCAAAGACATTAAGATAAGCCTGTTAATGTTCGAGATTCACTTATGGGCTCTCTTTTTTTGTAATTGGGGCTGAACGCTTCCTTTCCCGCTTCTCTGGGATGATTCTGGCCAATGGTTATTAATGCGCAAATGGTTTCCAAATCTGAAGAAGTGCTTTTAGGAGGGGGAGATGGATCCCTCCCCCCGCCCGCAAGGCTCTAGGCAAGCACCCCTCCTCTCCTTTTGAAGTGGAGAAACTTTCCCTCGAAAGCAACGAGATGTGGGTTAGAATAGATAGCCTCTCAGGTTCCCTCTTCACATTCTTTTCCAGAAGTTATTGGGGTTTTTTTTGGGGGGGGGGGGTTTCTCCCTCCCTCAATTCCTCGGTCTCCCCCAATATCTTGGTTTTCTTTTTCTTATTTTCAAGAGCCACCTTTGCACACGCACAGATACACACGCGCGCGCCTCCTGCATTCATCCTTGCCAGACTTCCCGGCTTTTCTGGCTTATCCATTCCCACCTTATCCTTCCTTAACCGAGCCCCCCCCCCGCCCCCGCCTCCGCGCCCCCCCCCCCCCAGTTGCTTTCTCTTTTGCAAATCCTTCGGGTTGAATCCTTTGAACCTGCGATTGGAGGTTAAAGTGCACCAGGTTGCAATGGAAGAAGGAAGCTCTTAAAACAATAAATGCTTTGGCTAGGTTGTTGTGCCCTCTCGCTTCTCCTTTTAAATGCAAATCTTCCTTGGGGGGCGAGGAGCAAGCGAGACAGCCCCGGTGCCTGCCCGCCCGTCCGTCTCTCTCTCTCTCTCTCTCATTCTCGGCTCTCCTTTCCCCTCCCTCCCTCCCTCCCTCTCTCCACGTCACCTGCCTCGGGTCGTGGGCCTGGCCTGGCCATTTCCAAGAGAGCCGCCTCAAGAATCGTTCGTCCTCAAGCAGCTCCCGGGGGTTGCCGGTTGCCTCCAAAGCCGCGCGGGGAGCGCCTTTACGCCCGGAGGAAGCCCGCAGCCCTTAAGGCCCGAGGAAGCCGCAGCCCAGCTCGGCTCAGCCTGTCCCCCCCCCCAATCGCCAGTCCGCCACTTGCCAAGCCTCTTCCCGCAGCAGCAGCAGCAGCAGCAGCAGCAGCAGCAGCAGCAGCATGCAGAGGAGCGCCGCTCGCCTGGGACCACCATGTACGTGAGCTACCTGCTGGAGAAAGAGAGCCCCTCCATGTACCCCGGTTCGGTGCGCCACGCGGGGGGGCTGAACTTGAGCGCCGCGCAGAACTTCGTGGGCGCTCCGCAGTACCCGGACTACGGCGCCTACCACATGCCCGCTGGGATCGGACTGGACAACGCTCAGTCGCCAGGGTCGCCCTGGTCAGCCGCCTACGGCGCGCCCCTGCGAGACGAGTGGAACGGCTATGGGCAGGCGGGCGGCCCCGGGACGGCCCCGGCGGCCGCCGCCGCCGCCGCCGCCCTGCACGGACCCAGCCCGGCCGCCTTGGCTTACAGCCCCGCCGGAGACTACCTCCCGCACACGCACCATCCCTCCCAGGGACCTCCGGCGCCCCCCTGCGGGGTCCCCCCTTCCGCGGGGCTGATGCAGCCTCTCAACCCGCCGCTCGGGTCGGATCCTCTCTCCCCTGGCGGCCAGCGGCGGAACTTCTGCGACTGGATGAGGAAGCCCACGGCGGGGGGACCCGGTAAGGCGGAAAGGGCTGGCAGGCTGTGTGTGTGTGTATGTGCGTGTGTGTGTGCGTGTGTCATTCCGACGAGAGGTGCCCAAGAGCCCGCTTGGGCTTTGCCTCTCCACCCGGGAAGGCAAGCTTCGGTCCCGCAGTGGCCCCTTGCCAAGGGCACTCTGCACCAGCCCCGAGGCCCCTTTGGCAGGGATGTGTCTTGACTTGCAGAGTTGAAAGGGAAGGAGAAGAGAGCCGGGGGTTGAGTGGGAAGCTGAGCTGACTGATTCCAGACTTATGGGGCCGGTGCTCCCCCATTAATGGGCCTGGTTTGATCGGAGAATCCGAGGGTCCGTCGCTTTAAAAACAGACAAAAGGAAAAACGCCGGCCAACCGCCGGCTTTCTTTTGGCGACACAATCGGTGCTGATCCGGTTCTCCCCCCATCAAGAGAAAAAGTGCCAACTCTCCGGAACCCGCTTAGCAGGGAATCGAGGATGTGGCAAGGCTGACCGTCCCCACAGGCAGGTCGGGGACTTCGGTGGGGCAGGTGTTGGCTTTTAGCGCCCAGATTCCTTGACACCCTCCCCCCACTTAAAACAAAGAGTCCCTGCCCAAATACCTTGCACCTCCTTTCTTCCCGGGAGGGGTTAGGCAAAGGGGCTGTGGTCTCGACGCCCACCCTCCCATATCTAGAAGGGTTCCATCCAAACTACCCCTCAGGTTGGAAAGTTTCGGGTAGACTGGTGGGTATTCGCGCTTGTGTTTTGTCATTCAAGACGGTTGCATTCACTGAAGAAGATATAAATTACATTTTCCATTATCTGGCTTTCTGTACACTCTGTCGCCGTTTGTTGAGCCGTTGATTTCAAAAAGGGGGGGTTGGAAAGAAAGAGGAGGCGGGGGGGACACAAGAAAATGCCTCGACTTAAAATGGGTGCGAGGATCGGGAAGAAGCCTCTCCTTAAGAGCATTTGTGCTTTATTTCTTCTATAAAGACCCTTTCTATTTATTGCTTTGAGAGGCGTCGGGAAGCTTCGCCCGGCAATTGTGCCTTGCAAAGTTTTTCACACTGGCCTGGGAATAACTCCCACTGAAATCGAGCTGCTGCTACTGATTCCTCGAGGGCAAATACCGGTAGGTGGCTGAGTTTTACAGGCAGCGCCGCTTCACAGAGGGGCGAATGCAAAGTCCGCTCTTTTTGCAATTTTTTTGCAGGCCCTGTTCTTTAGGCTACACCAGGGGTCTCCAACCTTGGCAACTTTCAGCCTGGTGGACTTCAATTTCTAGAATTCTGGGAGTTGAAGTCCTCCAGGCTGAAAGTTGCCAAGGTTGGAGACCCCTGGGCTACACTGTCTAATCGGCCACAAGTTTAACGAAAAGAAGAAGACGAGAACAATCTGCAAAGGAAAGTTTTGTTCGTTTGTTTGTTTGGAATTTGAATGTGAACTGCAGCTCACACCACTAGAACCTACGACACCAGAGCGCTGGCCAGAGACGAAGAATTGCAACCCGCCTTTCCCAAGGATATTTTAAACTCCAAAGATTGGGGGAAGCTTCCTGGGAGACCCTGGGAGACTCTTTTGGACCCTCTCGGCCAGCCCCAGTGCGGCATTACCTGCCATGGAGGTAGGGGGGAGAGAAGCGGGTAGAGAGATTCTATTTCGACTCTGTCTGGATCTGATGCTCCGACTCGCCCGCTAGTTCGCCTAACAATCCCGGATTAGCGTGGGTGAGTCTGCTACCATCATCTAATCTACCGACTTCCTTTCAACTTCCAGAGCTCAGAGGCTCTGGAAATGGTTTACTCGGTTGGCCGTTTGCAGCCCCTTCCTTTTTTTAAAAAAAAATGCCAATCCAAACTGGGCTTGGCATCTTGACCTTCAGAGCAAGGCCACTCCGTGCCAATGAAAAGAAGCTCTTCCGGGCGCTTCGGCTTCGGAAGAGTCAAGAACGAAGGCCTCATTTCATCGGCGACTTTCAACTTCACCTTTCGGGGGCATCCTCAGGGGCGTTCGGGACCTTTTATCATTTCAAGCATTGAAACGAGGCATTTCAAGAGCTCAAAACTCTGATAATTCCGCAACCGGCCGCTTTGGACGGGCCAGTCTTTCACAAGCACCTGAGCAAAGCTGGAGGATCGTAGCAGGCTCGCCTTTCCTTTTTCAGGTGCATTTTGCTATAAAGACAACCGTTTGCTCTGGAAAGGGTAATAGTGGCCCCTCCGGAACTGAACTAGAGTCGGAAGAACAACGTTAGACGCTGAAAACAGGGAGGCCGCCGAGGCTGTTCTTCCACTGGTCGTTTGCCATTCAAGAGTCCATCGATCCGGCCCGGGGGGCGGGGGATCTGTGCAGTTTCATAGGATTGTAGTCCAGAAGCGACGGGAGGTGACGGGGTGGGAGCGGGCTGAACAAGCCTGAAAGAAAGATCGGTCCGGGGTCCAAGGGCTGCCCAGAACCTGGCAATCTGTCGAGGTTTTTTTTTGTTTTTGTTTTTTGATAGACAGCGCCTGTTATCCTTCCGAGACCAAGGATCAAACCCCGCAGCAGGACGGGCCTAAACTTTTTCTCACTATGTTTGGACCTGGCCCGGGGTACCTGAGAGCCACTGAGGACCATCCCCGGGGGGCTCCAGACAAAGCCCCCAGCTTCCTTTGAATTGTTCCGCCCCGATTTCTCCAGATGTGTTTATTCGCAGTGGGTAACTAGAGACACTTTTGAATGATTTCTAGAACCGGTTATAGGACGAGAGCTGAATTCTTGTGGGCTAAATTCTGAAATTCTTGGCGATATCAGAATATTTATCATGGGCTAAATATTCGGAGATCGCCCTCCGTTTTCGGTATTAAACGATACTTAAACCCTCATGCACGGAAACAAGCAATGTTGGCTGCAAAGCTAGGGTCGGAAGTCGACACGACTTGCTTAGAGATCAATTCAAATCAGAATTGGAAGGTGAGGAATTATTTCTCAGGCAGTCCAAGGCAGATTTAATACTAATTACAGTATCCCTATCTAAGATCTGGATTCCAATGAGACTGGAACCGGTTTAAATCCAACCCTTTTGCATAAACCTCGAGCCATGTTTTAGAAGAAAAATCCACAGCATTTAGCCCTGCCAATGCACGTAGGCCTTTTTTTTTTTAATGCGCGCCGAAACTGGGAGAATCCGTTACTGTATATAGTTCCAATGACCTCGGGATTCTGCCTAATATTCTGTCCTATGAGTGTATGTGTGTGCACACGCAAACGCAAGTACAGAGAGAGAAAGGCAGAGTTGCTCGAATAGAAGGTCCTTATACATTCTGGGTGTGAGGAATAAACAAGTTTTGAATGCAGACAGGCGATCAAGACGCCACTTTGACCCTGTCGTCTTAAGCATTTAACCAAAGGAACATAAATCAAATGTGGAGCCTGCTCTTTCGGAAAAGTTCAAGGCATGCAGTGTAGAAAGTAGCGCGAGGCGAGGATTAAGGGAACCCCCGCAGTTTCCCAAATTCTGGCGACTTTTTTCTCCTTTGGCTGCCAAGGCGGGAAAGCTCTGAGACGATCTCGAGATGAAGCCAAAAGGATTCCCCCACCAAAACGGTTGGGTTTCGGCTGCTTTTCCTAGAAGACGAAACCCCCGTGGCGTTTGCGCGCGGGAACTTCCCTGAGATTCAACAGCTGGAGAACTTTCCCAGCCTGGTTGTCTCAACCAGCGCCCGGCCTGGCGAAGTGCCCTGAAGTAGCTTTCCATACGGAGTTTCTCTCGTTCTTGCTTGACCTTAGTATCCGTCACTCGTGGCCCCCGATAGCCCTGTCTACGGATGGTGGGGGTTGTAATCCAGCACAACTGGGAAGCGCCGCAAGCTTTGGTTCTACCCCACCATGGCTGGGGGAGGAAGGTTCAAGCCGCAATGGCAGGAATATTCTTCCATCAAATTCTACCTTACCTGCAAATAAAAGTTGGCAAGGGGTGGGTGGGAACCTCTTCCCTTCCCCGCAGCCCCAAATATATCCCTTGGCCAAAAGAAGGCCTGTGCCAGCTTCTCTCTCAGGTCCACAGAGAAGAGGGAGTCGAGCTATTCTCCAAAGCACCCGAGGGCAAGACAAGAAGCAATGGATGGAAACTAATGAAGGAGAGAAGCAACTTAGAACTAAGGAGAAAATTCCTGACAGTTAGAACAATTAATCAGTGGAACAATTTGCCTCCAGAAGTTGTAAATCCTCCAACACTAGAAGTTTTTTGTTTTTTTAAATGTTGGATAACCATTTGTCTGAAGTGGTGTAGGATGTCCTGCCTTAAGCACGGTCCCTTCCAACTCTGTTATTCCATTGTATTGTATTGTATTGTGTTGTACTGTACTGTACTGTATTGTATTCCACTCCACTCCACTCCGTTCCGTTCCATTCCATTTTATTCTATTCTACTCCATTCCATTTCTATTCCATTCCATTTCTATTCCATTCTATTCTATTCTATTCTATTCTATTCTATTCTATTCTATTCTATTCTATTCTACTCCATTCCATTTCTATTCCATTCCATTCCATTCCATTCCATTCCATTCCATTCCATTCTATTCTATTCTATTCTATTCTATTCTATTCTATTCTATTCTATTCTATTCTATTCTATTCCATTCTATTCTATTCTACTCCATTCCATTTCTATTCCTGGCGTACAGCTCAAGTGAACGAAAGCTTGGGTTATACGGAAAGGGGCCCTGGGCACTCTGAGCTAAGCTACGAGTCTTATTCCCCACCCCAGCCGCTGCTTAAGGGCGATTGTCCGAGCGCTAGTTCCGGTGGAGCTGATGTCGGACTTCAGGGGAAGCGAAGCCTGGAGGCCTGGTTACAGCCACTTAAAAGATTTTTTTTTTTATAACCAATTACAGACCAATAAATCATCGGTGACTGCGCGGTTAGCTTTCTATTGGTTTCTGACACGCTGCAGAGCATGCCTCTAGATTCTCCTTCGCAGCTCCGGCTGCTGCTTTTCCCATCTCGCAGGGCGCCCTGCTGTCAGGCCCGCGGTTGCTCCTTGCTTTTCAACGGCCGTGCGTCGGTTCCTCTTCCGATTCTTGTGTGAGAAGGAACACAGAAGCCGGCGGGACAGGAGCATCTCCTGCCCGTCCGCTGCCCAGCTGAGGATCTGGCTTCCGGGCCTCGGAAGGAGGTCTTGCCCTCCCGTCCTTGCTGGGCCACTCTTGAAGGATTTTCGCCTCGCAAGGAGAGCGACTACTACACCAAAGGTCTCCAAACTTGGCAACTTTAAGACTATACTGGCTGGAGAATTCTGGGAGTTGAAGTCCACAAGTCTTAAAGTTGCCAAGTTTGGGGACCCCTGGACTAGACACTTGATGAAACCTCTAACTTGCCTCTTGTTACCTGTGGCTGCAATCCTGGGCTTGCCTGAGTTCAGGGACTGGTTCTTGTTTTTGGATTACTTCTCTCTCTCTCTCTCTCTCTCTCTCTCTCTCACACACACACACACACACACACACACCCTCTCTCTCCCTCTCCCCTTCCTTTCCTTCTTTCCTTCCTTCCCTCGCTCCTTCTCTTTCCCTCTCTCTTTTCCCCACTTAAATTCGGCCAGGTTTCCTTTTCTGGATTTATTTCCCTTCCAGTCCGTTTTGCAGAGAGCCGAAAGTGAAAGATTTCTGGGCCTACCTGCTGTGTTAGAGATTCCTCCCTAAATCTGATCTCATTAGCAAGTGATCATCTGACTTGGGCACTTTCCCTCTTCTCATTCCCCAAGCAACTCTGCACCTTGGAAAGGCTTAATCAAAATTCAACTTAATCAAAAAAAAAAAAAAAAAAAGCATTGTAATTACGATTCACTTTCTCTAACTCCCCTGACCTTTCTCCCTCTCCCCAATCTTGGTGGGTGTGTGGGGAGTACCCAGGCTGAACTGGGACGGCTTCCTTTCCAAAACCTGTGGCATCCAATCCAGGAAGTTGTCCTTGGCAAAATGGGAATGAGTATTATTTCCGTTTAACTGGGTGCGATTTTCTTCTCAGATGAGGGGCAACTGGATCTCGGAAAGAAGGCAAATGTGATTTAGTAGCCTGGTTGTAGGCCCTCTAAGTGTTCCCCCTTCGTGTGGGTTGGTTGGATTCACCCTATATAGCAAATGCACTTAGGACAGTAGTGATGGAAGATGCTACACAAAAGATGGCTGGGGGGAGGTCCAGGCACCTTTTGTGATGATAACAGTGGCGCAGCTTGGAGCCCGGACTTTCCTCCTGGGCAGCCCCTCCCCCCCCATCCGTCACTACTGGGGGGTGGGCGTGTGGAAACTCATCTTGCTTTGATCTACACCTTTCCTCACCATTGTTTTCTACTTTTCCCTCCCCGGAAAAAAGAATGGAAGAAGGCAGCAGACAGACTTTCACAGTCAATACTGAAATATACCATACCCTTTCAGGCCTGCCTCTCCTTTGTTTGGGGCAAAGAAGAAGTGGGGAGCGGTGCTAAGAGTGTAGAGGGCTGGTTTTGGTTAGATCACAAAATCCCTTTCCCTGGCAGATCAGCGGGGAATGGGATCCATTCCCTTTAGATTTCTACTCCAATAAACAGCTTGATTTTTATGGAGTTATATCCCCTATAAAACATATAGTGGTTCTCCTTAAGGGTCATAAACCTCAAACGCATCATATTGAATAGCATGTGCAAAAATGCACATCATATATCCACATACACAAACAAGATACACACACACACACACACACACACACACACACTTGCTGCAATCAAATATATGAATATTGTATATTGCATGCATCTCATAATTTGTATTAAATAATAGTTGTTATAGTTCTGAAATATTGTATCTTTTAAAGTCAAGAAGCATTTAGCCAGCCTCCGTTTGAATAATCAAACAAACCAAAAGAAAACAACTGCAACACCTATTTCCTTATAATAAAAATTCACCTGATCCCTTTGAAATGTATTTCTCAGTAGGCATTCATAGGATTGTGCTAAAAGAAAAGGAATCCCTTAAAATGGATTGTTTGCTTTTAAGTGTAAACACATACATACCACAATCCATTCTAGAAGAGATTCCTAGAATTTGTTTTTATCTTCAGTCTTCTCTGAAATGTTCGAGAAATTCTAACAAAGTTAGTTCCTTTTGTATTCACTCTGAGATCCAGTTGATTTCTTCCTGTCCTGATCTGGATGGTTTTATATCTCCTCTATCTTTTTATCCATTGTGTTAAAGCAAAATTCTGATCTTCCAGAAATGGACTGATTTTAATTTCCCTCAACAGCTTCTAGCCTCACCCTGAGATGAGACTTGAAGCCCAGACCAAGTAATTCATATTGACTTTTCCTCCCCCTTTTGCATGTTCTGCCCTACCAGGCAAAATATCCCAAAGCTATGAATCTCTCCCATCATCAGTGAAAAATAATACTTTCTATTCCATTGGGGCTTGTTATGTGCAACTATTTAAAACATACATTAGCCATTATTTGTTATAACAAAAAGAAAACATGTCCATTGTTTTCCAAAACCTTCTACAAGAGATTAAGTGCCAAAGGCAATGTATTGTTATAATTTCCCCATTGTTTTAATATTAATATTACAATGACTACATCACCGTTATGTACTGTATATCATCTAAAAAGTGTGCCAGGGCTGAAGATTTTCTGTGGTAAGAGGAAATATGATTTCCCCATATTTAAACTGATTGCATAGATATAAAAATTGTGGTACTACAGTGTTTAAGAAATGTACTCAAATAGAAAATGTACACAGTATATATGAAAGGAGAGAGAAAGAAAAAAATAGATCAGGGGATCTATTCACTCCCACTCCTTAAATCTCCGGAGGTGCAGATCAAATTTTGGGATCATCTCAATCCCTCATTTTCAGACTATTTGGCTAAAGTGGGATGGGATCTTGACTAACGGGACTTCAATTTCCCCCTGGTTGCAAAATCCTTTTCACTGCATTATTCATTATTACAATATTGTAATTTATTACAATATTAATTATTATAAGTCAAGAGTTCAGCAAACAGAGCGCGTGGAAACAAAAATAATCACACAACTCTTGGGGGAGGGTTGTCACTCTGTTTTGAGAAACCTTTAATGTCTTCTTGAGTGAAAAATGTAGACCCAACTGTTTTAAATCCGGAATTATCTCCTGGAGGGAGGCGGCCGCCTACTATCACTCGAAACGCGGTTGCAATCGCCTTTCACCCTCCTTTCCAAAAGCGCGGGGCCCCCTCCGTAATTCAACGGGGTGGAAAACAGTTTCCATTTCGACCTTCTTCTTAGAAGCCGAAATCGCCCCCCAACTCTTCCCAGGCGATGCATACCGACCACCCCACCCCCACCCCCCAAAAAAAAAAAAAAAATCAGGCGGGAAGTGATGTGGGGTTGCGATGCGGGGAGCCGGCGCTTTGCTCAGACGGACCTTGGGGCACGCTGTATCGGCCCTTCCTCAGGTCGGCCGCCGGTCCCCCGGCGAGGTTGCACCAGCGGCGCTTTGAGGCCTGGCTTTATTGGCCCAGTCGAGCCAAGCTCGGCCTGAACCGACAGAGCCTCCCGAGCGGGGCTCTCTGATCTTGGCTGGGCAGAGGGGCAGAAACCAAGAGGGGAAAAGAAACACTGCAAGAGAATCCGGGGGACCCCGAAACGAGAGAAGTGTCTCGGGGCTGCGGTGGGGGAGTTAGCCGGGGGCCGCGATTCCTTCCTTTCCTCCCGGAAAACCTCTGCTTAAACCGGCCTTAGAGGGAAGTAAAAAGAAAAAAAGACGGCAAAGCTTCCGGATTGGATTTGGAGGCCACTCTCCAAAGGATCTCAGTCGGTTTTTCTTTTTTAAAAAGAGAAAGATTTTAGACTGAACAGTCCAAGGCAAAGAGAGAGAGAAAACATAAAATGGACACTATGTTCAAATTGCTGGATCAGCAGGTTGAGAAAGAAAGTTCTAGCAAGGTTTTCCAATTGTACCCCATTCCTGATTTTATTTGGTCTTCTTAGCTTCTTCCTGTGAACTGAAATGGCTTTTTGGTGCCAGGTCTCTAAGTGACAATAGCGAAATGAAATATTTTATATTCTTTAACATCAGCTGGAGTAAGAACCTGATATACCACCTGATAGGCAAATCACCCTTTAAGAAAAAAAGAGAGAGTCCTTTTGTTATGAGTGGTGTGGATATTCCCAGCCAGAATGATTACAAAGAAATGAAGATTTTATAACCATTGAGATGAATGGGGAAGCACCACCAATCATTTTATTTCATCATTATTACTACTACTATTATATGTAGAAAACATCTTTCATATGGTATTTATTTCTGGGCAACCTGAACAATATTTGGGGCAGGATTTACCAATCCAGGCATCTGTAAGAATAAACAAACAGAATAGGAATTATTACACAGTTAAGCAAATTCATTTTGCTTCAAGATTAAAGAAAATGACGACTCCAAGGCAAACCTAGAAAATTGGATGTCATCCCCAAAAAGGATGATGTGCTTCCAGATTCCTAGTTCGAAGCTAAAATTTCAATTTCTCATCTGTGTTGTCATCTAATTGGAGTTCCTGCACTGGAGTTCCTGTCAAATATAGCTTGTTAAACTAATCAAATTCACAGGTTGCCAGTTTAAAGGTGATTTTAAGATGACCATCTTCATACAAAAGACATTGTATTTGGCTAACATATTTATCCATATATGTACAGTAATTAAAGTTGTCATTCTTTATTTGGAAAATCAGAACTTGGATGCAAAGAAATAGAAATGTATACAAATACTAATGGGACCTGGGGGAAAAAATCTTTCTGAATCTCTTAGGTCTTCATTCTACGTTGAAAAAAAGTGTTAATGTAGATTTGTATCATTTTGAATAATTGTACCAGTTATTTGATATATTCTACACCACAAATATAATTTAGCAGGATTGTGCTCAAGCCCTGTTGAAATGAATTGTCAAGTTTCCATGTGCAACTCATTTCAGTAGAAGATCTTATGCCTCAAGGATATCTTGTAAATGAGCTAACATGCACTTAAGTCTGTTTCCTTACACTCAGAATTGCTTAAGAGTGCTTATTTGTTAGGACAGCATTGTGTATATCATCCATGCTGAAAGCTGATTTCTTAAGTACATTTTCAAGGATAAATTGCTTTTAATTCTAAGCTCTGATCATAACAGGCCCAGTTACAATATACACCCACAAATCAAAGTGCAACCCACCCTCCAACACACTGGTTGGTGTGGATGTGTTTGGTTTGGTGGCCATAAATCCTGCAGCTGCTTGTTTTTTACAAGCACTCATTGTTTGAAAATCACTTCCTCTTTGAGCACGACATTTAAGGGTTTAGTAAATTTAATCTGGTAAAAAAGAGGGGAATCCTTCCATAACTTGTTGGAGTGGGAGGTGGTAAAAATAATTAGCAGCTGAGTTTTGGAAACTGAGAGGAAAGATCTAAATTTAGAATTTGATTATATTCTAAAGAATATTTCCTCCTTTTCCCAGTGTGTTCAGAAACTCTTCATTTTATTTATTTAGTTTAGTTTGTCAAGCACGTATGAGAAAACAAGTATAAATAAGTATGAACATAACATATAAACATATAAGTATAAATTGGTAATAAGTGTATACATAATAAATGAGTACGAATAAATGGGAGCAGTAGGACAGGGACGGTAGGCACACTGGTGCACTTATGCACGCCCCATTTGATTGCTGGAAGCTAGTTGGCATTTTACATATTTTATTTATTTATTTATTTATTTATTTATTTGATTTGCCAATTGTTTTCCCAGTGTGTTCAGAAACTCTTCATTTTATTTATTTAGTTTAGTTTGTCAAGCACGTATGAGAAAACAAGTATAAATAAGTATGAACATAACATATAAACATATAAGTATAAATTGGTAATAAGTGTATACATAATAAATGAGTACGAATAAATGGGAGCAGTAGGACAGGGACGGTAGGCACACTGGTGCACTTATGCACGCCCCATTTGATTGCTGGAAGCTAGTTGGCATTTTACATATAGCCTATGCTCTGGTTATATATCATTTCAGAAGTGGGCATTTAAATATGATGGTGCTAGTGTGCTTTTTTTCAACTCACTAATATCTCTTTTCCCAGTGAAAACCAGGACGAAAGACAAATACCGTGTGGTTTACACAGATCACCAGCGACTTGAGTTGGAGAAGGAGTTTCATTATAGCCGTTACATCACCATTCGGAGAAAAGCTGAGCTAGCAGCCACACTGGGATTGTCAGAGAGACAAGTAAGACTTTGCTCTGTGTAATGTTTCCAAGCTTCCCCACTCAGCATTCAACCTCCCTCTCTTCTTCCAGTAAACCTTCCTGATCTTACTTTTGTTTATAGTGATAAATGCACACAATGACTAATAAAACATAATACACCAAAGTGTTTGTATTAAACAAGCCACCCTGCCTTTTAAGAATATGTAAATGAATGTCCCTTTCAATATGAAAGAAACTGTGCTTTAAGAATGGGAAAAATATCCCCTTAATTTACTCAGAGTCACTGTAGGATGATAGACAGCTGTCCAGAGTTTGGGAAACCAGTTCCATCCAGCCTGTGGTGGAAATTTCAAGAAATGCATTTCCTATGCAAAGCAAGTGCTCTGTTACTGAGCTTTTGCCATTCCTATAAAATAAAACAGGTTTATTACATAGGAATATTTCTCAGAGACCCAGGATTATTACACTATTGGTTGCATTTGTTTAGCATGCCCTAAGTGGAAAAGCTAGGCCTATTCTTGTACAATGAACTAGTGCCTGAATTTAAACAGCCTTCCTAACTTGGTGGCCTCTAGGTGCTGAAAAGCATGTCAACTTACTTATAAAGTCAAATAAAGCTTCATTATAAAGAGTCTGGTTTTTTAATATATGAAAATCACTTTTTGTCTCTGATTTCAGCCAGAGTTAGTAAGAATAGCCTTAAATTTGGTGATGTAGAGGCCATTTATCTTTCAAATTCTGTCTCTGCCCAGAATGTGAATGTCACAATCCCAAAAATTGGGCTATGCTAAGTTAATAAAAAGTCCAAGTTTATTTAATGCAGCTTTTTAAATTTAGCACTTTCCTGATGTGTTGAAGGAAAGAAAGGAATAGGGAGGGAATACTGATCTATCCAGTTTCATAGCTAAGGATTTATACCTGGTTCTTTTCAGTCCTTGCTTCGCTCAATACAGTTTAGCACAATGTGTCCAGTAATTCATTTCAAATTCAAAAGGAATGGTTTTAAGAGCAAGTTTGGCTGGATCCCCTAAGCTTAACCTGGAAGAAGAATGGGCTACAATGGACTCTCAAGCTCCATTGCTGTAACTCCTTAAAGCCACTTTCGATCACCATTTGTTGGAAATTGGTAGCATAGTTCCTGCCATGATAAACATTTTAAAAACTTAGAACATAATCTTAATCTAATGAAAAGAGGAGGGTGGGACTCTAATCTTCTCCCCAAACACCTCAAAGACCTCCATGCCCCAAAATGTTTGTCCCTACATCATTGCATCATCCTAGCCCTGTATATATAAAAAAATATTACGTGCAGCATCCAGCTATGAAAAGATCCTCATTTCTAAGCTGCAATATTGGGATAGCTCTTTATCCCCTCATGGAAATATCACAGTTCGGAGGATAGTTTCGGATAACAAATTTAAACTGAGAGGCCTAATATTTCTGGAACATTCCCACAGATATTATATTTTTTCATCAATATTGTCAGCCTGCACTTTCCTGGTTTTTGCATTTTGTCTATTCTTTTCCTAGTTTTGCATGCTGTATATTCTTGTTTGCATCCACATGATAAGGATAAGAATGCTATGTACACAGACATCTGGCTATTGGTTTCCAAGCAGAAAAAGCTGTTTTCCAAAAGCTAATTATGAACTTAAATCATGAGAAATTGGAAATATCTTTCACCTAAGGTATCAGCCTGCTGGCATTTTGGGACATTGAGATCTTTCTATATCTGGGATTATACTTGTCCTCTTTTGTACTTTTTTTTAGTGAACAAGGATCAAAGTTGTGCAATATCATGATTCCATGATATTTCACAACCACAGGGAACTGGAATTGTCTGCATTTTGCCTTTTTTGTTTTTGCATGTTTTGAGAGAGGGAGTGATTAACATTTTACTTATATGTCTTAGGTCATACTGATGATTTATACAATTATTTCTTTTGTTGACAAATGAAAGACAGTGGAAAAATGCAAATTTGCATTGTGGTTTGCCATTAAATGTTGTTGGCCAGATCTAGAAGCCACAGAAAAATGGAGGGGTCCAAGGGCTACATAAAGCTTGCTGTCCAGCAGTTGTTCCCTCTTGCTCAATCCTAAAGGTAGGGCCAACCCTCTGAGAATCAAATTTAAATACTAAGATGAAAGCAAGATTAAAATTTAAGGTACTGTAGCAAGTTGTAGGGCTGCTAAGAGGTGCTTTTCGGGTATTTGAAGAGCTTAAAGGTTTGCAACTTTTATGCTTTTACATAGATTCAGGTTGAAGAAATTTAACAATAAATAATTTGGATATTTAAATCAAAACTTTACAAGCCATAACCCAGAATCTGTTGCAACTATCAGGTTGATTCAAATGGAGACAGTTGATATAAATGTCCTTTTACATGTATGCGGAATTAATTCTTCATTTGTTCAGAGCCATTATTGGCATTATCACTTTCTTTTCAACAAATATGGTTTTAGGGGGAAAAGATCAAAAAGAGGGGGGAGACATCCCTGCAATTTAGAGCAATAATAATTGTCATTGTCTCAGCCTTTATTTTTTACTTTGTTTTTTACGAGAGAATAATTTATTTGTATTAACTAGGTTTTCTTCAGCTTGAAGAAAGGACTTGAATTATGACCCAAGAAGAAGATATAGGAAGTTTAATAAAACTTGCTATCCATGAATGGATGGATGGATGGATGGATGGATAGAAAGATGGATGGAAAGATGGATGGAAAGATGGATGGAAAGATGGAAGGATGGATGGATGATCTGTCATCAAGATGGTATTGACCAAGGGTCTTCAAACTTGGCAAGTTTAAGACTTGTGGACTTCAACTCCCAGAATTCCTGAGCTAACATGACTGGAGGAAGAATTCTGGGAGTTGAAGTCCACAAGTCTTAAAGCTGTCAAGAGCATCATAAGAGAAAATGTTGCATGGTTCTGGTGTTTCTAGGCATCATGGAATCTGAATATCTTTTCCAAGAGATCTTTACTCTACCAAATGCTACTTTCTGAATTATTTTTGGCTGCTACCAATAGTTATTGTACTGCTAATCATTGATTTTAAAATGCAGAATCTTATATACCATTTCATTGCCAGTTGGTTGTTGTACCTTTAGACATTTGCTTGATCTTTCATTCTATTTAATTGTAGTCCCATTTTTTTCTGCACTTCTTGACTTTCATTACTAGAGCTTTCAAATCATTTACATTTTCAGTGATTCTGCATAGTGACGATTACTGTTTCTTCCTCCACATTTAAAACCACATTCATCTTCTTCTAGTCTAGCCCTTCTATATTTATATTTAAACCAGTGACACTTACTTCAGAAGAATTATATAACACATAACTGGAATGCCTACCCCATCAAGATCTTAATTGTGAACCTAAATGATTTACGAACCACAAACTTCACACAATTCACTAGAACAAATAGCACATGTGTTATCTGTGGCTGCCTAAACAGGTAACTTCAGAATATATAGTAGTTTTCGTCTACCTCTAAGGCAGTACAAAGCATTTGCTAAAATAATTAATTAAATTAAATTATTTTAATAAATATTTAATATAACATTAAGGATAAGGATGCACACTATGGTAACATCCTCCTTTCTTCAGTGCTATTGTGTAGCCCTATCCAATTGTGTCATTCTTTTCTGGGTCAGGGTGTTGATATTGATGGTGTCAGTATTGGTATTCCTGAGAAGGATGAGCAAAGAAAAACCTGTGAGTTCCTCCCCCATCATATGTATCTTTGCTTTCTAAACATAGGAACTAAATATAGAAAATGTGTGTATAGAAAATGCACCATGCTAGCTTGTGTCTCTTGTATCCGAAGCATCAAAATGCATGGATTGAAGACTTGCATAGTTTATTGTTTTATTTCATTTTATTAAATTTATATGCCCCCCCCCATCTCATTGCTGGGTGATTACATGAAGATTTATGTAGTTTTTACATAAGATAATTATGCTTGTAATTTTAATTGTTTTTATATTTACCCTTTTACTGGTTGTAAGCCTTCCAGAGTCATCTTATCAGTAAGAAGGGCGGCAGATAAATTTCATAAATAAATAAATAAATAAATTCCAGTTATTAGGAAATCTCTTCATTTTGCATGCAGTGTTTGAGAATATGTGTCTTGTAGTCTTTATTTCCTATAGATGCCATTAGTCACTTGAACTTGAACAAACTTTTTAAAAAAAACTTGCGTGGATTAAAACTTAAGTACATCATGGGCAATCTAGAAGCACATGAAATTTTTAAAGATTGTGTCTGTCCTTCTTCCTGATTTCATGCAAAGATTTTTACTCTTGGGTGCTTTTCCTGTCTTCTCAGAAGAGTTGGTTCTATGAATTCAGGGTCATGAAGTTATGCTCTGTATATGTTGTGGTTAGCTGGCAGCAGGTGCAGATGGCTGAGGAGAGCGAAGACTCAGATGAGGGGCCAGGACCATCAGGGAGTGGACTGCTGCCTTCAGAGATTGTGGGGGCTGGCAGCAGTGATGAGGAGATTCCCGAGGAGTCTGTGCCAAGTGCACGTGCACGAAGGATTACTCGGAGGAAAGAACAATTACAGCAGCACAGGAAACTCGGGAGTAAGGCTGCAAGGTAATGGCCCCTCCCTCAAGAGGATAAAAACCAGGTTTGGAAAAGCGTTCTTTGCAGGCAGCAAAGAAGCTCTTAGCTCAACTGGTGGACATCTTTGTTCGTGAATCTTGTAAATTAGTTCTTATCTCTGGGTTTTTGGCCGCCTGGCAAACAACTTGGCAAGGCTCTTTCTTGTGGGAGATAATTGTTGGAAAGCAGCCTTTTATCTGAAAAGGAACAGCATTCGTGATTAAACCTTGAAAGGTGGGGGCTGCTGCCTTTGTCTGTGTTTGCTCTCTGGGAACCCGGTTGGGTCAGAACAGTATATTACCAGAAGAGGCATTTACTTCAGTGGTGGGGTTCAATTTTTTTTGCTACTGGTTCTGTAGGCTTGGCTTGGTATGCATGGTGTGGCATGGTGGGCATGGCAGGGGAAGGATACTGCAAAATCCCCATTCCCTCCACACCCCACTAACCTGCTTGGGACTTGGGAGGCAGAGAATAGGGTGGGGGGGGCAGTCAGAGGTGATATTTGCCAGTTCTCCGAACTACTCAAAATTTCTACTATTGGTTCTCCAGAACTGGTCAGAACCTGCTGAATACCACCTCTGATTTACTTCCATATCACATCAAGAGCACGGAGTGCATGTTACAAGATAGCATAATAATTTATGCTAAATATATAAGCAGTAAGCCAGAAAAATCCTAGTTTTCTTTTCACTTTTCCCATAACAGTAATAGGAGTGAAAATGAAAAAAAAAAAAGGGGGGGGGAATCAGGATCATTTTTAAAAAATGCATGCAAAGTATTTCTGAATGCCCCCCAGGTGCTCAATATCATGAGGAAAGATCTTACCGAATGGGAATGGGTTTAAGATCCCTTTGATCTCCATGGAATCTAGGCATGCCTAAAAAAATGTTTGCCTTTAGATTTGAGGAGGCTTAAATCCAAGCGTGCATGTGTATCTATTGTACAAAGTCAGTTATTGGCCACCTCTATATACCAAACACTGCCAGATTTTGTTTATCCCCTTAGTTATCAGTGAAGACATCTTAGCATACCCTTTGCTTGCTTAGTTGTTATTGCAAAACACACACACCTTCATTTTCAAAGTCCAATAGACTTGTGTTTCTAACTTCTGAGCACCACCCCTGCTCCAGGTGTCCTTGGCATTCCTAGAGGTGCATTTGTTCTGAGTCGTTTCCCACATGACTAGTAGCTTTGCTTCGCTTCCCCCCCCCGCTGCCCCCCCCTGCAGGTGTTTGGGTGAATATTAAAACAAATCAGCCTCTAATGTGTCCTAGATTTTGCTACTTTCTACTGTTGAATTTTGGATATAAGTCAATGATACACTTTCCCCCAACCTGTCCTCTAAAATTCATTTTAATTCTCTTTCCTTTCCTTTTCTCCTCTTGCTCTGAAAAACACAAAAAAGGCCCCAGCTTTCTACTTCGATACAATCACCACTACAAAGAAACCTTTCTGAATTCAAATTTTTACGTGGAACGCAAACTAGCAAACTACGTTCAGTCCTAAACTTACAAAAGTTTTTTTTTTCCTGCAAGTAAGAAAACTCCCTATCCCTATTACATGGTGGCATTGTTGTAGTTGAAGACTGGACAAAAAATATTTCGTATGTCAGTGGATCCTGAAAGCATTTCGATCTGTTGAGTGGTAGTGTAAACCCAGCTTTGGTTGGAAGGCAGCAAGCAGTACATTTAGGAATAACATTGTGCTCTTTTTTGTAATATGCTAATGGAAATGGTGAAGGGACATAGTGGCTCAGTGGCTAAGACGCTGAGCTTGTGGATCAGAAAGGTCGGCAGTTCTGCGGTTCAAATCCCTAGCACCGCTTAACGGAGTGAGCTCCCCTTACTTGTCCGCAGTTCGAAAGCGTGTAAAAATGCAAGTAGAAAAATAGGGACCACTTTGGTGGGAAGGTAACAGCGTTCCGTGTGCCTTCGGCGTTTAGTCATGCCAGCCACATGACCACGGAGACGTCTTTAGACAGTGCTAGCTCCTCAGCTTTCTAACGGAGATGAGCACTGCCCCCTAGAGCCGGAAACCACTAGCACTTATGTGAGAGGGGAACCTTTACCTTAATGGTATAAAAGCACTGGGGGGAGGATGTTACCATATTCCTTTTTTGGTCATGCTAAAATTTTGGCAAAATGCTTTGTACTGCCTTAGAGGTAGACGAAAACTACTATATATTCTGAAGTTACCTGTTTAGGCAGCCACAGATAACACATGTGCTATTTGTTCTAGTGAATTGTGTGGTGAGGTTTGTGGTTCGTAAATCATTTAGGTTCACAATTAAGATCTTGATGGGGTAGGCATTCCAGTTATGTGTTATATAATTCTTCTGAAGTAAGTGTCACTGGTTTAATAGCACTGAGCCTTATAAAGATGCACCTAGAAGTTGCATTTACACCCTCAGTAGCCTGAGTTATATCCAGCAATGCTTAACCAGGGAGAGTTCATAGCTCAGTGCTAAAAGGCAAGCTTTGTATGGAGAAACTCTCAGGTTCTGAGTTCCTGTCTGTAATCTTGGAGTATCATACATAGTATGAGTAGTAGACTGCATGGGACCGAAGCATAATTTACTACTAGCCACATTGCCTTGATCCACTCTCCCAGATTTTGGTATATATATAAAACACTCAATTTATTATATGTTTTTTAAAAGATGATGTTATCATACATCATCTAACATTTAGTGCTGAGTTTCTACTAGTCTGTTCCTTAGCCTGAACCAGGGATGTCAAACTCAAGGCCTGTGGGCCAGATCTAGCCCATGATGTGGTTGCATCTGGCCCACGGGGCCGTTCTGGAAAATGTAAGGGGCTGCCTTGCATTGCTTTGGCCTGGTCTACCTGCGTCGCTTCGGCCTGTCTACCCAATGTGAAGAAGAAACATGTCAGCAGTTTGGGGAGTGGCATCAAGCTGGCCACCCACACCCAGTTGGCCACACACACCCCCCGCAAGGTCAACTACAACCCTGTTGTGGTCCTCAATGAAATTGAGTTTGACTCCCCTGGCCTAGACCATTTGATTAAAGCCCTATTCCCACAGCATGCTGGCTGGGAATTCTGGGAGTTGAAGTTCATGTATCTTAAAGCTGCCAGGGTTGAGAAACATTGTCTTAAGGCTGGCCAGATTGAGAAACGGAGATACTTTACACATAATAGACAAAATTCTGATTCTAATGTTACAACAAAGTGGATATATTTATTTCCCTTAAGAAAACAAGATGGTCTTCTCCTTTCTAAAAAAAAAAAATCTTTCTGCTTAGATTCTCAGGAATTTATTACAAGTTTACTCTCTTTCTGCAAATCTCCACTAAAAATGTGGGTAGAAGGGAGAGCTTTGCTTTTCTAATCCAATCCCTTCTGTATGTTTACTCAGAGTAAGTACTCTGTAGTACTCTATAGGTAAATTTGCACAGGAGTGTTGTGTGGATAAACTCATCATTGTGCCCAGACTCACAAACTTGAGTACAATCCAGCCAAAACAGTTTTAGCCAAGGTGACCATGAATCTCTGCCCTGAGAGTTGGTGCCATCTCACTGACCTTGTCTGGATGGCAAGTAATAAGGATGGGTCTAGTTATCACTTGGGTGGGAGGCCCCCAGGAATCATTGGTTGTCAACTAGACTGTGAAGTTGAAAATATCTAGCTCACTATTCTTGACACTAACTCTCTCTTCCTCCCTAGGTGAAAATCTGGTTTCAAAATAGGCGGGCAAAAGAAAGGAAAATCAACAAGAAAAAGTTACAACAATCTCAGCCTGGATCGGAACCCCTGAGTCCCGTCTCCTCCATGCAGGCAGGGACACCTGGCTCTGTTCCCAGTGGAGGTGTGTTGGGTGCTACTGGCTTGACCCCAACTGTTGCACAGTGACAGCCATCGTCCTAAGGAAAGACTGAGCAGCTGAAAAGTTTCTGCATTTCATACAGAAGATGAAGAGGCCGCCAGCCACACACACACACACACACACACACACACACACACACACGAGCCAGCCCAGGAGGAAAAAAAACCACTAATCCAAGAGTGAAAAGGATGAAGGAATGGTGGGGACTCTCTATATCCTGCACTAGGACTGCACTGAACAGTGTCACACTTCGGGATTTTTCTGCCCATTTATACAAAATACACTGTGGGCCAATCAATATACTCTGGGCCAACAGGGGAAGGAAGGGAGTTGAGTTTCCTTAATTTGTTTAATTCTTGTCCCAGATGCTGCCATAGATATCATATCACTTGACATTTAACGCTGCAATGAAAAAACACCTTTTCTCAGGGAATTGGGCCTGGAATGCCTGCTTGTTGTTCTTTTTGTTTTGTTTCATTTTTTAATTACCAATGTGTTGGGTTAATGATAAATGTTAACAGGAGGGAAAGAAGAAATTAAACCATATTTTACTTTGTTTTTCTGGTATCCTAAACAAACTGAAAAGAAGAACCATTCACCTCCCAACTGGCAGGAAAGCATAAGAGAAAGAAGCTGCTGAGATGCTTTGAAACAAGTAATTGGATGGTAATTTATTGAAAACAAGCATATAAACAAGTGGTGATGATATTATATCCAGATTCCTGCCTGCCGCCTGCCATCTCTTTATCTCTGATGTTAGCAACACACTATGGGAGAAAAAAATCTATTTTTATGAGGACTTTTTTTTCCCAAAAGTGAATATTTTTAGAATCAGCAGGACAGTAAGATTCATGCTGAGCCTTACTTGCAATCCTGAGCATCCTTTAATCCTTGTTATCCTGTTACTGCCTTCTGACCCATTACTGCCTGGGCTGCTTAACAAAATATAATGTCTACATTTGGGAATTGGGGTAAATTGGGGAATTGGGGACATCATTTGGCTGTTGAAATATATTTTCTGCCATCTCCTAAAATAACAGGCAGCTCTTCCCAAAATATTCCAATAGTTGTTCAAGCATAGCCCTCTTACATCAATTTGCCTTCCCAAATATGGAGGAGGGAGAACGACCTCTACACACTTTGATTTAGTGATGGATGACACAGCAGAAGCTAGCTCTGTTACTGAATGGTTAGCAGATTTTGTGACATATGGGGCTTGAGCAAAGAAAGCCAATGTTTTCTACTCAAGATTGGGGTTACTACCAGGTCATTCTGGGACTGATTTAAGTTGCAAATGAGGAAGCTAGATTTCTTGGATCCGGTACTACTGGCTGCAGGTTATTAAAATCCAACATAATTAGAGAATCCTGACTGGGGTATATATAGCACCCCAATCCTTAATCAGAGTTTGGAATGAAACTCTGTTTATTCTGATAAGAAAAACATCATTTATAAGAATAAGGGCAGTTTTTGATCATTCTACAGCAGAGGTCTCCAACCTTGGCAACTTTAAGACTTGTGGACTTCAACTCCCAGAATTCTCCAGCCAGCTATGCTGGCTGGAGAATTCTGGGAGTTGAAGTCCACAAGTCTTAAAGTTGGCAAGGTTGGAGACCTCTGTTCTACAGGGCTTCAAGGGGGGGGGTGGGGGGAGAAAATGTGCAGCCTAATTTTTAATGCCAGTTTCTGCCAAAGTCTGTCCAATCTGGAAGGGGCAGGACTGAACTCAAAAAGCTGTAATCCGTGGTATGTGAATTTGTATCCACAGGCACCTGTGCTTGGCGAACTGGCATCTGCCAATGGTATTGATTTCTCTTTTCTCCATTCATCCCCACATCTGCCGACTAGCATCTTTGTGGGGGGGGGGGCATTTGGGAGCTGAGAGGTCAAAGAAAGTGCAGGAGGGTCCACTCGCCTCGATCGCCATCCATTTACTTGAAAATAGATTTCCTTAAAAAAAAAACGAAAAGTGAGCCATGTAAATTAATAATAAACAAAACAATTTATGTATTGAATACATATGCAAGCACCCTTACCTTAGAGCCTTACCTTAGCTCTTTTTAATTTTACATTTTTAAGCTGACTTTCAAATAAAACGTGTAGAATTCATGCTGTGAAAAGCGGGAACAATCCAGGGCAAAAACTTCTTTGAGCTTAAGCCAACTTTATGGAAACGAAGCCATGCCTTTTTTGCTCGGACCCATTCATTTCAATGGTATGTAAATAGAGCATTGTGGAACTAAAGTCCTGGATTCCATCCAACTCCGAATGTCTCATGAAGCTTCAGCTGAGAACCGCAGAACTACATGGTCACTGTATTGCTTGGTTTACTTAATATGATTGGGTTTATGAATAGATAGATTAACAGACAGATCTACTAATAGAAACTTGTTCCTTTATGGTCAAGGCATTATGGAATCTGTTCAACATCCCGTGAGATGTTTTCAGTGATTTCCATGAAAAATCACAAGTGCTTGGAATTTTTCCTGTGATCAAGACTCTTAATATGGGCTGCCATATATATGTAGCCTTTTGCCACGTGTGCAATTTCAGAGCAATAGCTCATTGGCATTTAAATAGTAATCCCTTTGAAAATTCGAATGACTTTCAGAAAATACCCTTAAGAACTGAGAAAGACTTGCCTATATTGGGAGGTAGTGATAGTCATTATACCCAACACACCTGGAGGACACCTAGCTGGAAATCTGCTTTCGAGAAAAATGGATGGAGCTTAGAAGAAAAAGTCCATACTGGAGGAGGAAAAAAGGAAACACTTTTTGAAACTTTATCAATGGTAGAAGGAAAATATAGTAAGACCTTAGAGTAAGACCTGTGTACATCCCAAATAGAAACCAGCTTCAGTGATTTCAGTGGAAATCATTTCTAGTAAATGAACTTTAAGGTATCCATTCATTGCAAATACCTCATTCCTCGCAAATCTGAGATCTAGATGTTGTGAGAAACCATCTAAGTTCTCTTGGTTAAATTCTTTCTAGTGAGATCCCCAAATTCCAGCTGTTTAAACAATTGGAAATGAGTTTCAGTATGTAAACATCCATGCTCACCTCTTTTTTCTTTTGAAGACATCAACAGCATGATTCAGTGAAAACTCATTCAAGGAAATCACACTGTTACTTTCTCCATGTAAAGTGCATAGAAATACTTAATATCACTTAGACTGTGTCCAAATAATGCAGTTTAAAAATACTAATCAAATATGTTTTTTCTCTCTTGGAGTTGGACAGTAACCTAACTTAATTAAGTTGGTATTCTTGAAAGAGTTTGTCATTTTCATCAGTAATTGTAGCTATATTCTTTGAAGAAAAACAGGAATACTGATGGAGATGGAAGTAATATTAAAAACGCACATGAGCAAATCAATGCATACACTGTCATAATCAAAAACTTTTTGACACAAAATGAGAATGTTTTTATTTGAATAAGTCTTTTTTTTAACAACAATAACAAGGATGGTGACTTGAATATAAAATTGCTGAGCTTTTATTAGCTCAGGATTAACTTTTTCAGGGGCAAAAGCCACACAGAAGCCTAATGAATGAATCCATCGCTGTCGCTAGATTTGTTAAGCAGAGATATATCCTGGCTGTTTTAAAATTTCAAATTGTAAATTACCTCAAGATTTACATGCTGATAGCTCTTTCTCTACTAGAATTGCATTTTCTGATTATTTGTATCTTTGTATGAAGGAAACCCAATCCTCCTTTCACCAGTGGAATGAGATATTTACTCAAGTGCAACACTGAATTAGGGTTGTGCAAAGCATGGAAAGAACATTTTCCTTCAACAAAGATTCAAGGCAGCAGCATCTTTATCTGAATTAAGTCTTGAAGTCCTGTGGTCTCAGCTTCTGGTGAGGAGTTTGTGAAGAGCCACATGTCAAAGGGGGTTTCTGTGCCTACATAGGGTGTTCCAAAAGTAGCTGAGAGAGAATATCCTGCAAAACTCTTGTCTTCTCTGCCTAGTAGCAAACAAGGAAAGAAGGAAAGAAAGAAGAAAAAAAGAAAGAAGGAAGGAAGGAAGGAAGGGAGAGAGAAGAAAGAAAGAAAAAAAGAAAGAACCAGGTTACTAACTTATCAACTTAACAACTGTGGTAAGATTGTAAAATGGGACAAAACTCACTTAACAAGTATCTCACTTAACAACATAAATCTTGGGCTCAATTGTGGTCATAAGTAGAGGACTACTTGTACTGAGATGCCTGAACAAAGAGTGGCCATTCTAGAGCTAAACTAGGAATTGAAGTCCAATTCACTTTTTTTTTCCCAAGTCAAATTATGAAATACAGAAAACTTGAACTGGCCGTCCATCAACCACAGCTGATCCAATAAAAATAAAAATAAAATAAAGCTACAAGGATCTGCCCATATCTTCATCATTTAGGCTTAACCTGCTTCTTATAGGTGGCCAATATATGAAGTGAGACCCTCTTTTATCCATCACTAGTAATAAAACATGACGTCCAGATGTTCTGACCCACAGCAAATAAACTTGCACTGCAGATTCTGCAAACTTTTATTCCTCAACATCTCCTTACATCAAAATTGTCCAGATGGGTCACACGGGAGTGCGTACAAAGATACCTTTGTGACGTTACAGTACTGCAAAGGCATTTCTCCGAGGTTCCAGTTTGGAAAACAAAAACTTAATTGGAGAAGTTGTTCCTCTTTTAATAGTACAACAGGTCACCTATTTTCTTAGTAGATTTATATCCTGTTTTTATTCAAAGGGGCCAAAGGGCTGGCAACCATGGGCGTTCTTCCTTTCAGTGCACCTGATGATGAAGAGACCTGTTGCGCTTGCTAGCTAACCAGGGAGATGAACTTGTCCCACCCAATAGCCCCCCCGGGGGGGGGTCCCCAAACTTGGCAACTTTAAGACTTGTGGACTTCAACTCCCAGAATTCTGGGAGTTGAAGTCCAGAAGCCATAAAGTTGCCAAGTTTGCAGACCTCTGGCATAGCCTAACTCCCCTCCACCTTGTCTCTTGCCTCTTCCTTATGGAGGAAAGGAGAGCCAATCTATGGAATCCGGGAGGGCTCAGTAAAGAAACAATCGACAAACATTCCATGTTCTCCCCCCACACACACCCTCGTCCCCACTCTGGGCAGCCTGGAGCCCCGGTACCTCTTCAAGAAGCGATTAACCATAAACTAATGGCTGGAAAGACGCGGAGGGCAAGCCGTCTGGCGGTGGGGCTTGCTTTCCCAAAAAGATCCCTCTTCCCCAGTAAGCACCGAAGAGCCGCCTCCACACCCGAACCGCGGCTGCCAGGCAGGCAATGGAGGAAACCCCAGATACCTCCGTTGCTAGGGAACGGGAAGTCAATAATGCGTATTTGGATTGTGGAACGGAGCGCAAGGTCTGTTTGTTTAGTGGTTAGAGGTTCAAAAGTCAGCATTGTCTCACTAGCAAGCAGAACTCGCCGTCTGTGGAAGGAAGAACGAACTCACGCCAACCCATTAAGCCAATCAACAAAGCGAGCCGCTGCAATGGCAGCACCCCAGATGGACTTTAAACAGAACCGAATAACAAGAGTTGGAAGGGTCCTTGGAGGTCTTCTAGTCCAACCCCTTGCTCAAGCAGAAACCCCTATAGCATTTCAGACAAGTGGTTGTCCAATCTTTTCTTTAAAACCTCCAGTGACTACTCTGGAGGCAGGTGGTTCCACTGATGAATTCTTAATTTAACCAGAATAGAGCTGCTGGAAGGGTTGTGCAGGCAGAGATCAGAAAAACCAAACAGGTAAAACAAAATGAAGCTAAACTCTTGGCTCTTCCCTTTGTGTCAGAGATAAGCCAGAACCAGGCAAGGCCCATTTTGGTTTGTATGCTGTGGGGACCAATCCTTTGATCTGGTCTATGTATAAGCATATCAATTACATTGAGCATATTCTGACTTATTCAGTAGGGTATAGTTAAGCAAATCATAGCTTACTAGGATTGTGAAAGGACCTTTTTTTCCAGGACCAATCAACTTTGGCAGGGCAAAGATTCCTGATCTTTTTCTTTCTATGATTTCTTATCCAGGATTCATATTCTGGGTTTGCACAATGTGTTAATCTAGGCTACAATCATATCTTATATCTTTGGATTTAGCAAGCTGTGTGAACTGGGCCATCACTTTAATCCACAATATATTTGTCACAGAATATTATATTAATTCACCAATTGCCCTTTAACAACCTGAGATTGCATATTTGTTTGAATCCAACAAGTTCAACATTTTTTTTTGAGTTCTCGTTGACAAGTTACTCCATTGAATATTACATTTCAAAACTCCCCAAGAAAGAAAATAAACCAAACTCAGTTATGTTTCCTTCTGGGGTAAATACACATAGAACAAAGCTGAAACTAACAGATTTCAGAGCAGGAAGTTTCATTAAAAGTTTCATGTAGAAGTTTCATTTAAGCACAATGACTCAGGATTTTTATTCCACAGAAAATTCCATGGAATTTCATTCCATACAGCAAGCGTGCTTACAGGAGCATCTTCAGCTATGATTGCTTCATCTGCAAAATCAATTCTGAAATTGCTGCAGACCCTGAAAGGGGATGAATTAAGAATCTTTCCAGAGGTAATTTATTGCAAAAAGAAGGTGCATCTATTACAGAGGCTCTGAACCTATTTGCTTTCCACAAACTCTCTTCCGTTTGTTGCTGGGGACACAGGATTCTCTCTTTCCTGTTAATGCCACATTACTGTTATGTTGAGGACTAACAGATTTAGGGTATATGGCTGTGATTGCCTTTTTATCCCCAGACTCCAGGCATTTTCATTCCTGGGCTTTTTGTGTCACCTAGGAACAGAGAGGCACTGCTTAAGGAACTCTATTAGAGCTACCTTTCACAGTTATAAACCAAGAGTTCTGTATACTCTGGGCTAGACAAACAACAATGTGTCCTTTTCTGCATAGGTGCATGCCAAATGCAACATGGTGCAGAAAACATCAGAAGCCAGTATTTCTTTACCAGCTATTATTTCTGCGCCTTTCATCACAGTGTACAGTAATCTATAGTCCTAAAATGATAACATTTATCTCCATGCTGCATGAACGAGTGATCACATATAGGGTTTTTTCCAACAAACATATATTTGGAGCATTTTTTTAGATGGCCCAATATAGATGTAGATAATTTCCAGCAACTTGTACACTATTCAATATGTACAGCAGATTCCAAGCATGTAAGTTCTTAATAAACAGTTCCTTGGGTCAAAGGGTTGCCCTAAGACCACATACAGCTTTGATTTAATTTTATTTACCCTTCTGCCTCATTTCTCCATTTGAGAATCATTCACTGCTTTCTTTGCAATCTGCTTGTTGGTTGGAGGAGTCAGAACCAAAGGCTGAGAGTGAGAGAATGGGTAGTTGCTTTTGCTATATCGGTTTGGGATCCTAGCAGATTATGCCACAGGAATGCCACCTTCATCAGGTAAAACTTGCTCACCGTTGTGCCAATCTATTTCTCATTGTCCAGTATAACCTCTGCTCACCTGTTTTTCATCGTCCAGCAATAACAATGAGAATTCTTCCAATATCACAGGGAAATCAAATCTGGAATTATAAAAGATAAGGACTGGAAAAACACATTGTACATTTTGTCAGATAACTGCTATTGCAGTTTGTTCTGTCAACTAGCCATTGCTATTTTTCATTAAGCCATTCTTAAATAAATCATGACATTGCCTGATGTTTGAATGCAATCAATATATTTTGATATAACAAATAGGAACTCACTTGCAAAAAATATTAAGAATTGGGCTACATGCTACAAATCAAACCATACTAAAAACAAAGCAAACCATGGAAAATTAATGGGAGAATTAATCCTGAATCAGCTTCTAGAAATGTGTTTAATTCCCCACAAATAACAGTGGGGTTTTAAAATGAATTGTAAATATTCCTTTTTTCAAGCAAGTTATCAATTAGCCTAGAGTAGGAATTGGAAAAATTGAGAGCCAGATTAAACTGAAATTGCGTTCACATCTTCTGCTAACATGATTTGTGGAACATGCTTCGTTATCTGGTTCATTTTTAACCATAAATCACAATTGGGTCTTCATTTCTTGCAACAAATAGACAAAAGTAGCAACATTTGCATTTATTTATATATTGCAACAAAAAGTCAAAATTCTAATAAAGATTAGATTGATTGCAATAGATGTGTTGATGTTTCAAATTTAAAGTATTTATTGATCTGAAAAAAATGTACAACTACCTTTGAGCAAATTGTGTTCATCCAAAAAGAAAATAAGTGGAATCTGAAATTTCAACTCTCTCCTTTATGGAAAGAACCTATCTCTCTGTGTGTTCAATGCAAGTCCCGCCTTACCCCTTCCAGCCCAGCCTTGGATGGTTATCCATTACAGATAATTTCTAATCCTGTCTGCAATGGAAGTGTCCATCTATTCAATTCTGCTTAATTAACAGAAGTGACTTCCCCTTCTTTAGAAGTGCCCTTCTTCCTCCAGCTGGCCATTTACAATCTATTGACCCCTTGTACTGGAAACAATTAGTGTCATGGCCTATATATATCATCAGGTACAATTAGCACACTATCCAAGTTCCTTTACCCCAGTGTGGAAAGACAAGGGAAAATAACAAGAGGCACCAAATCGCTTCCAGTCCTTAGAAGAGGAGGGAGGGAAGGGACAACATTGAAGGGGGAAAGGTCAAACAATCAGAGGAAGAGCACACGACAGCGACAGATATGGTTAGCTTCGAAGTCCCCAGGGTCTTGTTCACTGGAAGCATTTCTAGCCCCTTTAGTCATCTTCCAGGTGCTCTTTGATGTCAGAAGCTTTTGTTAACTCTTCTGGTCCTTTTACTGAAGCTTCCCACTCGAAGCAAACTCCAGTGGGCATCTTTCTCTTGCTTTTTTGGTTGATTTCAAAATTAGAAAGAATAGCGCAATATTAATGTTTAAGAAGAGTTCTCACCTCCGGTTTATCAAACTCTCATGGCAAGACAGCAACCTAAACTCCCATCCTTTCTGTCCATCTATCTTCAGGTTTTATAAGATGCTTTGTCTATCTGTAGAACAGATTAGATTAATCACTAAACTGTTGTTGAGAAGATGGGTCAAGATGTTAGGCCACACATGATAGGGCTGATTCATGCCACATCACACTTTTAATGATAGTCATAGGAAATTGTTAGTTGGAGCTAACTATCACCTCCCCATGGCTCAGAAAACTCAGTTGTCTAGTGCCTCTCCAATAGTATCAAAAAGATGTCTCTATTTGGGAGAGTATAAAATCCAACCTCTTCTCCTAAAGACACTGCCATAGTTCCCTGGAAGGATGATGTCAGAGTAGAAGGTGGCATCAGGGGTGGGATTCTACCAGTTCGCACCTATTCGCTAGAACCGGTTGTTAACATTCTAAGCAGTTCAGAGAACCGGTTGTTAGAAGAAATTCCTGGCCTAATCCTGTAAGGAAGGCAGGAAGGAAACATTCTGGTGTTGCTTACAGAAACTGCCCTTCCGTTAACCCTTATTACATTCTTGGCAGGACTAGACTTCCTGTCTCAGGAACGTCTCTGAAGGTTTTTCCCCCTCCTTTGCTGGTACTTTGCTTGTGTGGAGTGACCATTCAAAGTTACAATGGCACTGAAAAAAGTGACTTATGACCATTTTTCACACTTATGACTGTTGCAGCATCCCCACAGTCATGACAGGCCAGGCGAGGAGATGGTGCCTCGATGTGGGTGATATTGGGTTGGCCACGTCCACCCAGTCACATGACCACCAAGCCATGCCCACCAATTAAGCCACTCCCACAGAACCGGTTGTTAAAATTGAATCCTACCCCTGGGTGGCATTATATTTACTATGAACAACCAGAGAAAAGAAACACCCTTTAATCATACATTAATGGCATCCAGGTCTATTTCTTATTATTTTTAGCACTAATCATGTAAGAAAACATATAACCCCCTACTCTTTTTCATCCAACTCAGGCGAAAGTGCTACATTCATACCTTGTACAAGGTAGAAGCCATCATTTATAAGTGACAATGGGTAAATTCCTACAACGTCCTAACTGAAAACGATTAAATCATATCTTGCATAATGTAAAGTGTGAATCCAGTCAGTAGCAGGGATTCATGAAAGGCTGAAGGTGAAGACAGAACTCCCAAGGTAGTTACTCTCGATTAATTAGGCTTTGGATTCCAGCCTTAGGCTTCGATCTAGTGCCGCCTAGTGCTATCTATGGGATAAATTCTAGGAGCTCCTTACCTATCCACATTGGCCTTTGCTTCTGATTCATTTCAAAATTGAGCAAGATACAATGCGTTCTTTGTGTTGATGTCCCTCTTTGTAGGCCTTTACAGTACCTTCTTTTTCCTCACTGAGGTTTCCGAACCCGATTCATATCTACACACAGTTCAGTTTTGAAGCAGACGAGACCTGAGGCAGCCCTTTCTGACTTTTGGTCTTTAGAGAGCAGGGCTGTTGAAAAGCCATTTCTAGTTGCAGAATTTCTGCCATGGTTGCCTAGCTAGGGAGTAATGTCTATCTACCAGATGGCCAAGTGGAACAATCATCTGTCATTATAGTTTTAGCTTCGTGGCAGTCGATGTCCAAACAAAGAACTGGGCTGCAGCCACCCCTCCCAATTCTTATTTCTGAGAAAGCTTTATGGGGCCACTTTTGAAAGTGAAGACGATGACAACACCTGTTTGGTTTTGTTTCATAAAATGTCAGCTTATTTTATTTTATTAATTTTAATTTTATTTTAGACTGGGAGCTTGGTTGATGCCATGGAAAGTGGAAACATTATTGGTGCCTGCCATCACCGTATTCCTTTTCCCTGACCTAGTTAATTTTCTCTCTGGTTTACTATTTTATTCGTCTGCTATGTTTGCATTAGATGTATCACCATGATAGAGAGTCAAGAATTGTAAGTTAGGTGACCCACAGAAATTTGATTATTGTCTGCTGCCCAGTAGATGAATATACATTATACACACACACACACACACACACACACACACACACACACACACACACAAACTTGAAATGTTCCTTGTTAATATCTCATTCAGTGTAGGATTCTTATAATGGATGTTTTCAAAGACTCCACCAGCCCTTGATACCATTTTTTTAAGTCAGAGAAAGTTTCCAGTTCCAGGAGAGGCGCTAGCTCAGAGGTGTCAAACTCGTGTCATTATGTGAGGTATTGCTAAACTGGGTGTGGGCATGGTCAGTGCATGACGCATCCGGCCAGCAGGCTGTGAGTTTGATACCCCTGCTCTAGCTGATTTCAATATTCTGCAGCAAAAATGATTGTTTTAAAATAGAGGCAGCTGATGAACTTTCATTGGAGAAAATTAATAATTTGCTAGGAAAATAAAAAAAAACATTGAAATTCAGAGTTGGTGTACCCCCACCCACCCACAGAGTCATCCAGAAGAAAAATAATGCAGAAAAGAAAGAAGAAAGAAGAAGAAAGAAAGAAAGAAAGAAAGAAAGAAAGAAAGAAAGGAAGGAAGGAAGGAAGGAAGGAAGGAAGGAAGGAAGGAAGGAAGGAAGGAAGGAAGGAAGGAAGGAAAAAAAGGAAAAGGAAGGAAAGAAGAAAAGGGAAGAAAGAAAGAAAGAAAGAAAGAAAGAAAGAAAGAAAGAAAGAAAGAAAGAAAGAAAGAAAGAAAGAAAGAAAGAAAGAGTAACCATGAAAAAGCATTATATTGGGTAAATTAAGTATTGAGGGCTGTGGAGTTCCATGGTGCTCTGTGTGTGTGTGTGTGTGCATGCGTGCGTGTGCATACACGCACATGTGCACAGGTGTGTGCGTGCACACACATGCTATTACTGGAAACTCCCTTAATGTAAATTGCCTCATGATTAATTCAGAAATTGCATTTCAGGGCGACACTATTACAGTACTTACATTAAATCCATCCACTTCTGTGGAAAACAGCATACCCTACTATTGTGTAACCTTTCTTCTGATTTTTTTGGCAGGATGACATTTTAGTACTGATGGGCTTCCCTAACCTTACTGGTAGGCCCTAAAGTGAAAAAGAGCAACTCCTGGTGACTATATAGATGCAACCATGCAGTTTTCTTGACATCAGTATTTCACTCTTTGCCCTGGCCTTCTTCTTCCAGGATGAGATTTTGTTTTTACTTCCTAGTCTAGCCTTCTAATTTTCCCTAGTGGTCTCTCAGGGCAGTACTAATTAAACCAGAGGTCTCCAAACTTGGCAACTTTAAGACTTGTGGACTTCAACTCCCAGAATTCCTCAGCCAGCCTAGCTGGGAATTCTGGGAGTTGAAGTCCACAAGTCTTAAAGTGGCCAAGTTTGGAGACCCCTGAACTAAACCTTACAAGGTGTTCCAGGTGCTGCCACCTGCTGAAATTCCCAGGACATTGAATAAAGGTAGTCCTTGACTTGTAACAGTCCTTTTAGTGACCGTTCCAAGTTTCAGTAGCATTGGAAAAAGTGACTTATGACCATTTTTCACACTTATGACCTTTGCAGCATCCTCATGGTGACAGGATCAAAATTCAGATGCTTCGGCAACTGATTCCTATTTATGACGGTTGCCATGTTCTGGGGTCATTTGATCCCCTTCTGACAAGCAAAGTCAAGGGGGAAGCCAGATCCACTTAACAACGTGCCCCTAACTTAATGACCGTAGTGATTCACTGTGGCAAGAAAGGTTGTAAAATGGAGCAAAACTCACTTAACAATGAATTTGGGGCTCAATGGTGGTCATAAGTCAAGGACTACCTGTATATCGTATGTGAACATTAAATCTCCGCCTGAATCCATGATTACTCCATCACTTTGTTTCTTCCTGATTTCCGAAAAGGCCTACAAATGGATTACTCCAGTGGTGGGATTCAAATATTTTTGCCAGCGGTTTGGTGGGCGTGGCTTGGTGGGCGTGCTTTGTGTGCTTGCACACACTTTGCATACATGCATGTGCCAAACGCTCACTTTGCACAAGGCATTCTAACTCGCCTTCTGCAAGCCTGCACAATCCCGGTCGCTTCAGCAGCTGCGCTTCAAATTCAGCGGATAAAGGTGAGTCTGGGAGCCTGGGTGGGCGGGTGGACCCAACAGTAGAGCAGTGAAGAGAACTGGTTCCGTCTCCGCTGCTCATCGCTGATACCGGCTCGCCAGAACTAGGAGGAACCGGTCGAATACCACTGCTGGATTACTCCCCTTTTAATGCCATGTAAATCACTTCCCTTCAGGCTAGAGCTATCTGAGTGGCAGAAATCCAGGTGACCAGTAGGTGGAACCCAAGAAAATGCTGCTACCTATTAACCACAATAAAGACTTTACTATTGTCAGTGGTACTGCAGCTATTATCAGTGGTGGGCTGCTGCCTAGTGGTGGGATTCAATTTTTTTTACTATCAGTTCTGTGGGCGTGGCTTGGTGGGCGTGGCAGGGGAAGGATACTGTAAAATCTCCAGTCAGAGGTGGTATTTGCTGGTTCTCCGAACTACTGAAAATTTCCGCTACCGGTTCTCCGGAACTGGTCAGAACCTGCTGCATACCACCTCTGCTGCTGCCGATTCTGATCAGCTCGCCTGTACCGGTAGTTCTGACCACCGGTTGTACCTGCCCACCCGCCCAGGCGCTATCCCGTCCTATATATCTCACCTTTTTGCTCGGGCTGCTTTCCGCACTTCACCTGATCTACTCACCCTGGCTGCTGCGCACAGGAAATTCCCTTAATTTTGCAGCCGTGCGCAAGCGAAGGGGGCGTGCACATGCATGTTCACATTTTCAGCAAATCAGTTGTTAAAATATGTGCAGCCCACCTCTGGCTATTGTCAGTGGTCATCCAGATTTTTGCAGCCTTGATTATAGGAACCCTATCTTAGATGCAATGGTATATTAACCAGTAAGCAGACTAAGCACGTGCTTAGGGCACCAGGCCCAAAGGGGGCACCACAAAGTTGAGAATATGGCTTCGTTTGTACAGTATGTACATAGGAGGGGGGCACCAAGATTTGTCAATGCTTAGGACACCACCAGTGAGCCTTAATTCGCCACTGCTTAGATGGTAGCAACAGGTTCCAAAGTTTGACTGTGCATTGTATGATGATCTATATTGAACTCTTCATTGTTCAACCCTGTTGGGTGACCCCCCAAGATAGCTGAATATGATTTCATAGGATGATGTATGAAGGAAATGTCTGTCTTAGTGGAACTGTCTCTCATGTTTATTTTCTTGTCTTTGTTGCAAAATAATATCCAGATGTGGCTATTGTGATGCCTCACCAGTAGATGGCAATATGTACTTTCCTTGGGAGCATGTCCCGAAAAGAAGGAAGGAATGGAGGGAGAGGGGGGGGAAAGTTGGGACAGTTTTTACTTCATGTGTGTCTCAGTGAGTTCTACAGACCCATCTCTTTTAGATACATGAAGAGCAGCGTAGTGTGAAAACCACATCCAAGCAAATTAAAAAGCAGATTCAGCCCTGCTGAATATATTGTGTGAATGATACAAGTAGGACTTTTTAAAGAACAATTCAAAGCAAGTGTTTGTACACGTTAAACACCAACTAGTAAAACAAGGTTAATAGCAATAAATATGGCATATTGTGGACTAGTTCCTGTGTACAATAAGTCACATTCCTCAAAACCACTTTGGATCGGGGATGATGAGAGCTGTAGTCCAAACCATTTGCAGGACATCTGGAAAAAAAAAACTGTTCTGAGGAGGTAGCTTTCAGCACAACACAGCCTGTCATTTTTTTCACATGCAAAAATATAGTTGCTTAGACTTGGGCAATAGAAATGCAATTTTCACAAGAAAGTTGCCATGGGTTGATATGTTCTCAAATCATGGCATGGCCTATTTGTCACCTTTCCTACCCAGCTCAAACACCTTTCGATGAGAATGAATCATGAGTGGAGCCCATGTGTCAAATAGAGAAGAAGAAAAGGAATTAGAAATGATGATGCAAAGTCTTGCTAGTTTCATTTTGAAGAACAACCTTCATCAAACTGGTATCCCTCAAATGCATTTTGATGGGAAGAGGCACGATTTTCACATCGTTGGTGCCATCTCTCTCTACCCATCAGTATGAAGGCTGGGCTTTGTAGTCCAATAGCTGGGGGGGGGACTTTTGGAATAGGTGAATACATCAGATTTCATCTCCATACCTGTCCAAGGTGTTCATTTGTTGATTTTAGGTGAGGGACTTGAGGGAATACAGTCATCTCAAGATTATTCAGCAGTGCAACACATCAAGAGCCCACAATCTCTATGGCCCCAGATCACCCTTCAGAGTTTATCTGATAAGGTGCAGCAAACTCTGAGAAGAAGTTGTGACCGGCAGAGATGCAGGGTAGGAGTGAGTGAGAATCATGTTGAGGCTGGTGTCTTTCTTTCCATCCACGATCTTTTTAGTCCTCTTTTTCTTTTGAAATGGAAAACATTTTCTAGTTAGAACCCTTGTTCAGGATGAAAGGAGTTACAGATGCGCTTATTCTTATTTAAAAGAAAAAATATCTTTTTTTTTACTAATATAGTACAATCTAATCCTGAGCAAGACATGGTTCTAAGCCATGCTCCCTTTAAACAAGATTTTCTACCATTGTTAAGTGAATCACTGCAGTTGATAAGTTAGTAACACGGTTGTTAAGTGAATCTGGCTTTGCTTAGCAAAATGTATTCACATGACCTTAGGGCACAGCAAACGGTCATAAGTATGAACCAATTGCCAACTATCTGAATTTTGTTCACATGATCACGGCGGACCTGATAAGTTATAAGTGTTAAAAATGGTCATGTCACTTTCTCCAGGGCTGTTGTAACTTTGAACAGTCACTAAACAGATTGTTGTAAGTCGAAGACTACCTTATCCTTAGACATAAGACTGGGGCATAGCGACGGTCGTAAGCATGAACCAGTTGCCAAGCATCTGAATTTTGATCACATGATCATGCAGTTGATACAAAGGTTGTAAGTGATATGGCAGAAAGCAGAATTGGCCAAACAATAGGCAGACATGGCCAAAGCTCAGGCCAATCAACAAGCAGAAATGGCCAAACAACAGGCAGAAATAGACAAAACCCAGGCCCAAGTCGAGTTACTTGAATGACAAAGAGAGACGGCAGCGAAAACAGCATGGGCCGCAGCATGGCAGAAGGCAGCCAACGCTGCCTCCCTCAACTTCGATCTCGATGAGTTGGGAGAAGAGAGCCTAGATACATGGGTCAAGGCCTACGTGGATGAGCAGCACTCACTTTGAAACAAGCAGATGGAGCCACCTCAGTTGCATAGCAGTCGCCCACAACCAGGGAAGCACAGGATGACTCTCAACCACAGTTACGCAACTGATGTTGTACGACCTAAAGTATGAGATTCACTTCCCACCAACAGCAAACCTTCCCCAATTGACGTTGTACATACTAAGGTCTGAGATTCTCCTCCCAGCACCAGCAACTCTACCGCAATGTCTCACACCCTGCTGGCTGAGCAACTTAGCCCACCAGTGCCTACAACGACTTCTTGATGAGTCGATATGCCATCAACGACAACTGCCACACTCAATCCACAGGTAGTAGCATTCCTGCCACAACCTCAATACCAATCCAGCTCCCAGGCACCACAAGGTGACCACGCCCAGCCTACACATCAGCGTGATGCTCGACCATCATCCCCAGTATAGGAGAATGACATCCTCTGTAAGTACACTTAGACGACCCAGCCGCTGCCCTACGGTTATCATGGAAAAGGCTTGACAAACTGTAGGGCGCTTCTGAGGATGTAGAAGCAATACTCTTGGATAGCCTCAACAGTTTTCCTAAAATTCCTATCAACAAGCCTCGCCGAATCATAGACCTCACTAACATATTTGTCCAGCTGAGAATGGCACAACGGGATCCCAACTTATCGGCATTCGCCTGTCTCAATCACATCAACATGCAGAACAAAATTGTTCGAAAACTTCTGCAGGTGCTAATTGAAAAATGGCTCCAGTTGACTGACACCTTCATGGCCAAGGGTTGCCACCGCTTTGTACCCTTCACACTTCTTGAAGAATTCATGTCCCACCAGGTGACCTCTTGAAGAATACACAGCAAACGCTAGGGACAGCCAACCTCAAGCTACACAAGATAGCATCCAATAGTGAAGAAGTACTAAAGGCCTTTAGTCCCAATGACCACGCCAAGGGACTGCAGGACCTCGATTTCAGCAGTGATGCCCCCTTCATCCAATGCAGCCTTGGCTTGTGTTGTGACTTGAAGAAAGACTTCTTCACCTTCAAAACTCCAGCCCTAAAGACCGGCTTCATGAAGCGAGGAGTGCTGTTAACAGCCTGTTCGATCCTCTAGGGTTTGCAGCTCCTGTCACCATTCAAGGTAGAATCCTACTGCACACGCTCTCCCAAACCAAAGATTGGGACGAACTACTCCCACCAAAACAGAAGCAAGAATGGGAGTCATGGAGCAACTCTCTCCGCTGTCTCCAAGATGTGCACCTACATCGCACGTATGTTCCCATCTCGCCTACCACGGTACTAAGAAAGGAACTACGTGTTTTTTCAGACGCCTCCACTAAGGCAGTAGCAGCCGTGCCATACCTCAAAGTCTACGGCAGAGAGAACAATGTATATGTCAGATTCGTCATGGGAAAGGCAAAGCTAGCACCGCAAAAAGGTCACACTATCCCACAGCTGGAATTTTGTGGAGTGGCGCTGGCAGCAGAACTATCAGACACGATGACGAAGATGATAGATCTTCCCTTACAACCCACCATGTTCTATACAGACAGAAGAGTGGTACTGGGTTATATTTATAATGAGAGTAGGTGCATCTACGTCTACGTGAGCAACAGAGTTGAGCGGATCAGGAGATCTTCTAAACCAGTACAGTGGCGATATGTTCCAATGGACCAGGATCCTGCAGATCATCTGACAAGGTCTATTCCTGCATCCCAGTTATCAACTTCTACCTGGCTCACAGGCCCCGAGTTCTTGTGGCATACAGACGCCTTGGAGCCAGAAAAACCAGATTTGTATGAACTCCTAGATCCAGATAATGATGGCGACATTTGACCCCTAATCAAGAAGGTAGAACTGGTCATCCCTTTGGTCACCTGCCTAGCAACGATGTTCCAACGCGAGAAGACAGGCCCCTTGAAACCTGCTTGCTTTGAACGCTTCTCCCAATGGAAACCTCTCGTACTGGGAATAACTGTGCTCGTCCGCACAGTCGTCCGTCTCCTTGGTCATCGGAAAGGCTTCAAGTCATACTTCCCAGACCACTGTACTCATGCTGAGAGACGAATATTGAGAAGTGTGCAACAAGACACATATCCATCGGAATACAGATGCCTGAGTGCAGGGAAGCCCATACCACAATCCAGTACACTTCTGAGACTGAACCCTTACCTCGACAACCAGGAAGTACTGCGAGTAGGATGTCGCCTACACAAAGCAGAAATGGACTCACCCAGCAAGCACCCCATCATCCTTCTGGCTAGCCATCATGTAACGAGGTTGTTAGTACAACACCAGCATGAACTAATCCATCATCAAGGCCGCCACTTCACAGAAGATGCCCTCAGAGCGAGTGGATTCTGGATCGTAGGTGCCAGAAGATATATTTCTGATGACCAAGGAGACGGACGACTGTGCGGATGAGCACAGTTATTCCCAGTACGAGAGGTTTCCATCGGGAGAAGCGTTCAAAGCAAGCAGGTTTCAAGCAGGTTTCAATTGTTCTGCAGTCTTGCTTCCATTGTCGCAAGCAATGAGGCCAGACTCTACACCAGATGATGGCTGACCTACCATCCAAGCGCCTGAGCTCTGACCCACAATTCACCAATGTAGGCCTTGGTGTATTCAGCCCTTGGTCTGTGTCTGCCCAACAGACCAGGGGCGGTCAAGCTAACAGCAAACGATGGGCAGTACTCTTCACATGCCTCAGCATTCGGGGAGTCCATATCGAAGTCATTGAATCTATGGATGCCTCTTGCATCATCAATGCCCTGAGAAGGTCAGAGGCCCAGTCAAGGTATTCAGATCTGACTGTGGAACGAACTTTGTAGGAGCTTATAAAGAACTACAGATAGAAAACGGCATTTGCCCTGACTTGCCACTCGACGGCTACCTTAAAGCCAACAAATGCACGTGGATATTTAATCCTCCCCACGCATCTCACATGGGAAGAGCGTGGGAAAGCATGATTGGAATAGCTTGTCGGATCCTTGATTCCATGTTAGCGAAAGCACCTAAACTGACACACGAGACCTTATCTACCCTTATGGCAGAAGTTGCAGCCACCATCAACGGTCAACCTTTAGTTCCAGTCTCTTCAGATCCTGAGAATCCGACCATTCTCACTCCTGCTGCCTTGCTAACTCAGAAGACAGGTGATTGGCCCACGCCATTAGGGAACTTTGATTCTAAGGACCTGTACAAACAACAACGGAGACAAGTTCAACAGCTTGCCAACACCTTTTGGAACTGTTGGAAGCAAGAGTACCTGTCTACCCTACAAGTCTGCCATAAATGGAAGACCAAAAAACCGAACGTCGAAGAGGGAGACCTTGTCTTGCTGAAAGACAAGGATGTGCATCGCAACGCGTGGCCTATGGGACTTGTGTATCAAACCCTGCCCAGCTCTGATGGACTAATCCGCAAAGTCAATGTTCTCATAGTGAGGTCGTTGGACTCCTCCTGTGACCAGCAGACTTTCACCAAGAAGTTCTACACCAGACAGGTCACCGACCTTGTGCTGCTGCGGAGAAAGGCCAAATTTGAAGATTGAACCTCAAGCTTTGCATGCTTTGCTTTGTTTGATGCTTTATTAATGTTTACTATTTTTCTCTTAGTTATACAGCTTACTGTTTATCTTAGTTATATAGTTATATGCTATTCAGTTAAGTATTACTGTTTACTGATTATCTTAGTTTATAGTTAATTTTTTTTCTCTTCTTTTAACAGTGGAATTTACTATTCCAGGCAGGGAGTGTGCTGTCCCAGCCAGTCTATGGGAATTGGATAGTTACTTAGGAATTATGAGCTGTCCCCTTAAAGGAATGCATCATGGTAAATGTAGTTAAAGGTACCCTGGGAAATGTAGTTCATGTCACGTGGCCACATCTGTAATCCTGATTGGTCACTAAATTGACCCTCGAGGGGCTGGGGGAGGCTTTCCTCATTCTTTGTCTGAACGCTCTAACTCATGGCACCTTCTTTCTATCACTACGAGATGGGTTAGGAGATAACCATCTTTTACTACAAGGCAGATATACAAAGGATTGGTCATTAAAGAAGAACTTCACCACAAATGTGAGTTATGAGGATACCTGATGAACCAATAAATGTTCTTTGTTATGGACGTCTTGTTGAGTTATCTATCTGCATCTGTACAGTTTATGAATCCACCTCTGTGCAGAAGGCAGAAACAGACTGACTTTTGGCTTCATGCAAGGAAAGCAGCAAAAGTCTTTCTTTCTCTCCCCCAAACTCTGCCAGAAATGAGTCTTTGCTGGTGCAGCCTCTTGGAGCAGGATGCCTTGCAGGGTCCCAAAGACTCATTTCTGCTGGAGTTTGGGGGAGAGAAAGAAAGACCTTTGCTGCTTTCCTTGCATGCAGCCAAAAGCAGAAGAAGAAAGAAGCAGAAAGAAGCAGCCCGGTGGCCAGGCAAGGCGCTTGGGGTGAGTGGGGCAAGTTCCCCCCCCTCCGGCCTTTCCTCCCCCCCTGCTCCTCACTACCTCGTGTTGTTCAATGCCTTGCACAGCCTTGTGTTCCCACGCAGCCTGGATTAATTGCTTTGGGAGGGGTGCTTTGGGAGTGACATTTCTCTGAGGACCACCAAAATTTTCTCGCAGACCACCAGTAGTCCCTGGCCCACTGGTTGGTGACCACTGCCCTAGACAGTTTCAGACAAGTAGCTGTCTAGCCACTTCTTAAAAGCCTCCACGACTTCTGAAGGCAAGCTGTTCCACTAATAAATTGTTCTCGCTGTTAAGGAAATTTCTCCTTAGTTCTAGGTTGCTTCTCTCCTTGATTAGTTTCCATCCATTGTTTCTGGTGCTTTGAAAAATAGGTTGACCCCCTCTTCTTTGTGGCAGCCCCTCAAATATTGGGACATTGTTATCATGTCACCCCTAGTCTTTTTCATCAAACTGGACATACTCAGTTCCACCAACTGTTCTTTATATGTTTTAGCCTCCAGTCCCCTAATCATCTTTGTTGCTCTTCTCTGCACTCTTTCTAGAGTCTCAACATCTTGATGCAACTGTTATCATGTCGCCCTTAAGTCCTTCTTTTCACGAGACTGGACATATCCAAGGGAAAAGGGAAAGGATCACGCTTGCAGTGTCCCCTTGGCTTGCCTTACTTCAGGTTTATATATGCGGCCTAGAAATAGAGAATTTTTGGTGGAATCCTTTGGGAAACGAGAAGATGCACAAGGATATGATCTAGTAAAAGCTGGGTGCCTCTCTGCTGCATTACTACAGCCGTTGCTAAATGCCTATGGAGATTCTCAGTCATCCATGGTTGTTGTTAGGGTTTGAGGATTAACCCCTAGAAGAGTATTGCAGCAGTAGTCAAGCCAGGCAACCAAAGGAGGCGGAAGGGCCCCAGGTATACACACACTGAACACAAACACTGTTTGCTGATTTACTGCGTAATTCTACTGAATATCCAGCGTTTGTTTCTCTGGAGAGTGAAACCGGGAGGAGGAAGATATCTTTATCGGCTGATAAAGATATTGCAAGAGACTCTTAACTTGGACTATACTAGTGAGTCTTACTGGATGGAAATACTGTGAATGACTTAATGGACTGAATAACAATGCTTAAACTCTAACTGGATTAAAAACTATTTAAACTACAAACAGTGTTTGTGTTCAGTGTGTGTGTATACTCTGGGGCCCTTCCGCTCTCCTTTGGTTGCCTGGCTTGACTACTGCTGCAATACTCTTCTAGGGGTTAATCTCCAAACCCTAACAATGGTTATGGGCCCAGCAGCATAGTCTAACTAACCAGGATATAGCAGAGAGAGTTGGTGTGAGTTGCACATTACTGTAAAAACAAACTGTTTTAATTAGTTTAAAATAGTCAAAATATCTGAAGAGTAATGGCACAAGTAAATTTGTCACAACTGTCCATGATATCCAGGCTGGATGGAACAAACTATGTTTCATGGTCAATGAAATGTAGTTTACTTCTACGCAGAGAAGGTTTGTGGGACATTATAGCAAACCCACCAGATGTGAGTAGCTGGGATCCTGCTAATGATGATGATAAAGAAAAGTTACAAGACTTTAAACTGAAAAATGAGCAGGCTTTATGCATCATAGGACTGACTCTCTGTGATCAGCAGCTTGTCCATATTCGTGGAGAAGAAAATGCTGCAAACTGCTGGGAGAACCTCAGGAAGATTTATGTTCGGGACAGTGTAGGAGCACATATAAATCTTACACGGAAGATTTTGAACGCATCTTCAGAGGAATGGAGATATGTTAGTTCATTTAAACTGTATGAAGAGCATTTTTCAAGATTTGCAAGAAAAAGAGCTTATATTTAATGAACTGCAACAAGTCTACATAATATTATCTTCATTAGATCAAAGCTATGATGACTATGTGACTTCATTGGAAGTATTGCCAAAGAAAGCCTCTCATTAACCGACATAACAGGCAGGCTACTAGAAGAAGCCAGAAGAAGGCGTGGCGTGACGAGCTGAGAGAAGATAAGAAAGAAGAGAAATTATCTTCAAAGCTTGAAAGAAACCAGCAAAGCAAAGTAAAGCACCTGGAAGAAGAGAATTTATCTTCAACGGCATACACAATTAAAAGGTGTTTTAATTGTGGAGGCAGAGGACATTGGCAAGATTCTGCAAAAAGAAAAAGCCAGAATGTAAAAAGCCAAAGAAAGCATTTGAACTAGCCACGTTAAGCAACTCTGATGTGAAGAATAATTTATGGGTGGTTGACAGTGGTGCATCCTCATCACAAAGAGATAAGACAAAATTTATAAAAATGTCTACAAGTTCTCAACATATATCACTTGCCAATGGCTGGAACCTGAAAGCGAAAGGTCAAGGTTTTGCACGTTGTCCGTACATAAACCAGGATATAAAAATGTTGTATGTACCGCAACTAAAGTTTAATTTGCTTTCAGTAAGGGTATTAGATAAATTAGGTTATGTAATTACTTTTAAGGATAATAATTGCATAATTGAAAAAGATAACAAAAGGTAACTGCAGCTTTAAATGGAACATTATATGTATTAGATAATAGTAAGAAAGGGGAGGCTCAAACTGTATTTAATAATATAAAGCCTCATGATGAATGTATCCATTTATTGCATAGGCGTTTGGGGCATGTAAATTTTAAAATGCTAAAACGTACAGTTGAGTTATCTGAAGGAATAAGGTTAAAATCTTGTGATAAATATTTGCGTTGTAATGTTTGCTGTGAAGATAAGAGCAAGGTATTGCCTGCAAATAGGCTAAATGGTTTCAAAACAAAAGAACCTTTAGAAGTAGTATTTGCAGACATAATAGGTCCAAAAGAAACCCAGTATGGGGTGCTAGATATATACTGAGCATTATGGACCATTATTCTAGATATGGGTTTTGCTATTTAATGAAAAGCAAAACTGAAACATATCAACATTTTTTCAATTGGCTTAGGTTTGCTGAAAGAAAGTCTAAGCGTCAACTGATAACCCTGGTGACAGATAATGGTGCGGAATTTATTAATAACAAATTCCAGAACAGACTTAAGATAGCAGGAATAGAGCATAAGAAGTCTGCTCCATACAGGCCAGAACATAACGCTTTTATTGAAAGAAGAGGCCAAACACTACAGGCAATGGTTAGAACAATGTTAAATGATTCTGGGTTACCTGATTCTTTGTGGGGGAGGCTACAATGTGTGCTAATAACATATTGAACAACGTTGTTAATACAACAACAGGTGAAATACCATTTACCAGGTGGCATGGCAGGAAACCTGATCTAAGTTACCTGCACACATTTGGTGCACCAGCATGGGTGCATATTCCTGCACAACTCAGAAAAAAAGGGCAACATAGAGCTAAAAGATTTTCTTCGTTGGTTATCAGGCAAACCATAGGGCATATAGATTTTGGGAGAAAGGCACATCTAAAGTGTTATGTAGTGCTGGTGCCCAATTTCTAGAACATGAAGGATGGGAGAAATTAGAAAAGGATGCCAATAAAGATGTAATTATTGAATCCTATAGAAATCCCATTAGTTATCCCTGTAACTTTAAAAATAAAGTAAAGAGACAAATACAGGATGAAATAGTGCCCATGAAGGAAGAAACAGATTCAATAGCTGAACAGGATGAGGAAGATGAACAGGTAGAAGTTCAACAAAGTCCTCCTGTAAGCCCTGTAATTCCCAGAAGAACTACACGTGTATCTGACCGCCTGATAGGTACCAGGCTAACACAGTGTGCCAGATTAATCAAGTTCCTAATTCTGTTGAAGAAATTAAAAAGTATCCTAATAAGGAAAAAGAAAAATGGTATGCAGCAATGAATAAGGAACTGAATTCATTAAGTGATATGAAGGTGTATGAAAATGCCAAATTACCTGTAGGAAAGAAATCCATTGGCTGCAAATGGATATTTAAGGTAAAAACAGATAAGGATGGTAATTTAATCCATAAGGCAAGGTTAGTAGCCCAAGGTTTTAGGCAGAATGCTAATGACTATGATGAGGTGTTTGCACCTAGTCTTAAGGCAGCAACCTTGAGGGCAGCTTTAGTGTGGGCAGCTAGTAAAAACTATATAGTTAACCATCTAGATGTGGAAACTGCTTACTTGCACGCCCCATTAAAACATACTATTTATATGAAAAAACCTGTTGGTATTAAAAGTGAAAATAAGGATAATAATGATTGTTGGTTGTTAAAGAAAAGCCTCTATGGTCTTAAACAATCAGGCTATGAATGGAACCAGTATATTGTAAAGGAACTAGACAATATAGGATTTAAAGCTGGTTTAGCCGATCCATGTCTGTTTAAGAGGGAGATAAATGGGAAAGTATCATTATTATTACTATTCACAGATGATATTGCATTGATAACTGAAACTAATGATGAAGCAAATAAAATAATAGCATCATTAGGAAAGAGAATAAAGATCAAGCAATTAGGGAGATAAAGAAGTATCTCGGTTTGAATATAAAGAAAACAAGGAAAGGTTTTAAGATATCTCAGGAAGATAAGATAAGCAAATTGCTAAAAGATTACAAGATGGAGCTTTGTAAGCCAGCTAAGACTCCAATGAGTCAGGAGTTTAGCAACACTGATGTACAAAGCCCTGAGTTTGATAAGGTGATTTATCAATCTTTAATTGGTAGTTTGAGTTATATTAGTAATTGGTCTAGACCAGATATATCGTACTGCGTGAATCAGTTGGCTAGATTCAATTCTGCACCATGTGAAAGACACTGGATTGCAGCTAAGAGGATATTAAGATATCTTAAAAAGACAATGAATTATTCATTGTATTTAGAACCAAAGGGTGATTTAATTCTGAGTGCTTATGCAGATGCTAGCTTTGCATCAGAAAGAGACACTAGAAAGTCGACTTCAGGAACAGCCATAATGCTGGGTAATACATTAATAGGCTGGAAGTCAATAAGACAACAGCATATAAGTTTGTCTACTATGGAGGCAGAATTCTCCTGTTTATCATTGTTATGTACAGAATTAATAATGTATAAACAAATGTTAATTGATATAGGTATAACTGTAGATTATCCTATAATTATACATGAAGATAATCAGGCAGCAATTCAAATGGCCACAAATATTGGAGTAAAAACAAGAAGCAAGCATACAGATCTAAGATACCTAAACGTGAGACAATCTGTAAGAAGTAAGATGATTCAGCTAGAGTACTGTATGTCGGAGGACAATTTAGCTGATAATTTTACTAAAGCCCAAGGTGCCAGTAAGCACCAAGAGAGTTGTGAAAAATATGGGATTAGATTGTAAAGGTATTATATATTTATTTCACCCAAAAGGGGAGTATGTTAGGTATAACATTGATACCAAATATGGTTTGGGTGAATAAATATATAAAACTTAGATATCATGGTTTAAGTGCTTATCACTTTAAGCACAATGCAGCAGGCAATTAGCCGATTAAGGGTGCGGTTAGAAGTTACAATATAAGGAAGCATTAGAAGCTGGAAAGCTGTCTGGCTGTAACTGTGTACTGTCTGTAACTGTGTGCTGCTGCGACTAACTGTGATTACTGACTGTGAGTGCCTGTGACTGAACTGTTATTGCTTGCTACTGTTTGCTGATTTACTGCGTAATTCTACTGAATATCCAGCGTTTGTTTCTCTGGAGAGTGAAACCGGAGGAGGAGAAGATATCTTTATCGGCTGATAAAGATATTGCAAGGACTCTTAACTTGGACTATACTAGTGAGTCTTACTGGATGGAAATACTGTGAATGACTTAATGGACTGAATGACAATGCTTAAACTCTAACTGGATTAAAAACTATTTAAACTACAAACAGTGTTTGTGTTCAGTGTGTGTATACTCTGGGGCCCTTCCGCTCTCCTTTGGCTGCCTGGCTTGACTACTGCTGCAATACTCTTCTAGGGGTTAATCTCCAAACCCTAACAGTTGTCCCAAAGGTGCTTTTTCAAGAGGCAACTGGACTTTCTAGTTTATCTTTAAAGGTGTTTCACTTCTCACCCAAGAAGCTTCTTCAGCTCTGGTGTTTATCCCAAAGTGCATCGCTAAATGTCTATGGAAATTCTCAGTCATCCAGGTCATGGTTGTCCTGGATAAACTGAAAAGTTCAATTGTCTTTTGAAAAAGTACCTTTGAGATAGCCATTGCCAAAGTGTGAGAAGTCATGTTTTGTGGCAGAATAAAAAGATGAGACTGGCCACTTTAATAGCAAATAAAATAAATATGGTTAAATAGCCTTAGTTATGTCGGGATGAAACAAAGACAATGTCACTGGAGATATGTCCATAAGACAGGGCTTCCCAAAACTGGGTAAACTGCCCCAAATTGGGTAAAAGTGTTTTTTTACCTTAACAACACATGAACTCATTACAACAGGGACATTTAAATTGACTTAAAGATTGCCGCGTGTACTAAAATATAGTAAAATAACCTCCCAAAGTATTCTAAAGTATTTTATACAAAGATGAAAATTGGTGAAATTACCAGTGGTAATTTATTGAAATGACATAAAGATCATTCAATGATATTGGTTTTTTTAAAAAAATAATACAAGTAGCCCTTGAATTACGATCATTCGTTTAGGGGCCAAAGTTATGACCATTCAAAGTTATATTGAAGGAAGGGTTTTACAATCGGTTCTCAAAATTCGATTAAAACTTTCTGATAAGCAGTTTTGGGTAACAAAGGAAAAAGTTTGGGAAGCATTGCAATAATGCAGGGCCACAGGGTTCCCCAAACTTGGCTTGCGGACTCCCAGAAAGTTGAAGTTCACAAGTCTTAAAGTTGTCAAGTTTGGAGACCTCTGCAATAAGGAATCCTCAAGCAGCAAGTAGGAAACCATGGTGATGATGCTAACCAGTACCTTGAATCACACCCAGAAAGAAACTATAAGCCAATGGAACACACACAGCAGTGCAAGTTCTAACCAGTTCTGGAGAACTAGTAGCAGAAATTTTGAGTAGTTTGGAGAACCAGCAAATACCACCTCTGACTGGCTCCACCCCCATCTCTGCCTCCCAAGTCCCAGCTGATCGGCTGGGTCTTCTTTTGTTGCCCTGCACAGTAGAACGGAGCTGGAAAGCGGCTTAGTGGGGTGGGGAGGGAATGAGAGTTTGCAGTACCCTTCCCCTGGAGTGTGGTGGAATGGAGATTTTACAGTATCTTTCCCCTGCCACGCCCACCAAGCCATGCCACACCCACCAAGCCACGCCTACAAAACCAGCAGTAAAATATTTTGAAACCCACCACTGCAGCAGTGGTATAACTTTGGCAAACCTCAAAGCAACTAGAATTGTATGTGCCACTGCATTCTAAATCAGCTGCAATTCACAGAAGGTCTTCAAAGGCTGTTCCATTTTCTGCAGAAATCCAGCCAGGAAGTAACCAGGGCATCAGACACCATGATCAAGATCTCCTGGTTCAAGAACGGGTGCACTGGCGCACAAGATGAATCTGTGCCAATTTAACCCCCGCTTGCTCCTTGAACAGGAGTCAAGAGTCCAGGAGGACTCCACCAGGCTGCATTACCAGCTCTGTCTGGGAGAAGTAACCATGCCAGCAAGAGTAACAAATGATACCTCACCAAAACCCAGAGCCACTCCATCTTGGTAAGGTTGAATTGAAACTGATTCCTCCCCATCAATGCCTTACAGGTTTTGGGCTACTGCCAGGACAGTGTCACTTGGTTGTCCAGGAGTGGAGATGCATAGTAGGTTGTATGCTGATGATACGGCACCCCATGCTGTTGGATCATCTCTCCCAGCATTCCCATGTAGATAATATGGATGATAAAAAGGAGAAGTGAAAGACCTGAGCCATGAGGCACCCAACTCTACAAGGGCCAAAGATTCAACCGCTCAACCTCTCACACCCCACTAACACAGGCTAGAACCTGTCAGAGAGGAAGGAAAAAAATAACTGTAAAATAGGGTTCAACCTCCAGGGAGCTGGTGCTCAAACTGCTGTCTCATCCATCCCAACCAGGGTAGGAAGCAGGCTCATTAATGTTGCCACCACCCTGAAAAGTTCATATTTCAACTTTGAAGAGTCTCCAACCTTAAAGATTGTCATGTTTCCTTTTTAATTTTCCTGAGGTTTCCTGTAACCCTAAGCAACCCTCCAAGATAATATAACCTTATGTTTACTTACTTTACTTTATTGTCATTGCAAATCGTACAACGAAATTAAATACCGTCTTCAGTGTACTATACAGTAGAATTCAAAAGAGCTACTGCCCTGGGATAGAAGCTGTTTTTCAGCCTATTTGTCCTTGTTTTTGTTATCCTGTACCATATGCCCGATGGTAATAGTTCAAAAAAAAAGGGTGCCCAGGATGAGATGGATCTTTGAGAATGTTTTGAACTTTCTTAAGGCAGCGGGAGGGGAGAGGGCAACCCATGACCTTCTGGGCAATGACGTTAACCCTCTGGAGTGCTTTCCTATCTGCCACTGTGCAATTGGCAAACCATACACAGGTGCAGTAAGTGAACATCTATCTCAGGTGTATCCACACGATATGGTGAAAAAAGCGCAGATAGCAGCCACAAGCTCGCAGTGGAAGTGCCACCTCTTTGTTTTTTTGTGAAATGCACACTGAGCTGTGGTGGCGCAGTGGTTAGAATGCAGTATGGCAGGCTAGTTCTGCCAACTGCCAGAAGTTCGATCCACACTGGCTCAAGGTTGACTCAGCCTTCTATCCTTCCTGGGTCAGTAAAATGAGGACCCAGATTATCCAGGGCAATATGCTGACTCTGTAAACTGCTTAGAGAGGGCTGTGAAGCACTGTGAAGCGGTACAGAAGTCTAAGTGCTATTGCTATAAACAGAGATTCCAAATGCAATCACAGCCCCTCGTTTTGACTTTTCACCCTATAGTGCAGACATCTCTGTTGTGTAAAAGGAACACATTCTCAAGTCAGTGTCTGTTGAATTGCATGTTTTGGTTGCATCTCTGTCTCACACACACACTCTCTCTCATAAAATGGCTACAGCGATATGTGGAATCACAAAATCCTGAGTTAACTGAAGGGGAGGGATGGGTTTTCTCTCCAAGATCTTCCCCCAGTTTCCAAAGATGCAACCACTGACCCGCTTACTTTCCAGAGAAGGCCTCTGGGAATTTCAGGCATCACTGGAAAGGAGATTACGCTCAAGGTTTTGCTTTGCAACCTGCTGCTTTCCCATTTTGTTTTTTTAATTAGAAGAATTTGAAAACATTAAAGATCAACCAGTGGGCGTAGAGGCTACCTGGGAAATATGAAAGCTCCAACATTATCCAATGCAAGAGAAATCTTTCCTTTCTCCTCCCACTTCCCCAATTCAGTCAGTGGCTAAATGTGTATTGCATGGAGGAATCATTTAATTAACCAGCTTTGTAAGACTTGACAATAAACTTTTTTTTTTAAAAAAAGAAACCAAGGTTGGATTAAAAGTGGGGGGTGGGGAGACAGAGACAAACAAAGTAGAGACAAACGGGAAGGGACATGGCTCTTGTTCCTCTTCCTCTCCTGGTACTCAGTTGCGTTGGACTACAATTCCCATGAACTTCACTTCACGTGGGAGTTGTAGTCCAATATATAAGTCTTCTTCCTTACGGTCGCTCCCTCCCAGGACTCTGCAGAGTCGCTCGAGAGGCGCGAGGGCTCCGCCAGGGGGCGCTCAAGGGGCCTGTCCGCGACTTTCCGCCCTTCACCGCGACTCCGGGGCCCGACAGGGGGAGACGGTGGGGCTGACGGAGAGCAACAGCTTGGCGACGGGGGACTCGCCTTCTTGCCCTTCCTCCTTCCCGGGCAATTCCCCCGAGGACACGGCGGAGTCCTGCTCCGGCTCCTGGCTGCCCCCGCCGCCTCCTGCGCCTCGCTTCTTATCTTCCTCCTTCTTCCACTTCATCCTCCGGTTCTGGAACCAGATCTTGATATGCCTCTCGGTCAAGTTCAGCATGACGGCCAACTCCACCCGGCGCGGCCTGGAGATGTACTTGTTGAAGAGGAACTCCTTCTCCAGCTCCAGCAGCTGCGCCCTCGTGTAAGCCGTTCGGGTCCTCTTGTTCTCCTCGGGTTCCACCAGGTAGGAGCCACCTAAGGGAGAACGAGAGTCAGACAAGAATGAAGGAAGGAAGGAAGGAATCCTTTATTGGCCAAGTGTGATTGGACACACAAGGAATTTGTCTTGATGCAAATGCTCTCAGTGTACATAAAGGAAAAGATACGTTGGTCAAGAGTCAAGAATCATAAGGTGCAACACTTAATGATAGTCATAGGGTACAATAAGCATTCAATCATAATAGGAAACAGTCCATATAAATCGTAAGGATACAAGCGACAGAGTTACAGTCATACAGTCACGAGTGGGAGGGAACGGGTGATAGGAGTGATGGCATTGCCCGGGTGCATCTTAAGGACTAGAAACCTGAGAACAATATGAGAAACTGCCCAGACCCTTAGCTGCTGTTTGGTTGTAATCGTTTGGGAAGAAAAGGATTGCACTCACATGAGGAGCGCTCTGTAGTCAAAAGGAGGAGCTATCTCTACTGACTGATTGAGCCTAGCTTTAATAGCTAATTAATTTAATTAATTTAATAAGTAATTTAATAGCTAATCTCGGCTGATCATGAAAAACTAACTAGGTTCAGTATTTCAATAGGATATCGTTAGGAAAACCTAAGCAGTAGAATAGACTGGGAAAGGGAGGGGGGATCTGCTTCTGTAACCTTGGAAACATCAGGAGCTAAACTGAATTTAAGAAGGTCTTTAGCCTTTGGGAGAACAGAAATGAATCTATCAGGCCATCTAAAATAGCAATCTGTTTCAATTAGATTTTATTTATGTAAGAAGCAGGCAATTTGCTCCCTGGATAAAATTCCTTCTTGTTGGATAAAAAGTAAGATCCACTCGCAATTTTTCTCAACAGAAAAAAAATCTGGGCAGCTGCTTCAATTAACTTTTAAAATCTATTTGTGAGAAATGAACAGAGGGGGGAATTGCTGTTTGCTCAAAATGCACCCTCGCCCTTCAGAAAAATGGGATTCTCTGACTTATTGGCTCCATAGAATTTTCAATCACCGAGCAGCAGAAGATAAAAGATACAACACATTTCCCACTGACAAAAAAAAATGTGGAATTGGGCTTCCCTGTATGGTATCAGCAACCATCCCCCTTCTCATTCCACCTTTCCGACTTCAGAGTTTTTCTCAGAGTGTGAACGATACACTGGTGCTGGCAACTATACTAAACATTTCCTATCTTGGATGTTTATGGACATCACAGACTTTCATGGTAAACTGTTATCCCTTGAAGTGCTCTTGGTCTGAATAGTTTCTGCTTGACTCTTTATCCTGGAAACACCTCCTCCTCCTCCTTCTTCTCCTCTTCCTCCTCTTCTCCAGCTCCCTCTCCTGCTTTTCTCCTTCCTCTCTTTTCCTTCCGTCTCCCACTCACTCACCTTCCCTTCGCACCTGTTATTCCAGCCTCTCCTCCTGCCCTGCCCATTCAGTAGAATACTTTCCACCTCAATTGATTACAGCAAAATCCATTATAACCACTCAAGTTTTCGAAATATTTCTCATTTAGGATTTCTTGGAGGCCCTTCCTGTTTGGGTAAAGCAACAAAGGATTCTTCCTATTTCATGTCTTCCCTTGTTCTCCATTTGAGAAGATGAATGGCATTTAGTCTCTAGGCACGTGAACATGGGCATATTGCTATAAGAACGATCTTTCTGCATTTGCCTGCCTCCTGGGTTAATTAATGAAGAAACGCAACAAGGATGGGAGGCAGTGAGGGGGTGCTTGCATTATAAGGTTCCCCTCGCACATACATGCTAGTCGTTTCCGGCTCTAGGCTCTACCGAAGAGCCAGCGCTGTCCGTCTCTGTGATCATGTGCCAAAGGCACACAATGACACTGTTACCTTCCCACCAAAGTAGTCCCTATTTTTCTACTTGCATTTTTACATGCTTTCGAACTGCTAGGTTGGTGCTCACTCTGTTACACAGTGTTTTACACAGTGCTAGGGATTCGAACTGCCGAACTGTAGCTGCTGAACCCTAAGGACCTTTCTGATTGACAAGCTCAGCATTTTAGCCACTGAGCCACCGCGTCCTGCATTATACCCAGGGTTTAAACCCTGTATGTCATTCCTCCTCCCACCCCACGGTTAAATTCAAGTTTATTTCTATCTGAGACTACCTGGACCCAATCCCTGCAGTTTTCTGGGCAAGATTTTTTCAGAAGTGGAAAATTTCTTCCTTCCTAGGACCGAGAGAGACTGACTGGCTCAATTGGTTTTGTGCCAATGGTGGAACTAGAACTCTCAGTCTCCCGGTTTCAAGCCGATGTCTTAACCACTACATCAAACTGGCTCTTGTGTATGTTATTAAAATATAAGGAAGAAAAGAAGAAAAGGTGTATTCCTCTTCAAAGAAACAAATCGTGGCTGCAGTGAAACGCTAGAGCAGGAGCCTCCAATCTTGGCAACGTTAAGCCTGGAGAACTTCAACTCCCAGAATTCCCCAGCCAGCAAAGCCAACAAAGCAGCCAGCAAAGCAAAACTGGCTGGGGAATTCTGGGAGTTGAAGTCCTCCAGGCTTAAAGTTGCCAAGATTGGACAGCCCTGCACTAGAGGAGGACATGCTGAGATTCAACCGTCCAGATGCTCACATTTCTCACGACTCATTTACCTTATTTGCCAATCAGAGGCACTCTATGAAATGTTTTTTTTTTTAAATAAAACGTTTGTTGTCCTTTCCTATTACACCTGAGATAAAAGCACATGCTTCACATTCTCCTTTGGATACCATTTTGGCACTGTGCTTAACCTTGGTTTGGTGACTGGAATCATATAACCACCTTGGTTGACAAACCAGGACTGCAATAGTTTTTAATAACGGCTCGCCTTCATACAATCTTGTGGAAAATGAAACCATTTGCTAACTTTTATTTCAGACGCTCTGTACATGGTGTCACCTCTGTTGAATTGGAATAAGCAAAAACAAATACAGATTGCAAGAGTAAAAGAAACTTCCCTAAATTGAGCACGCTGGGGGAGAGGATATTTATTTTAAGAATTCCAAGGGCTTATATTGGAGAAAATCTGCACAAGTACAATGCCAAATGGAATCATAATTATAATTTAAAAAGCATTAGGCCATTGATGAAATCCTTTTGTAATTAAAAGCATTTTTCCAATTTCGCTCCTTAATTTTAACATTTAAAGCCTCTTTCTCCTGTGCTTTTTTGTTTCTATCACCACTATCTTTTTCTCTTCAAACACTGATGCACCGTTATTCAATATCCTTCTGTTATATTAGGAAAGTTATAGAACTTTCCAGTTTGGAATGCATATATTTGCATGGATTCAGTCTTCTCGACAAGCTAATCTAAGCATCTTATGCCCTGAAGGCCAACAGATTAATTCTACCAAAAAATGTCAGGGTCTTGAATAGTGGAACAGCTGGCCTTCAGAAATCATGGGCGCTCCATCACTGGAGGTCACTTATCTGAAATGGTATAGTTCTGCTTGAGCAGAGGGCTGGACTAGAAGACCTCCAAAGTCCCTTCCAGCTTCTCTTCTCTTCTCTTCTCTTCTCTTCTCTTCTCTTCTCTTCTCTTCTATTCTATTCTATTCTATTCTATTCTATTCTATTCTATTCCTATTCCTATTCCTATTCCTATTCCTATTCCTATTTCTATTTCTATTTCCATTCCATTCAATTCATAGAGCGCATGTTCGCTTTGCTGTTATAATGCGGTGGGGCGCATATAACGAACTTACGAACTGTAGTTGGTTGGTTGACTTTGCTACAACGGATTACAACGGGGGACATTTGGCCCCTGAACGACTTTTCCGGGGTGACCAACGGGCCTTTTTTTTTTTTTTTTTTTGCACCTATTTTTCCATATATTTTTCCTGTAAGGTTTTCTGCCAGACCGAATCTTACAAACGAGGAGCAAAGCGAACTTAGTTCTCCGGTCCACTACGCATCTTTATGTTCCTCTGCCTAGGAGTAATTCCTGCTGAATGCAATGGGACTTACACCCTAGGGTAGGACGACAGCCTCTGGCTTCGGGCTCTTCAAACTGCTTGCCACCGGCGCGTTATCAGTGCCGCGGCGAACGTAAACCGTCGGAGTTAAATAAAATCGATTTTATATATCGCAGCAGTAGATTTCCTCCAGCATCACCCCAAAAATTCCCCAGCGTTTAAACAACGACCAATACACGTGCGCGCAAACGAACGGAAAGGACCGGCCGGCGAACCTGAAGTTTCACTTTAGCATGAATCTGATTAATTAGCAGGGAAAACGGGTTGATCCTATTGAGAGGAAGGAATCGGGTGGCAGCGGAGCAGGCCTTCTCGGTAGTGGCCTCGCACTTTGGAGTAGCCTGGCCGCTCCCATGCTTTGCGCCAATGGCCCCTTCCCAAGTAGCGCTTCAAAACGCAGCGCAGACCTTGCTTGAAGGAATCGCGCCCTAGACGTAGAGTTGGACCACAGTCATCTCATTCGGCCACTACATGATGTGAATGAATACGCTATAATAGGTACTTGTATTATGCCACTTCCGTTTAATCAAATCGTTCAGAATCATAGGAGACGTCCCCATATAATGGTAAATAAAGAAATCGCAATTCCTCACAAAATTTTGATTGCTTCACACTTTTTCTCAAACGTGACTAGTGACTTGAATTTCTTCACACTGTTTCTCCGAGTCGACTAGTAACTTGAAACAGTTGCAATTATTCTAGTTTTGAGCTGCTTGATGCTGCTATGAATTCACACACTAGTCTACATTTTAAAGTTTTCTATCCCACTGGAATAACAGGACATAAAAAATTAAACACTTGTCTGTTTGAATTTAAGCCATTAAATTGAAATGGATTCGATGTTTTTTTTAAATATGCCATATGATGACCAAAATAATGTGAAAAACAACCATGTGTCCAAAAGTTCAAAATATATAAATATAATATTTTTTCAGCCAACAATTTTCAAGAAAATATCTATTGATAAGTCATAGGTTTCAAATACTCTTATTAGTTGGGACATTTATGCTGGAACAAATTTGTAGCATATAACGCTTATTTATAAAATTAGAGATCCAACACACTTTCTTTTAAAACATTATCCTAGACCTCTCATTTACATAAGTGAATTCAAGAGTAGGAATTTTTACAAAAACGTTCTCATAAAGATGTTGTGCATCCCAATACATGATATATTCTAGTGCAAGAAAATGCACATATTCTTCCTTCTTCAAATTAAATATGTATTGATTGTCAACTTAGCCTTGGATGTATAATTCAGGCGAGAAAGATTAACAGAACTTGAGGAAGTAAATGGATGGACAAAGTATTGGTCATAAAACAGCAAGATTGTGCACCAAAATGTTAGGGTTTGTTTACTAAACATACCTACCCCTGTTCACTCACAACAACCACACTACAATCTACATTGGATTGAAAGAGTAGGTTGACCAAAGTAATTCCACAAATTTCTGTTATCCAGTATAGAAGACCTAGAAACTCTGGAAACGAAGTCTCTCCTTGAGATGAATTAACCTCTTATAAAATCAAAGTCGAATATTTCTAAGTGCAAATTAGTGGTGGGTTAATTACTGAAATGATCATGTATCATGTGGCAATTGAAAACGTAACCTCTCATTTATAATTCACTGCTTCCTATTGGAAATACCAATATAAACGCACTGTAGCTTTGGTTAATATGGCTAAATAAAACACCCTGCCCCTTATGTGGTTGTCCTGCTCCACAACCTTTAAAACCGTATGAAGCATTGATTTGGATAGGACAGGAATTCTACCTCATTCATTACATGACAAAATGTCTGTTACTTGGAAAATGACCCAGCACGAAGTTAGCCTGACCTTAGTTGGACTAAATTGGTGCCAACATTTTTTAATATAATATATTAAATTTCACAGTCAAACATTAAAATGCAAATTAACATAGAAGGAAAAATGAGAAAAGGTATAATAAAACAAATTGAAAGTGACAATAATATACCCCAAGCATATCATGTATACTAACTTTGATTAAATGCTGGATGGGAAGCACTTCGTTAACACTCTTCGATTTCTCTGCCTGACCAACAGTGGTTTGTAAATTGAAAGTGATTTTTAAAAATCTGTTTGTTTTTTTACCAAATGTAATTGAATGAACTGTTTGAACTTTGTATATTTGAAAATAAATATAATTTTAAAAACCCTGTTAATCAAGGTTCATTTGCCAAATTTTCAGTATCTCCCTGGTGTGTGTGTGTGTGTGTGTGTGTGTGTGTGTGTGTATTTAAATAACTTTTGGTTTATTTCTGTGGTTCTTTTGCTTCATCTTGCTCCCCTGTAGGTTTCTGAGACTAGTCTATCATTTTGACTTCCTAGGACTGACTTCCAGAATCTGGTATCCTTCAGATATTTTGGAGCATAACTCCCATTAACCTACGAGGCAACAAACTCAGGAATAAGGGTCTTCATTGTAGCTCTAAATACTTGAAAAGCATCCAGCTGGGAAAGGCTCTCCTTCAGTGACTATGCTGTCCATGCACCTTCACTGACTGACAGTTTTCCACTACAATTCAGTGTCAGATTTTTCCTGGGCAAATACAGTAGGTTTGTTGCTCAATATTGCAGCACTAACACACTAATTATCTAACATTTTGGAAGGAAACAAATCCCCATGAATTAAGAAAGTAGTTAATTAAAGCTGAAATCCTAGACCCAGTTTCCTTTGAGTAAGCCTCTGAACACTCACCCTTTCTGTAAATGGGATTTAAGAATTAACGGAATTTATTAAGGCTTCAATCCTTAATGGAATGCTTTGTGGGGAATTCTGCATTGGCATTCCGCACATGTTAAAGCAGCCAAGTTTGAAGCACATTGCTTTTACATTAAAACAGGCAGGCATGGATGACACCTTCTCTTGTGAACTTCACTGATTAGCTAATAAGGCAAGTCGTATTTCCCTCAAATGTTAATTTTTTAAAATGTTACCATTGGTTTTATTGCAGCTGCCAAACCTGCCTCTGTTTTCAATATGCAACTTTTTATTGCATTTTTTTCAAAACGGTAGTTTAATGATAGATTCAATACAGTAGTTTTAACTATTGTAAATATTCTCAAGTAACGGTGGTGCGTGCACATATGCACCTATACTCATAAATATATATTAAGGGGATTTAGTTACCTTTAGTAATGCGGTCTGTACAGTTTAGATTTTTGCTTTTAAAAAGATAGTTTGATTCTTTGCATGAATTGTTAATTTGTTACACACACGCACGCGCGCGCGCACACACACATACACACACAAAATCCAGGGAAGAGCATTTATTTATTTAAGACTTGACTTGGATTGCACCAAACATTTTGAATTTGGTAAGTACTCGCATCCTGTTCACCTCACAATTGGACTACTGCAATGCACTGTACATGGGACCGCCCTTGAAGACTATCTGGAAACTATGGCTGACATAATATAGTGACATAAGCAGTAATGGGTACTTTGCATCCTGCCTATATGTCACCACTGCCACGCAAGCTGCATTGGCTGATGTCATTTGGCTTTGTACAATTCAAGGTGCTGATGGTTACCTTTAAAGCTCTTCATGGCATACAAGCCAGTTATCTGCCTTCATTATTTGGCTGCCTGGGTACCATTAGGCAGAGTGGGTGCACTTCCATTCTCTTCTATTAAACATTGCTATCTTACAGGAGCTAGGGAGCATGTCTTCTCACTGTGTATGTCTCCATCCTCTGGACCAGTTTCCCTCCAGATATATTTTTGTAAGATTCTGAAAAACCCTTAAATCTTGGCTTTGGGCTTATGTGTTGAGGGGTGTGTGTGTGCATGCACATGGGTGCATGATGCACTTTTTTAATATTTATGTTTTTTGTTGTTATATTTTTATTTTTAGTTATTATATTTAATTTGACTTTTATTTCATTTTGATTTTAATTATTTTAATTAGCAATATATTTGGTAAGCCACTCCGTGTCTATTGGAGTGAGCAACTGTATTAGATCTATATTATTATTTTAATTATTTTGTTTTCAGATACGTGAAATGAGAAGCTAACCTGTGAAATACCCAGAACAATTTAAAAGGTACCACCCTCTGTTTGCCTATTTGATTTTAAATAAAAATGCTTTTGAAATTCTTTCAAAATTTAAGACTAATTATTTTTTACACCCTCTCTTCCCAGGTCAGTCATATGTAAATACTCCGAAGATAGTTGAGTATTTAGTTGATATCTCATGGTTAACACTTTTAGAAGAGAAAACATTATAGCAAAAAACAATTTTGGTCTAAAAGCATCATCATCAAATATAATCACTTTAATTTTGCTTTATCTTTCAGAATAAACCTGGTGTGATTTTGGATACCCCCCCATTATGCCATTGTGTCCTTGGAGAAATAAAGAGGGGAGGAGATTAAGAATTAGTTTATTATATGGCTGGAATGTAACTTGGAATCTGGCTTGAACAAAACATGAGCCCAGGAGTTCATTTAATGAAGTTGTTAAAACCATGGCCCTCAGATATATTGGCTGGAGATTTCTGTCAAATCAAGTCTCAATAAGAAGAATCAATTATTACACTTTTCCAAGGGAAGAAATAAGATTTTAAAATGTTGTTTTTAACCATTTACTCTCTGACTCTTTGTGACTTTATAGGCAAGTCCTCTCCATGCTACCCTCTCAAGCACAGCTTGTTTTAATTGTTGGATGTTCAACTTTACATCAGATTTGATGTTATCAAGCCATTGTATTCTTTGCTTGCCCTTTCTTCTCAGTTCCACTAGCCTTTCCTATCACCATTGCCTTCTCCAATCAATTGGCATGCATAAGATGGCACAGTAAATCAGATTTAAACAGTCTTATTTATGTAGGTTTTAAAATATAGTGGCTAAAATAAGGTGATTAAAGCATGGTTGACAGATTACACGCAGTAGGCACCATCCAGTGAAAATAATCCACCTCAAATTCCATTGAAGTGAATGGGGAGAGCTAGCAAGAATGCTCTGGTTCGGCTCTCGTTCCTTTAAGTGGGATTTGTCCCCAGCAGTGTTTTATGTTTTAATTGTCTTCAAGTTGTTTTAGAATAAAACTCAAGTATAAACATTTGTCCACACCGGTGCAAAATTGATTACTCTTTAGGAAGGAGGGAAATTATTTCTGAGTAGAAATATATACAAAATTGTGCTCTGTATTATCCTTAAGGCAAATGAAAAACGTCTCACAGATCAAGGGAAACGTTGCCTGCCAGAAAATGCTCCCCGTGGGTAAGTTTTTCTACCATGAAAATTTGCATCAAAACATTAAAAGGGGGAAAGGGAGACCTTCTAACGAACGTGTATTTCCCCGAGGGCAACTATAAAACAAATACATCCCAGAGAGAAAGCTTCCAGTGGAGACCCAAACAGCGAGATGGGCACTCACTCCCGCAACTTTGAAGAGTCTAAAAACCTTTCTTTTGGGAGGAAAAGTTGTTTGTTTGTTAAGTTTCAATGGTATTTGGCTTCAGGCACTTGAAAATGCACACACTTCTCCGATTCTAAGCCAACTTACCCTCTTATTTTATTTTTTTCCCTACATTTTTCTTCCTTGCTACCGCACTGCAGATCAAGCTGCTTTTTTAGCATTGCTTATAAATAAAAGACCCATTGAAATCAGTGGGACGCAATCTTGGAAGGACAGCGAATTGTAATCAGAGAGTCAGTTGGACTTTTTTTTTTTTTTTTTTTACAAAGGGACTTACTTTTGCGTAGATATACACCTAGTTGCAAACTACCACTATTCAAACAGAAATTATATTAATTATCTTTTGAAAGTATATATTATATTCTGTTCACTAGGAATTTATTTCTATTTAATTGTTCTTAGTACTTTATCTCTTACAAGCAAATCCAATTCTAGGTGGAAAATTTAACGCATCTCACAAAATCCTTTTCGGTCCACAAACATTTTTTTAAACGTTGCTGCTGTATAGTTTAATGCGTTTCAGCATATGCATTTAAAAATAACACCAGTGTACGTACAAAACGCACATTGTGGTACGACTTAAAACTATGTAAATGGGCCCACATACACACTTAAATGTAGTCACCTGTTTGTTATTTCCCAGTATTTTTGCTTTTGGGGGGAAAAGCAAAAATGTTTTCCACCTCACTGAGAGCTTATGCACCGGAGACAAATTCCTTGTGTGTCCAATCACACTTGGCCAATAAGGAATTCTGTTCTGTTCTGTTCTGTTCTGTTCTGTTCTAGTCTAGTCTAGTCTAGTCTAGTCTAGTCTAGTCTAGTCTAGTCTAGTCTATTCTATTCTATTCTATTCTATTCTATTCTATTCTATTCTATTCTATTCTATTCTATTCTATTCTATTCTATTCTATTCTATTCTATTCTTTCCATTTGGGTTCCTAACTGAACTTGGCCACAGATGGGAGTAAGTCTGCCTGAACGGTTTGTCCCAACTAAGAAAATGCAGGCACCCCCCCCACCTTCTCCCACCCCCGTTTCTCCTATCTGTTCTTACAAAGCCCTTAATGCAATATTTGCCCAAAGGCGTGACCCGCTGAGCGCAGGGCGCGATAACATTGTGCTGCCGGAGACCGAGCCGCTCTTGCCCCAACTGCCCTTCCTGGAGTTTGGCTCACTCTCCCCGGATCGGAAAGGCAAGGCAACTCCCCCTGTTCCCTCGGAGGTTGTGAGCCCCTGGCAGCCAAAAAGAAAGAAAGAAAAAGAAAAAAAAAATCCCCTCCCGTGTCTTGCGCTTGTTCTCGGAGCCAACGCTCATTCCGGGTCAGGCCGGTTCCGCTGGACGGCAGTGGTTCTTCGGCCGCGTCAATTGGAAGAGTCCGGTTTCTTCCGGACAACTCTTCCGTTGCATGGTGTAAGAAAGGGCGCCGCCGCTTGCTGCTTAGCGCGGAGGGAAGAGAAAAGGCTTGGCAGCCTGTTGCACCGAGGCCATCTTGAGGCTCCTGACCTCTTTCTCTCTCTCTCTCTCTCTCTCTCTGGGTCTTAATTCCAAAAGAAGCGGAGCGATTTCCTTGGAGGTCCGTCCAGACCGGAAAGGAGGGAACTGGGATCCACGAAAGCTTTGCCACAACTGGTGCCACGACTGTTTCTGAGGACAGAAAGTGTTCTTGAGGCCTCTGCTGGGGCTTCTCAGATTGGATAGAGACGAGGACCTCCGTTGGCTAAGCGCGCGCGGCCGGCTTGGCTTTTGGGTTATCCGTCTGGAAATGGTTGGATTCCCTGGTGGATCCCACCAGGCCTTCTTTTAAAAAAGCAAAGGCACGTTTTTCACTCTGCTTTTCGCTGAAGTTTATAAATAACTGCCATACAAGTGGATTATTAGGAAAGAGAATATATCCTGGAGGATATAACCAGGGATTCCACTTTCAAGAACTTTGATGAAAACCCCCAAATTGCCAGCTTCTTAAAATAAATCCAAGGATTTCCACTGGGCATATATAGGTCCATTCTTAGATGGATAAGATGTCAAGGCCTTGACAGATCCTCTGATCCCATCCAATTCTGCTTAAATAGATATTAGTAATTAATGCTTCAATGGGTAGAACAATCTTTATTAGCATCCAAAGAAGGCTGGCATTTCTGTTCGTTAGAAGGGCCAGTTAAAGCTTCTTACGCTCCTTTTTTTGGATTCTTATACAATGTGTATACAATGTGTGTTTGAACATGAAATTTCCTGGATCCTGTTCTCTTTGCAAGGACTTCTTTTATTATTTCTCATTGAATGCAGACAGGCATACACGTACAGATATTAAAACTGTATTTTCTTTTTATCTTTAGAAAGTTAAGTGGTGATAGGGCGATACAATTTTCATGCAAATGAAGTTTGGAATCAGTGCGCAAAGTTTCTTTTAAGCTGCCTGCTATAATCTTCTACAATTATATTGCAGTAGGATTCGATGGTAAAATTGTTGCCCACAGCTTTACCATTTTGCACTCTGTTGAATTTGCCCCTAAAAGGTATCTTCTACCCATTAACACAAAACAAGGGAAATGCACCAGATTTACAATGCAGACCCTTTCTGTTGACAGTGCAAACTTTTATCATTTGCAATGTCAGTCAGCTCCCTAGTATTTAAGAGGGTTATCCCTTGGCAAACACGTTAAGGACTCTTCATCAGTCTGCCTGATCACAAAATCCAGGCACCACCTTCCTTCTTTTCAAGTAAAATCAGTGCAGAGTCTCTCTCCACAGCAACCTTCAAGTTTTGGTCCTAAAACACAGCCCTGAGAAGATCTTGGCTTGGAGAAGCAGCTCAGTCGGATCTTCTGCAGTTGTAAGGAGTTCTACTAAGCTGAGGAAAGCCTTTGTCTCTTTTGGAGCAAGAGTCAATCCTGCCCTCTCATGAAGTCGCCTTTTAGTAGGTTGCAATCCAAAGGCGGCAAGCGTTCCTATTTTGCTTTCATTTCTGCTGCCAAAGTGGATCCCTTGGCATGGTCCTTGTTCCTGAGCTAGTAGCAAATTAGATTCACACCCATTTCAGACCCAAAAAGCCACATGAGAAAACCTCATCATTTTCTTTCACCACCCTCTGCTGAGATTTAATTAGAAGCAATGTTTTTATCAGCACAAAGTCAATGAAAGCAAACTCCTTGGAGTCAATGGCAACTAAAAACCATTATGAGTCTTGGAATCGAATACATCAATTTACTGGTTTTGATTTTGGTTTTAACTACAAATGGTTCGTTTTTAAATCAAAATATAGTGCCATGAATATCACACCCAGCACTTGTAAAGACAGAGCTTAAAATTGAATTTCCCCAAGCTGAAAAAATGTAATAATTCCAAGTCTATGTAATTTAATCCTTTCAAAAAGGTATAAAGTATTTTATCTCTTTGAAAGGATTAAATTACTTAGATTATGGTAATAAAATACAAGAGAATAACATACAGTATATTCTTATTATCCTTTTCTTTTTTAAAAATAAAAAATTAAAACTGTAAGCAAATGCTCAGGTACAGGGCAAATATCTTACAGAACTACTTTAAAGTCATACCCCAATTAATTGTAAATAAAGAGGACTGGAGCAGGTTTCCACAAACTTCAATCAAAAGGTCCTTTACAGACACATCCCAAACAAGTATACGAAAACAAACACAGACCAAGGGCAAATTTAATATGAGATTCTACAGGCTTGTAATGCAAACTCTACAGTTCATTAAGAACCACTATGGTGTTCATTACATATAATATATTCAATTATAATCTTGCCAACCTAGTTTATTCTTCCCAAAGTGTTAATTCATGTTGCAGTAAATGAACATTCTGGACATTCACAAGTTATTTTTAAAGGATTAACAAATAAATATAGGAACTACACTTCCCTTCATCAGATGCCACTGAAGGGGAATTGTGGGCCCCATAAAACCTATGCTGTAATAAACATGCCAGTGTATGAAATAACACACCCAATTCCTTATTTATTAATTGGGCTTCTGTGGTGCTTTGCAGAATTAAAAATATCCACAAAAGTAAGGTTTAATGTGGTCCGGTCTTTTTCTAAAAGCCTTTAGTCTGGAAACGGTGGGCTATCGGAGTTTAGGATTCCACTTATCTTAAGCGTGAATGCTCAAAAATAAGTCTCACTGTGTTTATTCAGGCTGATATTTCTGCAGCAATGGTCATTAAGATTGAAGGATTCCCTTCCTCGCTTTCTAATTGCATCAGAAAAGGGAAAGGTGCTGCCATTTTGATGAATGCATCAATAAAACTTTTGAGGGCCAAAATGGACAATAGTGGTAACAATGAGGTTGAGGATGGTGAACATTCTCTGCTATATTCCTTACAAAAATCACCAGCTCCCTGCAAAGAAATCAGACTGTAGTCTGTGTAAAGTACCTTCCCAGTTTCAACCAGGAAATAAAAAGCGTGAAGCAGACAGGCCGAATTGGGGTACCGCAGAGCAAGATACAGCAGGTTGAGTTTACCACAATGTGACTGAAGAGAAGTTTACTAAGGCAAAGTGTGCAGGTTTTTACCAGGATGAGTGATGCCCTTCACTCCCGAGTGGCCTGCAGAGTAGTGAATGGACGCCAGAAAAAAAACTCCCTTATGTTTCTTGCATTAAAATTGCACTACTGTACAATCAAAACAATTACTCTCCAGTCATACATTTAACTCTCTTTTCATGTACACTCAAAGTTGCACAGGTTCTCTGGGAGTATTCTCAAGGTTTTCTGGATGTAAAGGGATGTGAGACTTTCAAGTGCGCCTCTAAATGAAACTTTCTCAAACTTTCATTTAGTTTAGAAACTAAGGTTACTTCACAGGTGCTGCTTTAACATTTGGAAGCATGCCAGAGGGCTTTGAAAGCTGCAACCTTATTATTATTGTTATTATTATTATTGTTATGCATCCAAAATAATAGTTTTGTTTGACAATCTCTAGAAAGTCAATCATTGATTTATTTATTACATTTCTATTTCTTACATTTCTAGGACCTTTCCGTTTCAATATATGCTATTTTAAGTGGCTTAAGGATTACTTACTTCTAAGTAAACAAAAAGATTTATAGCAGGGCAAACCACACAAAGAAAAATGCAGCGTTATATGGCGTTACTTTCTTTATATGATATGATTAATGAATTTAGAGGAAGTATCTTTTGGTCATATTTGCTTATTAGCATATTAGCCAGCCTTCTGTATAAGTTGTAGCCAAACTCACAGTTTTCTACAAATACTTTGTCTGGGACTTATGGAAATTGTATTTCATATGAGAGTTCTAGGACTTCTCTGTTAGGAACTCAAGTATTCTACATTCAGGCATCATTCATTGAATTTCAGTGGCTTTCTGATCTATTTACTTCTGGCTTCAGCTCTGGCAATTGTCACCGGAATCCTTTCAGGAGGAATAGGCGCAAGAACATGCTGCAACCAGGGCTGTATTTACACCACAGCCCTTATGTTTAAGCGACATTTACCCATAATTTATTCAACCCATTTCCCCAGCTTTGCACACCACACTAAACTATAAACTAATGTCTAAAACTGGCTTTGCAGAAACACTTTAAGGTAAAGGCATGGCTGGATTTGGGGGTTGTTGTTTTTGGTTCTTTTATAATGATGAACCACCAACTCCATCCGAGGAGAAAACCCTCTTTCTTTGATCGGCCAGCCTTTCTGAACTGGGCGCTCTCCGGATATGCCGGACTACAATCATCCTCAGCCAGCAGCCGCCCCAGCACTGACTGGGGACGATGAACATTGTCGTGCAAGCTATCCGAAGGAGCCTCCTCCGGTTTGGAGACGGCTCTAAAGGGCCGGTGCCCACAAAAGGCAAAGGAGCGGGACCGAGGAGAGGCGTTCTTCTTCGGCCCTAGGCAGACAGAAGAGGGAAGGGGCGCCTTACCCGTGCCGGCCCACTGTCCCTTCCACGCGTGGGACTTGGTCGACTTCATCCAAGGGAAGGGCAGCGGCGCTCTGGGTTGCTCCAGCAGCCCGGCCTCGGTCCCTTCTCCGAAGGGAAGGGTCTCCTGCGGCGGTAGAGCGAGCTGAGCTGGATGGTGGGGGGGAAGGGAGTGGAGGTGGTGAGGAATGCCCGGGTCCTCTGAGAGGGGGGGCACTTCGTAGGGGGAAATGTCCGGCGGGCTGCCTTGATCCAAGCCCCCCAAAACCCCGGCGTAAGGAGACGGCTGTGGCTGCTGCCGCCCCATGTAGAGGCAGGCGGGGGGGCTGGAGTTGTAATCCGGAGGCTGCGATCTCTGGAAGGCGCAGGGCTCCTTGTAGAGCGCGTGGCTGGTGCCGCCGCTGCCGGAGGCGTAATACTGCTCTTCGGCGTTCATGGCGAGCGGGGACCCCGCGCGAGAACCTTCCCAGGGCGCAGGTGAGGGGCGCACCTTTGACAGGCTGCCTCACCTGCCCGAGGAGCGGATGGAGTCCCAGGTCGGGGGAAGGGGGGGGAGCATCCCGAGGGGCTTTTTCGATTGGTTGGCTTGACCGTCCGCGTGAAATGGACCTGGATTTCTATTGGGCGGCCGGTTCCCAATCAGAAGGAGCGCTTCTGATGTTTGGCACTTTGGCGTTTCTTTCGTTTTTCTTTTCCTTTCCTTTATCATCGACCCGGATCAGAGTTGTTCTGAACTGGGGCAAAACCCCATGTGACACTGGTCCTTAATCATAATCCAGCAAATCATATTTTTCAGAAATATAGTCTGGAAGCATTTCTGTTATCCTGTTCTCTCCCCCCTCCCTCCCACCCATCCTCTCTCTCTCTCTCTCTCTCCCTCCCTCCCTCCCTCCCTCTCTCTCTATATCTCTGTCTCTCACCATCTCTTTCTCTCTCCCTCCCTCCGTCTCTCCCTTCCTCCCATCCCCCCTCTCTGTCTCTCCCGCCCTCCATCTCCCCTCCCACCCTCTCTCTCTATGTCTCTGTCTCTCATCATCTCTCTCTTCTCTCTCTCCCCTCCCTCCCTCCCTCCGTCTCTCCCTCCCTCCCATCCTCTCTCTCTCTGTCTCTCCCTCCCTCCATCTCTCCCTCCCACCCTCTCTCTCTATGTCTCTGTCTCTCCTCTCTTTCTCTCTCTCTCCCTCCCTCCCTCCGTCTCTCCTCCCTCCCTCCCTCCCATCCTCTTTCTCTCTCTCCCTCCCTCCGTCTCCCTCCCTCCCACCCTCTCTCTCTCTATGTCTCTGTCTCTCACCATCTCTCTCTTTCTCTCCCTCCCTCCCTCTGTCTCTCCCTCCCTCCCATCCTCTCTCTCTCTCTCTCCCTCCCTCCTCTCCCTCCCACCCTCTCCCTCTATGGCTCTGTCTCTCTCTCTTTCTCCCTCCCTCCATCTCTCCTCCCTCCCATCCTCTGTGTGTGTGTGTGTGTGTGTGTGTGTCCCTCCCTGCCTCCCACCATCTCTCCCTCCCACCCTCTATGTCTCTGTCTCTCTCCATCTCTCTCTCTCTCCTCCCTCCATCTTTCCCTCCCTCCCTCCATTTCTCCCTCCCTCCCACCCTCTCTCTCTCTGTGTGTCTCTCTCCGTCTGTCTCTCTCTCTGTCCCTCCCTCCCTCTCTCTCTTCCAGTGGCAAAGCACACACACCCCCCGAACAACACTCCAGCACCACGTGGCTCTACTCCAACCTCACCTGAGCTTGCTGAGCAGGAGAGGTCAGTGCAAGGAACCTGGGTGCCAAGAGTGTCTATGGAGACTCTCAGTTATCCAGATCATGGTTGTCTCAAAGGTGCTTTTTCAAGAAGCAACTGGACTTTCTGGTTTTCCTTTGAAGACGTTCATTGAGAACGTCTGAAGAAGCTTCTTGAATGAGAAGCAAAAACGTCTTCAAAGAAAAACCAGAAAGTCCAGTTGCCTCTTGAAAAAGCCTCTTTGGAACTGGACTCCAAGAGAGTTAAGGCTACAGACCCCCCCATAGGCATGTAGAAAGTTCATTGCTGTTCATGATTGAAGAGCATTTATTAATAGTTCCAGGAACAATCAAAATATGCCAACTTTCTATACAGGTAGTCCTCAACTTGTGCCCACAATTGAACCCAAAATTTATGTTGCTGAGACAGTTAAGTAAATTTTGCCCACGGGTGGAATGCAAATATTTTTACTACCGGTTCTGTGGGCGTGGCTAGGTGGGAGTGGCTAGGTGGGCATGGCCATGTGATTGGGTGGACGTGGCTCCTTTTTTTGTGCAACATCCCCCCCCCCCCCACTCCATTGTTTTTGCCTCCTGGGCCTCAAGGAAGCCTCGTGGGAGGCTGTTTTTGCTACCAGGGGGCTTCCCTGAGGCCCAGGAAGGCAAAAAAACGGAGCATGGGGTGGGCACACAGCACCCCACACACACTCTCCATTTTTTGGCTTCCTGAGCAAAGCAGTAAGACAGTGAGTGGGGTGCCGGCACAACTGATCATTGGAACAGCTGAAAGTCGGGAAGAAAAAAAAAAAAAGAAATACCGGTTCGACCAACCTGGTAGCTGTTTTTTTTTTTTATACTACCAGTTCGCTCGAACCGGGCCAAACCTGTAGAATCCCACCATTGATTTTTCCCCCCCATTTTACAACCTTTTTTGCACCATTTGTTAAGTGAATCACTGCAAGTGTTAAGTTAGTAACTGGCTTCTCCTGTGAGTTTTGCTTGTCAGAAGGTTGTAAAAGGGGACCATGTGACCCCAGACCACTGCAACCATCATAAATATGAGTCACTTGCCAAGCGCCTGAATTTTAATCACATGACCATGGGGATGCCACAGTGGTTCTAAGTATGAAGAAAGGTCATAAGTCGCTTTTTCCAGAGCCGTTCTAATTTTGAACAGTCACTAAACGAACTATTATAAGTCAAGGACTACCTGTATTCAGTAAGTAGATTTAGGAAAAATAGGTTTCTTGCGTAATCTTTATATTCTCACACCACCCTTATACTGACATAGATTAAACCATCATCGTCAAACACTTTGAATAGGTTTTCACATTCTTGCACATTGTGTTCTTTATTTGATTTCTTTATTCTTCCTTACTTTATATTAGTTGTTAGTTTTTATATTCTTGTTTAAAACTTAATAAAAATTACAGATACACACCACACACACACACACACACACAGACACACACACATATATACACACAGCACGCAGAGAGAGAAAGAGAAAGAAACAGAGAGAGAGAGAGAGAGACAGAGACAGAGAGACAGAGAGACAGAGGTAGTCCTCAATTTACAACAATTCATTTAGTGACCATTCGAACTTACAAAGGCACTGAAAAAAGTGACATCTCACCATTTTTCACAGCATCTTCGTGGTCATCTGATCAAAATTTAGATGCTTGGCAACTGGCTGATATTTTGGAGTCATCCTAGCGTCATTTTTTTGACCTTCTGACAAGCAAAGTCAATGGGGAAGCCAGATTCACTTAACAACCATATGACTAATTTAACTTAACTTTGTCATAAAATGGGGTAAAACTCATTTAACAAATGTCTCATTTAGCAACACATTTTTTGGCTCCACTGTGGTTGTACCTACATACACACACACACATATAAATACACACACGTGCGCACACACAGAAAGAGGGAGGGAGGGAGAGAGAAAAAGAAAAAGAGAGAATAATTTTGCAGGGTGTAATAATTGTGCAGTTTTAAGAACCCCAATTATTTTTGCTGCACAAGTCTCTACTCTTGCCATTGTAAAGTCTCAGAAGTACATTATGATTTCCTGAACTCCTGTCCGTCTGAACAAAGTTCACAGATTCTAATCGCTATTATAAATGCTACTATGCATTGCTGGAAAAAGTATCTACTGCTTTGTGCAAAAAAAAAAGCAAAATCTAAAACTCAATTTCCTGATCACAACAGAAACACCCAAGAAGAGGGCAGGAGGGGAGTCAAATTATGGAACACGGCAGGTGGTACTGTTTCTGGCTCAATCAACAAGTGTCCAAGATTGTTGAATTTTAAACCTCATGCCTGGGAAAAACTGTTGACCTGTGTGAATTCTATCAGCCAGAGATTAGAAAGGCCACTGGCTGCTTATCACCTTTTCACAGTTCCTGCAAGCAAGGAAATTCAGCCTTGCAAACAGAACAGGAACATTTCCAAAAACCTTTCACCTACGCCGTGCTCAGAAATAACGCTGAATTAAAGCAAGACAAAATCGGAATCACTGCACTCAGTCAAAAAAAAAAAAGTTATCTTTTTTCCACATGTTCCATAGCATACAAAAAAGACCCTGCTAAATACCTCTGAAAAGTAACCACCTGTCACATAACTAAGTAATTTCAAATGGATATTTTGATGTATATACAGTATATTGATGTAATTTATAGTAGTATAGTTACTGAATTCAGTGAATAATTAAATTAATGTAGTTATATATTAATAGCATATATATTATATAATTAAGTTTGATTAAATTAACTTTTGACTTATGGTATTAAGGTATAAAACTCTGTGATCACTGGCAAACTGTGTCATTACACACACTTTCTGTATTTTATATAGATCTTATATCATGGAGTACACCAGATAGATACATGTACACAAGCATTTGTATAGATATATGATATACATATATGTTCTGTCCCAGATCACTTCCCCATATCTTGCTTATAAGAAGGGCTCCCCACACTTGACAAACATATGGTGAAAACAATCAACCAATGGAACAGAAGTTGCCTTCAGATGTTGTGGGAGCTTCATCACTGGAAGCTTTCAAGAAGAGATTGGACTATCATTTGTCAGAAATGGTGTAGGGTCTCCTGCTTGGGCAGGGGGTTGGGCTGGATGACCTACAAGGCCCCTTCCAACTTTGTTAATCAGTTAATATTCCACTGAGGTGTTTGTCTGTGGAGATTCTCAGTCATCCAGGTCATGGTTGTCCCAGCTTCTTGAATGAGAAGCAAAATATCTTCAAAGAAAAACCAGAAAGTTCAGTTGCCTCTTAAAAAAGCACCTTTGGGACACTGAAGTGCTTGAAATCAGGTAGGAACATACCTCTCAGTTTTATTCCCTTACTACAGTATGGTCAGCTGTCCCAGCATTCTTTGGAGTTGGATGGCATAAAATAAAATAATAAAATAAAAGGCATTTAAAGGTATGCTGTCCCAGATGGAGGTAGACCTCTCCTTCATGATGCTATCCAATACCATTTTAAAACCATTCAATCTAGTGACCATCAATTCCACATTTAAATATGTATCAATTAGCCATCTTTGGGACAATATGATCATTACTATCATTTTGGCACCATAATAGTTGCATATTGCCCTTGCAGGACATAGTAAGGGTTTCTTCAATATCACAATCCTGATATATATTATCAAAATTACTAAACTCTTTTGTGCTGCTTGCAATATGAATACAAAAGTGTATTTTGTAGATTGAACTCATACCTAACCTAGAGCCTTTTAAACTGAATGAAGTTATGAATCATAATGACCTTAAATCCATTTATTTCATGAGAGTATCTTATACTATCCTTAATAAAGAGATTTGTGGGTAAACGGAGAATAGATATATGCAACTTTGGGCATAGCTAGAGCTCTAGACTACTTGTGGTCTTCTCTAGGGAAAAGACATCTGGACTTAGATAGGAGGGAGCGAGGCAGGTGAGGGAGATAAATGCAACACAGGGAAGGATTGCCTTGTGTGGTGCGAGTAGGCCCCTTCTATGAACTGTTATTGTAGAAGCTCATCTGTGAATGAGCTCTTTGTACGATGGATACTGTAGGACTACCTCTGGATTGAATGCATTGATTAGTTAGGAGCCTGAAAGAGGTTGACCTCTGGAGATAAATAATCTGCTTCTTCCCAGCTGGGACTGGTTGACTTGGCGACGAGGCTATGAAGGGGGTGGAAAGCTGCACAAAGGACAAAGATCATTTCCTTTACCTGGCTTGCTCGCTTGCACTCAATTCTCACTCAGACACTGTTCCTGTTGACTCTGCACTCGCTATCTAATTGCAACTTTCTCTTAAAACTAAACCCATCTCATGAGGTTCCCACATAGCATCTAGTTTAATCTAATCCTCCACTCCTCTACTCGTAGCAGAATACCTTATGCCACCAGACTTGAAATTTTAGACCTAGGAAACCTAGAACTATGCCGCCTTCAGTCCGATCTAAATATATACATAAAATTATCTACTGCAATGTCCTACCTGTCAATGAATACTTCAGCTTCAACCACAATACAAGAGCACACAATAGATACAAACTCAAGGTAAACCGCACCAAACTTGATTGCAAGAAATACAACTTCAGCAACAGAGTGGTCAATATCTTGAATAAACTACCTGACTCTGTGGTTTCTTCCCCAAACCCCAAAAACTTTAACCTTAGACTGTCTACTATTGACCTCACCCGTTTCCTAAGAGGTCTGTAGGGGATGTGCATAAGTGCCCCAATGTGCCTACCGTCCCTGTCCTATTGTTTCTTTTATATTCGTATCCATTTCATGTATTCATAACCAAGTTTATACTTATACCTGTTATCTAATACTTGCTTGATAAATAAATAAATAAATAAATAAATAATAAAATAGTCTCTTGGAGTGGGTGTAAGTATATTTGGGAAGAAAAGAACTGTAAGCCATAAGCCCTTCTCCAATGCATGCTGTATAATTTGCCATTCCTGATGGTCCCTAACCTGTCACTTTGGTCTAAGGCTCTTCTCAAACAATATTACTTATCTCTCCCATTCTCAATCATTCACAAGTAAGAAGCAGATGTTATGGAAAGCAGTAGGTTTCATCTGATGGGAAAGTTCTGTCTGCAATGTGAGATCTACGTTGACTCATTTTGCATGAATTTTGATGGTACTGCTAACAACTGAGAGTAATGGATATGATTGCAACAAGGGGCACCCATTCATGTTAGTCATCAAACCGAGTTCACAGGGATAACAACAGACTCAGCATGTGACAAGAGTTGAAATAGAATTCCGGAAATGTGCTCATTAAACGCTGATGAAAAATAAATGACTAGTATTGGTATAATTTGTAACTAATTTTCATATAGCAGGTTATCTGTGGGATACTGTCAAACGTTATTTGTTACATCAGCAGTTGTCTAGTGTTGCCAAATACTGATGCATGTCAGACCTGTTGAATATTAACTCCCTGCAATATCTTCATGCCATATATTGATTTTGATTATAAAATATTCACTGAATGTTGACATAGTCAGAGCATGTTTAGAGAATAATATTCTTACATTAAATATTGCATAGGAAAATTTCTAGAAGAATTCTTTGGAGCCAGTGAGAGGTATAACATGAGAAATGTCTTGTTCAACAACTCTTTATAAGTCTACCCAGAAGTCAACTTAATATCTTTGAACTGAAGTTAAGAATTCAGTGTTATCTACTTCCAGATAGACGGAAAAAATGGGTGGAGAATTGTGAGCATGGAAATTAATAATTTTGGGATGGAATGACTCTCCCTTTATGGTGATAATAGAAGCATCATCAAAGTTCAACAAATGTCTTTCTTTGTGATGTGACAGCAGTATGGAAACCCAAGGAGGCTTCGGAGAGCTGAGGACATGATTATACACTGGAAAACAGGAGAAGTTCATACAACTCTTGGCCACCACACCACTAAATGGGCACCAAAACTCTATATTCCATCCATGAAAATTTGCTTTTGAGGTTTCTTTGTTTTAAAAATTTCTGAAGGAAATTTTCTCTTGCCAGGGAGGAATGGAAATTGTCAAAGATTAAAACAGGAGGATTTATGTCTCAGGACTAATTGAAAACTTCTCAGATGTGTATCAAGACATAGGAAACAATCTAAAGATAGCAAAATCTGCTCAACAAAGGTAAGAATTTGGGTATTTATACATTGCTGGATAAATAAAACATGGTCTCAAAAAGGAGGGACTTTGAGGAAGGAGATACAATTTTTAACCCAACATAAAACTAAGACCATCTATTAGGAGATAGATAGATAGATAGATAGATAGATAGATAGATAGATAGATAGATAGATAGATAGATAGATAGATAGATAGATAGATAGATTTAGATGATAGATAGAAAGATGATAGATAGATAGATTTAGATGATAGATAGATGATAGATAGAAAGATGATAGATAGATAGATTTAGATGATAGATGATAGATAGATGATAGATAGATGATAGATAGATAGATAGATAGATAGATAGATAGATAGATAGATAGATGATAGATAGAGATAGATATTTGTAGTGAAATGATAGATAGATAGATAGATAGATAGATAGATAGATAGATAGATAGATAGATAGATAGATAGATAGATAGATAGATAGATAGAGAGATAGAGAGATAGATAGACAGAGATATAGACATAGAAGAAATAAAAAACTGGATGATAAAGTGGATACAAAACTTCAGAGATACAATACAAAAGAAAAAGTTATGGAAAAAATAAATAAATTCAGAGAAAATTGCTATATTATGTTTTACAAATGATAAAGGAACATTTTATCACACATGATTATATCCTCAAAAATATTGGAAAGAAATGCATCAAAATATTCAATATAAAAATCCTAATATAAAATTTGAACTGAAACCAAAAATATTTTAGAGGCATGTTTCCAGAAAAAATAAATGAAAGTATCATAATTAGCTAAGATATAACCAAGAACAAATCTGGAAGAGAAGAAAACTGGAAGAGAGGAGGAAAAAGTATGATTCCTGTTTGGAAGTCAAAAGTGGATCTTGGAGGGAAATGAATATGGAAGAAAAATGAAAAAAATGAAAAGAAACTGTGGTGAAAGAATTACTATAGGAAGTAAAACTATGTATCCTGTATGAAGAAGTGTTTAAAGATAATGTCCCTACAGAGTGAAATAAGATGGTCATAAGGAGAAGGCATGTGGAAATCGTTGGAACAAAGGCTAAAAGTTATGCTGGAAATTGTTTTTGATTGCAGCAGGATTTAACATTGTGGACAAGTAATGTTGTAGATTGCTACATATGAGTGCGGTGTAATGAGAATGGAAAGTATAAAAAACATGTTTTTTGGAAAGATAAATGAAAATAGGCCATGTAGAAAGAAAATGCATGCAAGAAAATGATTGCTGCCAAAAAATGAAGATGGCCATGATATTTTAGAACAGGGGTATCAAACTCACGTCATCACAGCAGCATCACGTGACAAATTGGGACTTCCCCACCTTCGCTAAACTGGGTATGGGTATGGCCAGTGTGTGACACATCCAACCCATGGGCCAGGAGTTTGACAGCCTTGTTCTAGAACATACCTATAAACAGGGGTGGGCTGTTGTGGGTTTGCATGAGTTTGGGTGATCCTCTAGCTAAGATTCTGTGTGGTTTGGTGAACCTGCAAATCAGACCCCTGGCTGGTCCTGCCCACCCCTCCCCGCCCCTCTCAGGAGTCCTCACGCGGACCGTTTTGGATGCCAGGTAAGTACAGAGCCTGTGTGGAGGCTTGGGGAAGGTGAAAAACAAGCCAGAAGTTCTTGAAGGCCGGAAATGGGCCCATTTCCGGCCTCTGGAGGGCCTCTGGAGCCCAGGGGAGGCCGTTTTCACTCACCCAGAGGCTCCATGAAAGCCTTTGGAGCCTGAGGAGAGCAAAAAATGGTCCTCCTAGAAGTTCTGGAAGGCCGGAAACAGGCACGTTTTTGCCCTCCCAGAGGTTCAAGGAAAGCCTCTGGAGCCCAGGGAAGGTGAAAATGCCCCCCCCCGCCATGGTGCAGGAGGCCAACTAGGCCACGCCCACCCAGCAACCGGGCAGAGAAACAGTTGCTGATATTTTTGAAGCCCACCCCTGCCTATAAACACAAAGAATGTAGACAAACACAGCAACAGATAGTTAATATTAAAGAGGTGGCAAACTTGCTGAGCAACCAATGATGGACATTGTTTTGGAAATGGGTGAAGAAATTATTGGTAGGAACAGTGATTTGAATGAAACGTGAGAGAAGTGAAACCAGTACTTAGAAATCTCCATGGGGATACATTGAAAAATTGAATTGAAATAAATGTTATATATCCATGAAAAAAAAATGGTATAAGAATGTTGAAAAAGGCTAACACTGCAAGCCTAGACAATGTAACCAGAGAAACTTGAAATACGGATATGGTTTATTATGCGGTGGCTGTGCTTAATGTATGTGGAGGCTGCATGCCTTTCTGACATTTGGAAAATGCTGGTATTGTTCACTTTATAAAGGGAAAAGGGAGGAAGAATGAATGCAAACATTACAGGAGGATTAGTTTGCCAAGTGTGATTGAAAGACATTTGGGAGGATTCTGATCAAAAGGTACAAAAGATGATAACAAATAAAATATGGGCAATACAATGTGGCTTCAAGCCAATTGGTTACGGCCAGGTGTACAAATCAGATTTTTGCTCTTCAGTGGCTATGGAGATTCTCAATCACCCAGGTCACAGTTGTCCCAGAGGTGATTTTCCAAAAGGCAACTGGACTTTCTTGGGGTTTTTTCTTTGAAAATGTTTTGCTTCTCACTCAAGAGGCTTCTTCGATTCCCTTGCTCTTCAGCGGGTTACTGAGTAATGTAAAACGAGAAACAAAGCTGATAGTAAAAGGCACCTTGGGTACCATCCCAAAACATTTGGAGCACTTCTTGGACACTATTGGCACTGACAAAATCAGTCAATTGCAAAAGGCAGCTTTACTCGGAACTGCTTACATCCTGCAACTGCCTATCCCAGGTCCTTGGAAAGGTAGGTGAATACAATTGCCAAATCCAGTCTAAACATCCAGCTAACTCTGTGACCAACCACAATAACAATAATAATGATCACATAGTGGGAAATGGGTATTGACTAGATATCTTCTCCAAAAGATAGAGTCCCTACTTTAAGCCACCCAATCCTCCTCTCTGGACATGAATTTCTGTTCAGGTCTTTACCTTCTCAGTAATATCCCTAAACCAGTGAAACATTTGGTTTAATACTGATCCATTAAGCAATTGCTCTCCCAAGTCATTTAACAGCAGTCCTTATGAATAAATAAACAAAAGAGTAATAAAGCAATTAGACTAAGGACAGTGAAAATCCATTCTATTACTAGGATGAGATAGATGGCTACATGTAGATTATTGGGGGAAAAAACCTTTTTCTTTGCACAGTGAGAGAGAGAGAGATTGTCCTGGGAAGGAATAGGATCAAAATCTCAGCACTCACCTATCTCTATGTAATTATTCCAACCTCATTTTCTATTCTCCTGCTGTTTTGGATACAGAAACAATTTTGATATTCCAGTAACGGGTACCAATTTTTTTATCTTCATGGAATCTTATGGGCTTTCATTATCTCAGCCAATAGATTAATTTGGCTCAGATCTATGACTGGAAAGCAAAAAAGGAGAAACTTCATCAAGAATGAATCCTTGTGTCCAAAGGCTGCATTTAGTCTTCAAATGGAAGCTAAGCTTCAAAATGGTCAGGACTGGAAAAGAAAAACTAAAATTAATCTTATGTACAGGTAGATCTCAACTTACAACCACAACTGAGCCCAACATATCTGTTGCTAAGTGAGACAGTTGTTAAATAAGTTTTGCCCCATTTTACAACCTTTCTTGCCACAGTTGTTAAGTTGTCACTGCAGTTGTTAAGATAGTAATATGGTTGTTAAGTGAATTTAGCTTCCCCATTTGCTTGTCAGAAAAGTTGGAAAAGGTCGTCACAAGACCCTATGACACCGCAACTGTCATAAATATGAATCACTGAATTTGGATCACATGACCGTGGGGATGCTGCAACAGTCATAAGTGTGAAAAACGGTCATGTCACTTTTTTCAGTGCCATTGTAACATTGAACAGTCATTAAACAAACTGTTGTAAGTCAAGGACTACCTGCATAGTTAAATTAAACTCAGGCAATTCTTTTAGTGCATTTAACTACTCTTCTCTGTCCAGTTCAACATTACAGCTTGATAATAGTTTTCAAACATTAGAGAGCAACACTGAAGAGTTGGAATCTCAGTTTATCACTCAGATTTTTCATATTTACAGAATTCTTCCCTTTGAAAAAAATGCAGTGGTGGATTTTACAATGCACAATGTATTATTTTCACTCAGGGCTTGTGTACCTCCTGGAAGATTGGATTATACTCTCAATGATCCACAGGCAGAAAAAGTTCCCAGCATTGACTTTCCTCCTTCCCCTCACTACGTCGTGTTGTTCGCAATGCAAGCGATGCAAACCTTGTGTTCCCGTGGGCCATTTGGGTAGCGCAGCCTTGTGTTCCCATGCAGCCTGGATTAATTGCTTTGGGGGGGTGTTTTGGGGGTGACATTTCTCTGTGGACCACCAAAATTTTTTCGCAGACCACCAGTGGTCCCCGGCCCACTGGTTGGTGACCACTAATTTATATAACAGCAGCATTATATGACCCAGTGGGCCGACTCTCTGGCCTCATACACAGCAGCAAAACTTCACGTGCCACTTTTGTTCATGTCTGTGTTTCTCAGGCTGGGAGATGTCACTTTCCATGCCTGGAGCTGGCCCTAATAGTACGGTGAGCAGTTTTACCATAGCCCTACTTGATCCTGGAATATCGAAGCCATAAGGACCTTAAGTAAGTTTTCCCCAAAGGGCTTCATGGTTTACTACAGAAATTTTGAAGAGGAACCAGCAAAAGTGATATCTAGAGCAATAGTGAGGAAATGGCAGAAGTGAAACCTAGATGAATGATGGAGCAAGATAAAAAATCAACATAACCAGGGGTGGGATTCTATTGGTTCAGACCAGTTCTATAGAACCAGTTATGATTCTGCGCAGTTCGCAGAACCGGCAAGTCCTGCCCCTGTCTGGCCCTGCCCCTCTTCGGTAAATGCGTTCTCCCCTGCCCAGTCATTCCTTAAGGTATTTCTTTTTTCCCCCTCCCGACGATCAGCTGTTCCGATGATCAGCTGTTTCGAGATCCCCCTTACTGCTTCACCCGGGAAGCTTCCCTGAGGCCCAGGAGGCAAAAAGGAACATGGCAGGTGGGGGCTGCTGCAAAAAAATCCCCCCATGCTCTGTTTTTTGCCTTCCTTGGCCCCAGGGAAGCTTCCTGGGAGAAAAAATTCCCCCCAGGAGGCTTCCCTGAGGCCCAGGTGGCAAAAAAATGGGGGGGGGGTTGCTTTAAAAAAAAGAAGCCACGCCCTCCCAGTCATATGGCCATGCCAAACCAGCCACACCCACCTGGCCACGCCCACAGAACCGGTTGTTAAAAAAATTGAATCCCATCCCTGAACACAACCAACCATTGATATGAGCCAATGCATGGGCATAGGCTTTGGTTGGATGGCAAAGAATCAGTATGTATCTGTTGTTGCTGCATTGACAGAATATTGGTCAGAAGTCATGTTTCTTGAACACGCTTCACCCCTTCTTTGGAATGGCTTTTTTCAAAAATACATATAGTCCCCACTTTGCCTGCCTTCAAGTAGTTTAAAAATGACCCAGAGACAGTTATTTTTAAGAACTTCCCTATCCTGTTCCCTAAAGGCCCCACTCTCTAACTTTTCTGAGAGCAACAAACATCAGGCTTTTCAAGAGAATATCCTTACTCTGCAAGTTGCACAATATGAATTGTCTGACACCTTCCTATGTGTTTTGCCTTTTCCTGGATTTTATATTGTTATGTTGGTATTTGAGTTATGATTATTTATGATTTTTACTTGAATATTAGAACCCTGGAACCATTGGAGCTATAAGGGTTGCATGCGTTCACAAACACAAAAGTAAAACATTGTTCTTGTTTGCATAGCAGAGTTTCATTGTTGAAGTTGCTGTTCTTTGAGTGGTAGGATTCAGGGTATTGTTTGATAGTTTTACTGGATAATTACTTATTCCCCCTTTTCCATGCTCAGCACATTAGTTTGAACTTTATTGACATGATAATTTGGGGTCTGGTTATTTATTAAGTCATTGAAGTAATCAAGAAAATGCTTTTAGAATCACTAGGTTTTAATTTTAATACAATAAAGAAAAATGAAGAATCAACACATGGACTCTTCATGAATATTATCTTGTTTCCCACATATGTTTTTTTCAAAAATTAAGCTAGAAGATGGAAAAGAGATTTATGTACAGTGCTCTCATATACAATACAGTTCCATTCAGGAATTCTATATAAAGTACTTCCGTGGATTTACTACTTGCTTAGTGTGATTTCAATGTGAAAAGGCAATGAAGGCCATTTATCAATAATTTCTAAGATACATCTCAACAATGTTCAGAATTATGTTTTCAGAATTTGTTAAGAAATGGGGTGGGGGAAAATCTGCTTCCTTTAAAGAAATGCATGCAGTTGAAAAGGAAAAGAGATCATTTTTAAGTTATCCTTAACATTTAGCTGTATGTATAATTGAGTCACAAATTTAAATCCATACCTGTGTTTTTAATTTGTTTTCTTTCCCCTATGCTCCCTGAACCTGTAAATCTAACCTCAATCACTTCAGCAAGTTCAAAACTGTATTGTATTTTTTAAATATTTTTTTTATTTTACAAACATTCCACCTTTTCTTTATACAGTGTGTCAGCTGGGTACAAATGTCTTATGCGTAATATTTGTGATTAATACAATTTCCTTACCATAACAACAACAATTACATTACATTCTTACTTTGAACTAGTATACATAAGATATCTTATTGTCTATATTCGTATATTCATATATGTTCTATATATCTATCTTCTATGTTCATATAATTAGTTTCTAATTTCCATTTTTCTTTTCCAACCATTCATAAAATAATTCCCCAATCATATAATATTCAGTTTGTTCTTTTCCTTTAATTGCCAGTGTCTGTGTAAAGCCCACAGCATCGTCAAGGCCCCCTTCCATCCAGCCCACAAACTGTTTACTTCCATCTGGGAGGAGGTTCAGGTGCCTGCAGTCTAAGACCAGCAGGCTAGGGAACAGCTTCTACCACACAGCGGTTTCCTTGCTGAACTCCTCTGTTGGTTTGTCTCCACACATATGCTGATGCTTCCCTTGATAATATATGATGTATTTTGTATAATTCTCTGTGCATTTGTACTTAAATTCAATGTGTCCACAAACAGTTTGTACAGTTGTATATGTTCATATATGTGCAGTCACACTTATCCTTGTGTGCTCGTGAACATACATTTTGTTGTGTTTTCCATTGACATATTCATAGATGCCTTGCATATTTGCATACATATATTTATATTTTACTGTTGTTTTGCACTTCTGGTTGGATGCTAACTGCATTTCATTGCCTGTATCCATGGCAATGACAATAAAGTTGAATCTAATCTAATCTAATCTAATCTAATCTCTAATCTATTCATTTCTGCATGTTCTAATATTTTCCTAATCACATTCTCTTCTATCGGAATTTTTTCACTTTTCCAGTTTTGAGCAAATACTAGTCTAACTGCAGTTAATACATGATAATTAAATATGTCTTTTATTTACTGTAACTTTCAGGTATCATCCCTAGCAAAAACTGTATTGCATTGTTCAAAATTGCATTGTACCTATCAGGTGCAAAAAAACATGAGCTGGGATAGAGTTTAAAAGTACTACAAGTTTATTTCATGCTACCTTTACATAAGAATCTGATCTACTAATGGTCAAGGCAAATTGGTGCTAAATAAGAGTCAATGGGGAGGAGTAGGACCAGACCTAGTCCTCTTATAGGAGTGTAATGACTCCAAACTGATGATGCATTTAACCATCTTTGGGCTCAGCCTGGTCATCTCATACATTACCCTTGTGGAACTTATGGCACATTGGATGGCTCATCACAGATTAAAGAAAGGGAATCAGAGGTGGTATTCAGCAGGTTCTGACCAGTTCTGGAGAACTGACAGTGGAAATGTTGAGTAGTTCGGAGAACTGGCAAATCCCACCTCTGACTGTCCCCCCTCATCTATTCTCTGCCTCCCAAGTCCCAGCTGATCGGCTGGATCTTCTTCTGTTGCCCTGCACAGGAGAACGGAGCTGGAAAGCAGGTTAGTAGGGTGGGGAGGGAATGGGATTTTGCAATAACCTTCCCCTGCCAGGCCCACCAAGCCATGCCCACCAAGCCACACCAGGCCCACCAAACCATGCCCACAGAACCGGTAGTAAAAAAAATTTGAATCCCACCACTGAAGAGAATGTTATGAAATTGGTATTCTCTCTCTCTCTCTCTCTCTTTTTAGTATTCTCCCATCATCAACCAATTCATTTTCTTTGTAGAATTTGTTTTACCCTTCAGGACAACCAAGCACCATGGTATCTACGTAGACTCCATCAGAAGTTCTTGCAAATAGAGCTTACGCTGTAAAAAATCCAGTGTTATTTTCACTTGAACTGTTCTTCTGAAATGTGGCCTGCGTAGAGCTGATGGGGACACATTTACTGCAACAGTGACTATTACACATAGACAAGCCAGGCAAACAAAGACAAGGCAATAAAAAGCAAAGTAAATTGATTCTTCTCTAGGGGAGCACCATTAGCTGGTACCCTAATGTGAGACACTCTCTCTAATGAGCATTTCTAAGTAGAACAAACAGTTTCCTTTAAAAGTACATGAATTTTATATGATTTACAGCTAATTCTCTTTAATTCTGCCTGCATGAGCAGGTGATAAGAGAATGTGAAGCTAGTTAACAGTAACAAACACTCAGGAAAAAGCATTCATATATTCTTTTTAAAATTTGTATCCAGGCATTGGATAAATTAAACTTGGCATAGCATTCTGGAAGTCATAGCAAAGCCTGGTGCCCACTCTCACCTTTGTATCTTCTGACAGAACACAGATTTTATAATTGCTCGAAAGAGGAAATAGAATTGTTTTCATGAATGGTGTCATATGGGCAAAGTAGTTTGATTCAGGGCTCCCTTACAAATACATCACTTGATGCCTGCAGTGAGAGTGCCACAAAAGATCTCTGGTGCAAAGATAGCAATAGCAATAGCACTTAGACTTACATAGCGCTTCACAGTGCTTTACAGCCCTCTCTAAGCAGTTTACAGAGTTAGCATATTTCCCCCAACAATCTGGGTCCTCATTTTACCCACCTCGGAAGGATGGAAGGCTGAGTCAACCTTGGTGAGATTTGACCTGCCAAATTGTAGGCAGCTGGCAGTCAGCAGAAGTAGCCTGCAGTACTGCACTCTAACCACTGTGCCACTGCGGCTCAGAAGATGGGGGTTTAACTCAACAAAAGAAGAAGGATGAACAAATGGCTTTCTCACTATGCTTTGAATGAATGGAAACGGGACAGTTCTGATCTTTTCCCTTCCCTTTCTAGAATATATATCTAAACCAGGGCTGTCAAACTCCTGGCCTGTGGGCCAGATGAGTCACATGCTGGCCACGCCCATGCCCGATTTAGCGAAGGAGGGGAAAGTCCTGATACATCACATGATGCCACCGTGACGAAGTGAGTTTGACACTCCTGATCTAAACAAAGAACACGCTTATACCATACATTCATAGATCCAAATTTCACTCCCCTCTATATTTGAGGTTTGAATCCTCTGTTCCATGACTCTGCATTAAACAGAAACATTTGGGAATCACCTGTAGAACGGAAATATAATTTTAGGCAGTTTGTGAATTCTGAGAGCTCCTATTAGTTACTTACTCCTACTTAACCCTTAATTTTTTTTTCCTGTTGCTCTGTTGGGTCCAATTCTTGGAGACTGTCCGGACAAGTCCCTGCTGTTTTCTTGGCAAAGTTTTTCAGAGAGGTTTTCAATTGCCTCCTTCCTAGGCTTACTAGACCATTGCTCACCTTTACGCTTTGTGTCTAAAGTGGTACTATAATTCACAGTCTCCCATTTTCTAGCCTGGTCCCTTAACCACTACTTTAAAATGGCTCTCTCACTCCTTAATAAGTTGTAGGTAATAAATTATATGGCATAGTTACTTTAAATCTTGAAATATAACTGGTGCATCTTCTCTTCTTCGTTTCATATAGTTGTTATCTTGATTTCCAAGAAAACAAATAAATAAAAATAGATGTGAACCAAAATGAATAGAGCCTGAAGAGACATATTTTGCAAAGAGGTTTCACATATATGTCTAGGAAGTGGATAATATATTTCCGCTGAAAAATGCAATTCAATCAAATATTTCCCCCCATGCAAAATGAAAGAATTGCCTTCACTCTGATTTGGCTCTCTGTCATCATGATACAGATAAAGCTGATCGATTATGTATCCTAATCTGCATGATGACTGAATTTCATATTCGCATATTATTTTAGCTAAACAACCCTATCAGGTAGCTAACTGTTGCATGTCATAATACTATCTACCGTATTTTTCGGAATATAAGACGTACCGGACTATAAGGCACACCTAACTTTTGGGGAGGAAAACAAGGGGGAAAAAAATCTATCTCTTTTTTTAATTAATATAAATAGAAAGAGCAACATGTTCAAAATCCATACAGACAGTGTGTTGTCTGGATTTTGAACATGTTGCTCTTTCTATCTATCTTAATTTTTAAAAACTCTGCCTCCCAGCATCCACCCAGTATTCATCTGGCCCATTTGCCGCAGCCCATTTGCCATGACCCATTTGCTGCTCCTGACGCCCATTTGTTGATGATCATAGCTCGGTAAAGGACCTTGGAATGCTCATCTCTAATGATCTACGTGCTAGAGCCCACTGTAACTACATAGCCAAAAAGGCATTAAGAGTTGTTAACCTAATCCTACGTAGCTTTTTCTCTGGTAATATCACACTACTAACTAGAGCATACAAAACATTTGCCAGACCAATACTTGAATACAGCTCATCAGTCTGGAACCCACATTATGTATCTGATATTAACACAGTTGAGAAAGTCCAGAAATATTTCACAAGAAGAGTTCTCCACTCCTCTACTCGTTGCAGAATATCTTATGTCACCAGACTTGAAATTCCAGACCTAGAAAACCTACAACTACACCACCTTCGGTCCGATCTAAGTATAGTATATAAAATAATACATTGAAATGTGCTACCTGTCAATGAATACTTCAGCTTCAACCATAACAACACAAGAGCACGCAATAGATACCAACCGACTAAAGTACTGACAGCCAACGGCTTCCACAAAAGCAAAATCACCGGCTTGATCCACAAAAACACACTGAGACATAATAGAGACCCAGAAGATGAACAGACCTATGGAACAGCTGTCCTGCCCTACATAAGAGGTACCACAGACAAAATTATGCTACACAGACATCACATCAAGACTGCCTTCAAAACAGACAGAAAAATAGCAGCCATCCTTAGAAACCCCAAAGATAAAATTGACCTGGAAAACCAAGGCATATATGAAGTCCCCTGTGCATCATGCCCGGCCACATACATTGGACAGACCAATAGAAGAATAAGTACCTGCCTGGATGAACACAAAAATGCAGTAAAATAGCTGGAACACACTTCCTCACTAATCCAACACATGGAAGTCACAGGTCATAGCATCGACTTCAATGGCACCAAAACCCTAGCCACTATAGAAAACCCTAGCCACAGAATCATCAGAGAAGCCATAGAGATTGAAAAAAGACCAGAAAGCATGAATAGAAGAGATGATTCCACCAGACTGTCAATCATTTGGAAGCCTGCACTCACAAACAAAAAAATCTCCATACCACTAGCCAGGCAAACACCTGGGCACAAACAGATCCCCCCTGATACCTCCAGCTCAAACACACCCCAACCAGGCACCCAGATGAAACCTAGCTTCCTAACTAATGATAGCCGTCCGTTTACCCGGAGCCAAGCTGCACTAAAGGCCTCCAATAAAGTAACACAATGTTGCCAGCCTATCAAGATACAAAAAGAGCCAAAAAACAGACAGAAGGTATTAGAAACACCAATCAAGCAGAACACAGCAAACTCCAAGACCAATAAACACAGACCAAGACTCCCAACCAATCAGGATAAAGAAAAAACCATTCTGGCACAGCAATAGGCTGCCCCAAATTTAAATCTGAAACCACTGTAAAAGTCTGACTCACAGATGAACACTATACAGAAGCCTGATGATGGCAAATGAGATTCTGCCGAAACGTTGCTACAACTTTAAAAGCACAACTACAATGATGTGGGAAAATATCCGAACAAAGCTGAATGCCATACATGTAAGTACCCGCGAAAACTTAAGAATACCCACTTCAAACCCCTCCGAGCCATACATGAAGCGAACTGACCCCCACCATGAAGATGCAGCACGACCACAAACTCGAAGCCAAACAGCAAGATCACAGCTCACCAGCTCAAATCCCCCAGCAACTAAGACTAACTTGAGCACAACCAAACCCCCACCTGAACAGAACACACCTCCAGCCAATCAGAACACAGCCAACCCCTACCAATCAGAACACAGCCAACCCCCCAACCAATGAGAACACACCCCCACCCAATCAGAACACAGCCAAGCCCCCACCCAATCAAGTCACACCCCCACTAGCAGTTAAAAGGAAGAAGCAGCTGCAAGCTCACATCACTCTGAGAAGCACAGAGCGGAAGACACAAGCCTGAAGATGATGAATGAGACTTCATCGAAACGTTGCCTAGATACTTCCAATCTTACGTGGGAGAAAACCCGAATAACCAAAGATCCACATACTAAAAGCCAGAACTCAGAATATATATATATATATATATATTATATATATATATATATATATATATATATATATATATATATATATATATATATATATATATATACACACACACACCACATATTTGGCAGAATCTCATCTGCCATCATCAGGCTTGTGTACTGGGTTTGTCTGTGTGTCAGGCTTTCACAGCCGTTTCTGTTTTAAATTTGCTGCTAGCCTCGTGCTTTGTTTAAATTTAAATTCAACTGCACACATTTCCTTAAATTTAAAACAGAAATGGCTGTGAAAGCCTGACACACAGACGGACACAATACACAAGCCTGATGATGACAGATGAGATTCTGCCGAAACATCGCTACAACTTTAAAAGCACAACTATAATGACGTGGGAAAATACCCGAACAAGGCTGAATACCATACATATAAATACCCGCAAAAACTTAAAGAGTATGTGTGTGTGTGTGTGTGTGTGTGTGTGTGTGTGTGTAGGTTAAGGTCACCTCAAATAAACACTGCCATTAAAAAAATGTTAAGAAGGAAATGCCTGTACAAAACCTCAAAAGACCAATGTTTTATTCCAATGTAAGTAAAGAAAACTACCAAAATCATAATAGAGTCTTGACATGGGAAATCAAAAATTTGAGCAAATACGTAGATTTAACTCCAAAATTTATTTGAAAAATATGAGATTATCATCTCAAATGTTCTGTTATTTTTTTCTCTGAGGAGGAAGAAGTCCACATTCTGGATAGAGAGGACCGCTGGTTTGAAAGAGGTGCAAAAGAGGCCATTTAGGTTACCCATAAGCAGCCCTCTCTCAACGGAGGGGTAGTGGTATGACATCAGCTACCACCTCTTTCCCGTCTACAACACAGCCCTCAGAGAAGATTCTATGATCCCCATTTGCACTCTGTTACATGGGACCCTGCGGGCACAAATAAATCCTCAAGTGGCCTCAAGAGCTCTCAGGAAGAGTGCTAATGACCAGATGACTGCAAAGAAATATGATCCTTCCATCACCATCCCTAATCCTGTCAGAACTAATCGTTCCATCGTCCTGACCATCCTGCCAGAATCGATGAAGCTTCTTGGATGAGAAGTGGAACGTCTTCTTCCTTAGGGAAAAAAAAAACAGTCCAGTTGCCTTTTGAGACAACTATGACCTGGATGACTAAGAATCTTCACAGACACCACATTATCATAAATGCAGTGCTTTTCCTCTTTCCCCCACACCTAATTTCTTTTGGGCTTTTCTTATCCTTTCATAGTCTTTGTGGTTTTTGGTACTCACATCACGATATAGTGGAGATTGGTTTCCATGTAGTCAACGTTTCTCTTCTGTTTCAACTGAGGGATTGGCTTCTAACCTATTAATACTTGAAATGATTTGCAACCAACTTGCAACTTCCAGAACTTCTGGTTAGTGCTGTTTTTCGAACTCCCAGAGCCTCCATACAGAGTTTGCACTTACCTGCATCCAAAACAGGCTGTGTGGAGACTCCTAGGAGGGGTGGGGTGTGGGGGGCAGCCAGTCAGTTCAACTATTGGTTCGGTGAACCAGTTGTAAATTTAACATCCAGTTCACCTGAACCGGTCCGAGCCGGTAAAATCCCACCCCTGTGTAAAACCCCATGGGACCCTGCTGCTTAATCACAATCAAGCAAATCAAGTTCGGCTTAGTACAGTATGTATGGAACCTAATACAGAACCTCATATTTTCTCCTTTTGGCAGAAATGTAGTCTTGAAGCATTTTTTTTAAATTTTATTTATACAATGTTTTTTCTTCTTTAAAATACATAAGTGCTTAATAAACAGTGTATTGTCTGGATCAATTTGTTTATACAAAGTATTAATAAACTATTAGTAAAAGTAATAATTATAATGACATCCATAATTAAAATTCTAAAATTTACTTATTACAGTGAAAATTCTTACATCATTTACTTATATATTTCAGTAATCTTTCATCCTCTCATTCCTACTTCTTTTATCCAACCATTGATAAAACATATCCCATGTTAAAAATATATTTCTTCCTTGTCTTTTATTATTAATGTCAATCTATCCACCTCCGCACAATCTAATATTTTTCTAATTATATTTTTATCTGTTAGGTGTATCCTCATTTTGCTCTTTAAGAATTTATGTTACCCTGTTTTCTCTCTCTCTCTCTCTCTCTCTCTCTTCTCTCTTTCTTCCTCTCTTTCTCTCTCTCTCTTTCTTTCTCTCTCTTCCCCTCTCTCTTTCTCTCTCTCTTCCTGTCTCTCTCTCTTCCTCTTTCTTTCTCTTTCTCTCTCTCTCTCTCTCTCTCTCTTCCTCTCTTTCTCTCTCTCTTCCCCTTCTCTCTCTCTTTCTCTCTCTCTCTTCCTCTCTCTCTCTCTTCTCTCTCTCTCTCTCTCTTTCTCTCTTCCTCTCTCTCTTCTCTCTCTCTCTCTCTCTTCCTCTCTCTCTCTCTCTCCTCTCTCTCTCTCTCTCTCTCTCTCTCTCTCTCTCTTCCTCTCCCTCTCTCTCTCTCTCTCTCCATGTGTGATGCTAACATTGCCCACTCCATCTCTAATTCTTGCCTCCAACTTGCAGTTGTGATGCCTCTCAAATTCATTTACAAGGAAATACTCTGGAAGGAGGAAAGAGTGAGTCAGAGGGCAGAGGGGAGTGGTCCAGCTAGGAGCAAGGAGCAGGAAAAGAACAAAGAGGTACAGAGTCTACCAGAAACATTTTGTTACACCATTTATGAGCAGAAAGAGAACTTTCAATCAAGAGTCCAAGAAGATCATGACCAATTGGAGGAGAGGCAAAGCAAAGTTGGGGACTGGATGAAACTACTTGGAGGTACAGGAAACTGATGCGAGCAAAGTTCCGGGTAAACCAACAGCCTTATGATACTTTTGTATACCCAGAGCATTAGAAAAGCAAATAAAGGATGGTTGGTGTCTATAGGATCTGTCCATTGAAATTCCTCAAGCTTGAAACAAAGAGAGCCATAATGTTCCATTAAATTGTTAGTGCACTTTGTGTATAAATTGTAAATATTGTTATAGTGCAGTAGAAAAGTATCACTGTTTTGACCTAGAAACTTACATTAAATGGGTGGAATTGGGACAGTTGAAATAACAGTTTGATGCCGCAGTCTTGCTATCTTAACAATACTGTATCCATGGTCTTAGGCCTTTGAAAAAAGCAATCAGAAAGCCAAGTGGGTGAATCCAAATCCATCCTCTTTATGGTAAAATAATCTTCTGCTGGCAATTTTGAAAAAATTTCATGTTTAGTTAAAGAAGATGCAGATATTAGAATAAATAACATCATTCTTAAGTTCAGTGAAAGAAAAAAAAATCTTCTCTTTTTTCAATTCAGTAAGTTTCATGCCCTAGCAGAAATACAGGGGTGGGCTTCAAAAAGTTTAGCAAAGGGTTCTCTGCCCGGTTGTTGGGTGAGTGTGGTCGTGGTGGGTGTGGCCTAGTCGGCCTCCTGCACCATTTTTGCCCTCCCCGGGCTCCAGAGGCTTTCTTTGAGCTTCCGGGAGGGCGAAAATGGCCTCCCTGGGCTCTGTAGGCTCTCTGGAAGCCGGAAACGGACCCATTTCCGGCTTTTCTAAACTTCCGGGAGGCCCGTTTTTTGTCCTCCCCGAACCACCACGTGCTCCCTGCACTTACCTGCGTCCAAAACGGGCCGTGTGGGGACTCCTGGAAGGGAAGGGGAGGGATGGGCAGGGCCATCCAGGAGTGAGATTTGGGGATTCTCCGAACTGCACAGAATCTTAGTTAGGGGCTCTCCCAGACCCCTGCAAAACCCCCATATGTTAATAAATATGGACTTCAACTCCCAGAATTCTCCAGGGTATGCTTGAGCTGTTTGAGAAAAGTAACAAACACCTGACAAACTAACCTTTTATAAATTTCTGTTCTCTTAGAAAACAAGACCACAGACTCAATGTGTTTGGAAATCAGCCCTTTTTTCTAGGCCAGGTTATGGCCTGATCGCCTGGGGCTCCATAACAGCCTTCCCCTAACTGTTGCATTCCCCAAACTACTGTGTTTATGATTATTCGCAGTTTATTCACTGGTTAGAGTAAATAAGGAACACAAATCAAACAGTAAAGATGGTTCAAACAACAATACTGTGTGGCCAGGGATAGTCAGGTTATTGAAACTACAAGTTAAGTTTCTGTCCAACTCCATCATTTGATAGTGCTTTCCCCTATAAATAACATGTTAATATCTGCACTGGGTTTGGGACTGATTTTTAAAACAAATACTGCTTAGAAGAATTATTGCAATAGTGTCATTTAAAAATATATTGTTATTGAAAATCCTATTGATTCCTTCATTGTTTTGTTTTTACTGCTTATTTACCTTATGCACTATGAATTGCCTTGAACACTATTTTACCAAATACCATGCAAATTAAAGTATAGTTTAATCTCTATGGAAAACCTTTCAAAAAAAAAAACATCTGTATTAAATTTATTTTTTAAAGTGGATTTGGTTCTCCATTCAGTCAAAGTATGAGCGCACATTAATTGTCTCTCTGAATTTTTAAATTTGAAACTATAAAGATTGCTAAAATAAACTCATTTTACAAACTGAGTGTCAGCAGTGGCTGGGGATTTTACTAAAGGTCTGTTTGCGTTTCCTACACCCTAAGCATAAAACTAGCTACAGTAACTGGAAGTAGATATGTATTTGGAAGAAAGGTAACAGGTCGCAATCTCGTTCTTAATCTACTCAATCTAACAAATGGAAAAAATTTGTCAGAGGTTGCAAAAGGATAAAGATACTCTGATCTTTGCTTCTGGTCATTACACGAACATGTTCATGTTCAAGTTCATGCAGCTTTACTGGCAACTATACAGACATGGTTTGCTATTGCCAGCCTCCTCCTCCTCCTCCCATCCTAGCCTACATTCTTATGTTTTCCTGTGTTCACAACCCTATTTAGTCTCTCTAGATCAAAGGATTGCCCATATATATCCCTCTTGAGCAATTGCCGTATATTTCTATTATCAATGAACTGTCTTATCTTGTCTCTAATTTTCTGGCTGAATATAGAGACAGGTAGTTAAACACTACAAAGGCTTCCATACAAAGTTTCTTTATTGAATTATATCAGGCATCCTCAAGGTATAACTTACAGTTATGTTGAGATTCATCTAATATCCAATCTTTGCATTGTTGTCTTCATAGTGTGAAAAGATATTTATCTTCATCCCATAATGATACAGCAAAGGAAGACTCCAGCATGATGCTGGGGTCCAGGTAGGAATGAACAAAACTACCCCCAACCCAACCAAAGGTCAATTCAGTGACCAATCAGGAGTATAGATGTGACCACATGGCATGAACTACATTTCCCATGAGGCATTAATTACATTTCCCATGAGGCATTCCCTTAAGGGGACAGCTCTCATTCGCAAACTAACGATATACTGTTTAACCAGCACATGTCTCATCCCAATTTCATCAACCCAGACAGGCAGGGAGGGCATGTTATGGATCCCATTGGTTAAAGAACTTTCTGATGGAATCTATAAGAGAGTCTTCTCTCTTGTCACTCCTGCTCTATGAAACAGCTTGATTCCAGATGCAAGGCAGGCCCCCATTCTCCAGGTCTTCCAGGATAGCATTAAGTGACCTGGCAGTCCAAGAAAGCTAGGATAACTCTGGGTCTGGTGGCGGGGGGGGGCTGAAAGTGCTCCCTGTCCCCTTTTAATTTAGTCCCTTTTAATTTTGTTTTCAATCTGTTTTTTTAACTTCTTTTTACCTATAACTTTTATATCGTTTTACTCTTTAACTGTAAACTGCCCTGAGGCATGCAGGTGTGAAGGATATTATAGACATTTGATAAATAAACTAAAATTTTCAGTGTATTGTTTCTAGCAGAAAGCAGAGACTATCTTTCTTATCGCATGTTATTTATTTAATTATTTCACCCTGGGAGATTTACCATTGCAGGATACTCAGACTTAAATCAGCATTTAAGTTCTGTGCAACTCCTACTTCTTTCCCTGCATACGTTCAGCAATTTAAAAGTATATTTTATAATCAGAAAACAATGCAACTTACTTTGGAAGGGAATACTGTGCTGGGTATGTATGTATGCACAAATTAATCAATCAACATAACCCAAACCCAATAACTCATGCATTTTCCAAAAGATATTCATAATACTTTTATCAAACGAATGACAACTCTCAGGCACCATATGATTTATTATGTCTGTGTTTTAATTTATAAACCTGACACTATCTTGGCTGATAAATCCTGATAATATGCTGCATGCACTTGTGATAAAAATTGCTTGCCAAGTGGTGACACCTGGCTGCCTCTGCAAATAGACCAGGGAGCTCCCTTAATTCTAAAGGAATGTTGTTCTGATTTAATATAATACTGTAGATTCTATTGTATTAAAGGTTCAAAAAAAGCTTTGGTTCAAAATAAGGTTCAAAAGGAACAAAGCAACTATATTAAACATAGTTCTTTGCTTGCTATTTTAGTTACAGCTATTATTTGAACCCAAGTCTTCGCTAAAAAGTATTACAGGCATGACACATGGCCATTCAGATATTGATAAACTGCAATTCTAGAGTTGCCCGCCCTGACCAAGTTATCTGAGAACTGCTGGAGCTCAATACATTCTTAATTAAACACAAATTGGAGAGCCTGAAAAGGTAGGCATACAAACATTGCCACTCAGCATCATTTGCTTGAGATGGGTGGCTATAGAAATTAAATCAAGGAGAACTTCAACCTAGAACTCAAGAAGAGCTCCAACCTAGAACTAAGGAGAAATTACCTGACAATTAGAACAATCAGTGGAATGATCTATCTCCAGAAGTTCTGGGTGCTCTAACACTGGAGGATTTTAAGAAGAGATTGGACAGCCTTCTCTGAAACGGTACAAGATTTCCTGCCTCTCGTTTCTGGAGGGCCAACTAAAAAATGGGTAGAGATAATCCTTATTATTTTGCATACCAACAAAATATATTTTGTATATTTGATTAGTATATACTTCTGTTGGGGAACATATGTGATTTTTTCCCCCTCCTTGTCACAGTTTTGGCTGAATTTCAGAGGTGATGGGCAGCCATTTGTTGGGGATATTTTAATTTGGCTTTAATGACTCCATGGATGAAACTGATGGCCTAAAAGGCCCCTTTTAGCTCTAGAATGCTACAAAGTGTAATTTGGACTGGCTAAATTACAAGCTGCATATTAAATCTGAGGCTCAGTATAATTTTTCCCTCACCCAACTATTTAATAATACTATTCATTAATTTACAAATTATGATTGTGTCCATACATCTATAGTGCACTGACTGGTGTTATTGCACTTGTTTTCATTACAAATCATGGATACGTGTTTATTCGCATTAGAAGCCTGGTTCTTCCTCAAAGTTTTCTTAGTAATTTCAAAAGTAATGCTATGCACGGGAACTGTACATCTTATATTATCCTTCTGCTGCCATAGCAGAAATGAACTGACAGGGGGCAGTGTGACTTCACATTTTTTTAGGGTTCCTCTGCTATACTCCTGTGTTAATGTGCTTTCTCAGGCAGCAAAATTTGCAAATGTGATTAGAAAGGTAAATTTACAAGATGCGGAGGGCCAATATGTCAGTAATGTGTCAGAGATATCAACGGCATTAGCAATATTCTTTGGTGTTCATGTGAATCATGTAAGAAAAAGTTACATACTTAATTTGTCCTGCCTTTTGCAAGTCTAATGGTTTATCTAACTTGGGTGTCATCCTATATATACTTGCCTGGAAGTAACCATAAAATTAAAAGGGATTCAATTTTCTGACTGTGCATTGTGCTTCTTGTTGCATTGGTGTTATTCACAATAATCACACCACATCCAGTGTTTGTTGGGCAATCACTGATACGATCAGCATTAAAGAATTGGTCAATGTTTGGGGTCATCAAGTCCAACTCTTTCCTTAATTCAGGAATCCAAATTAAAGCATCCCCAACAGATAACTGTCCAGCATTTGCCTCAATACTATCAGAGCAGGGAGCACCTCATGTCACTGAGAAATTCCACTAGCAAACTTCTCTCTATTGTTGGGAATTTTTTTCCTAATATTCAATAGAATCTATTTGCCTAAAAATTTAAAAACTTAAAAGCTTCATATCCTCCACTCCAGGATGATGGACAGCAGGCCTTCCCTTTCTTTTGTGTGACAGGTCCTTAAAATTGCTATTGTCTGACGTCTCTGACTAAGAATACTGCGCCCAATTTTGGTCGCCACTATGTAAAAAAGATGTTTATTTATTTTTATTTGTTTATTTGATTTGCCAATTGTTTACAAGATAATAAGTATAAGTGTATACATAGTTGTGAATACATGAAATGGGTACATATAAGAAAAATAAAGAAGAATAAGAGAAACAATAGGACAGGGACGGTAGGCACGTTGGTGCGCTTATGCACGCCCCTACAGACCTCTTAGGAAAGGGGTGAGGTCAATAGTAGACAGTCTAAGGTTAAAGTTTTTGGGGTTTGGGGAAGAAACTACAGAGTCGGGTAGAGTATTCCAGACATTGACCACTCTATTGCTGAAGTCGTATTTCCTGCAATCAAGTTTGGTGCGGTTAACTTTGAGTTTGTATCTATTGTGTGCTCTTGTGTTGTTATGGTTGAAGCTGAAGTATTCATTGACAGGTAGGACATTGCAATGTATGATTTTATATACCATGCTTAAATCAAACCGAAGGCAGTAGTAATTCAAGGTTTTCTAGTTCTAGAATTTCAAGTCTGGTGGCATAAGGTATTCTACAACGAGTAGAGGAGTGGAGAACTCTTCTTGTGAAATATTTCTGGACTTTCTCAATTGTGCTAATATCAGATACGTAATGTGGGTTCCAGACTGATGAACTGTATTCGAGTATTGGTCTAGCAAATGTTTTGTATGCTCTGGTTAGTAGTGTGATATTACCAGAGAAAAAGCTACGTAGGATTAGGTTAACAAGTCTTAATGCCTTTTTGGCTATGTAGTTGCAGTGGGCTCTAGCACTTAGATCATTAGAGGTGAGTATTCCAAGGTCCTTTACAGAGCTTGGGTCATCAACAAGATCTTGACTATTCAGCTTGTATTTTATTTTCTGATTTTTTTGCCAATATGTAAGACAGAGCATTTATTTGTTGAGATTTGAAGTTGCCATTTGTTTGACCATTCTGATACATAGTCAAGATCTTTTTGTAGGGTAGCAGTATTGTCTGTGGTATTGAACAGCTTTACATCATCAGCGAAGAGAACGCAATTGCTCTTAATATGATCACAGAGGTCATTTATGTAGAGTATGAAGAGAGTTGGTCCTAGAACACTGCCTTGGGGGACACCACTATTGACAGGTACTGAATTTGATAGGACGCTCCCAATTTTGACCATTTGTTGTCTGTTTGACAGGAATGCTTCTATCCAGTTATTCAGTTGTCCAGAGATACCATAGGATTTTATTTTTAGGAGTAGTTTGTCGTGTACCACTGAATCAAAGGCTTTACAGAAGTCTATATAGATTGCGTCTATTGCTTTGCCCTGGTCAAGTTGTGTCGTCCATATGTTTTGCAGTGTAAGAGCTGCAGATTACAGGATAGTTTTTCTGAAACCAAATTGTTTATTGGAGAGTAGGTTATTTGTCTCTAAGTGGAGGATGATGGATTGGTTAATAATTGATTCCATGACTTTACAGGTGACGCAGCATAAGGAGATTGGCCTGTAATTTTCAACTAGGCTTGGGTCTCCCTTTTTGAAGATGGGGATGACTGTGGCTTGTGACCATAGGTTAGGCAAGGAGCTGGTCCTGAAAGATTTTCAAAGATTATGCTTAGAGGTTTGGCTATGGCTATGTTATGTTATGTTATGTTATGTTATGTTATGTTATGCTATGTTAGGTTTGGCTATGGCTATGTTTGGCTATGTTGAGACTCTGAGAAAAGTGCAGAGAAGAGCAACAAAGATGATTAGGGGACTGGAAGCTAAAACATATAAAGAAAGGTCGCTGGAATTTGGTATGTCTAGTTTGATGAAAAAAAGGACTGGGATAACATGATAGCAGTGTTCCAATATCTTCAGGGGCTGCCACAAAGAAGAGGGAGTCAAGCTATTCTGCAAAGCACTTGAGGGCAGGACAAGAAGCAATGGATGGAAACTAATCAAGGAGAGAAGCAAGCTAGAACTAAGGGGGAATTTCCTAACGGTGAGAGCAATTAATCAGTGGAACAATTTGCCTCCAGAAGTTGGAAGACCTCCAAGGTCCTTTCCAACTTCTATTCTATTCTATTCTATTCTATTCTATTCTATTCTATTCTATTCTATTCTATTCTATTCTATTCTATTCTATTCATATGACAGACTACACTGAGAATGAGGACTTTAAGAATATTAGAAATAAAGTATCAAGTCATAAAGTCACCCTAATAGGGACCACATATGTGTTTATTAGATTTATATCTCATCTTTCCTTGAGCAATTCAAATATTATATTCTACTGCCTTTTTCATTTCCCCCTTCAACAAATTTGTGAGATAGATAGATCTCCTTGATCTTGCTTGATCAGTTTAACCAAGAGGCGCTATACTATGACATGCATAAATCCCAGTGGATCATGAGCAGAGAAGCTGGCAGAAAGAGCATCTCCTTTGGGGATATGTGACTTTCCATGGTTCACTACAATATAGCGAATATGTGTACAATGTTTTAGATATTAATATCTTGTAACAAATGTTCTAAAATTCATAGACAACCCTTCCAGTAATTTGAACAAATCATGGAGCCAATGAGACTGACACAAATGGATTCAGCAATCTGGAGAAACTAAATTTTTCCTTTTCCTGGATGCTTCATTCTGTCCCTCTGCCTCTCCCAATTATCTGTTTCATTAGCCTGTTTCCAACAAATAACCAGCATTTTGTACAGCACTTGAGCACATTCGTGTTTACTGGTTTCTGTGAGTCTCACTCAATCTTTAGTGGAGGAGAGGTCACTCAATGTTTTCCTTTGGATTCATCAGCAAACTTCCGGGTTTCCTAGAACCTGCCAGCTACAGTAGATGGTGGCATTTTGGATCCAAAATCAGGCATTTTTCCCCCCACAGCCGGGAATCAAGTGCAGCTAGAGGTAACATGCTTGCATACAGCAGCAGATCTGAAGTTTAATCCTTGGCCTGTCTCATTAGACTGGAAAAGATCCTATAGATCAGGGGTGTCAAACTCGCGGCCCATGGGCCAGATACGTCACATGCTGGCCATGCCCACCTCTGGTTTAGCAAAGGGGGGAAAAGGTGTGATATGTCACATGACAACAACATGTTGTTGCAAGTTTGACACCCCTACTATAGATTGTTATACTCTGAAGCATGTGAGCCATACTCTATCATCCAACAATGGGCAAAGTGGTCCAGTAGTATGAGTCAGTAGAAGACATTTTCCTCTGCACTTTCCTTGGCAAGTTTTCAGAAACTATTTTTTAGAAGTGGTTTTCCCTTGCCTCCTTCCTAGGCCTGAGAGGAAGTGACTTGTCCAAGGTCACCCAGATAGTTTTTTGTGCCTAAGGGTCTAAAACTCAGTCCCCTGGTTTCTAACCTGATGCTAGATACTTATTTCAGAATATCCCCAAATCTCTTACCACTGGCCAGATTTATGTATATCATCAGGAGTAGCTGGCCACACATTCTTGTTGCCTAATAATTAATAGTCGTTAGTTATGATAGTTAAGTGGAAACACCCTAATCCAATCCGGTCTACTTCATGAAAAAGAAACAATGCAAGGCTTTCAATTTTAGGTCCAGCTTGCTTCCCAGAAACATTTGTTTAATCTAGCCTGAAAGAGAATGCTTAGCTGAAAAGGAGACAGGTTTTTCTTTCTCTCTCTCCTCTTGTACAATAAGTGCTTAATCAGAACAACCTCTTGCAGAATCTGGACGAATACAAAATTGAATAAAATCCTTGTTAACATTTTTTCCCCCAGCAGAAGCAGGGCTCAACCAGTAAGGGAGCACTCCACTAGATGTCACTGGATGCCAGCCTGCCCAGTTCAGTTACAAGGAGCGCTTGCTGCAAAACAATTAACTGTAGGCCTTCCTATGAAAATAGGTTTTTCACTCTGGAGAGAGCACACTGAAATGCTTTCCTTCCAGCGCAAGCTGCAGTGAATCCCATAGGAACCACGCAGTTGTTCATCCACACTACTGCGCCATTAGTTCTGATGGGACTTGCACAAATAAACAGTCTTGCAAGCTGTGGAGAACGAATGTGTTTAAAATAAGAATGGACAGTTCTTCTATGGTAGAAATGACAATTTTAGTTTTTATTTTCAGCCCCCAAGGGCTGCAGAAGGACATGATACACATGGCAAGAACCTAAAATGGGATTTTTACATAGGGACAGGCAAAGTTTAAGGGGAAAAAAGCTGTGTTGAGCCTAACGGACAGGATTGCAGTGTAACAACACAAACATGAGGCTAGAGCTATAAACGGAAGAATTAAATCAATATATTTTTCCCCATGTTTCATGAAGGAGGAAAAGACAAAATGTTTGACCACTAAACTTCCAACCACTGCAGATGTATTTTAGTGTTGGCCTTTTTCTCTAGGCTTTAAAATCCAAAGAAGAGGCATCACTATATCATGTGATTTAAGGATATCCCACCTTGGATTATTTTGGATTAACTCTTGCCTTAGGATCATTGTGGCATTTCAGATGACATCTTTGCAACTTTGTGTGTGTGAAATAAAGATATATTGGAAAAAGTCAGCACATTTGAGACCAACTGTATGAGTTGACATCTATAAATTATAAAAGAACTGTAGCTGGATCCAGACTCTCAACATTTTGAATTAAGCTACTTTTCTCTTGGCTGGCCATCTCCAATATGCCAGTTTGCATTCCCTGGAGAGCTGCCAACTGGAAAGACTGAAGCAGATCCATTGAAATCAGTGAAATTTATTTTGGTACCACTAAATTAAGTCTCATTTAAACAAATATACTCACAATAGACTACTATGAGTATACAGTAATTCATTAAAAAGTATTTATTTTAATGGCATGTACATGCTCATTTTCTAATCATTAAAAGTTAGATTAGGCTGAGAGGTGTTGATTAGTCCAAAGTCACTGAGTTTGTTCACACATCTAGCTTAATTAGATCAGTTAATGATATAAGGGATATATTTGCATAACATTTAGCTTGGTCAAAGCTAAACTTTAGGTTGCTTGTGTAGTTCAGTGTAGATTCAAATCTTTTGTTTAGCTGATGGTTCTATGTTGTTTTTCAATACTCAGAAGGGGATTTTGTAGCAAGAACAGAGTGAAATATTCTTAATAATCACCATTCTCTTCCCCATGTGTGAACTTCTCATTTATTTTTATCATCCTTTTTGTTAAACAGATCAATAGAGCTTTATTGTTGCAGCTGTGAAGCTCCTTCTGGTTTTCTAAGCAGTGATCACTCAGTAAGAGATTCAGGGAAGCCTTTTCATTAGATCAGCAGTCCCCAAACTTGACAACTTTAAGACTTGTGGATTTGGACTCCCAGAATTCTGGGAGTTGAAGTCCACAAGTCTTAAAGTTGCCAAGTTTGGAGAGCTCTGCATTAGATAAAGTTGGGTAAGGATAGTTGCCAGCTGGTTATTTTTTATTTTTTATTGGACAGGAAATGAAAGTTTTAGGTAATTTAATAAAGTTCTGCTTGCACTTTTATTTCCTGGGCAGAGTATTTGCAAAGTTTTCTAACAGAGATGTTCAGCTTGATCCACCTTGGCATTGCAGTATGCATTCTGATGTGACGGTGTTGAAGGGAAAGCAACAACATGTTTTAGGTAGCATTTCAGAAACATTTCACAGTTTAAGCAAACTTAAACTTGTGTCCCAGTCCGTAGTTCATATCAGGCACCTACTGGTGAATCGTATCTGTCCCAGCAAAGTTGCTGAGGAATTCTGGGAGTTGAAGTCCACAAGTCTTAAAGTTGCCATGGTTGGAGACCCCTGCTTTAAGCCATGAGCCATGTTGGGTATTTGATTTCCTCCTGCCTCTCCCTGTTAACAAATGAAAGTGATTGGCAGGGATAGGTCCCATAGAGACCCAGGCCCTCCTCTCTAGATACATAACTGGCATGGTTATAGTCTGAACTCAAGGAAGGGCCCGTAATTCTGCCTTCTGTCCTGTTTACATGGCACTTCTGTTGGGTGCCTCACTCTCTCTCAGTCAGTCTAATACAGGGGTCCCTAAACTTGGCAACTTTAAGACTTGTGGACTTCAACTCCCAGAATTCTCCAGCCAGCATAGCCACAAGTCCACAAGTCTTAAAGTTGCCAAGTTTGGAGACCTCTGGTCTAAATTCAATCTCTCTAATCCAGGGCCCCCTAAACTTGGCAACTTTAAGACATAGCTGGCTGGAGAATTCTGGGTGTTCAAGTCCACAAGTCTTAAAGTTGCCAAGTTTGGGGGGCCCTGCTCTAATCCTTCAGAGGTCCATTAAGAATCACCTGCCTCTGAAGATTGCTGTGTGTTTAACAAGCCCAATTATGATGAACAAAGTTGAAGTCAAAGAGACCTACTAAAAGCATAGTTCTGGGGGAAACTTCTGAGATTCCCGCCCCCCATTTTTCCGTGCAAGGAGACGCTGGTCTGTTTCTCCCACCCTGGCCTCCCACTCCCTCCCTCCCTTGTCCAACTCCCTTCTTCTGTGAAAACCCAAGACTTTTTGCAAGTTCACCAAAGCCGTCTCATGCTTCATGACTAATTCACACATTTAAATGGGAGACCGGTCAAAGCTGGGCTATTTGATGCCAGCCATGCGCGTTTATCAGGTCAGAAAGCTCACAATGCCTGGAGGCAATGCGGGTGTGCAGGCAACGGAGTGGCGAAATGGCGTGGAGAAAAGGGACAGGGATGGGGGTGTAATAAATACGGAAGGCTGGCGGGCTGCCTTCCTATCTCAGAAAGGGAGACGCGCCCCGATTGCAAAGGGCGATTTCTTTCAAAGCTTTCTTCCGTGCGAGAACATTCCCCCCCCACCTCCTCTTTCTCTTGCACGCGTGTGCGCACACACAGACACAGACCCACCCACCCCTCAATGTGCTTTGCAGGACGCATCTGATCAATTACAGCCCTTTCCACATGGCTGAGCAGTTTCAAAGATGCCACATTTTATTATCGGGGTGACCCCTGACACGGCAGGTCCCGGCTGAATGGTGGAAAAGCACAGGGCAGGGCAGAAAAAAGGGAAAATTAAAGTCACTTTGCCTCTGCCCTCTAGCCACACTCAACGGGAGACCCAAAGGAAGAATTCACAGGTGAGAACAAGGTGAGGAGGAGAGCTTTTCCTCTGGTAATATTGCACTACTAACTAGAGCATACAAAACATTTGCTAGACCAATACTTGAATACAGCTCATCAGTCTGGAACCCACATTATGTATCTGATATTAACACAGTTGAGAAAGCCCAGAAATATTTCACAAGAAGAGTTCTCCACTCCACTACTCGTTGCAGAATATCTTATGCCACCAGACTCAAAATTCTAGACCCAGAAAACCTAGAACTACACTGCCTTCAGTTCGATCTAAGTATAGTATATAAAATCATACATTGCAATGTCCTACCTGTCAATGAATACTTCAGCTTCAACCATAACAACACAAGAGCAAACAATAGATACAAACTCAAGGTTAACCGCACCAAACTTGATTGCAGGAAATACGACTTCAGCAACAGAGTGGTCAATGTCTGGAATACTCTACCTGACTCTGTGGTTTCTTCCCCAAACCCCAAAAACTTTAACCTTAGACTGTCTACTATTGACCTCACCCCTTTCCTAAGAGGTCTGTAGGGGGCGTGCATAAGCACACCAACGTGCCTACCCATTCCTGTCCTATTGTTTCTTTTTATTTTTGTTATATGTATACATTTCATGTATTCATAACTATGTATATACTTATACCTATTATCTCGTAAACGATTGACAAATCAATAAATCTAAAATCTAAATCTAAATACCTTTCTGAAGCAATTTTTAAAAAAAATAAAGGACAGGTAAAATGTGCAGGCTTCTTATTTCTTCAGGTCTCTTCATCATGAGAGATGTCAGAAAGATCAAATGGGGGAGGGAGAGAATTGATATTAGCCTGTTGAAATCTGCATTATTTGCACAGAAACCTAGGCTTGGATTTTCAATTGCTGCTGGATATGCTCATATCACACACACACACACCAAGGGTGATGTCCTCCACCTTGAGTTTTCTGTGGACACATCCTTACACACTTCTGAGTAATTGCAAACTAGTGGCACAGAGTTGTTCTCTATTCCTCCTTTCTTCTTCTACCCAATGGGATGGAGTGGAGCAGCACCAGGCAGGGAGGGGAAACCCCACTTGTCTGGATGCATGGGGGGGGGGCTCAGATCCAGAGCACATGTGCAAAAATGTGCTGTGCTCAGATCGGAACTATCAGCCATGAAGTTGACCCACGGTGGGCCAAGTTTCAGGACCTGGAGATTGCCTGAGGACAAGGTCAGGATTGATTTGTGCTTGCTGTCCAGATGAATTTTGTGAGTGGATGCCTCTCCACAATCCAGTCCCCCTTGACCAATGACCCCTGCATGTTTATGGCTTGGATTCACGTGGGAGCTGCCTCCTTTTTTTTTGACCAGTCCCAGTGACCACTCATTTCATTCAAGACATTCCATTGCAGGACACATTACCCCCTCCCCAATTTCTATTCTATCTTCCTGTTTTAGGGAGGGCCATGTAGGGAAAAGAAAAAGGGCACACACACACACACACACACACACAAACACACACGGGGGGGGGCTTACTGGAAAGCGAATAAATTGGTGAGTTTTGCCTCGCCAAGCTTGGGTACAATTTGATGCTCAGAGTTACATTTATGA